>NC_064616.1:534510601-535156101 GCF_023898315.1 Schistocerca nitens | reverse complement strand
GATGACATCGAAAAAGTACAAAGAAGGGCATCTTGTTTTGTATTATCGCGAAATAGGGGAGATAGTGTCACATACATGATATGAGAATTGTAGTGGCAATCATTAAAACAAAGGCACTTTTCGTTGCGACGGGATCTTCTCACGAAATTTCAATCAGCAGTTTTCTTCTCCGATTGGGAAAACATTCTGTTGGCACACACATACACAGGGAGAAATGATCATCACGATAAAATAAATCAGGGGTCGCACAGAAAAATTTAAGTGCTCGTTTTTCCCGCGTGCCGTTCGAGAGTGGAACGCTAGAGAGACAGCATGAAGGTGGTTCATTGAACCCTCTGACATGCACTTAATTCTGAATAGCAGAGTAGAAATTCTTCCAGTCCATATGTGGCATAACAGCAAACCAGTGCTTAACAGTATCTTGGTGCCTCTCGCGTCCATCTAGAAAAGATAACCTGAAGATGCCTTCATAAGGCGAAACGCGTCGTTGAAAAATTAAAAAAATAGAAACAAAATTGCAACCAAGACTGTTTTTAACCAATACAATAGCAGAGTAATCACGTAGATGTAGATCGTCATGTTCCCTCCAAAATTCGCAGTTTATTTCAGTCTTCGTTATAACGATACACGGAGGGGCTTGCACACCATCGGCGCCTGGTACAAGCCTTGGATGCTGACTCTAACTATAGATAAGTGTTTATTTAATGGACGTAAGTAAACTGGTGGGCAAACCTTTAGAACGGAATTAACTTTCAGATGACATGCAACGACGTTGTGACACAGCTTGACGAAACTTGGACAATACATAGAAAGAACTCTTACAATATTTAACAGAATGTAACTGAAAGAAATACGCAGTGAGCCGAACATACTTCACGCTTTTATTCAAAGACAACACTTATACTGAAGTCACAGCGATTCATGGTGGTCACCTGGACATTATGAAAGGCCGGACAATGTTCTTAATAGGATGTGTGATCACCACAGACAGTAGTCCATGCTCTGCAACATGGACCCACGCTGACCGCAAAGTTGGTGTGGAGCAATTGTAGTAGGGAGTTCCATTCCTCCACCAGCTTGTTTGAGAATTGCTGGATGGTCAATGACGCACATGGACGTGTTGCGATATGTCTCCCCCAACCTGCCCCACACCTGTTCGGTAGGATTTATGTCGCGGAAACGGACAGGCCAGTCCATTTGCCGAATATCCATTCGTTCCCAGAGCTGCTTCACGTGTGTTGTTCAGTGCGGTCGCGCACTTTCATCCATAAAATAGAAGTCAGGACCGACTGCACCTCTGAAAAGACGCACGTGGGGAAGGAGCACAGCGTTACAGTAGCGTTGTTCGCTGAGTGTACATTGTTCAAATATTTAAGTCAATACGCCGACGCAATATTATGCCTCACCACACTATAAGACCACCAAAATGATCGTGTTCGAGATTGCTCCTGGGTGTATTACATGTTTCCATCTCGCTCCGTATTAATCCTGCGTCGACAGGATTCGAGACTGAAAAGATTCAGAGAAAAGCTACACGGCCCTTCACGGATTTGTTCAGTTAGCATCAGTGTATAACGTCAATGTTCAACAAACTGCAGTGAGAGGTGTTACAGGAGGAGAGAGTGAGCATGACACACTTTTTGAAATTCCGAGAGCCCACATTCCAAATTAAGTCAAAAAATGCAATACTTCTTCCAACATTAGACATAAAGGCCACGGCCTTAAAAATTAGAGAAATTCAGGCATGTGTGGAGGGGCACATATAGCCTTTCTTCTCACATACTATCAGAGAATGGATGGAAGTGGGTTGGGAAGCGGGTGATAAGACTGGCACACTACGTAACATCCACCACACATCGTATGATTGTCGAAGTGTAGATGTAGGTGTAGAAAACTTCTTCACTGGTGATATATGATTTACTTTTTACAACCGTTTCTTTCTCCATGAGTAATTTAAAGAAGGCACTAGGTAAAAGAAGACTTTTTTTATTTATCTTAAGTTAGTCAAAATGTCTGCGATAGAACAACGCAATTGTTTATTTTGTAAAATCCCTATTTATTTATTCTGTTTACTGTAACGAAGAACAACTCAATAATTTACCTACGAGTTACATTTTACATGTTGTTGTTGTTGTTGTTGGTGGTGGTGGTGGTGGTGGTGTCTTCAGTCCTGAGACTGGTTTGATGCAGCTCTCCATGCTACTCTATCGTGTACAAGCTTCTTCATCTCCCAGTACTTACTGCAACCTACATCCTTCTGAATCTGCTTAGTGTATTCATCTCTTGGTCTCCCTCTACGATTTTTACCCTCCAAGCTGCCCTCCAATGCTAAATTTGTGATCCCTTGATGCCTCAGAAAATGTCCTACCAACCGGTCCCTTCTTCTTGTCAAGTTGTGCCACAAACTCCTCTTCTCCCCATTTCTATTCAATACCTCCTCATTAGTTAAGTGATCTACCCATCTAATCTTCAGCATTCTTCAGTAGCACCACATTTCGAAAGCTTCTATTCTCTTCTTGTCCAAACTATTTATCGTCCATGTTTTACTTCCATACATGGCTACACTCCATACAAATACTTTCAGAAATGACTTCCTGACACTTAAATCTATACTCGATGTTAACAAATTTCTCTTCTTCAGAAACGCTTTCCTTGCCATTGCCAGTCTACATTTTATATCCCCTCTACTTCAACCATCATCAGTTATTTTACTCCCTAAATAGGAAAACTCCTTTACTATGTTAAGTGTCTCATTTCCTAATCTAATTCCCTCAGCATCACCTGACTTAATTCAACTAAATTCTATTATCTTCGTTTTGCTTTTGTTGATGTTCATCTTATATCCTCGTTTCAAGACACTGTCCATTCCGTTCAACTGCTCTTCCAAGTCCTTTGCTGTCTCTGACAGAATTACAATGTCATCGGCGAACCTTAAAGTTTTTATTTATTCTCCATGGCTTTTAATACCTACTCCGAATTTTTCTTTTGTTTCCTTTACTGCTTGCTCAATATAGAGATTGAATAACATCGGGGAGAGGCTACAACACTGTCTCACTCCATTCCCAACCACTGCTTCCCTTTCATGCCCCTCGACTCTTACAACTGCCATCTGGTTTCTGTACAAATTGTAAATAGCCCTCCCTGTATTTTACCCCTGCCACCTTTAGAATTTGAAAGAGAGTATTCCAGTCAACATTGTCAAAAGCTTTCTCTAAGTCTACAAATGCTAGAAACGTAGGTTTGCCTTTCCTTAATCTTTCTTCTAAGGTACGTCGTAAGGCCAGTATTGCATCACGTGTTCCAAAAATTCCACGGAATCCAAACTGATCTTCCCCGAGGTCGGCTTCTACGAGTTTTTCCATGCCTCTGTAAAGAGTTCGTGTTTGTATTTTGCAGCTGTGACTTATTAAACTGATAGTTCGGTAATTTTCCCATCTGTCAACACCTGCTTTCTTTGGGATTGGAATTATTATATTCTTCTTGAAGTCTGAAGGTATTTCGCCTGTCTCATACATCTTGCTCACCAGATGGTAGAGTTTTGTCAGGACTGGCTCTCCCAAGGCCGTCAGTAGTTCTAATGGAATGTTGTCTTCTCCCGGGGCTTTGTTTCGACTCAGGTCTTTCAGTGGTGTGTCAAACTCTTCACGCAGTATCGTATATCCCATTTCATCTTCATTTACATCCTATCTGTCTCACCCCTAGTGAGATAAGCCTCTACATCCTTACATTTGTCCTCTAGCCATCCCTGCTTAGCCATTTTGCACTTCCTGTCGATCTCATTTTTGAGACGTCTGTATTCCTTTTTGCCTGCTCCATTTACTGCATTTTTATATTTTCTCCTTTCATCAATTAAATTCAATATTTCTTCTGTTACCCAAAGATTTCTACTAGCCCTAGTCTTTTTACCTACTTGATCCTCTGATGCCTTCACTACTTCATCCCTCAGAGCTACCTATTCTTCTTCTATTGTATTTTTTTTCCCCCATTCCTGTCAGTTGTTCCCTTATACTTTCCCTGAAACTCTCTACAACCTCTGGTTTAGTCAGTTTATCCAGGTCCCATCTCCTTAAATTCCCACCTTTTTGCAGTTTCTTCAGCTTTACAGTTCATAACCAATAGATTGTGGTCAGAGTCCACATCTGCCCCTGGAAATGTCTTACAATTTAAACCTTCGTTCCTAAATCCCTGTCTTACCATTATATAATCTGTCTGATACCTTCCAGTATCTCCAGGATTCTTGCAGGTATACATCCTTCTTTTATGATTCATGAACCAAGTGTTAACTATGATTAAGTTATGACATTTTACATACAGACAACGATCATTTTAGTACTAGATCTATTCAATTGCAGTACTGAATCGTAAAACATTTCAAAAGTCCTCTACTTACATCCTACCGTAACATTAAAGAGGGATACAACTGTTAATTCCGCACTGGAATTCTACCCTGTGCCAAGATTTGAGTTGCCCGTGATCGTGCCCTAATGACAATGGAATTACACTGTGTTTCGTCTCCTGCGTGAGCTGAGTATTGAAAGGCAGAAAAGTTATTAGAGTGGTAGTCGAACAAACTGTCTGTTATCACGGAGTACAAGCTTTTGATAAGGCAAAATGAACACGGTCTTTAGTCTAAATTAGGCACATATAATTTCAACTAAATGTATAGCAGAAGGTAAGCAGCTACTGATTTAAACTTCGTTCAGAAAAAACTTTGCTGGATTGTCGGACACGAAAACAATTAGCATCCGTTTGCAGTATGCTTAGTCATGAATTAACCTGCTTTCTTGTTAATTAAAATGGCCTCAAACTATTTCACAATAGCGTGCGAAGGTTACTATGCCACTTAACGGGGGAAAAGTACTAGACAGTGTGACATGGGGTGGCCCGCAAATTGTACTGCTGATAAATTGTAATCGCGAGATAGTTACCAAGCCTTTGCATTGCATAGGACATGATTTGTTTCTGAGATCTCCGAAACTGTTATAGCTTAAGAAGTACAACAACTCGTAATGGGAAGAGCACCAATATTTTCAAAGAGTAATGAACTGAACATCACACAAACTTTCACTGTGGAATTACTAACACTAACACAGAGGGAGACCCTCAAACGGCTCTGTCTCTACATGGCTCTTTGTCCAACAGTTTCAACATTAAGCAATGGCAACAAAAACACAAATATCGATACACAAGTAAGCTAATTACAACATGTTATGCAAGTTAAATGTCCGCAGCTCGTGGTCTCGCGGTAGCGTTCTCGCTTCCCGAGCACGGGTCCCGGGTTCGATTCCCGGCGGGGTCAGGGAATTTCACCTGCCTCGAGATGACTGGGTGTGTCATCTTCATCATTCATCCCCATTACGGTTGGAGGAAGGCAATGGCAAACCACCTCCGCTAGGACCTTGCCTAGTACGGCGGTGCGGGTCTCCCGCATCGTCTCCTACGCTCTGTTAAGGAGTGTGGGACGTCATCATCATCATCATCATCATCATCATAATCATACAAGTTAAATTCTAATTTTATCCATGAAGGTGAACATGATAGTCCGAAACCGGTTATGGCACTAAAATTACATTTAAAAACTACTTGTGGCTGGTTGCGTCGTTCACCAACAAGCAGATATTTTGTAGGCCTTTAAACTGTTATGGCTTGGGATTTAATTTGTAATCACGGCTTATAATCAACACTTTCAGATTCTGTGAAATGACTTTAACAATTCGTTAACTTTTCTTATATAACTTCAATTAAATAGTATTTTAATATTAACTGCAATTATGATTTTCAACTACTAGGGAAAGCCATATAGCAAGAATATATTTACAAACCACCAAATTATTACTGCATGAAACTCGACAGTTCTTTCAGTTAGTTCAGTTATTCCTTTCGACATTTTCACTTGCTTTTAAAGCTCTAATTATTTGTGGAACCTGAATAGAGGCTTTACGTGGTTAGTGACTTAGGACAAATTACCCATTTCGTTCAACTGCTCTTCCAAGTTCTTTGCTGTTTCTGTAAGAATTAGTGTGTCATCAGGAAGCTTTAAAATTTTAATTTCCGCAATTAGAACTTTGGTTCAATTTCCTAATTTTTCCTTGGTTTCCTTCACCTCCTGCTGAATATGCAGATTGAATAACATCGTGGATAGCCTACAACACTTTGATATTCCTTTCTCAAACTGCTACCTACCTTTCACGTTCTTCGATTCTTACAATGGTGAGCTGGTTTCTGTACAAGCCACTCATATATAGATTAGAAATTTGTCGAGTTTTGAAGTAGCAATCGTGCATTTCACGAGACTTGTCATCCTCCACTTGTTTAACTGTGATTGTAACGCCAGTGGGTTCAGTTCGAACTTGTGACGTAGTGAACCGCAGGACCCTCATGTATAAACCGCATGAGTAATTCGTCTAGACGGGCTAGAAGACAGTGAGTAGGAAGGAAGTGTACACACTGCCTATAAGAACATCAGGACACTTCAACACAGTCAGCAACAATACCAGTTTACACATTAATCACGAACTGCTGCTAATTACGAGCTTGAGTAGTGTTGGGATGTTTAAGTTAGTGTTTCTATCAATTTAGTCCAAACACCCACAGTTGCGGGAAGCGTACTTCTGCTATCGTTCTAATAAAAGGTGGCACTGTGCACACTGGTAATACCTAAGTCTGCACTTGCTTGAATGGGCGGCACTAGAACAGAAATGTGGCAGCAACGTAAGTAATAATCAGTAACATTTATTAATAGTGATGATACACAATTTCAAATGGTTCTGAGCACTATGGGACTTAACATCAGAGGTCATCAGTCCCCTAGACTTAGAACTACTTAACCCTAACTAACCTAAGGACATAACACATATCTATGCCCGAGGCAGGATTTGAACCTGCGACTGTAGCAGCAGCGCGGTTCCGGACTGAAGCCACAATTTCAAATAACTTTAGTAACAATTTGATGCATCTCTGTTGATGTCCTATACGTAACACAATGAAACCTCAAATAACTTTGATGTCTCTTAGCAGTCTATGATTCAGTCAGTATGACTGAAAGTATTATACAGGCACTCGTAGCTGTTTCTAATGCTCCATAACTAGCCACTGCTAAGCAGAACTGTAGGCTTCCGAACGGAACTGGCGAAACTCGCAAAACTGTGTAACAGCTGGAACCGTACTACTGGTGCTGCAGGAACTGTGAGAGTGACAGCGGTGCGTCGTCTTTTGTGTCTTTGGCGGAAGGCACCAGTTCTAGGCGGAAGCAAAGTTGTCTATGATTGACAGAGCTTTCTCGGGCGCTGGCAACAATGCGGAAGCAGAAGCTAGTCGGTTAGCGTGCGCCATCTACCGTGTGCTGATGGCCTCTCGTGGTATTGCTGCGTACATGTGCCATGTACGCGGTCGAGTACATTAATGGTGACCACTGCCCATGTTAAACAGTAACCACTCACAGGCGCCGGGTGGTAGTAGCATTAGCAGTGGAAGATAAATAAAGCGCTTCGGGGGGGGGGGGGGGGGGACGGTGCAATCGTTCTCTTAGGTCGTGTTCTACGTAAGCGACCGACTGCGAGCGACTTCTGGGAGACACCCCGGCAACAAGTAGCAGCGTCGGGTGAAAAGCTCGGGTGTCCTGTGCGCGCGCGCGACCATTTCGCGCTACTAGACGGCTACTTAGAGCCGACCAGCTGTTTCTATAAAACGGCGCACCTGAATTGTAGAATACTGTAGCTGTAGAGTAAGGCTACAAAATTAGATTTACTTAGGAAAATAAAGCGAAAAGCAATGCTGTGCATAAAGTTACAGAGGGAGGAATATTCATGGAGAATTTCGTAATTTATATCATCAGCTACGAAGATCACCAGACAAATTCTTAGAATACACGTGAATGAGCAGAGGAGAATACGACTATCTCATCAATAAATTAAAGACGAATGTGTTTTACGCGATCAAGGGCTTTTGACAAGAAGAATAACTAACTACCGTAAATAATGAATGAGAACCTCAAACCAGAGCGAGCTGTGGAGTAACGACTGCTTTCAGAATGCGGCTACGAAGAGGACGTGGGTTGGATCCCAGCTCTTTGCTATTTTTTTAACCGATTCAGCTACGATTCTGTATACAAAGTTTTATGTATACTGTTTACACTGCATCGCTAAGTATATTTTTAATATCTTGCCAGAGTACTTTAAGTGTATACACACCTATCCCAGTACATCGCACACATTAAAGTCCTAATAAATTACATTGAACAACCATGAAATTTTACAGATATTTGATGTTGCGAACGTAATTCATCAGCAGTCAGTGTTAAGGCCAAGCGTTTCAGTTAATCTACTTAGTCCGCTAAAGTGAAGCATTCAAAATTTTTGAAAAGAAAGTCGAACGTTTTGTGAAATGATTCGTCTAAAGGAATGAAATAAAAAATATTAGGGAAACGTTTGATGCACCTGATTTTCTGTTCATGATTTCGAGCATTATTCAAAGCCACGGAGAACGTTTCCCTGATCTATTTATTTCTTTTAGCCAAATCATTTCACAAAATATTTGATCGATTTCTTTCATTTTTTGTTTTCACGTTTTATTCAGAAAGCATGATCTTACGGATTCCTATTTTGCCTGCCCAACGTCTTCTGTTCTCGAAAAGCGTAACTTTGGTACTTAATTCGAAGGAAGCCTTTTCGACATATAAATACCGCACCAGTGTATCTTTTGATGTGCAAAACAGCTAGGCCTTGAACAGATGAACTGTTTGACACTTCATTTACATTGCTTGGCAGCAGCTTATCGTGAAATATTTCAATTTTTTCTCCACTCATTAACTAAGTGTTCCTTAATTACTCTGATTACTTTTACAGTTATGTATTTTCATGCTAAACTAGACCTCACTGGTCACTTTGATACCCCGTTTGCCTGTTTCTCTCAGTTTGGCTATGAAAATTCGGATAAAACCTCATGCTGTAATTTATAGTGTCTTGTTTTTGCTTTGCTCACGCGTTTACAAAATCGTATCGAGTGTTAATCCTACGATAAAATAGTCCTTTCTGCGTGCCGTCATTTCCAAAAAACGTCGTTTCGATATCTTGAACCATTTATGAGATACGACAATTTTTAAGACCACTTGTTTCCCGAAGCGCCGGAAAGGATTCGGACGCGCCGAGTGCGACCCGTCCGCAGATGTAACTACCAGTATCTCAAGAATGAAAAGAGATATCATTCCTGTCTCAACTTTAAATACAATTTAGATATATTGACTACATTTGATACGCGATCATGTGTGGCCTGATTTGAACTATAAGAAAAGTCTACCCAATGTGGTGACATCTTCAAATTGTTAAAAATTTCGTGCAGCCGTGCACTTAGTTTCGTGCAGCGCAGTAACTATGACGAATAACGAACATAAATTCAGGCCTTTATCGAGCAAAGATATCAAGCTATAAGATGCGGAAGAATCAAATTTTTTCACTGAGTAGTTTTCTTAAAATCGGATGATAACTATTTCATAGCTGCCGTCACGCCCACTCCACAGCTTTGCCGAGGAGACACATAGCTGTCGCTCTCACTGTCGCACGTGCTGCAGCGACAAGATTCAGACACGTTTGAATTCAAACGTCGCTAGTTGTAGCAGAGGACAGACAGCGCTACGGACGTCGTCCACGTAGGATACTTCCTTAACTGTACCTACGGGCCGGCCGAAGTGGCCGTGCGGTTAAAGGCGCTGCAGTCTGGAACCGCAAGACCGCTACGGTCGCAGGTTCGAATCCTGCCTCGGGCATGGATGTTTGTGATGTCCTTAGGTTAGTTAGGTTTAACTAGTTCTAAGTTCAAAATGGTTCAAATAGGTCTGAGCACTATGGGACTCAACTGCTGAGGTCATAAGCGGTCGCGCGGTTCCAGACTGTAGCGCCAGAACCGCTCGGCCACCAGCGGCCGGCCTAGTTCTAAGTTCTAGGGGACTAATGCCCTCAGCAGTTGAGTCCCATAGTGCTCAGAGCCATTTTTTTTTTTGTACCTACGGTGGTGTTTTCGTCGTCTGAAGCTGTCGCGCGCTGTCGGCCGCTTCCGTCACTTACGTAGGACACGGCCTTATTACGGAAGCTCAGCGATTTATCTGACGTCCAAAAGGGCATGATCATTGGCTTTCGGACCAAGGGTGGAAGCATTTCCGAAACGGCTGAATTCGTAAGCTGTTCTCATACCGCCGTGGTTAAAGTATAACGTTCACGGAAAAATTGTGCTTTCCAAAACAGGCGTCGAGGCAACTGTGGTACATAACGGGCCTTAGATGAGGGGGGTGAACGACGGCTGCTGAGACGTATACGGGTGGTAAGACGTGCAAGTGTTGATCAGCTGACTGTGCAGATGAACCAAGGGGCTTCCAACAGTGTGTTCTCAACGACCGTTCAGGGAACGTTGCAATGTATGAGCCTCCGCAGCAGGTGTCCGGTGCAGGCACCCATTCTGACTGCTTGCTGTTCGTCGGCGACAAAGGCTGGAATTTCCGTGCACTGGACGTCCACTGAATTGTGACATGTAGCCTTTTCAGTGGAATCACGTTTTATGCTTCACTGGACTGAAAGCAAACACCCTGTAACAATCGTGGGAAGAGTCCACACCGAAGGAGAGAGGATTATGGTCGGGGGAATGTTTTCGTTGCATTCCCTGCGCGATTTCATCATTCTGGAAGGCACAATGGATCAACAAAAGAATGCCTCTCTCCTTGGGGGGCCACGTCCACCTCTACATGCAGTTTGTGTTTCCTCGGCACGATGGCATCTACCAGGACAGGACAGGGCAGCGTAGTGACGTGCGTGGTTCGAAGAGCACCCAGATGAGGTTACCGTGCTCCCCTGGCTACCAGACTCCCCGGATTTAAATCCAGTTGAGAACCTGTGGATCTACCTCGATCGCACTGTTCGGGCCATGGGTCGTCAACCAAGAAACCAGGTGCAGCTGGCCAAGGCACTGGAGTCATCATGGCTCCACATCACTGTCGGTACCTTCCAGAACTACATCCACTCTCTTCCTTTACATTTTGCAGCAGTCCGTGCTGCCAAATGTGGTTATTCAGGCGTTTGACAGGTGGTCAGATAATTGTGACTGGGCAGTGTAGTACTGTGCGTATTCCCATTTGTAACCGAAGACGATGGTTGTGAAAGTTCCTGATACGGTCCCTACATAACGTTGTTCCATTTGTGAAAGGCACAGATGAGAGAGTGGAGCAGCAACTTGCAGCCGAAACAGTTAACTCATTGCAGGTAATCATTAGGTAATAGAACCCACATACGTGAAAGGTGATTGCTGTATCCTATGTTAACTAATTTAGACACAACATTTGAGTTACTAAGAAACTGTTTGATTATCAGGCTCTTAAGGCATGTACAAAAAAATACACTGCGGTAGTCCTGGGGTTGATAATTGCAATTCACAGTCTTGAACTATAGCGCAGACTATGGGCGGCCTCAAGAATGCCCCAACCAGAGTTACGAGAGCCAATCCCTGCCGCAGGTCTCGACCGCAAAGGTAAACTTACTCAGCTGAAGACACAAAGTCTGGAAATGTGTCCGTGATCATATTGTGGCACTTTATTTTACAGGTCCGTCTTGATAACAGAAATTTTCACACTTTACTGTTACCATTTAGGCTACTACGCCGGCCGCGATGGTCTAGCGGTTCTGGCGCTGCAGTCCGGAATCGCGGGACTGCTACGGTCGCAGGTTCGAATCCTGCCTCGGGCATGGGTGTGTGTGATGTCCTTAGGTTAGTTAGGTTTAAGTAGTTCTAGGTTCTAGGGGACTTATGACCTAAGATGTTGAGTCCCATAGTGCTCAGAGCCATTTTTTAGGCTACTACGATCATCAGATCTGTCAAACACAAAAACAAGGTGTAACCAATTCAGTTCAGTTTACTGTAGCTAAATCTGGTGCTACATAAGGAAAACAAAAAATATTTATACGATTAACAGCCATGTATACCAGCCGTACAAACCATAAAATATTCTGATGTAGGTATCGACGTCAAATTATACGTGTAGGTACATAGTAAGTGCTGGTGATGTTGAGGATGCGTCTGGCACTTATACAAATAACTGAGGCCAGCAGACGGCACTATAGCTAGGGTACATAAGTAACCTGGATCGCAGATGTATTGGTTAAAATGCAGTATTCATAGTCATTAATTAAAATTACCTCACATAGCAAAATGAGCGTCTGACAATAAAACATGTACTCACATAAAATACGTGGAGTTAGATCCATACTTAAAATCCACATAAGAAGTGCAAATAGTAACAATGTGAAGCTCCTAACCTTGCAAAGTAAAACACACAATTGTGATAAAGCCAGTATAAAAAGTTTAAGAATAAAATCACATCTATAGAACGAAATCTTCCAAGAGGACAAAACAATTGAACCGTAACCGTAAGTACAAGTGTAAGGTAATTAACGAAACAGTGACTGTTAATTAAAAATTCGATAGTCGATAACACATCCGGAGTGGGATCTCAGTGACGGCACCTCGTGGCTTTTCTGTACAGCGTTCTTGTTTTGTTGTGGTGGAACTCCCGTAGAAAGGCCACGTCTCCTCGTCGCTGGAGCCAGCGCACACGACCGCACGCCAAGCTGCTGGGGCACTCGACGCTGCTCAAACTAATAGGTTTCTGAAAACGTCAAAATAAGTATTTAGGCTAAACTCGTTCTGTTCATTCGGCAGTAATTCCGGTTGCCGTTTTCTCTGTACATAAATCTCCAAATCCTCGAGTAGGTTCAATAATTGCCGCTTTGGCGCCCTATGCAACACTTTCATGTTATTCTCGGTTTCCTTCCGAATGTTTTTCTCTGCCCAAATCTGTACCGAAAGCGCTCTTGTTTTGAGCCTACTGAACTTATTTGGTTACACCCTGTTTTTGTTTCTAACAGGACTGAAGATGGCAGTAGCCTAAACCGGTAATAGTGAAGTGTAAAAGTTTGTGTAATCAAGACGGACCTGTGAAACAAAGTAACTACATCTGCTCACCCAGATATTATCATTGCCATACAGTCTTTAAAACGTCTGTACTTAATTACATAGCGTATTCTCTCAAGGTTGCGTATGTGGATAGGTTTTGTCCGTCTCATTACACACAGACCTCCATGTTTAGCAAGGACACTGACACCCATGATTTTGACCACCCTAAAACAAACAGCATTACATATGATCATCAGCATCTACATCATTATCGGCGTTATAGCGTACAAGAGTCCTGTAATCTCCCTCCCACTACACTTTCTGCTCACGCTTCACTTCAGTAGATAATTTGCGGCGGAAGGACATTGGTAGGGTGGCCAACAGTGAGAACACGTTTCGTTGGATAATTGGGCCGTTTTGTCTAAAAGAAAATGTCTCTCTTTACTTACAAGCATTAAGCTCCTCAAATTTTGGTGGAAAAAAGTTTGCTTTGATAGGATAATATCCCATACTATTTTACATCGTTTATTGATCCAATAAACGCTTCCTGACAATGCCTAGACCCAACCACGCTCGCGTTAAAGGTCAAATTTATTCCACATTCATACTGAAGTTTGCTATTGCTATATTGCTTTTCCTAATTAATCTTTCGTGCTATGACAGTCCATGGTAGCGGTTAAAATGATGTGTGTCGCTGACGATGCTACTGACTATGAATGACCATACTGATTTCTCCACGTATTTAATATGTAACTACGCACACCCTCCACGAATAAAACTAATCATCACTCACTGTTACCCTACTGAACCCTGGCGGTTAGCTTCATTCGTGAGCCACGATTTGCATCCAACTGTACCCAGTACGGTCGTTGGCTCATCAACTCCCAGCAAACATATTGGACACTGACCTCCTTTCCCGATCTGTCCGCTGTTTCGTCATGGGACTCCATCACGTGCGTAAGTACATAGTTCTATATTAGCAGCAAATCCACAATCTCCACATGTCCAGACCTTTCTGGAATATCGGCCCTAGTCGCAACAGAAGATGGGTCAAGTGCTAGCTCAGATGTATTTTCACAAATGGACAAGCCTTTAAACTCATTTGAAAAATCCTAGGGCCAACAGGTGATCGAATCCCAGTCCTTTGACTTTATAATCTGGTATTATCCATCTGTTTTCAAAAATGGTTTAATTTGTTTAAAAAGAGCTACACAGATTTTACAAATTCTGTTATAAGCATAGTCTTTGTCAGTACATTGATCCACTGCACAACCGAACAGCAGTCAGAGTACATTGTGAATTTCAGGTATTCTTGTGGTTGTGGTCTTCAGTCAAGAGGCTGGTTTGATGAAGCTCTCCATGCTACTCTATCAAATGGTTCAAATGGCTCTGAGCACTATGGGACTTAACTTCCGAGGTCATCAGTTCACTAGAACTTAGAACTACTTAAACCTAACTAACTTAAGGACATCACAAACATCCATGCCCGAGGCAGGATTCGAACCTGCGACCGTAGCGGTCGCCCGGGTCCAGACTGTAGCGCCTAGAACCGCTCGGCCACTCCGGCCGGCGCTACTCTATCCTGTGCAAGCTCCTTCATCTCGCAGTACCTACTGCAGCCTACATTCTTCTGAATCTGTTTAGTGTATTCATCTCTTGGTCTCCCTCTACGATTTTTGCCATCCATGTTGCCCTCCAATACTAAATTGGTGATCCCTTGATGCCTCAGAATATGCGCTGCCAACCGATCTCTTCTTCTAGTCAAGTTTTTCAGGTATAACTGCTGTAATCTGTAAGATACCTCAGGGGAACGTTTTATTTATGGCCATGTATAAATATTATTAAAAACAATGCCTTTTCAAAGAGTCTTTAAAATTGCTACAAAAAGCATTTTTTCATTGGACCCTAGGATCAATAAAAAAAAAAAAACACCAAATAAGATACTTCCACGCAGCAATAACTGTGTATCTAATCAGATGCGATTAGTAACAAAATTAAAGAGTAAGGAATACTTTTTTTCTAATGGTTGGATGGCTTGACAGTACCAAAAACACACTGTTTCAATTTTTCGTTATTTTACATGCCTACTATACAGTGCTGTCTTCTGGAAGATTACTTTTGCAGGACTGATATTCCGTAATGTATATTTCGGTGCATCCACTCATAACGTAGTTGGCGATTTCGTTGCACCTAACTCAGTACTTTGGCAATGGAGGACTAATCCACTTTGCACTTAAATGACCTTAAAATCTTGAAAAGTGCAAGTGTGTGTATGGTTTGGCAACATTGTAAGGACAGCATTTGCATCGACCAAAAATGTTGTAAGCGGTAGTGAACCCTCAAATTAGAAATTTCCATATCTAAATTATTCATCAAAATGTACATATTGTCAGTACTATAGTATTTCCACCTGAAAAATATGGAAGTTCCACCTAAACTGTGTAACCTAGCACTATTCACGACAGTGTTTATGACATGAACTAACAGTTTAAGCAGCGTCCGCCCCCGGTAGCTGAGTGGTCAGCTCGACAGAATGTCAGTTCTAAGCGCTCAGGTTCGATTCCCAGCTGGGTCGGAGATTTTCTCCGCTCAGAGACTGGGTATTGTGTTGTCCTATCGATCATCATTTCATCCCCATCGACGCGCAAGTCGTCGAAGTGGCGTCAGATCGAAAGACTTGCACCCGGCGAACGGTCTACCCGACGGGAGGCCCTAGTCACACGACAATCAAAATCAGTTTAAGCAGCACTTGTGAAGTGACAGCGGAACTTCAGTTTAAAGATTTCCACATCCAGACCGTTCATTGATACTTGTCAAGTCTGATAATGTCAATTCAATGACTAAAAGTCTGCAAAAATACGTCAGCAACACAATAATCCAATGTATAAATCAATTGTCACAATCTTATTTACTCTTATGTTCAGAGAAAAAGCAGAACACATTGAACGACCAGAGATGGAGGTTCATATTCATAAGACATGTACATTAGTACATTTGAACAATGTCGGCCCCCGGGTGCAAGGTAAACATAGATATTGCGGCGCAACACCATGTACCGGTAAACTGTGCCAGCGGCTCTCGTTGTCGCTATAAACCGAAGGTAATGGATCACTGTTACTTGAGCAGATGTTAAGGATGCTTCGCAGACGTATGCGCGAACCGTACCGTCAAATCAGTGATTTTGAAAGAGGGCGCCTTATTGGCATGAGAGAATGTCATGTATCTATCCGGGATTCTGTTGCTCGTGTGGGATAAAGAGTTTTGGCAGTGCAATGGTTGTGTGCACAATGGTTCACGGGAAGCCATATGACGAGATGGGTCAGGTCGCACCACCCAGACCGCCTCCCGAGAAGATCGACACCTCATCTGAATGCATTGCAGGTCAGATCTGCGTCCTCCTCGGCTCTGACGCAATAATGGAACAGTGTCACACATCGTACATAATCATGACTGACAGTCCGTTGCCGTTTATTACAGCATGGGTTAGTGCGCGTCATCCACTTCTCCCCCTACCTTTGACGAAGGTGCAGAAACATGCTAGACGGCAGTGGTGTACGGAACGACGCCACTGGGGACAGGAATGGCATCAGAAGAGTGTTTTCGGACGAATCCAGGTTCTGTTTGTTTGCAAATGATTCTCTGCTGACGAGGGGAGTGGCATCACAGTGACTGCATTCACACAAGACACACAGCGCCAACGCAAGTCCCTATGGTGTGGGGTGACATTGATTATAACCACAAGTCACAGCTGGTGAGTGTCTAGAGCACTGTGACTAGTGTGATCTACATGAATGACTTCCTGCGACACGTCGCCATATCCTTTCTGCATAACATCCCAGACACCATTTTTCAGCAAGACAATGCAGGATTGCATGTTGCTGCACGAACCGGTGCCTTTTTGGTGTCACAGGATGTCAGCCTTTTGCCCTGGCCCGCCAGATCACCAGACGTGTCGCCAGTCGAAAATGCGTGGGATATTGTGAAACGACAGGTGCAGCACTGTGACTCAATGCCAACCACCACAGATGAACTTTGTTACACCATGGATGGCTATAACACAGGACGCCATTCGCGCCTTATACACGTCGATGCCATCACGCATGGAACACGTTATCAGGGTCCATGGTGGATCCTGTACTTACTAAGCAACAGGACCCATGTGACTCAAATGCTAATCATTTCTGCAGAACATACTAATGCTACATGTCCTGTATATATGAATGTCCTGTCTCTAGTCGTCCAAACTGTTCTGTTCTTTCTGAACATGAGTGTAAATCGGTCAAAATTTATCTCTAAAACATGAGTATGAACTCCAAACTTAAGTGCCTCAGTGCTATTTCCAAATCTAAATTGTTACAAAATGCATGTGTCTCAAAAATGAAACCCTAAACAGATAGCTGACAATTCATTTATAGGTCCCAATAAGGAGATGTACCAAAATAAACATGGCGAAACCTATAACTTCAAAAACAGTTGTTCGCTAATATAGTATGCTAAGTAGGCAAACACGAAACGAATAGACAGTTTGAATTGCTGTCAGGATCGGAAGAATGCAATTAATGTTCAAATGGTTCAAATGGCTCTGAGCACTATGGGACTTAACATCTGTGGTCATCAGTCCCCTAGAACTTAGAACTACTTAAACCTAACTAACCTAAGGACATCACACACATCCATGCCCGAGGCAGGATTCGAACCTGCGACCGTAGCAGTCCCGCGGTTCCGGACTGAGCGCCTGAACCGCTAGACCACCGCGGCCGGCGCAATTAATGTTATCCTAGGCCTAAATGAGAGTATTGACAAAAACAAACCTGAAAAAGCACTGCTTTATAGTGAGGAAGATAACACATACAATCTCTATGTAAAGTATCACAATGTTATTTTCATATTTAAAATATCTATGAAACAAGTTAATTTTACATTTTATTGCATTCGATCTGGGCCTACCGGCTGTTATAAACAAAAGCAAAGTTTTGCGGTAGGCTGCAACACCTATTGATAGGAATTATGGTGTTTACCCAGGGCTGATCATGGCGCTGTGAAAGACCACCACAAACCCCACATCTATGTGCCTAGTTTCTGCTCATACTTTATCGAGGTCACTCATAATACTGAGTCCAAGATACAGTAATAGGAGTGGCCTGGATAAAATAGGAGCAGAAACTGGGCACACAAATGTGGGATTTGTGAAGGTCTTTCAGGGCCATATTTGTGAAGGTCTTTCAGGGCCATGATCAGCCCTGCGTAAACACTGCTATAAGGCATTTTAACACTGAGCTGAACAGGATGCTCCAGACACAGGCAAAATCTCACATAAGTGTTGTTCCAGTTACTGCTACTGGTAGGTGGGGATAGACAGACATGGCCTGCACCTGAATAGGAAGGGGAACAATAATTTAGCTTATCTATTAGAAGAAACTGTAAGGGGGGCCACAGTCACACGAGGGGTGATCCCAGTGGTTAATGGGTCCAGGCAGACGGAATTTTTAGGTTAAAACCTAAGTCCAGACAGACAACAATCAAGATAAATAGAATAAAAGAATCTTCATGTATATTAAATAGCAGAAAGGCTAAGGGAAGTATGAACTTACTTCATCAAAATATCAGGGGAATAAAAAATAAAGTAGATGAGCTATTAGTATGTTTATATGATCTCAAAAATAAAAGTGAGATTGATATAATCCATCTGTCTGAACACCATGTAACTGTGGGGATGGATAGCGTCAGTATAAATGGTTATAATTTAGCATCTTACACCTGTAGATCTAAGATGGATAAAGGTGGAGTTGCCATTTTAATAAAACAAGGTTATAAATACTAAACTGTAGAAGTAAACAAATTTTGTGTTGATCAGTACTTTGAAGTTTTTGCATGTGAACTTCAGCTAGATAGTGTAGTACTGATATTAGCAACAGTGTACAGGTCCCCATTAGGAGACTGGGAGCTATTCATAAAAAAGTTCGACTCCCTATTATGCTGTCTGTCAGACAAAAAGAAGAAGTTATTAATCTCTGGTGATTTCAATGTGAACTTTCTAAGTAATTCTGATAGGAAAAGTGAACTAGAAGTGTTATTAACAACATATAACTTAGAATCAGTGGCAGGTTCCATACACGTATAGTTCAAGACAGTAGCACTCTAATAGATAATGTATTTGTACAGAAACAGGATGTAAAACGAACACATCGTTTCCCTTTGGTAAATGGAGCAGACCATGATGCACTACTGATTAAGTTACAAAACCTAACAGGGTGTACTGTTCAGAAACCATTAAGTAAAAGTGTGAGGTTGCTCAACCCGGTATCTAGAGAGCATTTCAGAGAAAGTTTAAGAAATGTTAATTGCGGAGATGTATATAATGAGCAAAACGCTAATGATAAACGCAACATATTTCTTGATAAATGCATATCTCTTTTTGAACATTGTTTCACAAAGAAAATTAATACATGTAACGCCACACACTTTTCAAAGAAACCTGGGATTACTACAAGTATTAAAGGGTATTCAGAAAGAAACAGAAAACTATGAGACAGCAAGAACTAGTAAAATCCAGGAGGAGTTTTACACTATAAAAATTATTGCAACACATCGAGGAAAGTTGTAAGGAAAACAAAAAATATGTATGTTAGAGAAGATATTAACAACT
Source organism: Schistocerca nitens (assembly GCF_023898315.1). Classification (NCBI taxonomy): domain Eukaryota; kingdom Metazoa; phylum Arthropoda; class Insecta; order Orthoptera; family Acrididae; genus Schistocerca; species Schistocerca nitens. The sequence goes on along the minus strand of NC_064616.1, from coordinate 535,136,525 downwards.
CTGACAATAAAATGAAATCAATATGGCATGTTGTTAGAAGGGAGACAGGAAAAGTAACCACTGGGGTAGATAGTATTACTATTAAAAAGAATGAGATCATCCTAACCAACAGTACTCAAGTAGCTAATGTATACAGAGTGTTACAAAAAGGTACGGCCAAACTTTCAGGAAACATTCCTCACACACAAAGAAAGAAAATATGTTATGTGGACATGTGTCCGGAAACGATTACTTTCCATGTTAGAGCTCATTTTGTTACTTCTCTTCAAATCACATTAATCATGGAATGGAAACACACAGCAACAGAACGTACCAGCGTGACTTCAAACACTTTGTTACAGGAAATGTTCAAAATGTCCTCCGTTAGCGAGGATACATGAATCCACCCTCCGTCGCATGGAATCCCTGATGCGCTGATGCAGCCCTGGAGAATGGCGTATTGTATCACAGCCGTCCACAATACGAGCACGAAGAGTCTCTACATTTGGTACCAGGGTTGCGTAGACAAGAGCTTTCAAATGCCCCCATAAATGAAAGTCAAGAGGGTTGAGGGCAGGAGAGTGTGGAGGCCATGGAATTGGTCCGCCTCTACCAATCCATCGGTCACCGAATCTGTTGTTGAGAAGCGTACGAACACTTCGACTGAAATGTGCGGGAGCTCCGTCGTGCATAAACCACATGTTATGTCGTACTTGTAAAGGCACATGTTGTAGCAGCACAGGTAGAGTATCCCGTATGAAATCATGATAACGTGCTCCATTGAGCGTAGGTGGAAGAACGAAACTAAAATGAGCTGTAACATGGAAATTAAGCGTTTCCGGACACATGTCCACGTAACCTCTTTTCTTTATATGTGTGTGAGGAATGTTTCCTGAAAGTTTGGCCGTACCTTTTTGTAACCCCCTGTGTAACAACCATTTCTTAAGGGTAGGAGAAAAAATTGGTGAGAATAGTTCAAAAGAAAAAACCAGGCAGTACATGGAAGAGTCGGTTTTGAAAAATTCACTTAACAACCTCTTGTAAAATAAGTAAAATTATTAAATCCTGGAAAAATAAATGTTCTGTAGGAGTAGATGACATCTCTAATAAGATACTAAAACACTGTGGAGCAATTACAGCCGATGTTTTGAGTTACATATGTAATGCATCTCCATTTCGGCTTTTTGTATCTGAAAACAAGAAATAGGCTGTTGTTGTTGAGGTTTCAGGGCACTTAACATTGTGATTACTAATACGCGTACAACTAAAGCAGTAGCCGGCCAGAGTGACCGATCGGTTCTAGGCGCTTCAGTCTGGAACCGCGCGACCGCTACAGTCGCAGGTTCGAATCTTGCCTCGGGCATGGATGTGTGTGATGTCCTTAGGTTCGTTAGGTTCAAAGTTCTAAGTTCTAGAGGACTGATGACCTCAGATGTTAAGTCCCATAATGCTCAGAGCCAACAAAAGCAGTAGGCAACAGATAGGAATAAAACCATGACGAGTTGTAAAATCTTAACGAATCTAAATGATAGAAACTTCCATAAGTCGGTGTACTGCAGTATCGAGATATGTTCACAGCAGGGACGTGTGGCGTGAAACGTACACTAGCACAATTGGCTTGCCAGCGCACAAGTGCCTGGCGGGCGGGAGGCGGCGCTATGCATTCGATCGTAGTGTCGGTGGCTACTCATTGTTCTCAGTGAGGAAGTACGGAAAATATATGCGTGGGACAGCTTCTTGTAAGCTAGCTTGCTACTCGGTTTTTCATATAAAGTGAACGAAAGTACATTTTAGGTAGTCCTCATTTAATGAATTTTAACTAAGATTCGTTAAAATGTATTTATTTCCAATCACATTTCTCCGGAAACAAAAAAAAATCCGTGTTTACCCCGGGTAGTTGTATAAAAGCGCCCTAGACGCGCTCGGATGCCCTCAAAACTAGGGCAGATATCGGGAAAGCTGGACATATCAGAGTCCTAATCTTGAGTAATGTTAATTACGGTGGTAGAAAATAGTTCAAAATCGAGGTGCATAGCATCTGTTAGTGCTTAAATTGTTGAATATTTTTATTGGTTATTACCTTCACATTTTGTACGGAAGTAAAAAAAGAAATCTCAAAAATATTAGTGAACTGATGCTCCGCAATTCATCAGTTCAACGGGTCCCGCGCGACTTTAAACCGGAACTTCTTACCGGCTATGACGACCAGCGAAGGTCAAGTCAAGTGCAGTACGCACAAGGCAATTTTAAATTCAGACGAACAATACACAGTGACTGCGTTTCTCTAATTTCAGTAGTTAACGTGGCAAAACAAATAAACTTACTAATGGAAGAAATTAACTTTTTTACTGGTAGCAAAACTGATTTAAAGTTCGCGTCAGTACATTTCGACAAAAATCCGCTTTTTAAAAAAATTTCAGATTAATTATTGGTTCTAATAATGATGTTTCACTGTTCAGTGACTATGGCAACAGAATTTTTGAAAAGGTAATGGCTCTCTGTTAAATGAATGTGGTATTTTCCATTTCAGCTGTTTATTATTGAAACTTTTTCTTAATTTCGTGACTAGGTTGGGGTGTTTAGACCGTCTTATATCGTTACCTGTTTGGGTTTATAACGCTATCCGCAGTCTTTATGTGAGGAGAGATTATGCAGAAACAGCGTTTGAATGTTTTTGTTTGTGAGAAGGTAGTGGTCTCGCGTAAGAAGAAGAAACGTCTGCCACCACGCATCAGAATTAGACAGCAGCAGAAACGTGGCCACTCGAGACTGCGGTTCAACGTTCGGCAATTTTGCTGATCGCGGTGGTCGGGATACCACGACTGCCATGCGTATGATTTGATGGGTCCAGGAGGGCCATACTCAACGCCATACGGGCTCTCAACGGTCAGTGCTACTAGCGACCGAGAAGAGAGATACTGTTCGTTCGGCCGCGCCGCATCGTGCAGTCACGTCCCGTACCTTCAGTCAGGAGATAGGCTTGTTTATACCAAAATAGGTATCCGCACGATCAGTACGACGACGTCTGGAGCACTACGCGAGGACTGCTCAGTGACCATTTTGCAGCTACACTGTTGGCGAGACAGCAGAGAGAGGTGCTCTGACGATGGTGGGCCCAACGATAACATTGGTTGTAGGAGCTGCATCGCGTAGTGTATCAGACGACTTCCGGTTTTACCCACAGCGGAACAATGGGGTGAACGCTACGAAATTGCATTCGTCATTGTGATACGGGCCCACCACTTTGTCTGATGTATGGGTTGCTAAAGGATACACAGCATGATCAGATCTGTTTTGCAAATCCGGTGCTTTCGATCGCAACAGGTCCATTTCAGAAGTGTGAAGACCGTTGACTGTATCGTATTTTGGGGATCTCCGTGACTTGACGCAATACCGCATGTTGCTCGTGCTGTCTGAACCTATCGTGGAGTGTAACTGATGGTGTTCGAATGTTGCCCTGGCAGGCACATTCTCCAGATCTCTCACCAATTAAAAACATTGGGTCATGGGTTACTGAGATACTGGTAGGCCACAACTGCGACTGATGAAGTGTGTCGTAAGGTTGAAGCATAATGAAATTACATGTCCTCATCCAAACTCAGCCCGACTCCATTCTTATCCAGTTAGAGCAGCTTGCGGCACAATTTAATCTTGTGCTCTTCCTTCAGTACTGTATATACATAACAATTAAAATTGTTTTATGTGCAACCCTTCCTGGTGACACAATTTTAACGGTCAACAGTGTAGAAAGCTTCAAAAATTCACTAAATTAGAACGTTAAAGCCCAAATCAGATCGTACGAAAATATACCAAGTATAAGGGCAGTTCCTGGAGTAAATTTCATTGCCTTATTATCTAATGGAATAAAAACGCATACTTTGCCAATAACATATACAGTCATGTCCTATCACATACCATATGGGCTCGGCGACACAGCACAGTGATTAAGATACTGGCCTCATAGTCATTTGGAGCGGTATTCAAGTCGCCATGTTGCATGCAGATTTAAGTCTTCCACCATTTCTCGAAATCGCTTCAGCCGAATACCGACATAGTTTCGATGAATGAACCACCATGCCGCTTTCATTCACCTGTAAACTTTGGAAATTTGTGGCAAGGTCTTACGGGACCAAACTGCTGAGGTCATCAGTCCCTATGCTTACGCACTACTAAATCTAACTTTACCTAACTTACGCTAAGGACAACACACACACCCATGCCCGGGGGAGGACTCGAACCTCCGACGTGGGGAGCGGCGTGGACCGTAACAAGGCGCCACAGACCCCGTAGCTACCCCGCGCGGCCATTCACCTGTCTTGGCTAGTCCCTCCTTTTGCTTCGTCTGCAATAGCATCGTAGTTACCTGAATGTTAAACTTGACAGTTCCTACCTCCCACGTCTGTGTGCATCCCGAAAAAGGTACACATGTCACTGCGGGATGTCATTCTCATAGACAGCAGCTGTCATAGTTCTCCTAGAAAACGCTTGAAGTCGCGTATGTGCTCTAACACTCGGCCCTCAACGAGGACATTAACATCGCAATTTCGATCCCTTTCCATAAAATAGGCATGTGTTGTAACGTGCCCTTGGTGTGCACCAAATCAATAAACGGTGACGACTATCCCCAAAGCAGTATTGGTCTATGGGGGACATTCACCTTGGCTTCCACCTGACCTGTGGTAGTAGTGGAAGGCACGATGACTGCTGTGGACTACGTGAATGTTACTGCAAAACATCCGTGTCGCTTCATGCTTGATGTTTTCCCCGGGTGACATAGGTATCTTCCAGCAGGAAGGCCGGAATCGTGCTACAGTGGTTTGAGGTGCACGATATTCAACTCACTATGATGTCTTAGCCACCAGATTCGCTTGATCTAAACCCGAAGAAACGCTTCTGAAACGCTATCTGGCGCCAGCTCACCAGTCACCGACCAGTAGTTTATGATAATTGCATGACATGTGCATAGACATGTGGTATCACATACCTACTAAGAACTGGTCGAATCCATTCCACGCAGAACCGCTGCTTGTATTGCGTTCCAAATGTGAACGAAGAAGGTATTTGAGTGGTGGTCATAATGGTTTGGCTTATCAGTGAATGTACGCTGTGAAATCCTGCGTCTCTACCTTGTAATAGTGTGTGCTAAACGCAAGCAACACGAAATCAGAAATATCATACTAAAGATCTTTGCTCGTACAGACTGTTGCAGGCGCCGTAAGCAGACTCGTATTGGTATGCCACAGATGTCACACGTTTCTTCCGTCTTTTATCGCTAAGATTTAGTCTGCTCATTATTGCTATGAAGAACTTTTTTAATCGCTTCTTGAAGATTTCTTAACTTAAACACGTTTAAGACCAGCAGGTTGCAAACTACGAGAGCTATTCGGAAAGTAAAGTTTTTGCGGTTGCGAGATCGAAACCACTGTGAAAATTAAAAATGTTTTATCTGCAACAGTTAGCTACACTTTCCATCTACTTCTCCACATAGTCGCATTCAGACTGAGACATTTGTCGTGGCATTGTAGCATCTTTCCAGTAACTTTGTAATAGAATGCAGCTGGCTGTAGTTTGCGCCAATTCTCTAGAGTGATCTGCAGCCTGCTGTCTGTGCTAAAATGTTGTCTTCATAGTCAGCGGTTCATGTGAGCAGAGATGAAAATCAGAGAGAGCCAAGTCCTGCCAATATGGTGGGTGATCGAACACTTCCCATCTAAAACTCTGTAGAAATGTCCTCATTGCCCCTGCAGTGTGCGGCCCAGAATTGTCATGAAAAAGGAGATGCATGATAGTTACGTTATTTGGGCTGCATGGAATCAGGCGAAATTCTCACAGGCTCTCATACACACATCAAAAAAAGTTTTGCATCACCTCGGTTCCGAGAGTTCCGGAACCTGTACAAAATATTGGAATAGAGATCAACATAAACATCATTTCCGCTCTCTTTCTTGCTCATGAAAACCACACATTGCATGTTGTACCACCATACAGCGAGACCTTCAGAGGTGGTGGACCAGATTGCTGTACACACTGGTACCTCTAATACACAGTAATACGTCCTCTAAATCACTCCAGGCAAATGCCGGGATGGTTCCTCTGAAAGGGCACGGCCGACTTCCTTCCCAATCCTTCCCTAATCCGATAAGACGGATGACCACGCTGTCTGGTCTCCTTCCCCGAAACCAACCAACCAACCAATACATCCTCCCGCATTGATGCATGCCTGTATTCGCTGTTGCATACTGTCCACAAGTTCATCAAGGCACTGTTGGTCCAGATTGTCCCACTCCTCAACGACGATTCGGCGTAGATCCTTCAGAGTGGGTCACGTCATCCATAAACAGTCCTTTTCAATCTGGCCCAAGCATGTTCGATAGGGTTCATGCCTGGAGATAATGCTGGCCCCTCTAGTCGAGCGATGTCGTTATCCTGAAGGAATTTATTCACAAGATGTGCACGATGGGGGCACGAGTTGTCACCCATGGCGACGAATGCTTCGCCAATATGCTGCCGATATGGTTGCACTATCGGCCAAAGGATGACATTCAAGTATCGTACAGCCGCTACGGCGCCTTCCATGACCACCAGCGGCGTACAGTCTTAGACAAAAAAAAGTGGCCGCCGGCCGGCCGCCACAGAGACAAAGTCCGAGTCGTTCACTTAAGGTGGCCAATAAAACTGGCCGCCCCTGACAACTGTAAGTCCGGCCATCTGCACAATCTGGCAACACCGTAAGATGCGGAAGTGTTAGGAGGAAGTGTTGTCTACTTCCGATGTGTGCTCGCAGTGTGTGAGCCCGTGGTCTAGCGGTAATAGTCGCGCATTGTGAACTGATAGTCGCCTGTTCGCGTCCACTACATTTCGGTCCTCGTATAAAGTTATGAGTCTGATTGAACATCGAAGATAATTCGCTTGACATTCTACCCACCAGCAATAACAAGTATTCCAGAAACAATTCCGCAGGACAGCTCGTGGCTGCGTCGCGATCATAACAGCTTCCGCTCGAGCGTTTCCTCGCGCTGCAGCGGCTACCGGCCACCGGCCAGACGCAACCCGCCGCCTGAAATCCGGCGCCGCCCATGTGAACGCGACGCGACGCTGTCAGTATATGTTTTGTCATTTTCGAATTTGAAGTTCTAGTTATCATCTTGCATACTTGAAAATCATGAACTACGGTTAAGCATTGTAAAATTGAGTCGCAAGTGGAAGAAGGTGTAACATCTGCAACACAACGTTTACTTTTGGTATAACAGAGGGGTGAATGCAGAGGAGGCAACTAGAAAGATTTGAACTGTGTGTGGAGCGAGTGCTTTTGGGAAAAATACGCCAGAAAAAGATATTCTTGTTTCAACAAAGATCGTTCTGGCATGAATGATTTTCCACATTAAGGAAGTCTCGACTACTGATACATGTGATAGGTTACCATTTCACCATCATGCGACATTTGCAATCAACAGGAAAAGTTCAGAAGTCTGGCGTAGGAGTACTGCATGCTCTAATTCGAAACAACAAAAATCATGGAGTGACTATTATTGAACGTCATCAGGTCGCTCATTGAGCATTCGTATGCAGTACTGTTGTTGGTGACGTGTTATGATGCCTTTATCGTTAACTTCCTAAGAAGAAATGAAAGGCTGAGCCCCACCAAAAGACGTAAACTCGAGCAAAGAGTAGTGTGAACATAATATTTTACATCTGATAGCTCCAAAAGTGTGTTTTGGGCTACGAATTCTGCCCCACGGGGTGTGTGCAACACAGCTGGAATTTGTTGCCAACAACTAAGACACCTTTTGGTGGTAGTGTAAGGAAATCGAGCAACAAAACTACATCACCTGTGCTACTGCATGATGACGCACTCTGTTGATTTGAGAAACAAAACTGTCCAGGAGATTGATAGTAAAGTCGTCTCTCAGGCATTTGTATTGATATGGAAGTCCTCTCTCAAGCACATGTCCCTCTCGTCATATATTCGTAAAAATTTACCTTTTCCGCTCTTGATCGATCAACCGTCAAGGCAATTCACTTCTAGACGAAAATACTCTTAAAACTACACTGGTTTAATGACATCGTTAGAACTAGTGGGTTTCTACGGGCGTAGAATTTGTAAACAACATTAGCATTGTCAGATTGTTTTAGATATCGTGAAAGAAAATTGTGCTCCTGATTAATTTCTCTTTGGCGGTTACTGATGCGTTTAGTAAACTAATGGAAAATTTAATTAAAATATTCACTGTACTAATACAAATTAAATTCAGCTTACTACAGTAACAACACGACGGCAGTCTATCTTAATAAAACATTAAGTGTCTATAAGACGATTGATCCTATTTTAACGCGAATTAGTAGGATATTACCGACTTTTGACATCGAAAAGATCTGTATTTACTTCATTTCGTGTATCATTCGCAAGTATTTCGAAAATGTGTCATTTCATAGATAAAATTATGTATTCGCAACAAGAAAAAATATGTAGGTAGAAAACAAAAGTGGCATTATGAATTTGGCAGTACCGTAAGGTTTTCGTTCTGACACTAACAAGGTGAGGCCGCCAATTGTGAAATTTAGATTCGATTCATACTGCGCACAATAAAAGCTCATGGCCAGAGGTGTAATGTGGCAAAGCACCAAGATGCACTTCTCAGCCGTTGTCGAGTATATATATATATATTACAATAAACAAATACTAAAAAAAAATTTGCATGGTGCGAGATTCGATCCAGCGACCTTCGGATTACGAACCCGAGCGCTTACCGCTGCGCCACGACGCTGTAGAAAGTTACAAATTGTAGAGAGTATTTCACCTGAACGGTTTCTTTTAACTGTCGATTACACCTCTGGCTATGAGCTTTTATTATGCGCAATATGAATCGAATCTGAATTTCACAATTGGTGGCCTCCCCTTGTAAGGGTTCCTGAAAGTAGCAAGACCAATTTTGCTCGAGCGTTGTCTTACGATTCCCTTATTGAGTTTGTATCTGCCTGCTTGTAGCTCTGCTACAAAAGAATTAAAAATCTGGCTTTCAGCGAGTCTCGAAAGGCGAACGAAAGCAGCTTGCACCTGGTAGCCAAGCATGTTACCTCAGAACTGGTTTTTTCCTAACGTGGGAAGACATCCTTTTGAGGTTCAATTGTTGGCAAATGTCAGTCAGACAGGTGCCGTTGGTCTAAACGTTTCGGTGTGTTGAATTTGTACCAATGATTTTTCTACAGGTTTTTTCTGTCCCAAATAGAGAGTTGAAGTCTCCCATTAGCATTTTCACGTCATCTTGGTGAACTTTGCTCATAGTATTTTGAGTGTGTTCCAGAATTTTTTCGACATTTTCAGTGTTTTTCTTATTTTCGATGTTGGTGGGGACATGTGCATTGATGAGTTTATATTTTTTACTGGGTCTCTTAATGGGCACAGTCATAAGTCGGTTGTTGATGGGCAGGCCGCGGTGGCCGAGCGGTTCTAGGCGCCTCAGTTCGAATCCTGCTTCGGGCATGGATGTGTGTGATGTCCTTAGGTTAGTTAGGTTTAAGTTCTAGGGGACTGATGACCTCCACTGTTAAGTCCCATAGTGCTCAGAGCCATTTGAACCATTTCATTGTTGATGGGTGTGATTTCTTTGACAGAGTTGATGATAGATCTGTGTTCGACAAAGTCAATGCCAAAGATTGGTACACCTTTCGCTACCTTTTGTTGTATTTTGCTCTTGAAGATTCAATGGTTTCCGTAATGCAAGGATTCATTGTCAGTTAGTCGTGGTTCTTGAAGAGCAAGGGTGAGAATTTTTTGTCGGTCGATTTCTTATGTGAGATTATTTAGTTTTCGTGTTTTGATCAATGTATCGATGTTTAGTTTTCAAGTGCATGTTTTCTGCTAGTAGGGAAATTTACCAGAGATCTTCGATATTCTCTGCCGTGCTAACCTGGACTCCCCAGAATCCGAAAATCCGACTGCCGCCTGTCGACAGGCGGGTTGTGTACCACCTGGGGTAATGTTGACTTTGCTTGCATAGTTCATGTTTGTTTGTGTCTCATTGGTTTGGCCTGGGTGATTCCAGGACCGGACAGGACCATAGGGTGTTGAAGCCTTTGCAACCAAATATTTTCAGCTGAGCTCATTGAGCTGACAGACGGTGACCAGAGTAGCGGTGATTTTCACTCAGACGTGTCTGGATTTTGGGTTCAACGGATTGAGTAGCCGTTCAGGATTGTGTTAGTATTTGGTTCACCCCAAGTATTTGATTTCCTCGGTACCACCCATATGGGGGAGGGTTTCCCCTATCCGTCACACTGGATTATTATTATTGTCATTATGTAATCAGCAAATCCGATATGGTGTATCTTCGAACCACTGAAATAGATGTGTATTGTTATAATTACGTTACATTGCTGCTAGTAGACATATTTCTCACTTTATCTTAGACAGTTGCTACCTGTTACTCCATCATAGGAATTTATGTGCGCAGCATTGTTGCAATACAGTCGTTCAAATTATACGATTTCTGTAGTTTCATTTCGATACCAGATCGTTCTAATCGGATTCAGTCAGTCAGTCTTAATGTGGATATTCGACTACGACCCTCATCATATGATAGGCTGGGTAAACCACATTCTTAATCGGACTGTTGAATCTAGATCACTTATCTATGACAGGGTCTGAACTCTTAAACACTGTGGAAAATAATAATCCAATGTGCTTATTACAAACACGTTATTTAAATATAAATATATGAACTAACGAGATAACAGTTTATTTACAGGAGCAGAGCCCCATCCATCATAGCAGAGCAGTGCGAGATTGGTTTCAGGGCCAAGAGAGGATAAAGCTGTTGCCGTTTGTTGCACGTTCGCCGAACATCAGCCAGATAGAGAATATGTGGGTAGAAGTAACAAGGTCATTGCCATGTGGACCTACAAATGCAAGCGACCTTTGGACGAATATAGAAATCGTATGGTGGGAAGTAAACCATCACGCTACACTGTCGACAACTTAATGAAATCAATGCCCCTACGCCTGCGAGAAATCTTACGTAATGGCCGTTGGTCGGTTGGTTACTAAAAGTATAGTCCACAAAACCCATGTGGACAATTTTCTGATAATCGGTCAAGCTTTGCTTTGTCGCAGCTCTTTAGCATAAAAGTCCATTTACTTTCAGTCTCCTCCTTACAATTCTTGCAATGCAAGGTAATTGAAAAATCTCATCCACTCGACGCCAACTGAGGAATTGACTGGTGCATGTGTTGTTCAACACACAGTAGTTGTCACCCTCACTGGAATCAATGACTGTTTGTGCGTATGTGTGTGTGTGTTTTCGTGTTCACGCACAATCTGAATCAATACTACTAACATTAGAGAGACAACCAACAATAAATATTGCATCAAATATGACTGTAAAGTATTTTAATGCGATGAAACTGAATTTTTACCCAACCCACGTCCTGCGTATTACGTTAAGTAAGATGTATTAACTCCACAGTATCGTTAGCAGAGACAGTGCGCTCTTGCTGTCGAGGCTCGCGACAAGTACAGCGATTAGCAGTGCCCAATGCCGCCGCGCTTTGTTTATGCTGGCTGAGCGTGGACACTGCAGCAGACGCTTCGCCATAAACTCAAGGAAATCACCTTGGCTCTAACAGCAGTGAGCGGATATCACTGCCTGCGTGTTCTTATAGTAACCAACGTGAGACTCTACTCACAGGTGCCATGGAGCAATTGCAACGGGTATCATGTCATTAGTCATCAGAATATCAACCAGTGATGAAATGTCCACTCTATTTGAATCCCACGAAAACAGGAACCTTATCAGAAAGGAATGTGAGGTGGTATTAAAATTTATCCAACATGAAAAATTAACTGCAGGGTTTTCATGTATGCAGTAGTAGCACACAAGGAAATATTATGTCTTGGAAGCGTATATTTCATTTCCTCTTCTCATATTAACGCCCTTGTTTTAGTATGAAGTGAGAAAATAAACACGAAAAACTAAAGTTCCTGAGAAGTTTTTAAGTCATTATCTCTTCTCATATCACAACGTTTGTTTTTAGTATGAAGTAAAAAAATAAATAGTTTAGGGTTCTGAAGCATAGTATGACACCAGATTCTTATCGTAGGCGCTGTCGGAAACGCAAAAACAGGGAGCTGTCCATCCTTTTGTCCAACAGGCTGTTTCCTTTCATGCCTTACTCTTGCTAGGAGATTCTTATTTAAGGACTTGTGGGCATCAAGTTCTTCAGCAGAATAAGCCTTATCTTATTGTGCTAATTACGGTACGGAAAAAAATGCAACAAAGACGAGTTCCCCTGAAGCAGTGAGGATATTTGCACATGTCTGTATTCAGCAATGACTGCCAGCTGCCACAACACTTCACAGAAACCATGCGGCAGGCAACACAACTGTGCGTGCGCTTCAGACTTCATTCAGTAAGCCGTCAGGAGATGGATGGAAACGTCAAATTAACGTCGCTTTCCGAGTCGTACTCAATCCAGAATGAGGTGTTATTAAGGTAGTTGAGCGTTCTAGCAATTACACTTTCATAATTCCAATATGAGTATCCCGACAGCCAAAAGAACCCGTTAGTGTGAAACCATCGGGAACTGCATTAATAGCAAACTGCAAGAACTTGAGGCAATACGTCGACTCTTTTCTTCGCTGGGTGACCTATTACTGTTATTTAGGATTCTCTGTGTCCTAGTCGTAATGCAAATGGAACTTCAGAGGCGCTTTCCGCTATTCTTGACAAACATCAGCAACTTGTAATCACTGCGAGTTACAACTGCGTGATGATAATGGTTCAGGTTGTCAATAGTTGTGGTGGTGCTATGCTGTCAAACTGCTTACAGTAACGTTAATGTTGGCGCACATAATTTAGCGCTGACTACCTACTTAAGTAAAAATAGTGTTGTAGCGTCGTCGCTTCTCTTTATTTATCCTCAGCTTGAGTAATACAATTTTACGAACATACTACACCATTCGCGAGCTGCTAATGATACAGTATGACTACAGAGGTCATCGTGTGGGTGTTACATTAATTCTGCAATGAATTGCTTAGCAAATATTACCCTCAGCTATGCAGCTGGAATGACTCATTACACAGGTACTCTATGTTGCATTTGGTTAAGTGACCAGTTCGCTGCAATCCTGCTTCTACTGTTCGTAAATACTACTATATACTTAAAAAATGGTTCAAATGGCTCTGAGCACTATGGGACTTAACTTCTGAGGTTATCAGTCCGCTAGAACTTAGAACTACTTAAACCTAACTAACCTAAGGACATCAGACACACCCATGCCCGAGACAGGATTCGAACCTGCGACCGTAGCGGTTACGCGGTTCCTGACTGTAGCGCCTAAAAACACTCGGCCACCCCGGCCGGCATACTTGTATGCTGACCATCCGTTATTTGACTAAATATGAACTACAATCTGATTCGCATATATATGACATGGGTTATCGCCGGCACAAAGTAATGACTAAGGGTTGGATCCCGCTGAAGTCCCGTTACATTGATGGCAAGACAAATGTTCGCAAATCTCCTGTGCTGCCTCAAAAAGCAATTGCATCTTAAGTATCGAAGGACCGACGTCCACAATGTCACAGCGCGTTGAAATACAGCAACGATGGCAGATGAAAATTTGTGACCGACTGGGCTTCGAACCTGGACCTCCTAGTAACTAGACAGACGTACTGATCACTGCACTATTATTAATTTTTTTTTATAGTTTGAGAAGACATTCAGCACCAGGTAGGCGGAGGCGAAGAAGGCAGGTGTCGCAGATCCGAGGCCTCGCCACAATGCTTCCCCCGCACCTGTCACTGAGCAGTTGCATTAATTCCATGTATTCCATGTTTGCGCCCATATATTCCTTTAAATTGTAGAACAAAATTGAAGTAGTAATTAAGGTAAAATAAATTACAGTTGCCGCCTCCAATGGCGTGCATTCCTTGTAGAAAATAACTTATAATAGTGAAAAAGGTGACGGAAAAATACATGACAAACATTCATTCCGAAATATATTCACAATTTAGGTTATTATGCAGTGGATGCATATGAGGTCTGTAATGAAGACATATATTTATCAACAAATGAATAACGTTTCTGAGCCGGAGGGGTTTTGCCAAATTAGAACAGTTCTAATTTTAGGACCAACGTAAAAGAATATTCCGGGAATAAAAAACTGTCCCCCTTTTTGTAGCTCACATAAAGCAATAGATAAAAAAAATGGCATTCCTTATATTTATTATTCTTCTTCAGCTTAAAATGTTCTTCTGCAATATAAAGCATGTACTCTTCTTAGTTCTAAGTTTTGCTTCTTATGACATAAAACCCAAACGATCCCAGATGTCACGAATAACTGTTATTCTTTGCGGACGGGCAACATTTCCAGTCGGATTGTAAAGCTTCAGTTATCGGTATCTGACTTCTTGCTGTTCTGTGCTATTTTCTTCTCAGTCCAGTTCCAAATTCTGATTCTATTTTCACATAAGAACATGAGCGCTACAGTTTCTACCAGCCGACGTTTGTGGCAGTATGGAGATTGTCTCAATTTGATTTTCCATAATCGTTCCGCTGTGGGTATGGTTTCGTTTACAACGTCGCACCATACCGCACTGACTCTAGTTGGCAGAATGTTATTGTTGATATTTTTCCTGACGTTCCTCCAGTTTGTTGTAGGTTATTATACCGGAATTGGTTTTGTGAAGACGATGTCTGGTAATATAATAATCATAGACGGTTCTAGTGTTGGTTTGTGCTGGCGGAAGTCTTATACAGCTCCAATTGCCATAGTACTTTCGGACGTAATCTAGGCTGGCATGCTACATTAACAGGAGCGTTCCTATCCCCAGGATCTAACGAGAGGAACAGAAGTTTCTTGACGCCTGTCTTAGTAGCATGTATTAGTTTAAAAGCACGTCTTCAATTCCAAGTCCTCTGCCTCTGCAAGTCATTGCCTCTGCAATGTCGCCGTGTGGAAGGATACTTTGAAGATATTTTGTTTCCACACATACCAAGAGGCTACAGCTAATATTTTATGTGCAGTGACCTGCGGTATCGGTAAGACAGCTGCGACATGATACATTTTGCTAAGTATGTATGTATTTATAAACTGAACTTTCTGCAGTCGGTCTAACGATCGCATGTCGTTGTCCTTCAACAAGGTTCCGATGACATTTAGTTTCCGCTCCCAATTGTTCGTGGCCATGCGCTTGGGATTCGCCTTTAACCACAATCCCAGTTGGAGTCTCTCTTCAGTTACATCTAACCAGGGCGCACCTAATGCAATATTGTAAGAACCGAGATGCAGTATTTTGGATTTAAAGTTTTGCAAATTTGTGGTAAGAACTTATGAGACCAAGCCGCTTTAATTCATCGGTCCCTAAGCTTACTCACTACTTAATCTAACTTAAACTATCTTACTCTATGGTCAACACACACACACACACACACATGCCAGAGGGAGGACTCGAACCCCCGACGGTGGAAACTGTCGGGACACAGCAGCCAACCTCACTGCAGCACCTATCTACACGCGCTCCTCGTCAGACGCAAATTCCCCCGGTCCATTATTCCACTCTCTCGAGGCCACACTGTATTCCCACGAGGTTTCGGACGATGACGGGTGGTTAGCACTGAAAACTTTTGATGACCCGTCGAGACCTGAGTAATTATACAGCATGTTTCAGGAGGAATAGATAATCTTGTAGGAGATGGTAGTATAGACAAATTGCAGAAAAAATACCATATAGCGCGTGTCAAATTTTTATTGCGTACATGTAGCTGGGTTCACTGCATTTTCGTTTCGTATGTTGGTCCTTACAGGACCCAGTTGTCTACACTTCCTTGAAAATGAGCTTCCAGCGTTATTGGAAGGGTTTCATTTGGCTACAAGGATGCGTATGTTCCTCCAGCATGACGGGGCTCCTGCACATTCTAGTCGTCAGGTGACACAGTATCCAAACCTAACATTTCCCGGAAGATGGATCAGTAGATATGGGCACTTTTCTTGGCCTTCAAGGTCCCCGGACCTTACCTCTTTGGATTTTTGCTTGCGGGGATGGTTAAAGGCGAAGTCTACAAAGAAAAAGTAAACCCAAGAGCCGATTTGATCGTTCGGATGATGAATAGTGCAGCCCTCATAAAAGAACGCAAAGACGACCTCAGAAGAGCTACGCGTGGTGTTATCAAGAGAACTCAAATGTGCATTGAAGTTGGTGTGGGAATTTTTGAAAATCATCTTTGAACGTCCTCATTTGCCTTTGCTTTGAGTTTGTTAGGGTTACGTACTAACAACTGTATCTCTTTACTCAATAAAAAAATGGTTCAAATGGCTCTGAGCACTATGGGACTCAACTGCTGTGGTCATTAGTCCCCATAGAACTTAGAACTACTTAAACCTAAGATAAGGACAGCACACACATCCATGCCCGAGGCAGGATTCGAGCCTGCGACCGTAGCAGTCGCACGGTTCCGGACTGCGCGCCTAGAACCGCGAGACCACCGCGGCCGGCTTAATAAAAAGTGGACGCATTTATATGGAATTTTTTATGCAATTCGTCTGCACTACCACCTGCTAAAATATCTACTGTTCCTCCTGAAACACCCTGTATATGGATATATATATGTGTGGTGTCTGTTCTTTCGGACATGTCCGAAAGAAAATGCTTCATGGCATTCTGCAACGACCTTCGATCTAGTTGCAGGGGCTGATAGATATTTCAGAGCTTCTTGGCTGCCTGAATAAAAGTAGATGTTACGATTTTTGTAGGGTCTACTCTAATTCTCCTCCGTGCACATGCTGATAGAAGATACCGTGTAGTACTGTGGCCATCATCCTTAAAGAGATTCTAGGCAGTACACCAGACCTGGTACTTTCATCTGTTTTCGACCTGTCAGTAAACCACTATATTATGTCTCCTGCACGGTGTTGTGGTTCGTTCTTCCACTGCTCCCAGCTTCCAACTATTACATGGCAAGATTTATTGAAACAGCTATAAGCTATTGTATACTTAGTCGGCATTTCCCCAGCCATAGCAATACTGATTTGGGATTCCGTATATTCTAACTATATCCGGTTATTTCCAATTTTTAGCCTTTATGTCCCTGCCGCTGCCTCCATTTTAAGCCACAGGTGTATTGGAGGCACGTCTAGCATAATATCCATTTTAAGAGGGCTGCTAATCCCATCTGTTTGTGAACGCACGGCAGTCTCTGTAGTCTCTACAGTTTCATCGAAGCCACCTTCTGTTCAACTTTGTTCTTATTGTAGGCCAACAAATTATCATTGGTCTTTTTGCAGAGGTGTATATCCAGTACGTACTGGGTTTAGACCCCAGTTTACCCTACAGCAGCTTCTAGTGCTTATACGATTATCTTTCGCAGTGGAACATATTCTTTATGCGAGGTTTCATAATAATTTTCCATCCAGGGCTACCGCTAGATGCACTACAAGTCTCTCTACAGTTTCATCGAGAAACATAATTTCTCAGTATGTGTGCTGGACATGCTTCTCCATAAATAATACTACATCAATTTTCGTGGGGCTCGTCTTTAAATACTTTTCCGTAATCTTCAGTGCACATAGGTTTAACAGTACTAGCAAATTTTCTGAGTCTTACTGTGAATAAATCGTCTGCTTATTCTTTTCAAGAGTAGTCTCTCGCATTCAGCTCATCTATGAGTTCATTCACCACTAGCTTCTGCATCTCTAACCACTTACTCGAAGATCGTATTACTAGAACCCCTCGACATCCAGGAAGATACAGAGAGCATCCAGAAAGGGTAGTGCTTTTTCCACCTTCCCAACAAGTTGGTGAAGTGTTACTTCACATGATTTGCTTCGCAAGTATTGTGAAAATGTGGCAGTTCATAGATAAAATTACGTATTCGCAACAACAAAAAATATGTCGGCAGAAAACAAGAGTGGCATTATGAGTTTGGCAGTACCGTAAAGTTTTTGCTTTGACACTAAGGTTTACTAAAAGTAGCAAGGCGAATTTTGCTAGAGCGTTGTCTTACGATTCCCACACTGAATTTGTATCTGTCTGCTTGTAGTTCTGCTACAAAAGAACTAAAAAATCTGGTTTTCAGCGAGTCTTGAAAGGCGAACAAAGGCAGCGTGCACCTGACAGGCAAGCACTTTACCAAGGAGCTAGCGAACAGGTGCGGGCCTTTGCTGTACTTACTGGCTCAGTTGCCGCTATGGCAGATAAATCGCAACATAAGATACGAGAGTAGTTGTATTTCCCGTGTGGAACCACTTTCGTTGACTCAAAAGCATTAACTGATCTCCTTATGTCACATCTCAAGAGAAAATCACCCACAGTATTCAATTGAAATGACACGATAATATCAAGTGAATTTAGCAGGATAGTTCTATGCCATCAAGGAAGTAACTCGTCGGTCACAGAGTTGCCAAACATATTCTGCGCTGTTGCCAAGTATCAGTTATACTTCCAGGAAGGATACCAGCTGATGTGTTCTGTGAGTGACCTCAGAAGTGACTGTAGCTTCGTCTCACAGTTGCGGGTGGCTAGTGCCGCAAGACCCTCATTATATGTCAATGAGTCTTATTCACATTCTGTAACTAGGTTTTGGAGCTAGAATGCAATTACTTGTAATACATCGATGTACTGAATGCAAACTAAATGTCATAAATTAATACTGCGACAATTATTTGTGTTTTACTGTCTTCATCGGACCGAAACCTTGAAAGCGTATTCACCAGACGCGATTCACAATTTTGGAGCTTCTCCAGTGGTTGAGTTGGCAATGTCTCTTTGCTGTACAATATTGTTATTGAGATCACTGTCATTGGCATATCCCCCAGAAGACAGGCATGGCCTTGTTTATTGTTGTCAGCTTTCCTGACGGACATTCTGCCTTTGCTCGAAACGTGAAGACTTAAGGTGAATTCGACCATTCCATATGGCGAAAATTTGATGTTTCTATTCCTCCAGTTCTAACATTCAAATAACAGTTACAATTAGCGGCAGAAAAGCGCCTGTGAACTAACAGTTAATAATGCAATCATAATTAGTGGAATCTGACAAATTCCATCTGTCATCTGATAATTGTGAAAAACTACTTTTTCCATCTTCACAGCACCGCAATATGAATTCAAGGGTTTCATAGGATACCTATACTTAATTTCGTTGTGATCGTTTTCAATGACAAAGGGGAGGAGCAAAACCATCTGACTTGAAACATACTTATCCAGCGGGATTTGAATCTTTGGCTTCAGTTGCAGTAGCACGTCCAGTGAGGTATCAAGAATGTGAGCAATCACTCATTGCTATAGTATAGGCTAGGGCAGAAAGAAGCAGGTTTCCGACAAAGTAAACGATGAGAGGCACTGTCGCTGTCATTTTTTAAACAGGAATTGTTCAGAAAATTACAACTATACCTAGTGAAAGGAGTAGGTTGATGCAGCTCCAGTCCGGCACTATCACTGTATTGCCGAACATTTTCCGAATAGCACTTAAGATAAAAATGTGTGTGTGTATGTGTGTGTGTGTCTGTTCTTTCGGACATTTCCGAAAGAACAAACACTACGAATCGAAATAGCCTTGTTAAACAATTAAAGATTGAAAGACAGATGTCCAGACTGTCATGGGCATTAAAATAGAACAACGGCGTCAGATGAAAATTTGTCTCTGACCAGGTTCGAACCCGGATTCGTAGTGACTTTTCTTTCGGACATGTCCGAAAGAACAGACAACACACATATATTCATACACAGGGTGTTTCAGGAGGAACAATAGATATTTTAGCAGGTGGTAATACAGAAGAATTGCATAAAAAATTCCAAATAAATGCGTCCACTTTTTATTGAGTACAGAGATACAGCTGTTAGTACGTAACCCTAACAAACTCAAAGCAAAGGCAAATGAGGACGTTCAGAGTTTATTTTCAAAACTTCCCCCACCAACTTCAATGCACATTTGAGTTCTCTTGATAACACCACGTGTAGTTCTTCTGAGGTCGTCTTTGCGTTCTTTTATGAGGACTGCACTATTCATAATCCGAACGATCAAATCGGCTCTTGGGTTTACTTTTTCTTTGTAGACTTCGCATTTAACCATCCCCGCAGGCAAAAATCCAAAGCGATAAGGCTCAGCGACCTTGAAGGCCAAGAAAAGCGCCCATATCTACTGATCCATCTTACAGGAAATATTAGGTTTCGATACTGTGTCACCTGACGACTAGAATGTGCAGGAGTCCCGTCATGTTGAAGGAACATACGCATCCTTGTAGCCAAATGAAACTCTTCCAATAACGCTGGAAGCTCATTTTCAAGGAAGTGTAGACAACAGGGTGCCGTAAGGACCAACATACGAAACGAAAATGCGTTGAACCCAGCTATATGTACGCAATAAAAAATTGGTCACATGTTATATGGCTTTTTTCTGCAATTTGTCTATACTACCACTTCCTACAATATTTACTATTCCTCCTGAAACATCCTGTATGATTATTTGGGTCTCGACGGGTAATCGAAAGTTTTCAGTGCTAGACGCCCGTCATCGTCCGAACCATCGCGGGATACAATGTATCCGCGAGCGAGTGGAGACTCGAACTCGGATTGTGGTTAAGGGCGAATCCCAAGCGCATGGTTATGAACAGTTGGAAGCGCAAACATAATGTCATCGGAACCTTGTTGAAGGACAACGACATGCGATCGTTAGACCGCCAGCAGAAAGTTCAGTTTATAAATACATACATACTTAGCAAAATATATCATGTCGCAGCAGTCTTACCGATACCGCAGGTGGCTGCACATAAATTATTAGCTGTAGCCTCTTGGTATGTGTGGAAACAAAATATCTTCAAAGTATCCTTCCACACGGCGACATTGCAGAGGC
This sequence comes from Schistocerca nitens, assembly GCF_023898315.1. NCBI lineage: Eukaryota > Metazoa > Arthropoda > Insecta > Orthoptera > Acrididae > Schistocerca > Schistocerca nitens. The sequence continues at coordinate 535,115,700 of NC_064616.1, read as the reverse complement.
AAACCGGAGGACTTGGAATTGAAGACGTGCTTTTAAACTAATACATCCCACTAAGACAGGCATCACGAAACTTATGTTCCTCTCGTTAGATCCTGGGGATAGGAACGCTCCTGTTAATGTAGCATGCCAGCCTAGATTACGTCCGAAAGTACTATGGCGATTGGAGCTGTATAAGACTTCCACCAGCACAAACCAGCACTGGAACCGTCTATGATTATTATATTACCAGACATCGTCTTCACAAAACCAATTCCGGTATAATAACCTACAACAAACTGGAGGAACGTCAGGAAAAATATCAACAATAACATTCTGCCAACTAGAGTCAGTGCGGTATGGTGCGACGTTGTAAACGAAACCATACCCACAGCGGAACGATTATGGAAAATCAAATTGAGACAATCTCCATACTGCCACAAATGTCGGCTTGTAGAAACTGTAGCGCACATCTTGTTATGTGAAAATAGAATCAGAATTTAGAACTGGACTAGGAAGAAATTAGCACTATCAACAGAACCGCAGAATGTCATATACCGGTAACGGAAGCTTTACAACCCGACTAGAAATGTTACGAATAGCAGTTACTCGTGGTATCTGGGATCGTTTGGGTTTTACGTCGTAACAAGCAAAACTTAGAACTTAGAAGAGTACATGTTTTATGTCGAAGAAGAACATTTCGAGCTGAAGGAGAATAGCAAATATAAGGAATGGTATCTAATTTTTTTTATCTATTGCTTTGTGTGGGCTACAAAAAGGGGGACAGTTTATTTATTAGAAGCAGAATACTATTCTTTCACTTTTTTTATTTCTGGAATATTCTTTTACGTTGGTTCTAAGTTCAGAACTGTTCTAATTTGACAAAACCCATCCGGCGCCGAAATTTCTTTTATTTGTTGAAAATTATATGGCTTCCTTACAGACCTCATATGCATCCAGTGCATAATAACCTAAATTATGAATATATTGCTGAATGACACGTTTGTTACGTGTTTTTCCGTCACCCTTTTCACAGTGATAGTTATGTTCTACAAGGAACGCACGCCATTGGAGGCGGCAACTGTAATTTATTTCACCATAAGTACTACTTCAATTTAAAGGAATATATGGGTGCAAACATGGAATACGTGGGATTAATGCAGCTGCTCAGTGACAGGTGCGGGGGAAGCATTGCGGCGAGGCCTCGGATCTGCGACACCTGCCTTCTTCGCCTCCGCCTACCTGGTGCTGAAAGTCTTCTCAAACTATAAAAAAAAATTAATAATAGTGCAGTGATCAGCACGTCTGTCTAGTTACTAGGAGGTCCAGGTTCGAAGCCCAGTCGGTCACAAATTTTCATCTGCCATCGTTGCTGTATTTCAACGCGCTGTGACAGTGTGGACGTCGGTCCTTCGATACTTAAGATGCAATTGCTTGTTGAGGCAGCACAGGAGATTTGCGAACATTTGTCTTGCCATCAATGTAACGGGACTTCAGCGGGATCCAACCCTTAGTCATTACTTTGTGCAGGCGATAACCCATGTCATATATATGCGAATCAGATTGTAGTTCATATTTAGTCAAATAACGGATGGTCAGCATACAAGTATGCCGGCCGGGGTGGCCGAGTGTTTTTAGGCGCTACAGTCAGGAACCGCGTGACCGCTACGGTCGCAGGTTCGAATCCTGTCTCGGGCATGGGTGTGTCTGATGTCCTTAGGTTAGTTAGGTTTAAGTAGTTCTAAGTTCTAGCGGACTGATAACCTCAGAAGTTAAGTCCCATAGTGCTCAGAGCCATTTGAACCATTTTTTTAAGTGTATAGTAGTATTTACGAACAGTAGAAGCAGGATTGCAGCGAACTGGTCACTTAACCAAATGCAACATAGAGTACCCGTGTAATGAGTCATTCCAGCTGCATAGCTGAGGGTAATATTTGCTAAGCAATTCATTGCAGAATTAATGTAACACCCACACGATGACCTCTGTAGTCATACTGTATCATTAGCAGCTCGCGAATGGTGTAGTATGTTCGTAAAATTGTATTACTCAAGCTGAGGATAAATAAAGAAAAGCGACGACGCTACAACACTATTTTTACTTAAGTAGGTAGTCAGCGCTAAATTATGTGCGCCAACATTAACGTTACTGTAAGCAGTTTGACAGCATAGCACCACCACAACTATTGACAACCTGAACCATTATCATCACGCAGTTGTAACTCGCAGTGATTACAAGTTGCTGATGTTTGTCAAGAATAGCGGAAAGCGCCTCTGAAGTTCCATTTGCATTACGACTAGGACACGGAGAATCCTAAATAACAGTAATAGGTCACCCAGCGAAGAAAAGAGTCGACGTATTGCCTCAAGTTCTTGCAGTTTGCTATTAATGCAGTTCCCGATGGTTTCACACTAACGGGTTCTTTTGGCTGTCGGGATACTCATATTGGAATTATGAAAGTGTAATTGCTAGAACGCTCAACTACCTTAATAACACCTCATTCTGGATTGAGTACGACTCGGAAAGCGACGTTAATTTGACGTTTCCATCCATCTCCTGACGGCTTACTGAATGAAGTCTGAAGCGCACGCACAGTTGTGTTGCCTGCCGCATGGTTTCTGTGAAGTGTTGTGGCAGCTGGCAGTCATTGCTGAATACAGACATGTGCAAATATCCTCACTGCTTCAGGGGAACTCGTCTTTGTTGCATTTTTTTCCGTACCGTAATTAGCACAATAAGATAAGGCTTATTCTGCTGAAGAACTTGATGCCCACAAGTCCTTAAATAAGAATCTCCTAGCAAGAGTAAGGCATGAAAGGAAACAGCCTGTTGGACAAAAGGATGGACAGCTCCCTGTTTTTGCGTTTCCGACAGCGCCTACGATAAGAATCTGGTGTCATACTATGCTTCAGAACCCTAAACTATTTATTTTTTTACTTCATACTAAAAACAAACGTTGTGATATGAGAAGAGATAATGACTTAAAAACTTCTCAGGAACTTTAGTTTTTCGTGTTTATTTTCTCACTTCATACTAAAACAAGGGCGTTAATATGAGAAGAGGAAATGAAATATACGCTTCCAAGACATAATATTTCCTTGTGTGCTACTACTGCATACATGAAAACCCTGCAGTTAATTTTTGCATGTTGGATAAATTTTAATACCACCTCACATTCCTTTCTGATAAGGTTCCTGTTTTCGTGGGATTCAAATAGAGTGGACATTTCATCACTGGTTGATATTCTGATGACTAATGACATGATACCCGTTGCAATTGCTCCATGGCACCTGTGAGTAGAGTCTCACGTTGGTTACTATAAGAACACGCAGGCAGTGATATCCGCTCACTGCTGTTAGAGCCAAGGTGATTTCCTTGAGTTTATGGCGAAGCGTCTGCTGCAGTGTCCACGCTCAGCCAGCATAAACAAAGCGCGGCGGCATTGGGCACTGCTAATCGCTGTACTTGTCGCGAGCCTCGACAGCAAGAGCGCACTGTCTCTGCTAACGATACTGTGGAGTTAATACATCTTACTTAACGTAATACGCAGGACGTGGGTTGGGTAAAAATTCAGTTTCATCGCATTAAAATACTTTACAGTCATATTTGATGCAATATTTATTGTTGGTTGTCTCTCTAATGTTAGTAGTATTGATTCAGATTGTGCGTGAACACGAAAACACACACACACATACGCACAAACAGTCATTGATTCCAGTGAGGGTGACAACTACTGTGTGTTGAACAACACATGCACCAGTCAATTCCTCAGTTGGCGTCGAGTGGATGAGATTTTTCAATTACCTTGCATTGCAAGAATTGTAAGGAGGAGACTGAAAGTAAATGGACTTTTATGCTAAAGAGCTGCGACAAAGCAAAGCTTGACCGATTATCAGAAAATTGTCCACATGGGTTTTGTGGACTATACTTTTAGTAACCAACCGACCAACGGCCATTACGTAAGATTTCTCGCAGGCGTAGGGGCATTGATTTCATTAAGTTGTCGACAGTGTAGCGTGATGGTTTACTTCCCACCATACGATTTCTATATTCGTCCAAAGGTCGCTTGCATTTGTAGGTCCACATGGCAATGACCTTGTTACTTCTACCCACATATTCTCTATCTGGCTGATGTTCGGCGAACGTGCAACAAACGGCAACAGCTTTATCCTCTCTTGGCCCTGAAACCAATCTCGCACTGCTCTGCTATGATGGATGGGGCTCTGCTCCTGTAAATAAACTGTTATCTCGTTAGTTCATATATTTATATTTAAATAACGTGTTTGTAATAAGCACATTGGATTATTATTTTCCACAGTGTTTAAGAGTTCAGACCCTGTCATAGATAAGTGATCTAGATTCAACAGTCCGATTAAGAATGTGGTTTACCCAGCCTATCATATGATGAGGGTCGTAGTCGAATATCCACATTAAGACTGACTGACTGAATCCGATTAGAACGATCTGGTATCGAAATGAAACTACAGAAATCGTATAATTTGAACGACTGTATTGCAACAATGCTGCGCACATAAATTCCTATGATGGAGTAACAGGTAGCAACTGTCTAAGATAAAGTGAGAAATATGTCTACTAGCAGCAATGTAACGTAATTATAACAATACACATCTATTTCAGTGGTTCGAAGATACACCATATCGGATTTGCTGATTACATAATGACAATAATAATAATCCAGTGTGACGGATAGGGGAAACCCTCCCCCATATGGGTGGTACCGAGGAAATCAAATACTTGGGGTGAACCAAATACTAACACAATCCTGAACGGCTACTCAATCCGTTGAACCCAAAATCCAGACACGTCTGAGTGAAAATCACCGCTACTCTGGTCACCGTCTATCAGCTCAATGAGCTCAGCTGAAAATATTTGGTTGCAAAGGCTTCAACACCCTATGGTCCTGTCCGGTCCTGGAATCACCCAGGCCAAACCAATGAGACACAAACAAACATGAACTATGCAAGCAAAGTCAACATTACCCCAGGTGGTACACAACCCGCCTGTCGACAGGCGGCAGTCGGATTTTCGGATTCTGGGGAGTCCAGGTTAGCACGGCAGAGAATATCGAAGATCTCTGGTAAATTTCCCTACTAGCAGAAAACATGCACTTGAAAACTAAACATCGATACATTGATCAAAACACGAAAACTAAATAATCTCACATAAGAAATCGACCGACAAAAAATTCTCACCCTTGCTCTTCAAGAACCACGACTAACTGACAATGAATCCTTGCATTACGGAAACCATTGAATCTTCAAGAGCAAAATACAACAAAAGGTAGCGAAAGGTGTACCAATCTTTGGCATTGACTTTGTCGAACACAGATCTATCATCAACTCTGTCAAAGAAATCACACCCATCAACAATGAAATGGTTCAAATGGCTCTGAGCACTATGGGACTTAACAGTGGAGGTCATCAGTCCCCTAGAACTTAAACCTAACTAACCTAAGGACATCACACACATCCATGCCCGAAGCAGGATTCGAACTGAGGCGCCTAGAACCGCTCGGCCACCGCGGCCTGCCCATCAACAACCGACTTATGACTGTGCCCATTAAGAGACCCAGTAAAAAATATAAACTCATCAATGCACATGTCCCCACCAACATCGAAAATAAGAAAAACACTGAAAATGTCGAAAAAATTCTGGAACACACTCAAAATACTATGAGCAAAGTTCACCAAGATGACGTGAAAATGCTAATGGGAGACTTCAACTCTCTATTTGGGACAGAAAAAACCTGTAGAAAAATCATTGGTACAAATTCAACACACCGAAACGTTTAGACCAACGGCACCTGTCTGACTGACATTTGCCAACAATTGAACCTCAAAAGGATGTCTTCCCACGTTAGGAAAAAACCAGTTCTGAGGTAACATGCTTGGCTACCAGGTGCAAGCTGCTTTCGTTCGCCTTTCGAGACTCGCTGAAAGCCAGATTTTTAATTCTTTTGTAGCAGAGCTACAAGCAGGCAGATACAAACTCAATAAGGGAATCGTAAGACAACGCTCGAGCAAAATTGGTCTTGCTACTTTCAGGAACCCTTACAAGGGGAGGCCACCAATTGTGAAATTCAGATTCGATTCATATTGCGCATAATAAAAGCTCATAGCCAGAGGTGTAATCGACAGTTAAAAGAAACCGTTCAGGTGAAATACTCTCTACAATTTGTAACTTTCTACAGCGTCGTGGCGCAGCGGTAAGCGCTCGGGTTCGTAATCCGAAGGTCGCTGGATCGAATCTCGCACCATGCAAATTTTTTTTTAGTATTTGTTTATTGTAATATATATATATATATACTCGACAACGGCTGAGAAGTGCATCTTGGTGCTTTGCCACATTACACCTCTGGCCATGAGCTTTTATTGTGCGCAGTATGAATCGAATCTAAATTTCACAATTGGCGGCCTCACCTTGTTAGTGTCAGAACGAAAACCTTACGGTACTGCCAAATTCATAATGCCACTTTTGTTTTCTACCTACATATTTTTTCTTGTTGCGAATACATAATTTTATCTATGAAATGACACATTTTCGAAATACTTGCGAATGATACACGAAATGAAGTAAATACAGATCTTTTCGATGTCAAAAGTCGGTAATATCCTACTAATTCGCGTTAAAATAGGATCAATCGTCTTATAGACACTTAATGTTTTATTAAGATAGACTGCCGTCGTGTTGTTACTGTAGTAAGCTGAATTTAATTTGTATTAGTACAGTGAATATTTTAATTAAATTTTCCATTAGTTTACTAAACGCATCAGTAACCGCCAAAGAGAAATTAATCAGGAGCACAATTTTCTTTCACGATATCTAAAACAATCTGACAATGCTAATGTTGTTTACAAATTCTACGCCCGTAGAAACCCACTAGTTCTAACGATGTCATTAAACCAGTGTAGTTTTAAGAGTATTTTCGTCTAGAAGTGAATTGCCTTGACGGTTGATCGATCAAGAGCGGAAAAGGTAAATTTTTACGAATATATGACGAGAGGGACATGTGCTTGAGAGAGGACTTCCATATCAATACAAATGCCTGAGAGACGACTTTACTATCAATCTCCTGGACAGTTTTGTTTCTCAAATCAACAGAGTGCGTCATCATGCAGTAGCACAGGTGATGTAGTTTTGTTGCTCGATTTCCTTACACTACCACCAAAAGGTGTCTTAGTTGTTGGCAACAAATTCCAGCTGTGTTGCACACACCCCGTGGGGCAGAATTCGTAGCCCAAAACACACTTTTGGAGCTATCAGATGTAAAATATTATGTTCACACTACTCTTTGCTCGAGTTTACGTCTTTTGGTGGGGCTCAGCCTTTCATTTCTTCTTAGGAAGTTAACGATAAAGGCATCATAACACGTCACCAACAACAGTACTGCATACGAATGCTCAATGAGCGACCTGATGACGTTCAATAATAGTCACTCCATGATTTTTGTTGTTTCGAATTAGAGCATGCAGTACTCCTACGCCAGACTTCTGAACTTTTCCTGTTGATTGCAAATGTCGCATGATGGTGAAATGGTAACCTATCACCTGTATCAGTAGTCGAGACTTCCTTAATGTGGAAAATCATTCATGCCAGAACGATCTTTGTTGAAACAAGAATATCTTTTTCTGGCGTATTTTTCCCAAAAGCACTCGCTCCACACACAGTTCAAATCTTTCTAGTTGCCTCCTCTGCATTCACCCCTCTGTTATACCAAAAGTAAACGTTGTGTTGCAGATGTTACACCTTCTTCCACTTGCGACTCAATTTTACAATGCTTAACCGTAGTTCATGATTTTCAAGTATGCAAGATGATAACTAGAACTTCAAATTCGAAAATGACAAAACATATACTGACAGCGTCGCGTCGCGTTCACATGGGCGGCGCCGGATTTCAGGCGGCGGGTTGCGTCTGGCCGGTGGCCGGTAGCCGCTGCAGCGCGAGGAAACGCTCGAGCGGAAGCTGTTATGATCGCGACGCAGCCACGAGCTGTCCTGCGGAATTGTTTCTGGAATACTTGTTATTGCTGGTGGGTAGAATGTCAAGCGAATTATCTTCGATGTTCAATCAGACTCATAACTTTATACGAGGACCGAAATGTAGTAATATATATATATATATATATATATATATATATATATATATATATATATATATATATATATATATATATATATATATAGGTGGACGCGAACAGGCGACTATCAGTTCACAATGCGCGACTATTACCGCTAGACCACGGGCTCACACACTGCGAGCACACATCGGAAGTAGATAACACTTCCTCCTAACACTTCCGCATCTTACGGTGTTGCCAGATTGTGCAGATGGCCGGACTTACAGTTGTCAGGGGCGGCCAGTTTTATTGGCCACCTTAAGTGAACGACTCGGACTTGGTCTCTGTGGCGGCCGGCCGGCGGCCAGTTTTTATGTCTAAGACTGTACATTGGCCCCACATAATGCCACCCCAAAACATCAGGGAACCTCCACCTTGCTGCACTCGCTGGACAGTTTGTCTAAGGCGTTCAGCCCAACCGACTTGCCTCCAAACACGTCTCCGACGATTGTCTGGTTGAAGGCATATGCGACACTCATCGGTGAGCAGAACGTGATGCCAATCCTGAGCGGTCCATTCGGCATGTTGTTGGGCCCCTCTCTACCGTGCTGCATGGTGTTGTGGTAGCAAAGATGGACCTCGCCATGGACGTCGGGAGTGAAGTTGCACTTCATGCAGCCTATTGCGCACTGTTTGAGTTGTAACACGACCTCCTCTGGCTGCACGAAAAGCATTATTCTACATGGTGGCGTTTCTGTCGGGGTTCCTCCGAGCCATAATTCGTAGATAGCTGTCATCCACTGCAGTAGTAGCCCTTGGGAGGCCTGAGCGAGGCGTGTCACCTGTATCTCCTCCATGTCCGAACAACATCGCTTTGGTTCACTTCGAGACGCCTGGACACTTCCCTTGTTGAGAGGCCTTCCTGGCACAGAGTGACAATCCGGACGCGATCGAACCGTGGTATTGTCCGTCTAGGCATGGTTGATCTACAGACAACACGAGCCGTGTACTACCTCCATGGTTAAATGACTGGAACTGATCGGCTGTCGGACCCCCTCCGTCTAATAGGTACTGCTCATTCACGGTTATAGCTTTCGTCGGTTTTAGTTAAATCTCTGAACAGTCAATGGGACGGTGTCTTTGATACAATATCCACAATCAACGTCTATCTTCAGGAGCTCTGGGAACCGGGGTGAGGTAAAACTTGTTCTGATGTGCGTACTTGTTTGGATACCTGATTTTCTAGGCATTACTACGTGCACAATGTACGCTCGGAACTGCAAAGAGCGATGTGACGCGATCTATGGGCATACTAGTGACGTTGTGCACCACATCTATGCAAACTTTGATCGGAGTTTCACTTTAGTTTCCATTTTGCAATCTATTGGACCTTTCTTTGCGAATAGCCCTCGTATATCCTTTCTAGATTTCCAAAAAAAGACAGGAATCGGCAACGTGATGCGATTATAGCGATAATCGTCACCAAAGGAAACCGTTTTATCAAGGAGACTAGGGGATTGTGTATTGGTAAACAGTATACTATTATTTGTTAGACGAGCTGATTAGAGCTGTGGTCAAAGGTCAAATCTATCGTCAATCACGACGTTTGTGACAGGTATACTCTTCCAGAACCTGAGCTCCTTTATTTCCTTCGCAAACTGCTCCACAACTTGCCGACGTTTGAATTAATTATGGCCCTGACATAAGGCAACTGTTGATGCTGGAATTTAATATAAAGAAACTAACAGAAAATGTGCGGTTTCCCATTCTTCCTCGCTGTCGATTTTAACAGAAAACAGGAAAGTTGTTTATTTATGGCTTATCGGCTCGTTGAAGTTTTCAACAGTAATTTTGTGTAATCTCAATTTTATTTCAGCAGACAAATGATTAAAAAGTTTTGTTATGGTCCATTTCGTTCACCTTTTTCTGAGTGCTACGTAATGTAACATCTTGTTCGCTCTCTTTAAGATTTCTGTAGACTTGTTCGCCCTCTTTAAGATTTCTGTAGACGCAGCTTTCACTTCAAACTATTATTTTTCATTTTCAGATTCCTCGGTATCTTCTGATGACGACGTTGTTCCAGTCAGTGGTAAGTACCATTTAGCTTCGTGCGCTATTAGTTCAGCATATGTCCTACCGTAAGAAAAACATTTATTCAAGGAGGAAAAAAAAAATACATGGAGAAATAGTACACAGTGGAATGCCCAGGTGCAACAGTAAGACGGTTCTCAAAACGAAATAGAAAGAGTCCATAAGTTCGTCGTTTGATAGTCGTGTTGAACATACTATGACTCTGCAGGCCAAAAATTAACGAGTTGGAATGTTAGGTGCAACTGTTATGTAGATGTCGGAACAAAATAGAAATAAGCCGTGACTTCGACTGAATAAATTACTGTGATAGTAAATAAAGTTCATGAGATTGACTCAAACCGTACACCAAGGACGTTGCTTTTATTGCCGGACAATCAGAGTAAGCAATACATGTGCCCTTGTTCTTTTTACGTGCTAATATTCCCCTGGCCGAGAGGGCTGTAACGTTAGGCGACGATAGAACAGTTACTCAGGTACACTAGCTACGTGTTAATATCTTTCTTCGCGATTAAATCCTTCCACCTTTATGAATAACACAGCATCAATGGATACTAAGTGGGAGCCAGACTACTCCTAGGAATAAACGCGGCCTTCACATTTCTCTTGTTGGTGGCGGTGCATTACATAGGTCATTTCCACGTATTGTCCTCAGAATGTTGCTTCATTTTAGGCAATAAAAACTTATCTCCAACGGATTTAGGCGATGTGTCTTAGACTTATTTACAAAGGACAACTGTTAGGTGAAATACCCCATACCTCAGAAGCTGGATTCATTAATTTACAAAGAGTCTCGTACATTTATTATGTCTGAGACTAGGACGTCCACTTACACGTGTGGATTGTAAGTTCTTTATACCTGCTTAAGCAATAGTCAGAGTCAACGGCATCCTGATCGAAATATGACTGTTTCATGAACTGGTAATAGAGTTTACCCAAGACGTGATACAGTGTTCTATTTCATTTGCTTCGTATCTTAGGCAACGTACTTAGTTTTACAGAGTCTGTGTTGGATTGTAAATTTGTTTTATACAACTATTTGTTTCGCCCAAAATATTTATAAAATATTATCTTCTGACATCCGTATCATGTAACTAAATAATTTTCAAAATTTTGGAAATTGTAGAAGATGACTTTTGAACGTTTTTCACCAAGGAACCCATTAGATAGTGAGAAATGGAGTAACCGCAGCATGTAGAGGTATTTTACCGCGTTTCTCTTTGATAGCTACATCTCCATCTATCGATGCCATGTTACTCATACAGTTGGAGGGATTTAATCGCAAAGAAATATGTAAACACACAGCTAGTGTGCCGGAGTAACTGTTCTGAGGTCTGCTTACTGTGCTTTAGACGCAATCTGTACGGACATACTTACAGATCGTCTTCAACTGGTTTGATAACAACCCGTCGTCATGCAAAGTAAGTAACTCATCTGCTGATAGGCAGTTGAACAGCTGAAGTAGAAACGTTTTAAGAGCCAAATCCAACATTTGTCAGGAGAATGAAAGAAATAACGCATCTCTGTATACACTACTGGAAATTGAAATAAGAACACCGTGAATTCATTGTCCCAGGAAGGGGAAACTTTATTGACACATTCCTGGGGTCAGATACATCACATGATCACACTGACAGAACCACAGGCTCATAGACACAGGCAACAGAGCATGCACAATGTCGGCACTAGTACAGTGTATATCCACCTTTCGCAGCAATGCAGGCTGCTATTCTCCCATGATGACGATCGTAGAGATGCTGGATGTAGTCCTGTGGAACGGCTTGCCATGCCATTTCCACCTGGCGCCTCAGTTGGACCAGCGTTCGTGCTGGACGTGCAGACCGCGTGAGACGACGCTTCATCCAGTCCCAAACATGCTCAATGGGGGACAGATCCGGAGATCTTGCTGGCCAGGGTAGTTGACTTACACCTTCTAGAGCACGTTGGGTGGCACGGGATACATGCGGACGTGCATTGTCCTGTTGGAACAGCAAGTTCCCTTGCCGGTCTAGGAATGGTAGAACGATGGGTTCGATGACGGTTTGGATGTACCGTGCACTATTCAGTGCCCCCTCGACGATCACCAGTGGTGTACGGCCAGTGTAGGAGATCGCTCCCCACATCATGATGCCGGGTGTTGGCCCTGTGTGCCTTGGTCGTATGCAGTCCTGATTGTGGCGCTCACCTGCACGGCGCCAAACACGCATACGACCATCATTGGCACCAAGGCAGAAGCGACTCTCATCGCTGAAGACGACACGTCTCCATTCGTCCCTCTATTCACGCCTGTCGCGACACCACTGGAGGCGGGCTGCATGATGTTGGGGCGTGAGCGGAAGACGGCCTAACGGTGTGCGGGACCGTAGCCCAGCTTCATGGAGACGGTTGCGAATGGTCCTCGCCGATACCCCAGGGGCAACAGTGTCCCTAATTTGCTGGGAAGTGGCGGTGCGGTCCCCTACGGCACTGCGTAGGATCCTACGGTCTTGGCGTGCATCCGTGCGTCGCTGCGGTCCGGTCCCAGGTCGACGGGCACGTGCACCTTCCGCCGACCACTGGCGACAACATCGATGTACTGTGGAGACCTCACGCCCCAAGTGTTGAGCAATTCGGCGGTACGTCCACCCGGCCTCCCGCATGCCCACTATACGCCCTCGCTCAAAGTCCGTCAACTGCACATACGGTTCACGTCCACGCTGTCGCGGCATGCTACCAGTGTTAAAGACTGCGATGGAGCTCCGTATGCCACGGCAAACTGGCTGACACTGACGGCGGCGGTGCACGAATGCTGCGGAGCTAGCGCCATTCGACGGCCAACACCGCGGTTCCTGGTGTGTCCGCTGTGCCGTGCGTGTGATCATTGCTTGTACAGCCCTCTGTCCGGAGCAAGTATGGTGGGTCTGACACACCGGTGTCAATGTGTTCTTTTTTCCATTTCCAGGAGTGTATAACTGACTTGTATCCAGAAATGAAGGTATTCTTCTGCTGCCACAGAATTATGTTGTTCGTCATAGCACCACTGACTGGTTCAAAGAGGCAATAAGAAAGTTTTTACAAGTTGAAGCTTGCAAAGGAGAAAACAGCAACTAGTCAGTTTTAATAATGCTGTTTGTTTATAGGCCGTTGCTGTTTTAGAACCGACAGGTTCGTCTTAAGATGGCTGTTCACACATATATTACATTAGTTGTTGAAAGTTTTTTCAACTAATGCAAACAACGATAAATGTAATATAAATGTGAACAGCTGTCGGAAAACGAACATGTCAGCTCGAAACCGTTAATGAAGCTGTTTACATAGATGAACAGTTTTATCAACAGTGGCTGGTTGCTTCTTTCTTCTTTGTGAGAATCAGCTTGGCATTTCGTACATGGGCACTGTCGCAAAAATGTCAGTTTTTGACAAAATAGCAGGAAGAAAGTTTTTGTTCATAGTCTTATTAATACTAACAAGGGGAGGCCGCCAATTGTGAAATTCAGATTCGATTCATACTGCGCATAATAAAAGCTCATGCCCGGAGGTGTAACGTGGCAAAGCACCAAGATGCACTTCTCAGCCGATGTCGAGAAAATCGACAGTTAGAAGAAACCGTTGCGGTGAAATACTCTCTACAATTAATAATGTTCTACAGCGTCGTGGCGCAGCGGTAAGCGCTCGGGTTCGTAATCCGTAGGTCGCCGGATCGAATCTCGCGTTATGCAACATTTTTTTTATTATTAGTTATATATATAAACTATTAATGAATTGCTTATGCATGTTGATGAAGGCGGATTGCTCTCCAATTGTACCGCCTCCATTTTTCCGTTTGTTTAACAGGGTGTACCAAAGCTCTCACGTCCGCACTGATTTTCGACGATGTTATAAGTTGCGCTAGGGACCGCATCTACCTTCTTTCGAAGTTAGCAGGCAACTACGCTGTTATGCGGCGGCTCGTTTCGGCCCATTCAACATCTGTCCTTAAAGTGTAACGAGCGAGTAACGGAGTTTATGTTTCATACCTGCCACAGCAACTTTGTCTTCGTGGGGTTTCTATTCTAATTCGAACGTTTGACTTACACTCTACGTATTCGTTTCGGAATATCGTTTCTACGTCTTCCGTTAACTATACGTGGTTAACATTATGAAGACAATTAATAACATTTGTGAAATATAACTTTGTTTGCGGAAAACATAATGATGTTCGAAGTCGCCAGTTTTTCCACGACAAACAACTTTCAACAACTTATTATATGTATAATTGTTGCAACTGATCGCCGGGAATTATATATATAACACACACACACACACACACACACACATTTGAGTTACAAAAAACAAATACTAAAAAAAAAAAAAAAACATGGGGGCGAGATTCGATCCGCCGACCTTCGGATTACGAACCCGAGCGCTTACCGCAGCGCCACGACGCAGTAGAAAATTATTAATTGTAGAGAGTATTTCACCGCAACGGTTTCTTTTAACTGTCGATTTTCTCTACAACGGCTGAGAAGTGCATCTTGGTGCTTTGCCACATTACACCTCTGGCCATGAACTTTTATTATGCGCGGTATGAATCGAATCTGAATTTCACAATTGGCGGCCTCCCCTTGTAAGACACTACGTTTTATTTGGGATAAGAAAAGCACTGAAATACAGCATTAGTTTTTGTACTTGTGGAACACCAGAGGGAAGCACAGCTTGGCACACAGACCGTGCGCCATCTTACCAATGCATGTTTAAATTACTTTCTTCATGGTTTGGCTCCTGGATCAAGTGTAAGGATAAGCAACAGAGTACTGAGAACACAAGAGCCAGGAATCGCGTTTTGCGGAAAACGTGGCACTGAGAACATTTTTCATCTCCACTCTTCCTGTGTGTGTGTGTGTGTGTGTGTGTGTGTGTGTGTGTGTGTGTGTGTGTCTGGAGAAGCTCACGAGAATGACAGTGCAGCCCCTTCACCTGCACGAGGAAAGATACCCGAACATGCGACTTCCTAGCAAACTAGTGCTCCCTGCCGCCGTTGGATAAGCAGCTGCAGCAGCAAGGCGTATACCCCTGGCTTACTTATTTGTTACGTAGTTTAATTCTTAATTTCTTTGCGTGTTTTTGGGTACTTGCATTGTTTAGTTCACAAATTTTGGGCGTATTATAGTATTTGAGAGTTGTAGCATCGCGCTTTAGTGTTTACTTCGTAGATTCTTACTTGCGTGAGAGTTTCGTATAGGAGGTGTAATTTCGAGTTTTAGTTACTGTGATGGTAAATTCAGGCAGATTGTAGCGCAGTCGTTAGGCATTTGCACAGGTTAGTTAATACATTCTTTGCGTGTTTCCCTTGCGTTATCTAGGCACGGACTCGTGTTTCAGTAACTGTTGTTCAACATCGATTAGAATGGACAGGGACTGTGATTGCTGTGTTCGGATGAGGGTTGAGTTGGCATCCCTTCACTCACAGCTGCAAGCGGCGCTGACTTCGGTCGCGCAGCTTGAGGCTGTTGCCAATGGGCACCACTGTGGGGAGCCGGACTTGGGTATCACGGGGATATCAACCTCGTCCCGTCTGTCCCCAGATCGGTCTTCCGCTGTGGTTGCCCCGGTTGCTGCCCGCAGTGGGGCTGAGCCCTCGCCTGTGGTTGATTGGGAGGTCGTTTCAAGGCGTGGCAGGCAGCGAAAGACGTCCCCGGAGGCTGATCAGAAAGCCTCCCCGGTGTGTCTGACAAACAGGTTTCAGGTACTGTCTGTGGCTGAGCCAGATGCAGCTGCCTGCCCTGTTTCAGAGGATGATTCTCAGTCTTCAAGGTCCGGGCAATCACAGAGGGTGGGCTTATTGGTAGTTGGGAGCTCCAATGTTAGGCGCGTAATGGGGCCCCTTAGGGATATGGCGGCTAAGGAGGGGAAGAAATCCAGTGTGCACTCCGTGTGCATTCCGGGTGGAGTCATTCCTGATGTGGAAAGGGTCCTTCCGGATGCCATGAAGAGCACAGGGTGCAGCCAGCTGCAGGTGGTGGTACATGTCGGCAGAAATGACGTGTGTCGCTTTGGATCTGAGGAAATTCTCTCTGGATTCCAGCGGCTATCTGATTTGGTGAAGGCTGCCGGTCTTGCTTACGAGATGAAGGCAGGGCTCACCATCTGCAGCATCGTTGACAGAACCGACTGCGGACTTTTGGTGCAGAGCCGGGTGGAGGGTCTGAATCAGAGGCTCAGACTGTTTTGCGACCATGATGGCTGCAGATTCCTTGACTTGCGCAATAGGGTGGTGGGGTTTCGGGTTCCGCTGAATAGGTCAGGAGTTCACTACACTCAGCTGGCGGCTACACGGGTAGCGGAGGCTGTGTGGCGTGGACTGGGCGGTTTTTTAGGTTAGAAGGCCACGGGAAAGTACGGGGTGGGCTGCAATCTCAAAGGGTGCATGGCAAATACAGGACGTGCTTGGATCAAGGAACAGTTGGAATTGTAGTTGTAAATTGTTGTAGTTGTGCTGGGAAAGTCCCCGAGCTTCAAGTGCTAATAGAAAGCACAGAAGCTGAAATCGTTATAGGTACAGAAAGCTGGCTAAAGCCTGAAATAAGTTCTGCAGAAATTTTTACGAAGTCTCAGACGGTGTTCAGGAAAGATAGATTAGGCAGAATTGGTGGTGGAGTGTTTTTGTCTGTCAGTAGTGGTTTATCTTGTAGTGAAGTCGAAGTAGATACTCCGTGCGAATTGGTATGGGTGGAGGTTATAGTTAACAGCCGAACTAAGTTAATAATTGGCTCCTTCTACCGACCCCCAGATTCCGATGATATAGTTGCGGAACAGTTGAGAGAAAATTTGAGTCTCGTAACAAATAAATACCCCACTCATACGGTTATAGTTGGTGGGGACTTCAACCTTCCCTCGATATGTTGGCAAAAATACTTGTTCAAAACCGGTGGTAGGCAGAAAACATCTTCCGAGATTGTCCTAAATGCTTTCTCCGAAAATTATTTCGAGCAGTTAGTCCACGAACCCACGCGAATTGTAAATGGTTGCGAAAACACACTTGACCTCTTAGCCACAAACAATCAAGAGCTGATAGAGAGCATCATGACTGATACAGGGATTAGTGATCACAAGGTCGTTGTAGCTAGGCTCAATACAGTTTCTTCCAAATCCACTAGGAACAAACGCAAAATAATTTTATTTAAAAAAGCGGATAAAGTGTCACTAGAAGCCTTCCTAAGAGACAATCTCCAATCCTTCCGAACTGACTATGCAAATGTAGACGAGATGTGGCTCAAATTCAAAGATATAGTAGCAACAGCAATTGAGAGATTCATACCTCATAAATTGGTAAGAGATGGAACTGATCCCCCGTGGAACACAAAACAGGTCCGAACTCTGTTGCAGGGGCAACGGAAAAATCATGCGAAGTTCAGAAGAACGCGAAATCCCGAAGATTGGCTAAAATTTACAGACGCGCGAAATTTGGCACGGACTTCAATGCGAGATGCCTTTAATAGGTTCCACAACGAAACATTGTCTCGTAATTTGGTAGAAAATCCGAAGAAATTCTGGTCATATGTAAGGTACACAAGCGGCAAGACGCAGTCAATACCTTCGCTGCGCAGTGCCGATGGTACTGTTACCGACGACTGTGCCGCTAAAGCGGAGTTATTGAACGCAGTTTTCCGAAATTCCTTCACCAGGGAAGATGAATGGAATATTCCAGAATTTGAAACACGAACAGCTGCTAGCATGAGTTTCTTAGAAGTAGATACCTTAGGGGTTGCGAAGCAACTCAGATCGCTTGATACGGGCAAGTCTTCAGGTCCAGATTGTATACCGATTAGGTTCCTTTAAGATTACGCTGATACAATAGCTCCCTACTTAGCAATCATATACAACCGCTCGCTCACCGATAGATCTGTACCTACAGATTGGAAAATTGCGCAGGTCGCACCAGTGTTTAAGAAGGGTAGTAGGAGTAATCCATCTAACTACAGACCTATATCATTGACGTCGGTCTGCAGTAGGGTTTTGGAGCATATACTGTATCAAACATTATGAATCACCTCGAAGGGAACGATCTATTGATACGTAATCAGCATGGTTTCAGAAAACATCGTTCTTGTGCAACACAGCTAGCTCTTTATTCGCACGAAGTAATGGCCGCTATCGACAGGGGATCTCGAGTTGATTCCGTATTTCTAGATTTCCGGAAAGCTTTTGACACCGTTCCTCACAAGCGACTTCTAATCAAGCTGCGGGCCTATGGGGTATCGTCTCAGTTGTGCGACTCCATTCGTGATTTCCTGTCAGGAAGGTCGCAGTTCGTAGTAAAACTGAAGTGATATCAGGTGTTCCACAGGGAATCGTCCTGGGACCTCTGCTGTTCCTGATCTATATAAATGACCTGGGTGACAATCTGAGCAGTTCTCTTAGGTTGTTCGCAGATGATGCTGTAATTTACCGTCTAGTAAGGTCATCCGAAGACCAGTATCAGTTGCAAAGCGATTTAGAAAAGATTGCTGTATGGTGTGGCAGGTGACAGTTGACGCTAAATAACGAAAAGTGTGAGGTGATCCACATGAGTTCCAAAAGAAATCCGTTGGAATTCGATTACTCGATAAATAGTACAATTCTCAAGGCTGTCAATTCAACTAAGTACCTGGGTGTTAAAATTATGAACAACTTCAGTTGGAAAGACCACATAGACAATATTGTGGGGAAGGCGAACCAAAGGTTGCGTTTCATTGGCAGGACACTTAGAAGATGCAACAAATCTACTAAAGAGACAGCGTACACTACACTCGTTCGTCCTCTGTTAGAATATTGCAGCGCGGTGTGGGATCCTTACCAGGTGGGATTGACGGAGGACATCGAAAGGGTGCAAAAAAGGGCAGCTCGTTTTGTATTATTATGTAGTAGGGGAGAGAGTGTGGCAGATATGATACGCGAATTGGGATGGAAGTCATTAGAGCAAAGACGTTTTTCGTCACGGCGAGATCCATCTACGAAATTTCAGTCACCAACTTTCTCTTCTGAATGCGAAAATATTTTGTTGAGTCCAACCTACATAGGTAGGAATTATCATCAAAATAAAATAAGAGAAATCAGAGCTCGAACAGAAAGGTTTAGGTGTTCGTTTTTCCCGCACGCTTTTCGGGAGTGGAATGGTAGAGATAGTATGATTGTGGTTCGACGAACCCTCTGCCAAGCACTTAAATGTGAATTGCAGAGTAATCATGTAGATGTAGTGTTCACCAGTGTTGATCATTGACAGAGGGAAGAAAGAGAGTTGTGTCAGGTGGTAAACGTGAGACAGGTACAAGAAAAATTATGCGAACCCGCAAGTTTGTAGATGACTTTTGCCAAAATCTGTGAGCCCAAGAGCAATCACATATACAATTTCCCATTGCAAAGACGTATGAAGTGTATCAAGCGTGTGATGTTTGTGATATGGAAGGCGAATTGTCAACTTCGATTTATTGGGAGAATTCTGAGAAAGTGTGTTTCAGCTGTAACAGAGGCCGCAAATAAGACACTAGTGCGACCTGTTCTTGGTACTGCTTGAGTGTCTGGAATCTGCACCAGGTCGGATTAAATGAAGAGATTTAAGCAGTTCAGAGGCAGGTTGCCAGATTTGTTACCGATAGATGCAAGTATTATTGAGATGTTTCAGGTACTCCAATGGCAATCCCTGGAGGGAAGGCGAAGTTCTTTTCGAGGAACAGTATTGAGAAAATGTAAGAAAACCAGCAATTGAAGCTGACTCCGGAATGATTCTACTGTCACCAAAATACATGTCGCGTAAGGACTATGAACATGAGATATTAGGTTCATACGGAGGCATATAGATAATCGTTTTTCCCTTGCTTTGTTTGCTAGTGGAACAGGAAAGGAAATGACCAGTAGTGGTACAGGATACCCTCCACCCCGCATCATATGGTGGCCTGCAGAGTATGTTTGTGCACCTCCTTTTACTCGGCTTAGTGAAGCAACTCAATGTGGCATGGACTCAGCAAGTGATTGGAAGTCCCCTGCAGAAATACTGAGCCATGTTGCCTCTAGAGCCATCTATAATTGTGAAATTGTTGCTGATGCAGGATTTTGTGGATGAACTGACCACTCAATTATGTCTCATAAATGTTCAATGAGATTCATATTGGGCAATGTGGGTACACACACACACACACACACACACACACACGTGTTTCCAACAAACACAGAGTTCAGTAAACTGCATAACCAACTTTTGTAATAATTTGAAATTTTGCGAGATATACCACCACCCTTAATTAATTTTGCAAAATGAAAACTTTCATTCCAACACAAATTAAAAAACTTTCATGCCACGTCCATCCATTGGTAATGAAGCTGGTATATGAAATGCTATTTTTAGAGAATAGGTTATACACATTTTGGTGTTGAAGTATTTTCACCATACTTAATTAAAATATCTAAACAACTATTATTAACCAAATTGTTTGGCTTGGTTTTATTTAATGTTTGAAATCATTATTTTATGTTTCAAATTCCTTCTTTATTTTTGTTATTTAGTTTACCTTTTCACATATGTGATATGTGTATTTTGTTAAATGAAAATAATAAGTATTTAATTGTTATCATACAAAAACATTAAAATATAGATAATGTGTATGGGAATGCTTAAAACATACCTTTTTTTACACCATGCACATAAAGTGAATGACATTTCTTCACATGTGGGACAACACAATATAAAACGAAATTCAGCAGGGTTCTCAAACTGTTGCAGCAGATCTTCTAACTATCTTAAATTGTATGAGGCACATTTCAGTACATTAGAAAACCCCAGCAAAGAGACTATTATGTACTAGTGTCTGCAGCTTGATTACCATATTTCATGGACTATAAGATGCTGTGGACTATGACACAGCTTAATTTTTAAACAGTTTTTTTAGAAAAACAACATTTTTGCCATTTTTGTTATTAGATAGCAAAGGCAGACGAAGAAAGATTCTTAGTTTATAAAACTGTGACCTTTAAAATCATCTTTTAGTTTTGGCTGTTTTGCATTCAGTCCTTTTTTTTCCAGTTCTTCTTTACCAGCCCACGAATTGCAAATCATTTTCTCTGTCGGTGCAGGACCAAAATGCCAATCAACTGCTATGTTTCCATGTTATTCTGTGTATGCTATTACTTTCAAATTACAGTCCACATCATATTAATACCTTTTATTTTTTCCTTTAAGAAACTAGCTACTAAAAAAAAAAAAACATTGTACAATTGCCCATAACACACATCACTTTATAGTTCACTGGCACCGCAGACTGCAACGACACATCATGAGTTTGGCAGTGTCCTGTGTTTGTATGGTGGGGTGGGGGACAGACAGTGTTAGTAAGCTTGTGAATCCTCATGACTCACGTTAGTTGCAGTGGTGCACTGCTGCTGACAGTTGAATCCAATGTTACCAGATAGAGATAAGTTCCTAATGGCATTGAATATATATCAATTTTTAATACTGGAGGGAATTTTAAATCAAACACTGGACGTCTTTATATTAATTTTGAGCATAAGACGCAAGTGCACATTGAAATCGTCATCATTCAGCAGAACTCGATCTGAAAATTCTTCAAATATTGTAAGCTGTATGTGGCGGTACCTGTTATGTTCAGCCTTTTGGGATCACCAGATGAAAAAGTTCTTTTTCCTTACGTACAATGCTCAAAATTGTTCTTTTGCACTGAGCACCCCAAGAATCTAACAATAATACTGATTTTTCTCTTGCTCTGGTAAAGAAAACTTATGTCAAACTTATTTTGACGTGGTTAGGCATTAGTTTATCAGATTTTGATGCTGTTACAAGAACATTTGTAGCTTCAAAAGGAGATTCTTGAATCATCAATCTACACTCTGCATTAGTTTCTCTTAAAACTGTGAAAATGGGGTCAGCGATCTCCCACCAGCAGAGATTGTGGGCTGAGTAACTGGGAGCCTGGCACTTACTTGCATGACACACACACAGTACAGAAATCAAATGCTACTTGAATCTCCTACTGTAGCTGGTTTTTCCTTTGCTTCGCATACTTTTTTTCATCCTGGATGAATGTACTGAGAGTCTATTTGGCTGCCCTTCTCATTCCTTTTAAAACATATCTATTGCTTTGATACATCTAGGATGGTGCCTAATGATATACTAATTTAGTCCCTTAGACTAATCCGTTCCATTATTCGTAAGTGACTACTATCAGCTCCTCCTTTCCTAACTGTTCTTCTTAAAACATCCTAAATACATTCTGTGAGTCAAGCAGCCTTTGTATACCTTTTGCCAGTTTCCTGTTGAGAATAATGGAATTATAACACAGTTTGTATATCAGCACAGTTTACTTCCTGTAGGTATCAAAAACAGCATGCAATGGTTGTCCCCCATTGAACATCAGATAGGGTAAAATTAAGTACAGTATTAATTATGCTCGGTGATTTGATGACTTCAAACCTGACAACATGTTAAAAGTTAATTTTAAGCATTCAGGCACTATTCAGAATCTTTTGAGATACACCATGGATTTCAAGTGCCACACTGTGATGTTTTCTGATCATTTCCATAGAAGATCTTCTTATGGCTAGTATGGAATTATTGCTTTACACAAGTGATTATAATTTCTTGTTAATGTTCTGAAGGTGCCCTAGCTACTTTTGATCTGAATTACTGTTTTTTCCAGAGTCATCTGATGATGAGAGAAGTGAAAATAATGGAGAGCAAGCAGACAATAATGCTGAAGTGAACAATTTTGAAGAAATAATAATAAATGACGATGATGAAGATGCTGAAGAGCAACAGAACATTATTTATGATGATGTAGGTGTCAACCAGCCAGAGAACATTGTTCAAGATTATGTGGATGTAAATCAGCAACAGAATTATGTTGATAATAACCAAGGCATAAACCAGGAGGAGAACTTCGTTAATCATGATATAAACGAAGACCAAATGCATGCAAACTGGAATGGTGAGTGCTTGGAAATGCAGCCAAAACCTCTCAGACAAACAGAAGCTAAGCGATGTCAAAGTTAGCGTAAGGAGGGCTAAGCGAGAAGCGTTCAGTGAATTCGAAAGTAAAATTCTATGTACAGACTTGACAGAAAATCCTAGGAAGTTCTGGTCTTACGTTAAATCAGTAAGTGGCTCGAAACAGCATATCCAGACACTCCAGGATAATGATGGCATTGAAACAGAGGATGACACGCGTAAAGCTGAAATACTAAACACCTTTTTCCAAAGCTGTTTCACAGAGGAAGACCGCACTGCAGTTCCTTCTCTAAATCCTCGCACAAACGAAAAAATGGCTGACATCGAAATAAGTGTCCAAGGAATAGAAAAGCAACTGGAATCACTCAACAGAGGAAAGTCCACTGGACCTGACAGGATACCAATTCGATTCTACACAGAGTACGCGAAAGAACTTGCCCCCCTTCTAACAGCCGTGTACCGCAAGTCTCTAGAGGAACGGAGGGTTCCAAATGATTGGAAAAGAGCACAGGTAGTCCCAGTCTTCAAGAAGGGTTGTCGAGCAGATGCGCAAAACTATAGACCTTTATCTCTGATGTCGATCTGTTGTCGAATTTTAGAACATGTTTTTTGCTCGAGTATCATGTCGTTTTTGGAAACCCAGAATCAACTACGTAGGAATCAACATGGATTCCGGAAACAGCGATCGTGTGAGACCCAACTCGCGTTATTTGTTCACGAGACCCAGAAAATATTAGATACAGGCTCCCAGGTAGATGCTATTTTTCTTGACTTCCGGAAGGCGTTCGATACAGTTCCGCACTGTCGCCTGATAAACAAAGTAAGAGCCTACGGAATATCAGACCAGCTGTGTGGCTGGATTGAAGATTTTTTAGCAAACAGAACACAGCATGTTGTTATCAATGGAGAGACGTCTACAGACGTTAAGGTAACCTCTGGCGTGCCACAGGGGAGTGTTATGGGACCATTGCTTTTCACAATATATATAAATGACCTAGTAGATAGTGTCGGAAGTTTCATGCGGCTTTTCGCGGATGATGCTGTAGTATACAGAGAAGTTGCAGCATTAGAAAATTGTAGCGAAATGCAGGAAGATCTGCAGCGGATAGGCGCTTGGTGCAGGGAGTGGCAACTGTCCCTTAACGTAGACAAATGTAATGTATTGCGAATACATAGAAAGAAGGATCCTTTATTGTATGATTATATGATAGTGGACCAAACACTGGTAGCAGTTACTTCTGTAAAATATCTGGGAGTATGCGTGCGGAACGATTTGAAGTGGAATGATCATATAAAATTAATTGTTGGTAAGGCGGGTACCAGGTTGAGATTCATTGGGAGAGTGCTTAGAAAATGTAGTCCAGCAACAAAGGAGGTGGCTTACAAAACACTCGTTCGACCTATACTTGAGTATTGCTCATCAGTGTGGGATCCGTACCAGATCGGGTTGACAGAGGAGATAGAGAAGATCCAAAGAAGAGCGGCGCGTTTCGTCACAGGGTTATTTGGTAACCGTGATAGCGTTACAGAGATGTTTAGTAAACTCAAGTGGCAGACTCTGCAAGAGAGGCGCTCTGCATCGCGGTGTAGCTTGCTCGCCAGGTTTCGAGAGGGTGCGTTTCTGGATGAGGTATCGAGTATATTGCTTCCCCCTACTTATACCTCCCGAGGAGATCACAAATGTAAAATTAGAGAGATTAGAGCGCGCACGGAGGCTTTCAGACAGTCGTTCTTCCCGCGAACCATACGCGACTGGAACAGGAAAGGGAGGTAATGACAGTGGCACGTAAAGTGCCCTCCGCCACACACCGTTGGGTGGCTTGCGGAGTATGAATGTAGATGTAGATGTAGACATCACTAACTGTTATTTAATGACTGTGTTGTCACAAATTGTTTTTAGGGTTTAATTCTTCCCATTACGTTGATTCATTGTTTTGGGGGAGGGGACCAAATAGCGAGGTCGTCAGTCCCATCTGATAATGTAATTCTTCCTATTATGATATAAGAAATGGAGTAGACTGACATTATTTATCATTTGTTGAGAAACTCCAAACTGCCATTTCAAAGCAGCTTCATTTCAAACTTCCTGATTGTCTTGGAAGTGTGTTATCCAATTTTATTCCCAGGTCATAGCCACTGCAGTCTGGCCCTTTCATGTTATGTCTTAGCAGGCTCCTTGTGTTAAAATATGTGTATCCTCTGTTTACATCATTTACTGCATGTATTTTAAAATTAGTTGCACAATTTAGGAAATTTATAGTGATAGTAATATGAGAAATACCTTTTACTTGAACTTCCATAGCTAATTATAACTGAAATTGCATAGAATCTTTACTACCTTTTAATTAAATATTGGGTTCTCTGTAATATGTTTGGTTACAGAGCATCTTCATACATTGATTCTTAAGCAAGTGTGTGAGCAAGTGGTTTAGTGATGTAGGC
The DNA here is from genome assembly GCF_023898315.1 of Schistocerca nitens. Classification (NCBI taxonomy): domain Eukaryota; kingdom Metazoa; phylum Arthropoda; class Insecta; order Orthoptera; family Acrididae; genus Schistocerca; species Schistocerca nitens. The sequence goes on along the minus strand of NC_064616.1, from coordinate 535,090,166 downwards.
ATCTGAGTTTTATTTGGGAGGAGCTGAGTTCAAATCTGCATCTGGCATGCAGCCTACTTTTTTATGTTTTCTCTACATCACTTACATGTGTGCAGATAACAGCACCTGACAGGATGCACAACCATCTAGAAAATTATTATTTTACTGCACCAAAATGTTGTCGAGTGAAGTAAGCCACACAACCTGTTTGTTTGATGAGAAGATTACCTTTGTAGACTGGTCGACTTTTCAGCTTTGAGCAGAACATTACCATTTGCATGGGGAGGAACAGACTGACAGTTAGAGAAGGAAACAGCAAATGACTGTGAGAGGGGATGGAGTAGATGAACAGAGAGTGAGGAATGAAGTGTGTGGACAGAGAGAGGGGGTAGGAGATGAACTGAGAGGTGGGAGGAGGAGATCGACAGAGATAGGGGGAAGGAGATGGACTAATAGAATTGAATAAACACATACCCAAGCAACACCAGATACTCAGCTAGTATTTCTAAAAATGATACTTCTACCTACAAATATGTTTCATTGAATGCATCCTTAAAATATTATTCAAGTTACTGCTACAAATGCACCACACCCACTTCCCATTTGCCTATCCTTTTGGCATACATATAAATTTACCCAGAAATAAATAGATGAAGTCTCAAGAACTTGAAAGTGAGATTTTATTTTAATCAACCTTACCATAACATATCTGTAAAAATGAGGTGCATCACAAGTCACACATAAATGTTTCTAGATGGCTTGGATACGATTTCAAAAGAAAATAACTATATTTTTCAGAGCAAGATCAGTACATGGAAGAAGACATCGGAGAAATACCACTTCATGACGAGGAAATGTTTGAAGAGTCAGATGAGGACTCAGATTATGGTAAGAACTATCAAACACTACTGCTGACTAAATTTCTTTGTTTGTCTCTTGGATCTTAATTGTGAGAAAGTAACTGTATCATAGAAAGCAACCTACAGTTAACCAGAATTGTCACTACATTAATTTACAATCTAAATGTGTATTAAAATTCTTCAGTCACATTTTAGACATGGCTGAATTAACAAACCATAAGATAAGTACCAAAATTTTAAGTAATAAATGATTATCCAGAATGATACATGATTGATAAAACTCATGCGCAGTTGTATTAAATTTTATTTTCCTATGAAAGGAGAGCACAATCAGGTTTCAGGACCACAGTCAGGTCCTCTGATGCACCTGAAAAATTATAACAAAATGTGATGACTATGAATATTGTTGAACTGTAAGAAAACCTATAGAACTTATAGTAAACTTGTAAAGGGAATACCATAATATGTACAACATATTAATATGAGTAAAATTAAATGGGTAATATAGTTATTCTCTGGTACATGGCGTGCAAGCAGGAAATTCTTAGACTTTGGTAATGTATATGGTCATCAAATGTAGTTGTACTTTTTCGGATGCTTGTGATGATAAAACTATGTTCCTAAAATCCAGTTTTGCCTCCTTTTAACAGAAAATAAAATTAAATAAAACTGCATGTGGATGTTATCAATCATGAATGACCTATACAACAGTTGTGGATGTCCTACCAAGAGAAACAAGTGTATAAAATTGTAGTTCTTCATGAAAATATATCTCATTGTAATAGCCCTAACAACGTAAACATTGTGTAACTAAATTCTCTTTGATATAATGTGACATTAAACTGACTAGCATTTTCACCAGCAGAAGAAAAAGTTTCCAGCAAACCTAACTTTAACAACTTCATTTACTGAGCCACTTATTTCTAGTTTCTTTGCACACTACTTTATGATTTATGAATTTGATACTTCTTGTTGATGAAAAATTCAGTTACTGCTTTTGTATGTGCTGACTGTTCAGGAACAGATATTCTGAAAAGTTTGAAGATGACTTGTGAAGTGCTCTATGAATGAATGAATGAATGAATGAATGAATGAATGAAGTTGACTTTCCTTGTTGAAAGCCCACAGCAAATTCACAAGAAATGCGCAGAAATGTACTAAAATTACTTCCTACATAGTTTTACCACATTTATTGAACTGTACTGTAAAATTTTCTACTACATGAAACTTTCAAATGGGTTATCATTGTAACCAGACATTCTCCCAAGGATCAACATTACTATATTACACAGCCACCTAACCATTTAAGTGTTCTATGAAATTTGAGACACAACTCAATTTCTTCATTCTTTACAGCAGTGGTTCCTAAATAAAACTAATGTTACATCATAATACATAAGAATAAATAAGGTGCATAACACAATAAAACATCACAATTAAGACACTCTAAGACAAAAAAGTGACACACCAAGAAGGAATTACCTGAATGAGAGAAAAGTCAGTAGATGCGATGTACATGTACAGACAAACAAATGATTAGAACTTCAGAAAATTGGATGGATTATTCAAGAGAAAGAACTTCACAAATTGAGCAAGCCAGTAACGTACTGGTCCACCTCTGTCCCTTATGCAAACAGTTAATTGACTTGGTATTGATTGATAGAGTTGTTGGATGTCCTCCTAGGGTATATCATGCTAAATTCTGCCCACTTGGCATGTTGAGTTGTTAAAATCCCAAGATGCTTGGAGCGCTCTGCCTATAATTTTCCAAATGTCCTCAATTGGGGAGAGATCTGGTGACCTTGCTGGTCAAGGTATGGTTTGGTGAGCACGAAAATAAACTTTAGAAACTCTCACCGTGTATGATCAGACATTATCTTGCTACAATGTAAGCCCAGGATGGCTTGCCATGAAGGGCAACAAAACAGGGCATAGAATATCACTAACTTAAGATTGTGCTGCCATGGTGCCATGAATGACAACCAAAGGATCCTGCTATGAAGAGGAATGGCCCCCAAATATTCACTCCTGGTTGTAAGGCAGTATGGCAGCTGACAATCAGGTTGGTATCCTACTGCTGTCGAGGACACCACCAGACATGTCTTTGTCCTGGAATCTCGTTGACTGGAGTATAATTGTCTTCAGTGATGAGTCCCACTTCGAACTGATTCCTGATGACCAGTGAAGATGCATTTGTAGATGCCCCGAACAGTGGTGGGATATCAATGTGACTGTCTCCCACCCCCCTTATGGCCTGACAACCACAGGTGATGGTCTGGGTTGCGATTTATTTTCATAGCAGGACCTGTCTGGTTGTCATCCATAGCACCCTTACAACACAGCAGTATATCAGTGATATTTGTTGCCATTCACCATAAGCCATCCTGGGCTTACATTTCAACAAGTTTATACCCACCCACACACTGATAGTTTCTACTGCTTCTATTCATGCTTGCCAAACCTTACCTTGGCCAGGAAGGTCACCACATCTCTCTCCAGTTGAGAATATTTGGGGCATTATGGACAGGGCTCTCCAACCAGCTCGAGATTTTGACTATGTAATATGCCATTTGGGCAGGATTCAGCACTATATCCCTAAGGATGATATCCAACAACTTTGTCAATCAATGTCAAACTGAATAACTGCTTGTGTAAAGCCTGCAGGTGAGCCAACACTGTATTGACTTTCTGAATTTATAAAGCTCTTTCTTGTGAATAAATCATCTAATTTTTCTGAAATCGCAATTTTTTGTTTGTCTGTACATGTACTTCACACCTACTGATTAATTTACAATTTAGATAACTCCTCCATGGTTGATTTCCTTTTTTTTCTTTCTTCTTCTTTTTTTATCTTATAAGTGTATTTACATGTACACTACAAGACATTAATATTTAAAATATCATATTAAAAAACCAGTATATCTTTTACAATGGAAGTAATTCATATTTATGCTTGCTCTAATGGGACATCCAGTTACATAATAAATCTACAACCATGTACACTCGTTTAAGCTAAAAAATTGCTAACTGAATAGAATGAGTTTTACAACAGCTAAATTTTCAATTTTCCCTTTAACTTTAGTTTTTCAAGAGAGAAACGTTTGATGCATATAGGTAGAGCATTGAAAACTTTTAAGCCTGAATAATGCACTCCTTTCTGTGCAACAGCTAAGTTTGTCTGGTTACTATGTAATATCTGTTTTGACCTCATATTCTGACAATGATATGCAGTATTAGATTTGAAAACAGAGTGAAATATACTAGAGGGAAGATACACAGAGATGTCCATCATGAAAAGATACAGTTTCCAGAACATGTTCCCGGAAGAGTATTTCGTGTGATGACTATTCACAGTGCATATGTGTGTGGTGTGCACAAGAAACTGTCAGTATTTCTCTAGCTCAACCTCTAGTGCTCATAATATATGTAGAGATCCTCCACTGCTGACTTAGGCTAGTACTAATTACCACTGACACTTTTATTTCTTCATTTACTGTGACACTTGGTATTTTCTGTGTATAATACTAATAAAGGCTGTGTTTGAAAGGAATAGGCCATTTACCTGTACTAAATTTCATCCTTCATTTTGCTCACTGTCAACAACAGTAGAGTAACAAATGAAGCCATTTCAGCCACCGGCACTGCAAAGTTATAGTTTAAGCACATTATCAACAAGTCATGAAGTAAAGTCACCAGTGTGAGTGAACGGTGATAGCTTTTGCAACTAGGTGCCAACAATGCTATGTGATTTATTTACATGGAGGTTTCCACTAATTCCTTTCTAGTCTGCAGCTACTTGGTACACACTGCTATTGGACTGTGAAAACAATTTAGAGGAATTGGTGAAACACAGCACTGACAGATTGGTCAGATTAAATTATGATCTCAATACCCATCAAAAAAAAAAGGAAAGTTTGTAGTTTTCCTTTGTCTTTGGAAAATTTCTTATTTAGGAGCTTTGTATTCACACTCATCTACAGATTAATTATGCTATGCAGAAATATTTGAGCCTAATATTCACAAATTGGAACTTTTTAATCAATTTTGGTCATGAACATGTAAGTTTCTAAAGTAGTGTGTACCATCTGCCCATTATTGAACTTATTTAAATGTAACAACCTTGTTTTTTTTTTTTTTTAGTCCTATATATTTGATCCCACCATGAACCATGGACCTTGCCATTGGTGGGGAGGCTTGCGTGCCTCAGCGATACAGATGGCCGTACCGTAGGTGCAACCACAATGGAGGGGTATCTGTTGAGAGGCCAGACAAACATGTGGTTCCTGAAGAGGGGCAGCAGCCTTTTCAGTAGTTGCAGGGGCAACGGTCTGGATGATTGACTGATCTGGCCTTGTAACATTAACCAAAATGGCCTTTCTGTGCTGGTACTGCAAAAGGCTGCAAGCAAGGGGAAACTACAGCCGTAATTTTTCCCGAGGACCTGCAGCTTTACTGTATGATTAAATGATGATGGCGTCCACTCGGGTAAAATATTCCAGAGGTAAAATAGTCCCCCAATCGGATCTCCGGGCGGGGACTACTCAAGAGGACGTCGTTATCAGGAGAAAGAAAACTGGCGTACTACGGATCGGAGCGTGGAATGTCAGATCCCTTAATCGGGCAGGTAGGTTAGAAAACTTAAAAAGGGAAATGGATAGGTTAAATTTAGATATAGTGGGAATTAGTGAAGTTCGGTGGCAGGAGGAACAAGACTTTTGGTCAGGTGATTACAGGGTTATAAATACAAAATCAAATAGAGGTAATGCAGGGGTAGGTTTAATAATGAATAAAAAAATAGGAGTGCGGGTTAGATACTACAAACAGCATAGTGAACGCATTATTGTGGCCAAGATAGACACAAAGCCCATGCCTACTACAGTAGTACAAGTTTATATGCCAATTAGCTCTGCAGATGATGAAGAAATTGATGAAACGTATGACAAGATAAAAGAAATTATTCAGGTAGTGAAGGGAGACGAAAATTTAATAGTCATGGGTGACTGGAATTCAAGAGTAGGAAAAGGGAGAGAAGAAAACATAGTGGGTGAATATGGATTGGGGGAGAGAAATGAAAGAGGAAGCCGTCTGGTAGAATTTTGCACAGAGCATAACTTAATCATAGCTAACACTTGGTTCAACAATCATACAAGAAAGTTGTATACGTGGAAGAATCCCGGAGATACTGGAAGGTATCAGATAGATTATATGATGGTAAGACAGAGATTTAGGAACCAGGTTTTAAATTGTAAGACATTTCCAGGGGCAGATGTGGATTCTGACCACAATCTATTGGTTATGAACTGTAGATTGAAACTGAAGAAACTGAAAAAAGGTGGGAATTTAATGAGATGGGACCTGGATAAACTGAAAGAACCAGAGGTTGTAGAGAGTTTCAGGGAGAGCGTCAGGGAACAATTGACAGGAATGGGGGAAAGAAATACAGTAGAAGAAGAATGGGTAGCTCTGAGGGATGAAGTAGTGAAGGAAGGCAGCAGACGATCAAGTAGGTAAAAAGACGAGGGCTAATAGAAATCCTTGGGTAACAGAAGAAATATTGAATGTAATTGATGAAAAGAGAAAATATAAAAATGCAGTGAATCAAGCAGACAAAAAGGAATACAAACATCTCAAAAATGAGATCGACAGGAAGTGCGAAACGGCTAAGCAGGGATGGCTAGAGGACAAATGTAAGGATGTAGAGGCTTGTCTCACTAGGGGTAAGATAGATACTGCCTACAGGAAAATTAAAGAGACCTTTGGAGGGAAGAGAAACACTTGTATGAATATCAAGAGCTCAGATGGCAACCCAGTTCTAAGCAAAGAAGGGAAGGCAGAAAGGTGGAAGGAGTACATAGAGGGTTTATACAAGGGCGATGTACTTGAGGACAATATTATGGAAATGGAAGAGGATGTAGATGAAGACGAAATGGGATATAAGATACTGCGTGAAGAGTTTGACAGAGCACTGAAAGACCTGAGTCAAAACAAGGCCCCGGGAGTAGACAACATTCCATTAGAACTACTGGTGGCCTTGGGAGAGCCAGTCATGACAAAACTCGACCATCTGGTGAGCAAGATGTATGAGACAGGCGAAATACCATCAGACTTCAAGAAGAATATAGTAATTCCAATCCCAAAGAAAGCAGGTGTTGACAGATGGGAAAATTACCGAACTATCAGTTTAATAAGTCACAGCTGCAAAATACTAACGCGAATTCTTTACAGACGAATGGAAAAACTGGTAGAAGCGGACCTCGGGGAAGATCAGTTTGGATTCCGTAGAAATGTTGGAACACGTGAGGCAATACTAACCTTACGACTTATCTTAGAAGAAAGATTAAGAAAAGGCAAACCCACGTTTCTAGCATTTGTAGACTTAGAGAAAGCTTTTGACAATGTTAACTGGAATACTCTCTTTCAAATTCTGAAGGTGGCAGGGGTAAAATACAGGGAGCGAAAGGCTATTTACAATTTGTACAGAAACCAGATGGCAGTTATAAGAGTCGAGGGGCATGAAAGGGAAGCAGTGGTTGGGAAAGGAGTGAGACAGGGTTGTAGCCTCTCCCCGATGTTATTCAATCTGTATATTGAGCAAGCAGTAAAGGAAACAAAAGAAAAATTCGGAGTAGGTATTAAAATTCACGGAGAAGAAGTAAAAACTTTGAGGTTGGCGATGACATTGTAATTCTGTCAGAGACAGCAAAGGACTTGGAAGAGCAGTTGAACGGAATGGACAGTGTCTTGAAACGAGGATATAAGATGAACATCAACAAAATCAAAATGAGGATTATGGAATGTAGTCAAATTAAATCGGGTGATGCTGAGGGAATTAGATTAGGAAATGAGACACTTAACATAGTAAAGGAGTTTTCCTATTTAGGGAGTAAAATAACTGATGATGGTTGAAGTAGAGGGGATATAAAATGTAGACTGGCAATGGCAAGGAAAGCATTTCTGAAGAAGAGAAATTTGTTAACATCGAGTATAGATTTAAGTGTCGGGAAGTCGTTTCTGAAAGTATTTGTATGGAGTGTAGCCATGTATGGAAGTGAAACATGGACAATAACTAGTTTGGACAAGAAGAGACTAGAAGCTTTCGAAATGTGGTGCTACAGAAGAATGCTAAAGGTAAGGTGGGTAGATCACGTAACTAATGAGGAGGTATTGAATAGGATTGGGGAGAAGAGAAGTTTGTAGCACAACTTGACTAGAAGAAGGGATTGGTTGGTAGGACATGTTTTGATGCATCAAGGGATCACCAATTTAGTTTTGGAGGGCAGCGTGGAGGGTAAAAATCATAGAGGGAGACCAAGAGATGAATACACTAAGCAGATTCAGAAGGATGTAGGTTGCAGTAGGTACTGGGAGATGAAGAAGCTTGCACAGGATAGAGTAGCATGGAGAGCTGCATCAAACCAGTCTCAGGACTGAAGACCACAACAACAACAACAACAACATATATTTGATTTCATAGAGAGAAACCTGATTATTCTGTTGGCAATGACTGAAAACTTATTGTTGTATATTCTCTGTTTAAAGATGAACATGATGTTTAAAGCAGCAAGGGTAAATGAGATGTAACTTCTTTGATTTCACTAAAGTTCATGTCTGGGAGCTTTTCTTTCCTCACTTGCTGATGTTACTGGAGTATAGTAAATGCCAAAAGGACTAAGTTAGTGGTGGTTATTATTAGTAAATTCAATCTCTTGCAGGCTAGATAACATCATTCGAAAACAGATGGTAGGCTACGTGCTACACTGAGAGCATAGAGATAGAAGATGTCACCTTATGGTAGACAGTGATGTCATGAAATAATGCCATTCTATCTGGCTCTTTCTGTTGTAAGTCTGCTTCTTCAACAACAGAATTTATTAAGCTCAACTTGTTCACCATTAAATCACAGAAATTAATAGTTACTGACACTTCTGAAAAAACACAAAACAAAAGACTTCAGGAGATGGATACATTATGATCAGTATAATATGTTGAATATTTGTTGAATAACTCACATGTCTGTGGTGAATGACACTGTTTGTAGTTTCAACTAGGAAGCAGTTGGATAAGAACCATGCCCACAGTACATCCACATGCCATCAGTTTGTTCACTGAAAATACTGTGTTTGGTTGAATAGTTATCAAGTACAGCCCCAAATTAGGCAGACAGACAGACAAATCCAGGAGCTAGTCAAATGTTATAAGTATTTAATAACTAAGTGCAAATCACAGTCCAAGAGAAAGCCATGTAGCACAGGGCTGTAATCAACAGATTCACTGGAGCTCTCTGTAAACATCAACTGGATGACAAGTGAGACTGTGGTGGTACATGTCAGCCCTTGAATCTTCCACAGGTGTTTTGGCATGGGACCTAGTGCTGGAAGATACACTGATCAGCCACAATTTTATGACCAGTGACCTACGATCAATATAAGCCCATCCAAGTGATAGTAGCATCACATGGCAAGGAATGACTGCTAGTTAGGCACATGCATAGTGCATGTAGTATCAGTGAGTGTACTCTTCGCATGTGGAATGGGGAAGGTGTACGATCTATCTAAGCCTGACTGAGGGCAGATTGTGATGGCCTGGAGGCTTGGCATGCGCATTTTGGAACCTGTACAATTTGTCGGGTGTTTGAGACATGCTGTGATAAGTTTCTTCAACACATGAAAAAACCAAGGTGAAACCACATCCAAATGTCATGGGGTTGGACAACCACCCCTCACTACAGTTGTTGGAAATTGTAGTGTGGGTAAACTGGTAAAACAGGACAGGTGTTGAACTGTGGTGGAACTAATATCAGACATAAATTCTGGATAGAATAAAAGTATGTCTGAACACACAGTGCACTGAACACTCCTAATAATGGGCTAAAGACCCATGCATGTGCCAATGTTTACACCATGAAATTGGCAACTACAATTGAAACGGGCATGTGTCCTTCAGCACTGGACATTGATGATGCAGTTTCAGAGTGTTGCATGGTCTGGTGAATCCTGATACCCTCTGCATTATGCCAATGGGAGCATGTGAATCTGTCTTCTTGCAAGGGAACAACTCCTTGACACCTGTGCTGCAGATCAGAGACAAGCTGTCAGTGGCACCATTCTGCTCGGGGATCATTGAAGTGGGCATCCATGGGTCCAGTGGGGCTAGTGAAAGGCACCTTGATGGCCTAGGAGTATCATACACTGGTTTCAGACCACATAGACCCTTCATGACAGTCATGTTTCCTGATGGCAGTGGCATTTTTCAACTCAATAATGTGCCATGTCACAAGGCCATGAGTGTGATGGCATGGTTTGAGGAACATAATGGTGAGTTCCAACTGATATGCTGGCATCCCTACTCAACAGATGTGAACCTGATTGATCATGTCTGGGATGTGACTGAACACGCCATCAGAGCTTGTCGCACCCCTCCCCAGAGTTTACAGGAAATTGGTGACTTGTGTGTGCAGTTTTGGTGCTTGCTCCCTCCAGCGACCTACCAAGGCCTTACTGCTTTCATGCCATGATGCATTACTGCTGTTATCCAGGCTAAAGGTGGAAATACTGGCTATTATGTAGGTGGTCATGATGTTCTGCCTGATCAGTGTATATCCTCCTGTGCCATGCGTAGCGATCTCTCTAGATGTATGCAGAATTACATGACTGTTCCATTGATATTTCCATCAGAAGTACAAGATCTCTCCTCAGTTGAACCAGTTCATAGAATCAGAACCATTCTGGCCAGTGTGTGGGAAGATTAGGTGACATGGCATGACCTACTGTGAAGGCTGGTGTCTGGCTTTGGACTGTGGGTGGTAGAGGTACCATTTGTGGGAGTAATATCTTCAGTTCTTCATTGACAACAGCAACACCCAAACATGTACAATAGTAGTGTGCTGAGCACCGGTATTACACAAGGAAAAGAGACAGTTAACTGCAGAATGCAAGTCCAGTTTGAGTCCGATCACATGCAATATTTCTCCTATAATTGTACAACCCTCCAAGTCAGTAAGCTGAACCTTCACCTGGCACAGCTGATGCACAAGAGAGCGGTAGCATGCTGCTGGGAGGAGACATCCCCTTATTGCCTTCTCATGTGTGCTGTCAAATACAAATGTTGCAATCATGGTTGCAGCATATGTGAGCATGTCACCACATTCCTGTCCTCCTCTGGGAAGCTGACATGGCAGGTGTCATTGAAAGAAGGCAGAGAACCAACTGTGTGGGGCTGACGGCAACAAGTTAGCATGGCTGAGGAGACCATGAGGGCTGCATTGGTTACCTGGTGGCAGCAACAGCTGAAGGTTTATGGTGTATTCTGCATTGGTTCCTTGGCACCGGCTTGAGGCTGGATGGTCAACTGTCTCTGGGCCGGCAGGGCATACAGCCAGAAGTGGTCCATATGATAGTAAGCATGCATCTTGACATCACCATTTTTCAAAAGCACATCAGTGAGATGCACACCTATGGCACCAGAGCCCTGGGATGGGGTGACAGCTGCATAACAGCTCCTTCCTGGTGGCTGCTGCAGCTGCGGGCAAGGTGGTTCATGTCCCCACTGAGGGCACTGCTGGTTCTGATAGTGGGAGATGGGCACTCCACTGGCATCCACTGTGAACATCCACTGACCACACATTGTACACAGCATCGTCAGTACCCATCCAGGCCACAGACTGATAGTGTGCACCTGGACAGGGTCTCCTGGAGCATAACATGAAGGACATGAATGCATTTGACATGACTGCTTCTTAGGTCTTGGCACAGACAGGACAGATAAAGTACATCCACGGCTGACATCTGTGGAGGATTGCCACTCGGCCGAGGCCACTCAGTGGGTTGGTGCTGTAGGTGCTAAGAAACAGAGGCAATGCCAAGTCTGCTGACAATCCTGACAAGCAAGCACTTATTTAACTGAGTCTTAAATGTGTCCACCATATGCTCCATCTCCCCATTTGACTGCAGGTGAAATGGAGCAGAAGTAAGGTGGGTAATACCACTGCAGGTGTAGGAAGACTGAAACAAAGCCACAGTGAACTGTTTGTCATAATCAGGGACAACCGTCTGTGGCAGCCCTTTGTTCATGAAAACCTGGGTAAGAGCCAGCACAGTAACTTCTGCGATGGTGGAGTGAGTGCGTGTGAAACATGGATAGTTGAACAGTGTCTCAGCTACTACCAATCACATGGAGGGTCATGCAAAGTCAATGTGGATGCTGTCCTACGGCTGACTCGGCATGGGCCATCTGGTGCAGTTGTTAGATTGGTTACTGCTGCTACAATGACAGGTTACCAAGATCTGAGTGAGTTCGAATGTGGTGTTTTAATCGGTGTAAAATTGATGGGGGACAGCATCTCCAAGGTAGTGATGAAGTGGGGATTTTCCCATGTGGCCATTTCATGAATGTACCGTGAATATCAGGAACCTGGTGAAACATCAAATCTCTGACATAACTGTGGCCGGAAAATGATCCTGCAAGACCGGGATCAGTTATGCCTGAAGAGAATCATTCAATATGACAGAAGTGCAACACTTCCACAAATTGCTGTAGGACCAATGATGGGCCATAAACAAGTGTCAGTGTGAGAACCATTCAATGAAACGTGATCGATATGGGCTTTCAGATTCTGAGTTTAAACACTTCTCCTGGCCACCAAACTCTTCAGACATGAACGTTATTGAGCATATCTGGGATGCCTTGCAATGTGCTGTTCAGGAGAGACCTCCACCGACTTGTACCCTTATGGATTTATGGACATCCCTGCAGGATTAATGGTGTCAATTCCCTCCAGCACTGCTTCAAACATTAGTTGAGTGCATGCCAGGTAGTGTTGCGAGGCTTATGCAGATTTGCGGGGAGTCCTACATGATTTAAGGCAGATGTAACAGTTTCCTTGGCTCTTCGGTGTAGTATGGTTTTAGAAGCACCATCAAATGGAAGATGAAAATAAGTCTTTGAAAGATCTGTCTTAGAGAAATACTGACTCCCTGCCAATTTTAAAAATAGGTCATCGGGATGTGGAAGGGAGTAAGAATCCACTATTGACTGTGTGTTTACCATACTTTCCAAGTTCCTAACAAGGTATAATGCACCATCCAATTTTTAACGGTGACTAAAGGTAATAACTATCTGCTATAAGGAATCAGGAACAGCACTTTTTAATTCCTCTAAGTGATCCAGCTCCACCTTAGCATCATACCACAAAGCTAAAGGTATTGGGCGGGCTTTAGAAAATTTTGCTACTGGAAAAATAAGAAGCCATTCCCCAATGTGGAGAAAATAAGGGAGCATATTAGAGATGTAGATAATCTACTTCTGCACATGGAATAGTAATCTGGATTGCTTGGACTGAGTGTTGGATAGAAAACCAAAAGGCTGTGTACGCATCCAGGCCAAAAATATTTTCCCATCAGGGATCTACTACAACAAAGAAAGGAAGGGTTCTGGGTGTGTACTTATACATCAGTTCCTGAACTACTTGGCCAGGTGTCAGAACTTCATGATGAAGCTATTTCCACAGTTTAGCTGCTACTGATTTTAAGGGTGGAGACCTTAATCAGAAATATGTAGGCTGATTAAGAATTGAGACCAAGGCCTCACTATCAAAATGGAATAAAATGGGAATTCCATGAACTGTCATTGGCAGCATAAGGCAGCATGGTGCTCCTCTAGACTCTGTGATGCGATTTATTTGCTGCTGATGGCACAGCTGGCAGTGGCAAACATCTGCTATGCACCCCTGGAAAAAACCACAGTTGACAGACAGCATTATAATTTGGGCATCTAGATCCAGCATATAGGGAAAAACAACCAGAACAACTTGTTGTCAGTGTCCAAAAACTGTTGTGGCACTTGGTTTGATTACTGTATGGTCATATGGGAACCACTCCTCTACCACCTGGCATGTACAACATTTTTGCAGTTTGGCTGTCACATGGACTAGGTCGCACCACACTTGCAAATAGAGATGACAGTTTTGATAGTCCACAGGCCTTGGAAATGGTAGCCTTGGCTGTTTGAGAAATCCTGAATGCACTAGCAATACTTCACCAACAGAAGGATCTGACTGCAATAACATCTCAGCTTGCACTTCGCTATCAGGTGATAATCTAATCACCACTTCAGATGTTAATGATTCTGTGCATGGTAGTCCACAATAACACATAAAAACCCCAGGGTAGGCCTTGAGGGAATGCAATCAATGATGCATAACTGTCTGATGTTGTCTTACAGTGTTAAAAGACCTCGAAAAGAGCAGCTACCACACGTAATTTTATAGCAAAATGTTCACTTAAAAGTGTGTGTAAAGTGGTGAGGGCAGCACTTATTGATCGGATAAGAGGGGCCAACTTTTATTTATAGGTAATACAAAGGCTTGCTGTTGCTCATGGTAATTGAATTTGCTTCCCTGGAAATGCAGTGCTTAACACTTCTGGTACGCTTTCTAATGCTCTTGAGCTTTAGCGAATGACTGGAAAACCAGGACTGCAAGAAGCAATTGTAGATGTGCTGGACCCATCAATTTCTTTATGAGATTGTACTGTTGTTAAAGCTACCATTTCCACATTTCAGGGAACTGAAACTCCCTTGCTGTTGAACCACTAAGCAAAATGGCAGGACAAGTCCTATTCTGGAATGGGGTGGGTGGCAGTTCCGAAAAATCTGTGTCACCACTGTTGTAAATCTGTCAGCAAGTTAGTTGTAGAAACAATAGGTATTGTAGTTGTAAATTGTCATAGCTGTGTTGGGAAATAACCAGAGCTCCAAACCCTAATATAAAGCACTGAAGCTCAAATAGCTATAGCTACAGAAAGCTAGCTAAAGCCAGTTCAGCAGAAATTTATTCTAATGATCTAACAGTGTTCAGAAAGGATAGGTTAAATACAATTGGTGATGATGGAGTATTTATTGCTGTCAGTAGTAGTTTTCCTTGTAGTGAAATTGAAGTAGATAGTTCCTGTGAAATAGTATGGGTAGAGGTTATACGTAACAATCAGACTAAACTATTAATTGCGTCGTTTTACCGACCCCCAGACTCTGAAGACATAGTTGCTCAACAGTTCAAAGAAAATTTGAGTTTCATTTCAAATAGGTACCCCACTCATACAATTATAGTTGGTGGTAACTTTAATCTCTCCTTAATATGCTGGAAAAATTATACATTTAAAGCCGGTGGCAGGCATAAAATGTCATCCGAAATTGTACTGAATGCTTTCTCCGAAAATTATTTTGAACAATTAGTTCATGAGCCCACTGAAGCATAAATGGTTGTGAAAGCATACTTGACCTCTTAGCAACAAATAATCCTGGGCAGATGTGAGTATCATGATGAATACAGGGATTAGCAACCACCAAATACTGTAAAACCTACAACCATCAAAAAGAAACACAAAGTATATCTATTTAAAAAAGCTGATAAAACTACTCTTAATGCCTTTTTAAGAGACAATCTGCACTCCTTCCGATCTGATCATGGAAGCATAGAAGAGTTGTGGAATGATTTCAAAGAGATAGTATCGGCAGCAATTGAGAGATATATACCACATAAATTAATAAGTGATGGTACTGATCCCCCATGGTACACAAAACAGGTCAGATGGCTGTTGCAAGAGCAGTGATGAAAGCATGCCAAATTTAAAAGAATGCAAACTCCCCAAGACTAGCAAAGTTTTGCAGAAGTTAGAAATAAAGCTCGTACTTCATTGCGAGATGCTTTTAATAATTTCCACAATGAAACTCTGTCTCAAAATCTGGCAGAAAACCCAAAGAGATTCTGGTCATATATAAAGCACACCAGAGACAAGACACAATCAATACAGCCACTGATCGATAACAATGGTGAAGTCATTGATGACAGTACCACTACAGCAGAGTTATTAAACACGATTTTCTGAAACTCCTTCACCAAAATAGACAAAGTAAATATTCCTGGAATCCAATCAAGAACAACTGCCAGGATAAGAAACATAGAAATAGATATCCTCAGTATCGCAAGGCAGTTTAAATCACTTAATAAAAGCAAAGCTTCCGGTCCAGATTGTAAACTAGTCATGTTCCTCTCAGAGTATGCTGATACAATAGCTCCATATTTAGGAATTATATACAACTGCTCATGCACAGAAAGATCCATACCTAAAGACTGGAAAATTGTTCAGGTCACACCAATACCCAAAAAGGGAAGTAGGAATAATCCATTGAATTACAGGCCCATCTCACTAACGTCAATTTGCAGTAGGGTTTTGGATCATATACTGTATTCGAACATTATTAAATACCTCGAAGAAAACAATTTTGTGACACATAGTCAGCACGAATTCAGAAAATATCGTTCTTGTGAAACACAACTTGCTCTTCATACTCGTGAAGTAATGAGTGCTATCGACAGGGGATGTCAAATTGATTCCATATTTTTAGATTTCCAGAAGGCTTTCAACACCGTTCCTCACTAGCGTCTTCTAATGAAACTGTGTGCCTATGGAGTATCACCTCAGTTGTGCGACTGGATTCGTGATTTCCTGTCAGAAAGGCCACAGTTCGTAGTAATAGACAGAAAGTCATCGAGTAAAACAGAAATAATATCCAGCATTCCTCAAGGAAGTTTTGTAGGGCCTCTATTGTTCCTGATCTATATTAGTGACATAGGAGACAATCTGAGTAGCTGTCATAGATTGTTTGCAGATGATGCTGTCATTTACCATCTTGTAAAGTCATCAGATGACCAAAATGAATTGCAAAATGATTTAGATAAGATATCTGTATGGTGCGGAAAGTGGCAATTGGCCCTGAATAAAGAAAAGTGTGAAGTTATTCACATGAGTACTAAAATAAATCCACTAAATTTTGATCACGTGATAGGCCATACAAATCTGAAGGCTGTAAATTCAACTAAATACCTAGGGATTACAATTACAAACACCCTAAATTGGAATGATCATATAGATAATGTTGTGGGTAGAGGAAACCAAAGACTGCGATTCATTCGCTGAACATTTAGAAGGTGCAACAGGTCTGCTGAAGACTGTGTACACCACACTTGTCTGCCCTATTCTGGAGTTTTGCTGTGCGTTGTGGGACCCGCATCAGATGGGACTGATGGATGACATCGAAAAAGTACAAAGAAGGGCAGCTCGTTCTGTGTTATCGCAAAGTAGGGGAGATAGTGCCACAGACATCATACGTGAATTGCAGTGGCAATCATTAAAACAAAGGCATTTTTCATTGTGACGGAATCTTCTCATGAAATTTAAATCACCCATTTTCTCCTCTGGTTGCAAAAACATTCTGTCGGCACCCACCTACATAGGGAGAAATGATTATAACGACAAAGTAAAAGAAATCAGGGCTCACACAGAAACATTTAAGTGCTCAATTTCCCCGCGTGCTGTTCGGGAGTGGAACGGTTGAGAGACAGCTTGAAGGTGGTTCATTGAACCCTCTGCCAGGCACTTTATTGTGAATAGCAGAGAAATCACATAGATGTAGATGTAGGTGTAGATGCTTCTTCAACAATACAGAAATTATTAACCACAACTTACTTACATTTAATTGCAGAAATGAATAGTGCCTGACTTTTCTGGAAATACACAAAACAGAAGACTTATGGTTAACAAAGTACTCTGAATGTTCTTTGAATGACTCACTCATCCATGCTAGAGAATATTGTTTATAGGTTCAACTGGGCAACACTCAGATACAAACCACACTCACTGTGTGCCCATATGCCATCAGTTGTCCACTGAAATCTCATTGGTTGACTGAACAGTGATCAAATACACTCCTGTAATGGCAGATATGAGTCCATTAGCTAGGCAAACGTCATCAGTACATAACAACTAAGTTCAAATCACCATCTAGGAGAAAACAACATGGAGCAGGATCATCTTTGGTAGGTACACTGGACAGCTTGCTGTAAAGATCAATGAGATGACAAATGAGACCATTGCAGCGCTTAAATATTCATGTGTGGATATGGAATTACTAAATCACTGAATCTTTCATGGCATGTAGTTGTATAGCGGATGGTGTAAGATTTCCAGGTGCCAGCTGAGGTGTCAGCATGCAAACGTCGACACCTGTGTCAACTAGGAAGTACTCCCTAAGAAGGTTGTCATAGATGAAGAGCCATGTGCCATTAGAATGTAGATGTGGGATATGATGAGTGTTGTCATTTTTTGTAGTGAGGTGGCTCAAAGCAGGGGAGCGACCTGATGCTCCTGTGTAAAGCTGCTGTACTAGTTTGGGTAGCTTCAGGATGGATGACAGCAGCACACTTCGGCACCAAAGCGTGCTTGGAACCAGCAGGGGCAGTGCGGCTGAGTAGGTGCAGCATTCTGGCTGGGTCAGTTGTGATGGTTAGGTGTGGGTTGATGGCCGGGCGTGAATGTGGCCGATAGTTATTCACATTTCACAACAAATACGGCACCTAGGTCTGAGCCAACCCTGCACTAGGCTTCGCAATGCTGGTGATCTGGTACTCACTACCCAACACTTCCTGCAGCTGCTGGCCCACACCAGTACTGTGTGAACTACCTAGCAGCAGAACCATCTTTCTGTTAGACTTTGTAACTGACCTACACTTCCTAACTACTGAGGACTGCTGCATGTCCTTACATCTACATCTACATATACAGCTACAAGTGGCTCCTCTCCACTCAACTCTGACAGTTGGTGAAATCTATTGCATATATGGAAAGTATAACTGTCTGAATAACTCCTCCTCCTAGCTGCCTTCTTGCCAACTGCAGGTTCACATTCCCCATGACCCTTCACCATCCTAAACCTGTCTAGTTCCCCCTTTGTGCATTGTAACTGCATCTGAAGGCCACAGATCTTACACTACTGCTCCTCTATCAACTTATTTCTACTACAGATTCTGCATTCCCAGGAGAGGATCTTGCTAGAATACCCACTGGCTTCCCCACTGCACTCTCCCCAATGAAAATACTTTTCACAGATCCCACACCGTAACCCACTACTCACAAACCTACAACAGAGCCCACACTTCTCACTCATGGTAAAATTTTACAGTTACTGGAAAAAAACTATGTCCATGTTTCGTAAGTTCAGTTACACCAGAAGAACTATTTATGGAACTAACAATAGTGGTTTCAAAATTCTCTGTTTACTAAAAAAGCAACTTCTTGTATTAATACTACTATACTACAGCTAATACCAGAATAAACAAAACTTCACAAAACTATTAGCTGAAACCAAAAATTCAAGTGGGCACTGTAACACTCAATGAAGTGAAAACACTGGATGAAAATTTTACTGAAACATTTCACTAGAAACAGTAAGAAATGTCAGCTGAAAACTAAAGCATGAAGTTTATTAAATAACTTCAGTGCCCAGGGAACTGTAAAAAACACAGCAAGCAAATGTTTTCTAAAGTTTATAAAAAAGTTATTTGGACAGAAACAGCACAAAACACTGCTGAAAACTATTAAATTTAGTAACTGTATATTAGTGCACAAATAACTTCATCAGTACTTAGCTTTATAACTGCTACAGCTGCAACTGCACACCACAAATGTAATCACACTTCTGAGGTGGGCGGCTTGGATGAACAACGTAAGCACACTCACGAATAACAGACCACTCGAGTCAATAACACATGAAGCAAGACTGAGATTAATGAAAATCCACTAATAAGTTACTTTTACAGCAAATATTAACACAAATAAATTTTAAAATAAGTAACTGGAGTTTAAAACTTTATAAAATATTGATGAGCAATTTCAACAGCAGTTCAGCATGTGATGTCACAGCAAAGGTAACAATCAAGTTGTGTGTCGTGTTTTCCTGTTGACACGTCTCAAACTGCAAGTGTGTTCACCTGTGTTGTTTGGAAGTCATTTCACTTCCACCATTTTCTGTTATCAGATAGAAACCAACAGTTAATGAAAACACTTTCAGTATAACAGACAAACATGAGATACCTACTTGAATCAACAGCAGCATTTGTTGCAACAAACTCAAGTAGCAGTGCAGCAGTGGAAATAAATGGTCTGTAAACTTAGCTCTCATAATTGATGAATTGGGACATGTAAATTACTTGCATGAGTAGAAAAATCTTTCATGATGTACCATTAGCTTAATCAGGTTTTCAAACCCATATTTATTACACTATTTGCATTTGCCCCAGATTCTTTACTGCAGGAAATGAATTAAACAGTTGATGTATGAAGTTCTGCTGTACTACAGGGTATACAGGATAGCACCATTCCTCTGTTATGTTTGTATTGTGAATTACTTGTAGAAGAAAGTCTCAAGATTATGTCTTGATGGCAACTGCGAGGACAAAACAGACAGCAGTGTTGATTGTACAGAAAGGTGCCAGTGGAAGCGTTGTGGTCAGTTTGTTCCTGGTTTCTGTTGAATTCCTGGGTTGAAATAAATGGACAGTGTATGTGACTTCCATTGTTTGCGTTGTACTTGATATTTCCCAAGTGAAATGCTCATATTTAGTTGACAGTCCTCTGCTCTGTTGAAGTTTACATTGAATTGGCTGTACATGCCATCCATCAGTGCTTAACGTGGATTGATTATGTACTTCACTCTCTTTATATTTTGTGGTGCCTTTATGTCAGATTTCCCATTGAAGTTAGTAATAGAATACATTGCTTCTCTTTTCAAAGATTATTTCATTACCTGAATTATAGACTGAGCACCCTTTACCACGCAAAGTTCTTGTTTACTGATGAATTCTGGATATTGTTCAGTTTTGTTTTTGTGATAATGTTTTGGTACGTAAGTAAAGGTATTTGCACCCTCACGGCTCCTTGCAACTTCCACTCCACCACCCAGTGCTGCTGAAAAATTTAGTTTATCTAGATTTGTGCAAATGTTTCACATATCGCATCTGGGCTGGACAAATACTTTGTTGCATGCATCTTCTTCTGTCATGAAAATAAAAGAGATAACTCAAACATTGTCAGTTCAAAACTTGACCATGTTCTTTTTTTGTTATAGCTCTGGATCTTTTGATCTAAAAATGAATGTCACAGTTAATAAATACATTGAAACTGTATTCCCTAGGTGTGTGTTTTTTTCTGTTAAAGGCACGCTGTTACAACGGCATTTCTTTCATGTAAGTCTCCAGGTCAGCCAGTATCTGGTATTGTTGTGTGTATAGTCTTTCCTACACACACAAACTTTTTATACTCACAACCACCCATGATAACTCACCAGCCTGTATGTGAACACTCCACTTGCATCAGTCCACTCTACATATTGTGAGCAAAAAATTGTTTCAGTTTTCCTGAAATGAGTAATTACACAAATTTGTTTGACGTTACTTTCAACTTCTGATAGTCATGGGATATCTGTATTCCAAAATACAGCTAGAAAATCTGTATATTTTCTTCAGCTTTACCAATAATTTTAAAATCTTTCATGTTCAGTAGAAAGAGACTTATGAAAGACTGGCCATTAAATTCAAGAAATTCTATCTTTTCTGCAGCCTTTGGAAGTGTGGATGAGATATCTAAAATAATGTACTTTGCCTTTATGCAGTCTGTGATATTACCAACTTCCAGTAATTGTAGGAACAGGTGATATGTGGAAGAAATCTGATTTTGTTAGGAAGCCAGAAATAGATACAAGCATTAAGAAAAGGGGCATTCTGCTGCTAAGTAGCAGTCAAGGGTTACATCTAGGTCCACAGTTGTAAGAGACTTTAGGTGAGGAGTACCAGATCATCAACATTTTTGAACCAAGTGCAGAGGTGACAGAGGAATGTGAGGCTCTGTGTAAGAACTTTACCAAAGACAATCAGATATTGATAGTGGGAAGTGTGGGGAATATCCTTGGTAGGGACTGGGATTTAGAAATAAGTGGTAACTTGTACAAGATTACTACTTAAACTTGAACCACTAATGTTCACCACATACAGTTGTTTCATTCCCCCGTCTTGACATTGTTCTAAAGTGAGTTAATATGGAAGCTGAGAGGATGCTGCTGACTGCTGACAAGACTCATGTTTCTGTGGTGGCAGTTGAGATTATTCATAGGTTGGGCTATGCTAGATACGGCATGCATGATTATAGGGTTAGGAAGGGATGATTGACTAGGTTTATGAGAAACAGCATGGTAAGTGGATATGGACTTACTAAAGGCTGAATTGCAGTGATAACATGTAACAGGTTTAGAACTGTTTAGGATGAAGCCAGGTAGGAAGTATCCCTGGTTGAGGAAGCTTCCTTTAAAGCTGTAGGTTAATTCAGTAAATGGGGAATGGAAATCATAAGGCACTGTAAGCTTATATCATCAACATGTTGAGGGGATTAATGGTAAAACAGGTGCATTAGTGAAAGATGCTGGCACTGACATGATTTGTATCTTGGAGCACCATTTACATAGCAAATAAATTCTGTGGCTCCCTTTGGTGTGGTACATCTTATCTGATTTCCAAGAGCTCATTACATTTATTAAAAAATGTGATTTTTTTTAAGTACTGTACTGTAAGGAAGAGATACTTTTAGGATAGGTAGAAGAGTTAAAATTTTCAAGAAAAAACTTTTTGTTCTAGGCCTCTACAGATGCCCCATTTCATATTATAGGACTTTCCTCTCTAGGTTTGGTACTGTGCCTGGCTCAGTCCTTAAGGAGGACAAGATGTAAATTTTGTGTCAGGATTTCAATACAAACTTTCTTGCTGATTCTGCAGAGAAAGGACTATTAATACTAGAACTGCCATATTTTTCAAACTCCCTAAAACTGCTGTCAGGACAAAAATGTCCCATCTTCAGTGGACCTTTTTTATTTTAGGGAATGTGTTTTTCTGTAACTGACACACAATCTAATGGTGAGTTATTTTGTACATTAAGAACATTCATGCTACCAAAATATGAGAAAGTGTTCAGCATATACTGAGAATTTTTATAGACAGGCATCCCATATTTCTGACCATAATTGTTAGCTCTTGAACAATGAAATGAGTGAACTGGCATTAAACTTTAATGGGAAATACTGTCCATCAGAAAAGGTATACGGATGATGAATACTTTGCCAATTTGTTGTAACTCTCCCATACACATGACATGACAGAAAATTTTCATTTTTTTAGTTGCTGCCACCATGTCAACTATAAATCAAATAGGAGGAACATCATGATTTTCTGGAAGTGATTATGTGACATCACAGACTTATAAAATGGTCTTGTACTTTTCTTCAAGCAAAGAAGATCCACTTCCATTCCTTTGGATTCAGTGGAAACCCTTACATGTGGAACAGCAAGAAATGCACCCAGCTCTTCAAATTGTAATGATTATTCTTCTACTTGCTCTATGGACTTCTGTTTCAGTGCATTTTTTAATATCTTCAAGAACAGATTCGTCAATAAACAAGTGCCATTCATTCAACAGAAAATCACTTATATCACACCTTTACCCATATGAAGAAGGACCAAAATTCTCCCAAAGAGTATTTTACATTCTGCTCTTTCTGTGAGTTCCAGTATTAGTGTGGGAACTACTTCCCACTTTGGTTCATCAGGAGCTTCAATATCTCTAATGACAAATTACTGGATAAGCATCTTTTACCTTAATTAGGATGCCTTTTAGCATCTTCATGCCACAATTTTGCATCATTTAGCTAAAAATAAACTCTGTTTATCATTGTTATCTTGTTAAATGCCATCTGAGCAACTCTCACTGTACAACGATGTCACATTGTGACAGAAATGCCTCTACCACCTTCCCTATTACTATGACAATGTGGTTGCACTTTGGGTTAGGTAGTGTCTATAGATAATTGAAATGAGCATTCCCCCTGAAATGAATACAGCACAGTGAAATTGGAAAAAGAAAGATGTACAGTCTCAGAAGCAGTTTATTTCATAACATTTCTGCTACTATGTATACATTATGATTCATCAGTATCTTCATTGCTGCCCTCTGGTTCATCTGATCTCTATGCTGCTCTTTGTTTTGCATCATAATCAGAATCAGTTGAAATACCACCTGCCTCTTTTTTTTTAAATTCAACTTATTCAGTATTATTTATCAGTGCTAACATCTGCTCATCTGTGAGACTGAAACAGTGAGGCAGGCTACACTGCTTCACAGTACATGTGTTTTCCATTTAAATGAAGTTTTATTGCATCAAAGACACCACACTTATAGTTTTTGATCTCTATTGCAGCAGCAAACCCATTAAAGGCTGAGAACAATGTGCAGCAGTTGGCACCACTTAGTTTATTCAGTAGAAAATGTCACGTTGGTAGTCCTAGGTATTCCTTATTGTTTCTTGAAAATTATGCAAGTGATGGCATTGATTTTTAGTTCATAGTGAACTATGTTAAGAAACCTTAAAAGTTATGAAACCTTATCCACCTCCTAAAACAATTAGAGGAAGGAGAGGGATTACAGTTTTGCTCTGGGACAAAAATATCCCATTGGTGATTCTAGTGTTAAGAGATTTACTTGAGTCTTGCCTAGTACAGATAGTATACTTTCCAACTAGGGATCACAGACAATATCTTAATAGACTGTTCTCTATTTGATGGGCACAGTGGGGTAAATATTAGTAACGGACGGTCAGGTCACAATCAGGGCACATTCAAATCCCAATGTAGTAAACAAAACAATTAGAGATATAAGCCCAGTTAAAATCAAAACATTTAAAGCCAATGCCAAAGGGCAAACTTGGCAAGTAGTTTACAATACAGACGGTTCAGATAACAGACAGTGCACTTCTTCAAACTTTTCACCACTTTCTTTGAAAGCTATTTCCCATTAAAATTGCCGACAGATATGCAGTACAGATAAGCAGTCCATTTGGGCAAGTGATGTCATTAGAAAATAACAGAAGCTGTATCCTAATGTGAAAAAGATTATTTCATTACACCCTATACTGCAGAGTGCTGAAGGATCTCATCAGACATGCTAAATCATTGCATTACACTGGGGGAATAGAAAGTACATGCAGGAAAAAGCATGTCAAAGTCATCATTAAGAAACTCATATTTTTCTGGAAAAGTGGTCTAAAATGAAGAAATACTATGAATTGATAAATGATAAAACAGGGACTCAAGTACACAAGGGAAAATAAAAATTAAAATATTGTTGTGGCTTTTGTGACCACTTGTTGACATAGTAGATGTTGCCATTTGCCTCAGGATCTTCAATTGATATTTATTTAACAATTTTTTATTACATGTTTCCAGCATGAGTGGCTGGCACTGTCAGAGAAATTCATCCTCCATTGTTGATGGCAGACTGAAGTCAAGCCCACAACCATAGGTTATATGTTCATAACATGCCAATGTCAAGGGCCTTTCACTGGTCATTACCACTGTAGTCCTCCTTGTGTTACCTATAACAGTCTTTCCCTGCAACACAGTAATCCAGTATCCATTTACGTTGCTGCTTTCTTGTTAAGACTATTGACATGTTCGTAAATTTTTAAGACTTTCCTGAACAAATGGGCAATGTGCTCTTTTCCCCAGTGAGAAATGTAGTGTATTCTCAACATTGCCAGGGGCCCCTTTGGACTTTGCCATTCTGAGACCATCTCTGGTCTTCTTGCTCACTTCTTCCATTTGTTTGTACAAATTGCCATTTGACATAAAGTTGGTTATGGTAAGACACACATGAAACAGCTTAATTACATCCTGCAGGGTAATGGAAGCTGGAAGGCAGCACCATGAGTGACATGCTCCTGACTTGTCACCTTTCAAACCTGGTGTGGGGTGCAGGTACATCAGCAATACCTTAATCATGTGAAACCATGGTGACGAACAGTCCACTGATTTCCAAATACATTTTGACCGTCTCCGCACTAACATTAAATGTACTATGGAAGTATAAAAGGACCAACAGTTACGCTTTGTATGTGTGCTGGTTAGGAGGTATGGTGAGAATCTGCACCACAGCATGTATCAGAAACTACTGCACATGGACTGCATCTACCTCTACATACACACTCCACAAGCCACCATGCACTGCATGGTGTAGGGTACCACATCCTGCTACTGGTCATTTCCTTTCCTGTTCCACTTGCAAATAGAGTAAGGGAAAAATGACTATCTGTAAGCCTCCATGTGAGCAATAATTTTTGACATCTTATCTTTGTGGTCCTTATGCAAAATGTACTTCAGTGGCAGTACTTGTATGCTGATTGAACCTACCAGTAACAAATGTAGTGGCATGCCTCTGAATTGTGTCAATGTCTTTGTTTAATCTGACTGTTGGGGATTCCAGTAACTCAAGCAGTACTCAAGAATAGGCTACGCTAGTATTCTATACATAGTCTCCTTTAAATATGAGCTAAACTTTCCCATAATTCTCACAATAAAATGAAGTCTAGCATACTCCCCACTGCTACCAACCTGACGTTCTCATTCCATTTCATGTCACTCTGCAGTGTTAGACCTAGATATTTAATCAATGTGACTGTGTCAGGCTGCACACTACTGATGCCCTATATGAAAATTGTAGGACTGCTTTTCCCACTCATCCACATTAACTTACATTTTTCTGCATTTAGAGCAAGCTGCCAGTCATGAGACAAACTAGAAATACTGTCTAAGTCATCTTGTACCCAATGACAGCCGCTCAATAATGATACTTGCGCAAACTTTCAGATCATCACCTAAGCCAGAAAAGAGATGATTAATGTGCTTGAAACACTCTCAAGACGAGCTTGTTAACCACAGTACCTTGGAGACAAAATGCAGCACCTGAAATGCATACTGAGACGCAAAACATACTGAGGCGCAAAACATACTCTACTAGTTAACATCAGTGTCACAAAACCTAACACTCAGTGAAGTGACACATTGGAAGAAGAAATGTCATATGTGGTCTTCCTGCCGTACATCCACAGCGTAATGGACAGAATTGAATGTATATTGTGCAGACACTGTTTGCAAACCAACCAGACAGTTCAGAGAGTGTCTCACATTGGCAAAAGATAAAAAGTGATCCACTCATAATGTCAGGAATATATGGCACACCATTTTTCTTATGGTAAAGTTTGTTGGAATGATCAGAAGACCCATTAATACCAAGATCATCAGACATAAATTGTATTGCAGGAGGACGTTTGGAGAAATTGGTCATGGTGGAATACACACTGTGTGAGACTGATCACATAATAAAATTCACTGACTCCCAGGTTTTAGCTTTGTAAAAGAGATACCACACAGATTGTTTCAGGCCAAAAAAAGGAAAAGGGAGAAGAAGAAGAAGAAGAAGAAGAAGAAGAAAGGTACAAACATGACAATAGTTTTAACAAGAAAGAAGAAAACCTCAAGGTAAATTTATCTTTGATTCATGTGCCACAGCAAAAGATGAATTTAGATTACATGGTGAGAACAATAGTGGTAATGACGCCCAAAATACCCTCAGTATTGCTATGGAAAATATGTACAATATCTGGACACAGGATTGAGTCCAGTTTGTCACAAGCAATTTGGGATAATTATTTGATAATGCCAGCCATTTGTGTTGGTAAAATGACAGAAAAATCATTCAGCAGGCTGAAGATTCTGAGACAAAAGCCAACAGGCAGTACGTCAAAATAAAAGTTATTGATCTTACATTCAAATGTTTACACACGTAGTCCCATGTTACTCGCAATTGGAAGTGAAATTATTTGTGGAATAATTATGTTTACATGACATTTTAAAGGATTTGTGTTGTGTGTGTTTACTTTAAATATATTAACTGCAAAATGTCCCCAAATTAAAATTTTTAGTTTCGGATGGCTTATCACCAACAGAAAGTCGGACAGAGTTAATAACATTTTACAAGAGTAAATTAAACAGTTTAATGTTCGTAACCATATTTGTTGTACTAAAATTGGAAATACTGATGAAAATATCCAGAAAGTATCAAATATGGTATTGGATGATTACTGATATGTGTAATAACTGACGATGTAGCCATACCATAAGAAAGAGAATGATATATTTTACATGAATAATTATCTGTGGGCAAGATGAGTGTGAAAACTGTGTAATACTTATTGCATGTTGACCAAAAGCAAATGTGAATCTGGTTTAAGAGAATCCAGTTGATTTTACGATCTGATTTCTTCCTGAGAATGTCAGTACCGTCTGCTGTAAATGAAATAACAATACAATTGTTATAAGCCTATAGCCCTGCACCTAAAAAAAGCACAACCATTGTCATCTAGCTGAATTTGTGGCCAGTGGTTTTTTGGAATAAGATGGGATTGATCTTTTTGATGACTTTTCAAAGAGTACAAAAAATCTGAAAACATACCATTCAAGATCTTTTGACCAGTTGGATGTAAAAATAAGTGATACTATGTAAAGTTTGATAAGAAAGACACCTTTTTTTTTCAGGATAATGGTATGTGCTTTGACAAAGGGAAACTGAAGACTTTGAAGTGGAACTTGTAACATCTATTCTATGTCCAATGTCTGTGACCTATAGCATTTATCTGTTCTTAAATCTGAAGAAATTTGAGGTAGGAACATGTTTTAATTCTACAGAAGAGGCTATGATAACCATAAAAGTGGATCTTGTTGACCTTTTAGAAATCCACTTTAAGAATGGAATCCAGTCATTGGATAACTTATGTTGTAAGATGAAACCTTTCCAAATGACTTCCAATATTTAAAACATGCTTTAGTTTGGTACATGGTGAATGCTGCACTGCACCAGTGAACTTAAAAGTGCTTGTGCAATGCGTACAATGGTGCAGAAAATGAGCCCCACATCACAGAACAAACAGCACCTGCTACATTCAAAACACAGTTGATAAAAGTAGTGTACTGATGAATATATAAATGTGTTATGCCAGTTGAAGATGGGTGAAATCCCAAAATGTGGATTGTCATAAATAAAGCTACATGAAAATGGCTGGTAGCTGCATTTTTTCAAGTAACATAATACAAGACACCTGAATTTTTCTTGAGTTATACTGCCCACAGATACTCAAGATCAGTACAGTACATCATTAGTCACCCACAACAGAAAATGTTCTATATTGTGTTACACAGTTTTCCTCTTCTGATCATAATAAACTGGCTCTACAATTTTCATCATTGGTTTGTTAGTGTGGAAGTTGTCACTATTGTTACTAGGTACAAAATCTGCGGATTTCACACATTTTCTCTGTATTTACATTTACATCTATATTCTGCAAGTCACCTTATGGGGCATCATTTAACCCTTTTCCTGTTCCAGTCATTTGTGGTGCTTGGGAAAAATGACTGTCAATATACCTCCATGTGAGCTTCTCCTATTTTATTGTCATGGTCATTTTGTGAGTTGTATGTAGGAGGAAGTAATATGTTGCTCAAATTTTCTTGGAAAGGATACTTGGAATTTCAACAGTGAACTTCTCCATGGTGCACAGTACTCCTCGTGTAACATTTGCCACTAGAGTTTGTTGATCGTCTCTGTAATGCATTCATGCTTACTAAGCAATCCTATAATAAAACATGCAATTCTTCATTTGATCTTCTTTGTTTCTTCTGTCAATCTAACCTAAGCTCCCGACTGAGTACTCTATAAATGTAATGCCTTTTATTCATCTCACAATATACTGTGTTTCAGAATGTAGGTCTGATTTACAGGAGACATTTCAGCATTACAATTTACTTACTTAAAATTTTGTTAGACTTGCAATATTACTTGTTGAGGAATTTATACAAGATTATTTCTAATGCTATCTCAATATTTGCATCTGCTATAACTAGCATAAATTTTTATTCCATTTTAAGGATCCAGCTCTATCATTTTGTCCTCCATGAAATCTTCCTGTGAGTAGCAGCATCTTTTTATTAGAAAATAATGTGACATGATATTTAAAACATTTAGCCTCATGTTCCTTATGTCACACTCTTTAATATTGTTGTGAGTTTTCATGGATTTATACTCAGGAATTTGACTGAGCTAAGTTTTTCCATTTTTGATTATTATGAATAATACTAATGTCTTCAGTTTTGGACTGTTTGGTTTTAAAACTCATCATATGAATTTTGAAATGTTCAGCATTAATGTATTTACAGAGAATCATGTTTCCGAATTAATTAACATACTCATAGCACTCTGTGGTATACTGTCAGCATTTTCATTTTCAATTAGGTCAGATGTATCATCTGCAAACAACAGGAATAAAAATTGGCCCAAAGATAGAGCATTTAGAAACACTTTGGGGCACAGATTTCCACTCTCAGAAGTAATTGGCTTCATTTGATGTGATTATTATCCTTTGTTTCCTCTTCATAAGATGTGATTCAAACCATTTCAAATCAATATCCCTTATTCTGTATTTGCTGAGTTTGAAAAGCAGCTGGTCATGATTTTCAGAGTTGAATCCTTTTGTAAGATCACAGAATATTCCTGCAACTTTAGTTTCTCTATCTAACAATGTAGTAGTTTTTTCATTAAATTAATTTATGACATCTACTACAGTTTTACATTGTTGGAATCCATATTGGTTGTTTAAAATGATATTGTACTGTGTGATGAAGTGTTGAGTCTTTGAACAAAATCCAATTCAGATGTAGCAAATTATGAGTAGAAAGCAAATAGTTGGGGGTTGAAAGGCAATGTCAGTGAATGACTAAAAATTCAAAACAACTTTGCAGATAGTTCTACTTTTATATAAAACTGAACCCCATCTTAACAGGCCATGAAGATCCAATGGCACTGACAGGCTGCAGTGTCACCCTCAGCTCACAGGTGTCACTGGATGCAGATATGGAGGGGCATATAGTCAGCACACCATTCTCCTGACCGTATGTCAGTTTATGGGATGAGAGCTGCTACTACTCAATCAAGTAGCTCCCCAGTTCACCCCAGAAGGGCTGAGTGCATCCTGCTTGCCAACAATGCTCAGCAGATCAGATAGTCACCCATTCAAATGCTAGGCCAGCCTGACAGTGCTTAACTTCAGTGATTTGTTGGGAACCAGTGTAAACACTATGGCGAGGCCACTGGCAACTTCTATGTACTACAATATATTAGTGGCAGTAAACTTGTTTAACGAAGGGGGGGGGGGGGGTGTATTATATTTGTAAGACATTGTAGTAAGTAAATATTACTGGTATAACCTTTTTACAGATATCACAGATATGATCTTTCCATGTGAGATGTTCATCGATCAAAATGCCTACAAACTTATGTTTATCAGATGTTTCAACTGTACAAAGTTATTCAACATCACTGTTATTATAATTTAACAAGAACTTTGTTACTACATTCTTGTTCTTATTCAGTGTAAGTTTATTCTTTGTTAGATATTCTGTGATCATTTCAAAGTTCTCTTTATTGCTTTCAAATGTTAGCCACTCAGTATGGCTCCAGTTAATAAATGATGTCTCATCAGCCTTTTGAGTTTTCTGGCTGTGTTACGTCAGTAATATCTAAAAGAACAAAGAATGGACAATCTATAAGTCACTGTGGGACTCCATAGTTCAGAGTTCTGTATGCTGATTATACTGTCTTAGTTTCATCATTTAACTGAGTTTAGTGCACTGTCTTTTATCTCACAGACAAGAACTTAAGAATTTCAGTGCTACTTTTCTTACACTTGGCTAATAGAACTGCATAATTCACAGAATCATATGCATTACACAAATCTGGAAAAATTCCAATAACTTCGTTTCCTTTATCCAGTCTGTTTAGCAGTTCATGGAAAAAAGCTGCTACTGCCGTTATTATGGATTGTCATTTTCAGAACCTGTGCTTCTAGTTGTTCAGTAGAATGTATTTACAGGAGGAGGATTCCATTAGGTATAGAATTACTCTTTCAAGCAGCTTGCTAGCTGTTGAAGTCAGTTATATTGGCCTGTAATTATTTGTCAGTGGTTGCACACTTTTTACTTACTGATCAAGTCTCAGTAATTTTTAAAAATGCAGGAAAGTTTGCCTGGTCAGTTGAACTATTTATTGAGTGTGTTATTTGTTTTATTAATTCATTTTTCAATTTTGTATGTAATGTAAATGGTATGTCATCCCAGCCAGTTCATGTTTTTATTTTGAGTTTTGAAATTATTTTCATGACCTCGTATTCTTACACTCCTTACTCATTTTAACTGAGTTTATTTGTAGTGTTGATTCATCAATTTCTTCTCTGCTTGCCTTACTAAAATGTTTTATGAAGGCCTTATAAACTGTCTTTGGCTCATTCAACAACATCATTCCATTTTCTTCTAGTGCTATATTTCTGCAGACTGGATACCCTCTTATGTTCACATTCTTTGTTTACAATATGCCAGGCTGTTTTGCTGATGTTATTGGGGAATTTTAAGGCTCTTTGTGTGATCTGATTTGCTTAGTTCTTTTTTTACTATTGGACATGCCTGGTTAAAACTATGCATAAATATTTCATAGAAAAGGCCCCATTTTTCATTTATATCCTGTGATCTGGATAATTTCTGCCCATATCTCTGTACAAGTTCCTTCTTAATGAGTAGGTCACTATGCAGAACTCTTTTTGGTCTGCATTAATCTCTATATATAGAGTTGTTATTTCAATAGTCCTTACCACTGTATCTGTCCTATCTACATTTCCACCAACATGATCAATGCAGGATTGTTAGTTAGATGTTATTCTGGTTGTTTCCTCATTTGTTTTGATATGGTTATAGCAGTGCAACATGTCAAAGTGTGTAAGATAATTTAAATTATAGCTTAAAGAGTCTGTGTTTACATCTACTGTTATTAACCTGTTTTTTGTTTGTAGATAGTTTACGCAAAAGTTTTTGTAAGTGGCAAAAGAATTCTTCTATTATTTGCTGAGCTATACACGCAAATAATTATTATGTTGTTTTTGCCTACCTTCATTGTAACTATTGCTACTTCAAAGGCCATCTCCATTGCGAGATATCAACCTATTCAATGTTTTTGCAATGAATGTTATTTCTGACATAAGTACCCATACCACCACCTTTGTGTATCTTTGTGTAGTGTGCACCCACAATTTGATAATTGTTCAACTTAAAACTACAACCCTCTTTGCCCTTATACAAAGTCCATTCACAATATATATGTGTGATTTACTTCCTGTTTCATCAGTAATGGACTGGACATTCTGGAACATTGTTTTACACTTTTTATCTTTCTTGATGTTGTCGGTAAATCTTTTGCCTTTGTGTGTGCACACAGAAGGTCTATTTACACTAAAAAAGGGATGTCAGTCTCACTCAAAAACTAAATTTTGCTTAATTTTTAGCACAGAATATGCTTGCCCTCACAGTTCAGATGTAGTCCATTTTTAGTTGCATGCTCTAATCTAATGTGCCTGTATCTAAAGGTAAACATTTTTCATATCTCAAGCATAATGATTTAATTCTGGCATATGTTTCTCTTATCTATTTGTCAACACACAAGCTGTACATTAAATCACATAGATGTGGGATGGTAGGAACAACAATGTTTTTTTAATTTGTTTCATTGTACAGACTTAGACAGATCTCCAATACATGTATCACCTTCATTACAAACAACATTATTTGTACCTATTATAGAGACAACAAAGTCATTGTCATGCAACATTTTGCTCTCTAAAGTTGAGTCTTCTCTGATGTTTTTCGTCCTTGCTCCTGGCTTCCCGGTGCTGCTTTATTGGATTTTATGAATTACACTTAGTAGAGTATCAGCTAATATTCTTCCATGACTATCAGCAAGAAAAAGTACATTGCACTGTACGTAAGATTTTTGAGTGGAGTTGCCATTGCTTTCATGTTGTTTATAAGGTTTGTTAAGTCTTTCTCCCACCTGATCCTACAGGATGACTCCTTTTAGTCATTGAGGATTGGCTTTTGTTGCATGGTTTGCTATTTTTTGGTCACTGGCAGTCAATTTCTGTTGCATTCTTCTCATGTTGACTGGTTTGTTTTTCTGTTCACACACTGTTTACAAAGTTTGTCATCCATATTGCACTCAATAGTACCAGTCAACAGTACACGGTACCTGTAGTTATCTGCAGATATAATTTCATTTGCTATGTTTGACACCCATTTGACACTGTCTTTGTGCTTCTCATAACTCATCAGATTCCCATTTTGTGGCTTACTTTGTGATGGTTCACCTTCTTTTAGTTCTTCATTTGTTGTCCTTGGTGTCGACGTACTGTGTTGCTACACTGGCTGAAAAATGGGGTGTGGAAGTACAACACTGACTAATTTAAATGATGTAGCCAATAGGTGCACATTTGCGTTTCACAGTACATTACTTCCACTGTTTACAAACCCCCAATAATAGACAGTTACGTTGCCAGTGCACTATTGTTTAACTTTTGATAAGCCTCATTAATAGGTTGCAGGCAAACATCCACATACTGCTGCAATAGTTTACTGTTGAACATTTACAAGCAGTAAATACCTAACCACATAGTTCACAGTTCTTGAAGAATAAAAAGGTACGTTTAGAACAGACACTGTCATTGTTTTAACTCATGGCCTAATTGTGTTACACTTATTTCACAGATGCATTGTTGTTGATCTAACCAATACAGGTTCCTCGTCTGAAACCCGGCCGTGGACTGACTGTCTCAGTAACAAAAAACAGGCCCTCATATATCCTCACAATAACATGTGCTGAAACCACACATTGATTGAAGTTAAATTTACAGAAATTACAATTAAACTCATTCAGTTAACTGAACACATTGAAAAATTGGTTGTTTCTAACAGTTTTTTCTACTACAAGAATTAGGCCAAATTATTTGTTTAAATCATGAAATTAACCAATATTGATATGCAAACAATACTTTTGACAAAACTGTTAATTACTTTGGAATTAATTAACGGCTGGCTTTGCTAATATGCTTTCGAATATAGCCAAATAGATTCTTCAAGAATACTATTAGTTATTCCTCCAGATGTTTACAGTTAGTACAGAATTTATATTTGTTTATAAGTCAACAATAGAGTTTAAGTTATGAAACAATTACTGATTTCACTCTATAACAAAAGATACTAACTAGGCATACTCAAAATTAATTAGAAAACCAATTACATACATAAAACTAAACACAAAATTAGATGTGGTGTTACACTCCTGGAAATTGAAATAAGAACACCGTGAATTCATTGTCCCAGGAAGGGGAAACTTTATTGACACATTCCTGGGGTCAGATACATCACATGATCACACTGACAGAACCACAGGCACATAGACACAGGCAACAGAGCATGCACAATGTCGGCACTAGTACAGTGTATATCCACCTTTCGCAGCAATGCAGGCTGCTATTCTCCCATGGAGACGATCGTAGAGATGCTGGATGTAGTCCTGTGGAACGGCTTGCCATGCCATTTCCACCTGGCGCCTCAGTTGGACCAGCGTTCATGCTGGACATGCAGACCGCGTGAGACGACGCTTCATCCAGTCCCAAACATGCTCAATGGGGGACAGATCCGGAGATCTTGCTGGCCAGGGTAGTTGACTTACACCTTCTAGAGCACGTTGGGTGGCACGGGATACATGCAGACGTGCATTGTCCTGTTGGAACAGCAAGTTCCCTTGCCGGTCTAGGAATGGTAGAACGATGGGTTCGATGACGGTTTGGATGTACCGTGCACTATTCAGTGTCCCCTCGACGATCACCAGTGGTGTACGGCCAGTGTAGGAGATCGCTCCCCACACCATGATGCCGGGTGTTGGCCCTGTGTGCCTCGGTCGTATGCAGTCCTGATTGTGGCGCTCACCTGCACGGCGCCAAACACGCATACGACCATCATTGGCACCAAGGCAGAAGAGACTCTCATCGCTGAAGACGACACGTCTCCATTCGTCCCTCCATTCACGCCTGTCGCGACACCACTGGAGGCGGGCTGCACGATGTTGGGGCGTGAGCGGAAGACGGCCTAACGGTGTGCGGGACCGTAGCCCAGCTTCATGGAGACGGTTGCGAATGGTCCTCGCCGATACCCCAGGAGCAACAGTGTCCCTAATTTGCTGGGAAGTGGCGGTGCGGTCCCCTACGGCACTGCGTAGGATCCTACGGTCTTGGCGTGCATCCGTGCGTCGCTGTGGTCCGGTCCCAGGTCGACGGGCACGTGCACCTTCCGCCGACCACTGGCGACAACATCGATGTACTGTGGAGACCTCACGCCCCACGTGTTGAGCAATTCTGCGGTACGTCCACCCGGCCTCCCGCATGCCCACTATACGCCCTCGCTCAAAGTCCGTCAACTGCACATACGGTTCACGTCCACGCTGTCGCGGCATGCTACCAGTGTTAAAGACTGCGATGGAGCTCCGTATGCCACGGCAATCTGGCTGACACTGACGGCGGCGGTGCACAAATGCTGCGCAGCTAGCGCCATTCGACGGCCAACACCGCGGTTCCTGGTGTGTCCGCTGTGCCGTGCGTGTGATCATTGCTTGTACAGCCGTCTCGCAGTGTCCGGAGCAAGTATGGTGGGTCTGACACACTGGTGTCAATGTGTTCTTTTTTCCATTTCCAGGAGTGTATATTCTTTGAAACTGAGGGCCAATCTTCCTTTTTTTATGAAAATGCATATTATACTCATGTATGTTACTGGCAATGAATTCAAAAATGAAAAAAAGAGGCAGCTGGAAAAACAAGACGGAAGTACAAGTATCCCAGCTTGCTTTGTCACAACTTGATTTGTTGTTTGGAATATGGTGCAGCTTCCTCACCTCAGAATTTTTATTTGGTAGATGCAAAATATCACACCTTACAATGTCCACAATTTTTTGTAAACTTGAAATGAGTTGTTTTTCTCCACTTTTACAACTTTCACAATTTCCTTTTTTTCACTGCAGAACTGCAACTCTTATTCATCTGGTTGCTATACATCACTGCACTTGATGCCATCTTGGAAGCTGTGGTATCCTTTATTCTTCAAAACTGGCTTACATATTCCTTGCTGAATGTGGTTGTGTATTGTCCTAGTAAAACATGGCATGTGGTGTGGCCTGAAAGATAAACCACCCCATGCTCTAAAATCTCCCCCTGTAGTATTTGCTATTCAGATCTCCCCTCCCTCAATATGTTTGGGTTGATATCACATGTTGTGTCCATTGACACCCCAAGCTATAGTCATTTTAAAATTAACTCGTACACGGTTTTGCCTCCCAGTAAGTAGACCCCATGGTGGTATCTTACATAAATGATAATACTGTAGGACAGGTTGAAGCCAGAAAATCTGATAATATTAAATGCAGGAACCCTTTTTCCACTTAGGCTCTATTTATTTAGGCATCTTCTTTGTTATTCAACTCGTGAAGCTTTTCTGAACCACTGTCTGGCATTTACATTAAATAAGACATACCTTTTGATCCATAGTCAGAAGATACTCCAGGATATAAAATATGCCAGAAAAACAACAATGAACAATAATTTTTTACAATGAAAAATATACTAATGCACCTTCCACAGATCCCAAGTGAAATGATGTCATGGATGTTAAATGAGTAAAACGAAAGAAAAATGCCTTATTTGGGCTCAACACTTGATAGTAGCTTACAGAACCAAAAGAAGTTTTATGACAAAGGAGAGGTCTAAATAAATGCAGCCTCAGTGGGATAATGCCACCTATGTTTAATGAGGAACTGTGCTGTGGTGTCCCTTACAAAGAAGATAAAACTATTACATTTTATCACTCAACTTGCCACTGATGAAGTCATTTTTCCACTGCAGCCAGCATCATATGTTTTACCGGAAAAATGGAAGCTGACACTGGCGTGCATACCACCAGGCCTGCCTGCTGCAGATGACACCAGCCAGTCATTGCAGTCTGGCCTACACCTGTTCCAGAACTTAGATTTAATAGAAGACTGTGGATGACACTGTATGGTCCACTACAGTCACATAGACAGGATGGAGAACATCCCACACTATGGCCATGTTCTACTATCTTTTACTTACTGTTTACTGCCTGCAACTACCTGATAATGATACTGCCTAAATAAATCTACGAATTA
This sequence comes from Schistocerca nitens, assembly GCF_023898315.1. Taxonomy (NCBI): domain Eukaryota; kingdom Metazoa; phylum Arthropoda; class Insecta; order Orthoptera; family Acrididae; genus Schistocerca; species Schistocerca nitens. The sequence goes on along the minus strand of NC_064616.1, from coordinate 535,052,461 downwards.
CGAAAAGTGGGGGATATAATGCATCTGTTTATTTAGTATGCCAGTCAGTGTGGCTCCAACTCGTGGCAGGTGATATGAGTGTGTCTACAGAGCAGCAAGTTATCTGTGTATCCTTTTCTGTTTTTTCCACGTAGTGTATTTATTAAAGTTCATGTGTGTTTTTGTGTTTTAGGGGTTTAATCTCATGTTTTTGTAAGCATAAATTCATTTAGTCTCTAACACTGTAGTTGCTCACTGAACAACCAGCTACGTAGTTTATTAATGCATCAGCATCCACTGGTGGCAGATCAGGGGGGTAGCAAGTCACACATCTAGTATTGTCTGCTTTTACAGTTCACTTCTTCAGTTAGTCTTGCTAGGATGGATAGGATGTGTGCATGCTGTGTACAGATGCAGAAGGAGCTGTTCGCAGTTTATTAAGAGCTGAATGCTCTTTTAATTATGCTCAGTCACCTTCAGACTGCTGCCTGAGAGTGTGGCAGTGGTGGAGAAGTGTGGGACATCTCAGGTGTCACTTGCTTTGCCCACAGGCTTGGCTTCCAAGGTATCTCCTAGCACACCCAATGCTGTAGATCAGCCCTCACAGCAGGGTGAGTGGCAGATGGTAACACATTCATGTTGCTCGAGGCAGGAGGCCAATGTGGAGACTGGCTGCCTCGCCTTGGCCATTCACCCTGAGAGTGGACAGGTGGCCACTCCTTCAGCAGGGTCCGAGCAGGCACATAGGGGAAGAGGTTTACTGGTTATTGGGAGCTCCAATGTTAGGCGCATCGTGGACCCTCTTAGGCAGATATCATTGAGGACTGGAAATAAAGCCAATGTGCACTTGGCATGTCTGCCAGAGGCCTCATCCGAGATGTGGAGCAGCCTTGCCTGTGGCTATTGAGTGTGCAGGGTGCAGTTGTCTGCAAGTTGTGGCTCACGCCAGCACCAACGACATCTGTCCCATGGGTTCTGAGGTGATTCTCAATTTGTGTAGGCAACTGGCAGATTTGGTGAAAACTGTTGGCCTTGCACACAGGATGCCAGCTGAGCTCTCAATTTGCATCATCATTCCCAGAGTTGATCGGGGTCCTTTGGTTTGGAGCCAGATGGAGGGTCTCAGCCAAAGGGTTTGTCAACTCTGTGATGATCTCGGCTGCAGATTTACAGACCTACTCTATCATATGCGGTTTGCAGGACTCTCCTTGATAGGTCCAGGGTACACTACACAAATGAAGCAGGTACTCGGGTAGCAGAGTACTTGTGGAGTGCACAGGTGGTAGTTTTAGCTGCTCTACTGAACACTTGCCAGTCGATTCACAGCAAGGGAAGTCAAACGTTGTTCAGAATAAAAACACTTTCACTGTCAGAATTTTATCAGTAAACTGTCAAAATATTTGTAATAAAGTTCCTGAATTTACTACCCTCCAGGAAAGTTCCGGCACTCAAATTATCCCTGGGACCGAGAGCTGAAACCCAAAGAGGAAAGCTCTGAGGTATTTAGCAAGTCGTGGAATGTATATCAGAAAGACAGATTAGAGACCATTGGAGGGGAAGTGTCCATTGCAGTTGACAAAATATTGTCTTTATTGAGGTTGAACAGAAGTCATCTGGTCACGTATAGCAGGTGTAGGTGAAACTAAGTTAATTGTTGGATGTTTTTACCGGCCACCCAATTCTGCTGTGACAGTTCTAGAGTCATTCAAAGAAAGTCTACAGTCAATAGTGCATAAATACCCAGGTCATGCAATACTAGTTGGAGGCGACTTGAACATACTGAGTATCTGAGTATAGACTGGGATGTTAGGGATTCATTGGGAGAGAGGGTTGTACAGACACAGTCATGTGAAATATTTTTCAACACATTTTATGAAAATTGTCCTGAACAGCAAGGTCAGCAGCCCACACACAATGGAAATATCTTAGACCTTGTAGCTACAAATAGGCTGGACCTTATCAACAATGTCGGTATAGAAACAAGGATTAGTGATCATGAAGTCAGTACACCATCTATGATTATGAAAGTTAATAAATCAGTCAAGAAGGCTAGGGGAGTGTTTCTGCTAGATAGAGCGGATAAGCAGTTATTAACATCTCAGTTAGACAGTGAATTAGTTCCAGTAAGGTGGATGTAGAGGTATTATGGAGAAAGTCCAAGCAGATTGTAAATCATGGTCTGGAGAGTTACATGCCTAGTAAGTGGGTAATGGATGGAAAAAACCCACCATGGTTGAATAACAAAATTGAGCAAATGCTGAGAAAGCAGAGGCTGCTGCACTCTAAGTCCAAAAGGAGATTCACAGATGATGACAAGTGAAGGTTAATAGAGATTTGTGCATCTGTGAAATTATCTATGCACGAGGCACACAGCAGCTACCACAGTTACACCTTAGCAAAAGAACCAGCAGAGGACTTGAAAAAATTCTGGTCATACGTAAAGTCGCTAAGTTGGTCTCAGGCCTCCATTCAGTCTCTTGTTGACCAGTCTGCTGTGGCAGTTGAAGATAGCAAAACGAAAGCTGATGTTTTAAATTTCATGTTCAAGAAATCATTCACACAGCAGAACTGTACAGACATACTGTCATTTGACCATCAGGCAGACTCCCATGTGGATCACATAGAAATAAGCATACCTGGGATAGATAAACAACTGAAAGATTTGAAATCAAATAAATCACCAGGTCTGGGTGGAATACCAGTTCGATTTTACAAAGGGTACTCTATGGCATTGGCCCATTACCTAGTTTACATTTCTTGTGAATTTCTCATTCAGCACAAAGTCTCAAGCGTCTGGAAAAAAGAGCAGATGACTCCAGTATATAAGAAAAGTAAAAGAACAGACCCTCAGTATTACAAACCAATATCCCTAACTTCTGCTAACTGCAGAATCCTTGAACATCTTCTCAGTTTGAATATAATAAACTTTCATGAGATTGAGAAGCTTATGTCCACACATCATGGTTTTAGAAAGCATCACGCATATGAAACTCGGCTTACCCTTTCCTCACATGGTATACTGAGAACTATGGATGAAGGGCAACAGGCATGTTCCTTATTTCTAGATTTCCAGCAAGCACTTGACACAGTGTCCCATTGCCGGCTGTTAACAAAGGTACAAACATGTGGAATAAGTTGGCAGATATGTGAGCGGCATGAAGACTTCTTAAATAATAGAGTCCAGTATATTGTCCTTGTTGGCAAGTGTTCATCATAGACAAGGGTATCATCAGGAGCACCCCAGGGAAGTATGATAGCACCCCTGTTCATCTCTATATACATAAAAGACTTGGCGGACAGGGTGGGCGGCAGTCTGCGGTTGTTTGCTGATGATGCCAAGGTGCCAAAGTAGAGCGGCTGTAGGAAGGTACAAGACCACTTAGACAAAATTTCCAGTTAGTGTGATGAATTGCAGCTAGCCATAAATGTAGAAAAATGTAAGTTAATGCGGATGAGTAAGAAGAACAAACCTGGAATGTTCGGATACATTATTACTGTTGTCCTGCTTGACACAGTCAATTCCTTTACGTATATGGGCATAATGTTGCAAAGCTATACGAGGTGGAATGAGAATGTGAAAACTGTGTTAGGGAAGGCAAATGGTTGATTTCAGTTTACTGGGAGAATTCTTGGAAACACTGGTCCATTTGTAAAGGAGACCACATATAGGACACTGGTGCAACCTATTCTTGAGCACTGCTTGAGTTTTTGGGGTCTGTATCAGGTTGGATTGGAGGAAGACATTGGAGTAGTTCAGAGGCAGGTGACTAGATTTGCTACCGGTAGGTTCGAACAACATGTAAGTGTTGCAGAGATGCTTCATGATCTCAAATGGGAATCCCTCGAGGTAAGGCGAGGTTCTTTTCGAGAAAAACTATTAAGAAAAGTTATATAACCGGTATTTGAAGCTGACTGCCAAATGATTCTACTGCCACCAGCATACATCATGCATAAGGACAATGAAGATAAGATACAAGAAAATAGGGCCCATACAGAGGTGAACAAACAGTTGTTTTTCCCTCTCTCTATTTGCGAGTGGAATAGGAGGGGAAATGACAAGTAGTAATACAGGGTGCCCTCCACCACGCACCGTACAGTGGCTGTCTGTGTAGATACAGATGTAGAAGAAGCATGCTAAATTCTGTAATGCCAGAACAATGTTCTCTTAGTTGTTCAGCCAACATGTTTTTCTTCCTGCTGTAACTTCTGATATTGTCCTGAGGTGACAGACTGTTTCTTTGTGTGTCATTGATTACGTCGTATTTTTATGTAGCCTCATCAGTAAACTGCATTAACATACATGCATTCTGACTGGTATTTATCCTATGAAAATTTCTATTTGGGTAGCAATTTCTGAAATGTGAAGATCTTATGCACGTTATGGGTGAAATGAGTGCAAGCTTCCAGCATACATGTAATGTTTGCTATACACATGATCATAGAACATACAAACGTGCTGATAGTCATTGCATTTTGAAAATATGAATTGTGTATTGTTGTTCTGTGATACTCTACCTTGATGTATGTGAGATAGCTCATTCTACAATAACAAGAGATGACAATCTTCTTATGGGAACTTAGTGGACTGGTTACCGTGCATTCGACAGCTCATCCTATGATGACTTCCTGGCAAGTCACAGTCACATACTTCCTCAGTTCTTCTCCTATGGAATTAGTAAGGACAGTGGACAAAAAACTGGTCATCCACAGGAGACGACATACTAATATGATTTAACACTACATATAAACTTGAAAATGCATCTGTTTGACAAAATAAAGTTTCCTCAGTTGTGCTGTATCCAACTGAAGCCAATCATTTATGATTAGGTTTTGTAGTGTGAAATTGTTGGGATGTTGACTGCTATATTTCACCCATTGGTCCCAATAGTCCCAGACATTATTGGACCATCTGAGGTACTACACAGTGCCTGTGTCTTCAATAATGAATGTGTGTGTGCAGCTGTGTGAACACAACCGTTGTCATCGTGGAAGATAGGAGTGTCTACAAAATTTTGATGATGTAGAAGAAATCACAACACTTGGTCACTGAGAATGTTGAAATAAACAACCCAGTTTAGTGAATGAGTGGTCCTAAGTTGTTGTACAGAAAGAAAACCTAAAACATCATGTAACTACCTCTGGTCTGATCTACACCCTCCACATACTGTGTGCTAAACCCATTAGGCTATTTGTGCATTTGGCAAATTGCATTATTTGAAAATATGCAAAATTGTCCCTTAATGGACCACACTAAACATGGCCTGTTGGAGACTTGTAGCTTTGCGTGACGCTGTGGGCAGTGGCATTTTGGAAGGTACCCAAGTCTTGAATGTCAGCTGCATGCAGAGCCTTTACTAGTATTGGTTTGGAAACTGGTTTAGATGGACCTATATTCATTGACAATAGTAATTTGTGTGTGCTTTGAAACCTACTGTTATTTACAAGGCATAACACTTGCCTTCAGTCCCTATTAGGATATTTTTACAAGCAGTGTTCTTACACCATCGTGCATGGCTGCCAGTGGTACATCATTACTTATAGACACCTCGGACAGCTCCTTGTTTTAGATGTAAATTCTAAGCAGATTATCAAGACTACTAAATCTGAGTACAGGAGAGTAGCCAATCAACCAAAAATTGAGTGTTTTAGAAAACTTCTCAAAGTTATGAATTGGAAAGATGTTTATAGTGCTCATGACATGAATGAAAAATATAACACATTCATGAACAATGTCAGTACCATGTTTGAAAACTGTTTTCCTCTAAAAGTTACCCAACTTAAACAGAAGTCTATAATAAAACCATGGATTACACAAATAATAAAGATTTCCTGTAAGACAAAAAGGAAAAATGTATCTCTCGACCAAGAATAGCTCCAATGCTGATGATTTAGCGAAATACAAGGAATACTGTAAAATATTAAAAAAATTAATTCAGACATCTAAACAAATGCACTACAAGAAGAAGATAGCAACTTCAGGGAACAAAATAAAAACAATAAGGGATATAGTGAAAGAGGAGACTAGTAGAACCAGAAAGGAACAGGAGAAAATAGCATTAAGGGTAGATGACACATTAGTAACCGATGGGCATAGTGTGCCAAATCTATTTAACAAGTACTTTATATCTGTTACTGATAGAATGGGATTGTCAGGCTCAGTAAATAATGCCCTTGAATATATGAAACTAGCCTTTACAAATAGCTTCAGGTACATGAATATGTCACTCACTTCACCAAAAGAAATAACTTCTATAATAAAATCTTTAAAAACAAAGCATTCTAGTGGTTACGATGAAACAGCAACAGAGTTAATTAAGGCATGTTCTTGTGAGTGTAGTACAATTCTAAGTTACTTGTGTAACCAGTCTATTATAACTGGGACATTTCCTGACTGGCTAAAATATGCAGGTGTTAAGCCTCTATTCAAGAAAGGGGATAAAGAGATACCATCAAAATACAGACCGATTTCACTTTTGTCAGCAAAACTAATCTAATCTAATCTAATCTAATCTAACTGTTGGTTTTGATACACCAACAAATTATGCAACTTCATTCAGGATGTGGTCATTGGCATGTCCAAGTGCAGTAGCTCATTTCTGCTATTTTATCATATCATCTCATCTAATTGCGCTCATTCCATGCAGTCGATTGGCACATTCACACCAGTTAACTGCCATGATCTACACCAGTGATATAGGTCATATTACTGCATGGTACCATGCACAGTGCTACAAAGTAACCAGTGTGATGTTTTAAGTGGTGGCTAGTATTTTGGCATGTGAGTTTAATATCTAATTTCTCTGCCTCGTACTGACTGGGTGTTGTGTGATGTACTTAGGTTAGTTTGGTTTAAGTAGTTCTAAGTTCTAGGGGACTGATGACCATAGCTGTTAAGTCCCATAGTGCTCAGAGCTATTTAATATCTAATGATCTAGATATTGGTAGATGCTATTGTATTAACTTCCTATTTTGCCACAGTACAGGCTATTTTCTGCCATGGTTGATTTTTCAGTGCAGATGGTCAGTGATAATCTGTCTTGTGAGTTGAGAAGTAACCACATGAATAACATGGATCAGTATCATATAGAGAATAAATGATTTTGGATGGTATATATGCTCGACAACAATAAGACACATAAATGTTATTCTTAACCAGCATTAAATTAATAAGTGATAGGCTCCCTTGCAGACCATTTACTCACTGTCATAATGAATGCTATCCAACTGTTAATTGCATCTTCTACAAACCAGTGTCTGCAACATATTGAACTGGTGGGACTAGTTTCATCATGACAAGGTATACGAAGTACACTATAGACAATGAAATCTGTTGAAGTCCAACAACTGGTTCACTTAAAATGTAATCTTGACCATCTGGCCACAATCAAATGCTCTTAAATCTTTTATTTTACCCAACCTGTACACACCTGTCACTAAGGCTATCATTTCAAAGTCTAAGAGAAAGATCCTAATATGTCATTCTAAAGTCTCTCTCTCTCTCTCTCTCTCTCTCTCTTGCTATTTGTGTGTGTGTGTGTGTGTGTGTGTGTGTGAGTGAGAGAGAGAGAGAGAGAGTGTGTGTGTGTGTGTGTGTGTGTGTGTGTAATATTGGGGACATCTTCAATTAAACTGTGTGCAAGATTTCATGTTTAGTTCTAACTTTTAAGGGTTTCATGTACTAGTTGATTCTCAAATAATAAATTTCTTTTTTCACAGAGATCGTCTACATTGCCGAAGTAGAACGGAGACAGATATCGCTAACTAGTGAGTATACATTACTTTCAATTTTTATTCCATTTGGTATTTGATTGAGTATAAAATGTTTGTTTACTCATAAGATGCACATTCTTCTTTAATAATTCAAGATAACAAACTGTTTAAAGTAATCATTTGTCTAACAGTCTATGAAACACATGTGCGTGCATGCCCTCATGCAAGCTCGCTCGCTCGCGTGCTCTCTCTCTCTCTCTCTCTCTCTCTCTCTCTCTCTCTCTCTAAGCCATTTTCGGTATCCTGCTGGATAGACAAAGTGTATGGTTTGTAGAAAAAGTCACCGTCTGGTGCAGCGAAGCTGCCTGTGGATGTACATCATTGATGACACCGAGTGGAAGGAGCGAGTTACTTCAATATCCAAGCTGTGAGCCTAATAAGACCTTTTGTTTTGATCAAAACTTATCTAGTACAATCTGCTAAAATGTAAGCAAAGGAAATTCAAAGGCTACAACTGGGTCATAAACAGCTCTACTAAAAGTTTCATACAAGCAAACCAAACTGCATGCTCATTGCTACATGGACGTATTTTATCCACACAGTGAGCCACATCTCATTGGTGTTGTGATTCTTGTTAGCAGATTGGACAGCAATGCAGAGTATCTTTACCTTAACACTTTCTGTGCCATTTGAACCTATTCCATCTCTGGGTGGGGATACAAAAGTCTCCATATTTCTGGATTTTCGGAAGGCTTTTGGCACTGTACCACATGAGCGGCTCAAAGGGAAATTGCGTGCTTATCGAATATCGTCTCAGTTATGTGACTGGATTGGGATTTCCTGTCAGAGAGATCACAGCTCGTAGTAACTGACGGAAAGTCATAGAGTAAAACAGAAGTAATTTCTGGTGTTCACCAAGGTAGTGTTAGAGGCCCGTTGCTGTTCCTTATCTATATAAACGATTTGGGAGACAATCTGAGCAGCTGTCTTTGGTTGTTTTCAGATGATGCTGTCGTTTATTGACTAATAAAGTCATCAGAAGTTCAAAACAAACTGCAAAACGATTTGAAACAATATCTGAATGGTGTGAAAGGTGGCAGTTGACCCTAAAGAATGGAAAAGTGTGAGGTCATCCATATGAGTGCTAAAAGGAACTCATTAAACTTTGGTTACATGATAAATCAGTCTAATGTAAAAGCTGTAAATTCAACTAAATATCTAGGTATTACAATTACGAACAACTTCAATTGGAAGGAACACATAGAAAATGTTGTGGGAAAGGCTAACCAAAGACTGTGTTTTATTGGCAGGGCACTTAAAAAATGTAACAGACCTACTCAGGAGACTGTGTACACTACACTTGTCTGCCCTCTTTTAGAATACTGCTATGCAGTGTGGGATCCTTACCAGATAGGACTCACATTGAAAAAGTTCAAAGAAAGGCAGCATATTTTGTATTAGTGTGAAATATGGGAGAGAGTGTCACAGAAATGATACAGGATTTGGGCTGGAAATCATTAAAAAAAAAGACCTTTTTCGTTGTGGTGGAATCTTCTCACGAAATTCCAGTCACCAACTTTCTCCTCTGAATGCGAAAATATTTTGTTGACACTGACCTACATAGGGAGGAATGATCACCACGATAAAATAAGGGAAATTGGAGCTCGTACAAAAAAGATACAGGTGTTTATTCTTTCCACACGCTATAAGAGATTGGGATAATAGAGAATTGTGAAGGTGGTTCAATGAACCCTCTTCCAGGCATTTAAATGTGATTTGCAGAGTATCAATGTAGATGTAGATGCGGATGTAGGTGCAGATGTAGATCAGTACACCTAATTTGTATTCCATGACAAGCACTATATAACTTAATCACGCAATATCAGCTTTCACAGCTGGTACTCACCTCATTTAAAACTTCCAGGCTGATAGGCCATGGTTGACATACAAAACTTTTGCCTAATGTTTCCTCTCTGACTGTGGGAGATATCTTCAGAGGTAATGTGGCAAATATACGAGCAGTGTAGAGGGCATCACAGTTCATCACAAGACATTGACTGTGAGATTATCTCTGGTGATGCCAACATTCTCAACTGAACGTAATAAATTGTCACCTTATGTTGCAATGTTGACATGCAAATTTTATATAATTTATCATGTTCCTCTTTCTGTTAAAATTATTATGGTATTTATAAATCTTAATATCCTCTCTATAAATATGTGCATGATAATAACAAGGTTTTTGATATAATGCTCTATCAGTGACTTTCATTCCATGGTCACCTTCTTGATAAAAATGTTCCACCATGTATGATTTATCTGTATGTCCCAGGTGGCAGTTCCTCTTGTATTCAACCAGACAGGTATTAACACTTCTTTTTGTGGTACCGGTATAAACCAATCCACAGCTAAAAGGAATTTTATATACACCCAGTGAAGCCAAAGGATGTTGCATATCTTTTTCTGATCTCAAACATTCTTTTATATTCCTGGTAGATCTGAAGGTAGTTTCCACACCATATTTACTCCACACTTTCCCAATGTACTGTGTAATGGTACTGATGAATGGAAGGAAAACTTTTCCCTTTGGGCAGCCGTCATACCTCATCTATCCTGATTCTCTCCCTAGATTGAAGTTCTTGATCTATCTCTTGGTTAGAATAACCATTCCTCTTGAATGGTGACAGTAGATCTTCAAACTTGTCTTTTAAGTCAGTCAGTTCACAAATTTTGTGTGCCCTCTCTACCTCTTGAATCGTCTGGGTTGGCGGTTAAAATCTTTATGCAGGTAATGGTTAGTATGCATGGCTTTTCTGTATACCCTATGGCCTAACATCCTGCCCCTGGCTTGATAGCACACACATTCAAGAAATTCAGTTGGCCATTATTCTCAGTCTCCATACACAAATTGTATTTTCAGATTGATACTGCTGAGATGTATCAGTAAGGCATCCATTTCTGTACATTGTGTTCATACTACAAAAGTATCACTGATATAATGATAACACCTGGTTGGTCTTTTACTGGCAGTCTGAAAGTCCTGTTGTTCAAAGTTCTCCATATTCAAATTGGTCACAGCAAATTGGTCACAGCCAGACTAAGAGAACTGACCATAGCCACCCTGTCAATCTGTTCATAAAGATCATGTATTGAAAATAGAGCATGGTGATGCAGTGTCTGAATAATTCCACAATACCTGCTGGAAAAATAACCACTATACATGAGATATCTTCATTCACTGGAATTGAGGTAAATTATGACACATCAAAACTAATAAGGATATCACCTTGGTCCATGTGCATTTCTTTTAATTTTTGAATGAAATGATATAAATTCTTAATATGACTGTCAGTTCCACAAAATAAAGTTGCAGCAGTAAGGCAAGGCATTTAGGTATTAGTGGGTGGGAGACCCTATAGCACTCACAATAGGCCTGAAAGGAATCCGTGGTTTGTGCCCCTTGGGTAATCCATAGAGCCTAGGTGGTTTGGCTTGCAGAGTAACTTCTTAATGTCAGGGGAGAATGAAGATGCTTTAACCAATTGATTGGTGATCTTTAAAAACTTCTTAGTAGGATCCTTCTGAAGTTTGTCATAAATGGTGGGATCCATAATATTGTCGATCCTTTCATGATAGTCCTCGCTCCTCATCATTACTGTGGCATTATCCTCATCTGTCAGATCCCTGACTCAATATTTACTATAATATCCTCTGTGGGTACTTTAAAGCGCATCACAGAAAAATTGCTTCCTTTTGCTAGAAGAGAAATTTCAATTTCAGTTGAATCTTTACCAGACAGGTTAATAACAGTTCAAGAACTATCCACAATTGAAACTATTGACATGACACATTCTAAAATGATTTGAGATGTCAGTTTCCTATGTGCCAAAGCATACATTCTCTTCCTTTCCTGACCATCTAATCAGCTATCTTGGCAACTATTGAACATTAGAGGTCAGCATGACAGCTGAGAATTTTGTTTCCTGTTTCCCTGTTTTGTAAATACAGACTGAAATAATTTCCCTCGTAAATGATTATTGATATAAAAGTTCTCTGTAAACAATGCACCATTTACAGACATATATTTTGTAATGAATCATAGCTTATAAGTAGGACATTTTAGAGGCTATCTCCCATCATATTATGCATATTACCTGTGCCTTTCTATAGTATTGATAACCATTTGTAGATGGAAGCCCCTGTTGACAAGTGATGTAAATTTGTATCAGTGACTTGTCTGGGATACCATAGCCAATGAGAATTATACAAAGTGCATTCAATAAGTAATACAATACATTTTTTCTTGAAGCAGGTTGGTTTTATTCAGAATTCCAATACACAATATTATTCTCCACTCTTTTGGCCACAAACCACTATTTTTCAACATACGCTGAGGTGAGAAAAGTCATGGGATACTCCTAATAACATGTTGGACCTCCTTTGCCCAGTGTAGTCAGCAGCTTGATGTAGCGTGGACTCAAAAACTTGCTGGAAGATCCCTACAGAAATACTGAGTGATGCTGCCTCTGTAGTCGTCTATAGTTGTGAAAGTGTTGCCAGTGCAACACTTTGTGTGCAAACTGACCTCTTGACTATGTCCCATAAATATTTTATGGGATTCCTGTCAGGTGATCCAGGTGGCAAAATAATTCACTTGAATTGTCCAGAATGTTCAAAACAATCATGAACAGTTGTGGCCCAGTGAAAATTCCATCATTGTTTGGGAAGGTGAAGTCCATGAATGGCTAAAAATGGTCTCGAAGTATCCAAACATAACCATTTCCAGTCAATGATCAGATCAGTTGGACCATAGGATCCAGTCCATTCCCTGTAAACACAGCCCACACCATTATGGGGCAACCATCAACTTGAATAGTGTCTTGTTGACAACTTGGGTATGTGACTTCGTGGGGTCTGTGTCATGTTCAGACCATCAGCTCTTACCAGTCATGACTCATTTGACCAGGTCACGGTTTCCCAGTCATCTAGGATCCAAGTGATATGTTTACGAGCCCAAGAGAGGCACTGCAGGTGATGTCGTGCTATTAGCAAATGCACTTCCGTTGGTCATCTGCTGCCATAGCCCTTTAACATCACATTTTGCTGCACTGTCTTATGGGATCCATGTGTCGCATGTCCCACATTGATCCATACAGTTATTTCCTGCAGTCTTGCTTGTCTGTAAGTACTGACAACTCTACATAAATGCTGCTCTTTTCAGTCATTAAGTGGAGGCCATCAGCCATTGCACTGTCTGTGGTGAGAGGTAATGAGTGAAATTCGTTGTTTACAGCACATTCTCGACACTGTGAATCTCAGAATATTGAATTCCCTGATTATTTCCTAAATATAATGTCCCATGTGCCTCACTCCAATGACCATTTCCTGTTCAAAGTCTGTTGATTCCCGTTGAACGGCCATAGTCATGTCGTAGACCATTTCACATGGATCACTTGAGTACAGTGACAGCTCCACCAATGCGATTCTGTTTTATACCTTATGTACACAATATTACCACAATCTGTATATATGCTTATGGCTACCACATGACTTTGATCACTTCAGTGTAATCTTCATTGAAACACACTGGCCTTACACCACATTACTGGGGCCATGGTGCACATGGTACCACTCTAATGGTTGATGACAAGAGTAATGTGTTGCTACATCAATATTCTCCTCGTCATCCTAGTACTGCTTCCTGTGGAGTGCATCTTTCGCTGGGCCAAATTCATTGCTCTTTAAGGTTTTGTGTTAGACAGCAAGGAACCCACAGTGCTGACACCCTTGAGTACGTCAACTGGTGGATGAGTGTGTCAGTACTACCAACAGAGATGTAGCAAAGTGTCTGATTATGATCCATTGATCACCTCTTATGAGAGTGTTTGCATGTTCCAACATTGCAAGAGTCGCAGCTGTGTGCGGTCAGCCATCATGCAGAAGATGGGACAGGTTTGCACGAATTTGTTCTCATGATGACAGATGCCTTCCCAATGTTTCTCCATGCTTCTGTTCCCTTCCAGTTCAGATTCTGATTCAGATTCCTTAATTGCTGTTGACCACATGCAGTGAAATAGGCTTTATAATGATGTCTAGCTACATACAAAGTTACTATATTAGTTAGTGTTTGCATTACAAGTACAAATTATTTATGCTATAGTAATCAGTTGTACAGTATTGCAATCGTAGACTTAAAACTCAATTTCTATGTTACAAGTATCCAAGAATTCTGTAAGACTGTAGTATGGATTGTCAATTGACCATTTGTGCAGTTTACTTTTACGATTATTGAAAGGTGTATTGACTGCAGTATGTGGTAATTTGTTAAATAATTTCAAACAGTTCACTTTGGGAGAGTAGCCTGTTTTTGTCGGTCTATGTCTAGGAATGTCAATACTCTATTTGTTTTTCATGTCATGAAAGTGTATGTTCTCTCTGGCATTAAATTTGGTTCTGTTCTTTTTATCATATATCAGTGATGTGTGTGTGTGTGTATAATCACTGTCATTATTTCCATTATGATGAATAAGGGACGGCAGTGTTCCCGTGGACCAACCTTGCACATTATTCATAGCACCTTTTTCTACATCAGTGGTACATCACTGACATGATATGAGTGGCCCCATAGTAACAGCCCATAAGATATATGAGACCGAAAAAGTCCAAAGTAAGCTGCTCTGAGATATTTGTTACTAACTAGCTCATATATTTTCCAGATTAGATAGGACACCCTTGATAACTTTTTGCAGACATGGTTGATATGAGGTTGCCAGTTAAGTTTGAAATCAATGTGTATTCCAAGCAGTTTTACGAATTTTGATTCTACCTTGTTAGCCAGTCCCAACTGCAGATGATGAGTTTTCTCTGAATTACATAGAAGTTTGTTAGCCAAGAACCAGTTTAGTGTTACGGTGAGTGTGCCCTGTGATTTCTGGTGTAGCTTTGAGAAATCTCAATCTCTGCTGGTTAAGGTTGTATCATCCGCATAGGAGATAACTGACTCAGGCCCAATATAAGATGGCAAATCATTAATTGCAACAATGAAGGAGAAAGGACCAAGGACAGAGCCCTGAGGTACACAAGTTGTGGCATTATTCATGGAAGAGTGTTGACACAAATTGTCTCCTGTTATGTAGATAAGAGTTGATTATTTCTAACTCTCAATTATTTATATCATAATACTTTATTTTGGCTAGTAGGATATAAAAAGGGGATACAATCAAATGCCTTGCTCAGATCACAAAGTTCAAGTGATACTGTTTGTTTGTTTTCAAATGCTGTTAATGTCTGATTAACTATTTCAAGGACTGCAGAGGTGGTATTTTCCCTTGTCAAAAACCATGCTGTCTATTATGGAGAAGGTCATACTTTTCAAAATAGTTACTTAGCTGTTTGTGGTCTATAGTTTTTAGGGAGGTGTTTTTCCTCCTTTTTGTATATAGGTATAACTTTGGAAATTTTGAGCTGATCAGGGAAAACTCCAACTTCTAGGCATTTATTCATAATAAAAGATAGTGGACTGCAAATGAAGTGTGTTGTCCTATTTATTGTGTTGTTAGATAGCCAGTAGTAGGCCATACTTTTCGAGTTTGATAATTTTCTAACAATATTTATTATATCTGTGGGTGTGACAGGGTCCCAGCGAAATTCATGGCTTTTAGGTAGCTGATCAGCAAGTATATCAATTGCTAGTATGTCTGACTGTTTAATTTTTGATTTTAATTTATTTAATGTGGTTGTAAAATAATTATTGATCTCTTCTGGCTCAAGTAGAACATCCTGTGTTTGGGTAGAGGTATGTTCTTGTTTTATAATATCCTAAGCAGCCTTGCATTTGTTTGGGGCTCCTTCTATGTAATTTTCATAGGCCATTTGTTTGCTAAGGTTAAGGTTGGCATTGTTATGTTTTTTATATGTCAGGTAGTCTTTATAATAAGTATCATTTTGTTCTGTCACACATTTGCCGTTGTTTTTAAATGTCTTGTACAGTTAAAGCATCTTATTCCGAATATTAGCAAGGTCATCAGCGTAACATTTAAGCTTTTTTCATTTTCTATTTGGTTTAGTACTGTTTCTTTTCATTGGTGAACAAGAGTACCATAAGTCAGTATGTGTCTTAATGAAATTATTAAATAGAGTTTCAACAGTTGATTGATCTGTGTCATATTCATAAACAAAGCCCCAATCTACCTTTCTGAGGGAGCCTGTGAATAACTTGATATATTCCTCTTTCTGACCTCTAACCCATGTCATGCTTGGTTTCTTATTTGCAACCTTATAATTATTATCTGACTGTGTATACTGGTGTGTTGGGAGTAGAGGATCATTATCTGCCAAACATTCATCTGCAATGCTTACACTATATAGGTTTCTTGAAAAATTAACTATAATATTGTCCAAACAGGCATATCTACATTTTGGGCTATTGTTAGTATAACATAGATTTAGTGATCTGAGTGGGTTTAAGAATGTTTTTGGGCTGAGTTCCTGTGTGTGTAGTAAGTCAATGTTAAAATCACCACATATTGCTACATTTGTTTTGAGTTTTAAGATTTTTCTTATCATTTGTTCAAACTTTTCAAAAAATAAGTTAACACCACCGTTTGGTGATCTATACTAGCTAACAATTACAATATTTTGGTGTATCACTCTTATACAAGTAAATTTGCTATTTAATTCTCAGGACTATGAACTTACATATATTTTAGAGAATTGTGTACATTGTCTGATAAATATTGCAGCCCCCTCCATTTTCTCTGTTGTTTCTACACATTATAGCTGCCAGAATGTACTTGTTAGGTATGAACAAATCTACTTGATATTCTGTAAGCCAATGTTCTGAAACACACAGTACATCACATTTTTTTTCTTTCTTTCTTTTTTTTTTCAAAAATATTCGAACTCTTAACAGCTTGTTCCTAATGCTGCAAATGTTGACTTGCAGGATGGCAAGTGGGCCTACTTTACATCTATTTTGTTCCCTCTCTGAGCCATTAAGTTCTTATTTTTTACTTTTGTGTGTTTTAATTTCCTTTTTGGGAAGCTTGTCATTATTTTTGGACCAAATCCTGTAAGATTTGGTCCATTTTAGCAGTTTACCTGTGAAGGAGCACCCAGCGCAATTATAGGCATAATAATGATTTTCTTTTTTTTGCGAAAGATTTCTTCTTTAGCCTGGTTTATATCTGTGATAAGTTCCCTTTCGCCATGCTGATTCAGGTGCATACCATGTGTAGTGAAACTGATCCTTTCATAGCCATTACTATCTAATAATTTTACGTTTATAAATTTAGCTCAAAAATATCCCAGTTTATCATTAGTTTGCCTAATTTGTGTATTGACACATGACCAATCAGACAGGTCATACCTGAGTGGTAGAGTGGCTACAGTAACATTAGTGAAGTGTAAGTATTGTGTTCCTAAGATCAGTTTCTGAATGAATCAGTTGGCATTGTTTTTGTTTACATCGTTTGCACCTCCAATCAGCACTACACAGGCCTTTTTTGTGAGTTTGGAGCATTCATTGTTTATACCAGCAGTAACTGTGTTGAAATTTGGCCCTGGTTTTACTTCACTGTAAATACTTACACTGTTCTCAGCCTGCATTGACATTAGATTTGAGATGTTTCACGCATGGCTGTCCCCAAATAATTTCACCTCGTGTTTCTACGGACACTGCTGCACTTTCACATCAGACGTCTTGTATTCATTAGCAATAGAGTGCTGATCAATCTTTTTTTCACACAGTATTTCGTAACATTCTTCAAAATCTAGTGTGATGATTTATTGGTCACAGTTATTTTGCTTACCCTTTTGATTTTCTCCTGCATAATACTTGAGGAGACGCTGTTTTTCGCTCAGTGCCATGTATCCATACTTGAGGTGTGAAAGTCATTTGGATGGGATTCTTTTCCACATAGTCTATTTTCTGTCACTGTATTTTTCACTGAGAGCAATGTACCTATTGTTTAAAGCATTGATATCACTCTGAAGCATTTTTATTGTTTCGTCTTTGTCCCTAACAGCGTTTGTGATTTCTCGTTCATGTATTTCCATGCCGCAGGTACGGCATATCCAAGTGAAGTAGTTTGTTACAAATTCTACACACACTTCTGAGCATTTCTCGTGGAACCAGCATCGACACTCTGCGCACTGAACTCCTTTTATCACCTTCTTAGCACACGCTTTACAGTTATTTTCACTTTTAATTGCATTTTTGCCCTGGCGGTTTTCACTAACAACATTAACCGGCACCATCTTGAACATTCTGCAAACACGTGTGAATATCTGCGATGCTCTTGTTTTCCACCCTAAGCAACTAAGTGACAGCTCTCTGCTTGGAATTCACCTCCATTACAAACACCATTTTGAAGGATGCATATAGCACTGCCATCTATTGGAATTTAATGAAACTATAGTAGCCAAATCTGGAGTATTCCACAATGTCCCACAACAAATTCAGCATTTTTGCAGCTGAAATTTCAAAAGTTAACTTCTCTACTGTTAACAATTTTTAGAGTAAATGAGAAAGTATTCGTGTCTGTTCTGTATGTTATGTATTTTGATGTTTATGTGAAGTGAAGCAAAATTTATATTCAATTATGAATTCATAATAACTAATCTTCTTTATTGCAGCAGTGACCATAAGGCGAGTAAGAAGACGACGACGTTAAATTATATGTGACAATATCTGCAGTGTTGCAGTATTGATGATATATTATGAAGAATACATGTAAAAATTTTTTTTTTCAAGTGTGAAAGTAAACTTTTAAATATATATCTGTATAACTGTCATTAAGATTAGTTTTCAGTTGAATAATTTAAGACCATTATGTATCCCATTTAGTAAGTGTATTGTCGTGATGTGCCTTAATATGCACATACGTACTTTTTATGTGCTGTACATGTATTTTTCAAATATAATAAATGTAACATTTTTGTAATACTGCATATTGTGTTATAAAATGTCCTCTAGTAAAACCTATACTGCTGTGATTATTGGTATATGTAAGGCTCATCCATAGGGAAATTTAGAACTAAAACAATAGATGTAGACAGAGAATATGAGCCCACATCACAAATCTCTCTTAATGTCTTTAAAACGTATGTTCTTAGATACAAATGACAACTAAGTTATGAGTATTTTCAATATCTTAGCCTGAAGAAAATGTTCCAGAAAAGAAGGAAAAAAATGGGCACAGATATTCAAAATTGGAAGATGTATAAACACAAAATTTCATCATTTTTACAAAGTCATTTAAGTAGGATGCTTAAGGCACCATGCATTCAGCTACCAAGTTTCAACCACTTTTAAGGGGCAAAACAGATTTCTATTCATTTTTTAGTGAAATATCAATCAATATTAAAAATTCAAAGTGCTTACATTGCAACACAAGAAATTACCTGTTCTGTCACTACAGAGAATCCCAGGAGGAATGGTTTATACTCTGGGATATGGCAGGAATGATCACTTGAAGCAAAAAACTTCATATGGACATATGCCCTATTCAGAATGGTTTCTGAGGACCATGTCTAATGAACATGGTTAGTTCTTTTATGTATTATTGAGCAAATTGTCAGGTATTAACCAAATACATGTGTAAAACATGCACTTTACAAAGTATCAATTGAAATACACTATTTTTAAAATATTCACATTTAAGCATTACCATACTCATCACATTACAGCTGTTGTACAGTTCACAATAATTTTCAAATATCCCACTGTCAGTTACACTGCAGTCTGAGTGCCTCTGCAGGTTGCATAATTAGGGCAACAACATCCATGATGTGGCCTAGTAGTTCATCTCACATTTGTACACTTTCCATTTATACACCTAAGACCTCATCCAAGCCCATAACCAAAATTTGAATGGCATAAGGTCTGGCTAACTTGGTGGCCAGTTAATTGTACTACCATGACCAGTCTAGTGATTAGAGCAAGTGTGGTTAAGATGTTCCTCACATATGTGGAAAAATGTGGAGGAACTCCATCTTACATTGCAGTCTACATGACGAAAGGAATGTGCTTACGGTGTTGAATGGCTGAGTTTTCCGAAAAAATGCAAGTAATTCTGTCCTGTCATTCACTCTTCTAAAACAACTGGACCTATCAACATATCACCAGTCATGCTGCATCATATATTGATTGGAAAATGAACATAGAAATTGGTTTCCACTGTAACATTTGGATTATCCTGCAACTTTCAATGATCATTACATGTGTTGTTGATTACATTCCATGTAAACATGGCTTCATCAGTGAAAAGTATTAATGGAAGCAAATGATAATTGTCATTTAATCAGTGGCAAAATTGAAGAAATGTGGCATTGTCGCCAATGTGAAGATTGTGTACATACTGTATGTGGAATGTGTACAAGTTGTCCACATGTAATGTCAGCCATAAATGTGTTTTTGGGACATGATACCAGCAAAAATCAGTGTGTGCTATTAATAATACAATGCTGCACCATTTCAACAATGTGTTGCTGTTCCTTGTTACAGCAGTGGACAGACAAATCAATTTTCCATACATAAATGTCAGTACTGCCTTGTAATCATCAGCCAGCTTGCAAAGTTAGTTCCTAACCAAGCATTGAAAATGGTATATTGTGGAGCAATTTACACCTTTCTCAATTGTGGAATTGAACTTTGGGGCTGTGCAGTTGATGTACACATAAAGAGAATACTGTTGTTACAGAAAATTGCAATAAGGCTTATACATGGGGTTGGACCAAACACATTCATGTAGTTAAGTGTTTGTGCAGCACGTATACCTAACAATACATTCTCTGTATCAAACAATGGAAACTCCAGTTAGGAATACCAACAAAGTAAGAAAACACAGATTGTTTCTTACTGTAAAGAAGACACATCAAGTTGCAGACAGCAAGCAAGCAAGCAAGCAAGCATGCAAGCAAGCAAACCTCACACACACATGACCATCAAGTCCAGCATCTTCGGTCAGAATACATCATCACGTGGGATGCAAGCAGCAATCTGGAGGGGTTGGAGAAAGGGAAGGGGAACGGATAGTGGTATACGGATGGCAGGAGATTACAAACTCTGCCTGGTGGAACGTGCAGAGATTAGACTGCCAACAGGCCCAACATCAGGAGGTTGTGGGGCATGGAGGTGGGGGAAAAAAGGAGAGTAGTGGGGAAAGATGGGCAGATGTATTGGCAGAGGGCTGCAAAAAACAGGGTGGGAGTTGAGAATGGGCAGCAGATGGCAGGACAGAGAGGGTGGAAACTATTGGGTGAAGGGTGTAGGAACAGTATGTTACCATCGGTTGAGGCCAGGATTACAGGAGTGGAGAACGTGTTGTAAGAATAACTCCAATAGGTACAGTTCAGAAAAGCTGTTGGTGGAGGGAAGAATCCAGTTGGCTCGGTTACTGAAGTAGCCATTGAAATCAAGTGTGTTATGTTCAGCTGCATGCTGTACCACAGGGTGGTCTACTTTGCTCTTGGCCACAGGCTGCAGGAGGCAGTTCATTCTGGTGGACAGCAGGTTGGTAGTCATGCCAATATAAAAAGTTGTGGAATGATTGCACCAGAGCTGGTAAATGACATGGCTGCTTTCAGGGGTGGCCCGGCCCATGACAGGGTAGGATAAACTTGTGGCAGGGCTGGAATAGGAAGTCATGGGTGGGTGGACTGGGCGGGTTTTGCACCTGGGTCTTCCACGAACTAGCCACAGAGGAGTGTCCCCGTCATCACCCAGTACCACCCTGGACTGTAACAACTGAACCACATCCTTTGCGAGGGCTTTGATTACCTATCATTGTGCCCTGAAATGAGGGACTTCCTACTTGAGATACATTTCATCCCTTTTAAAGTGGTTGTCTGTTGCCCACCCAACCTCCGTAACATCCTACTCTGTAACTATGCCAATCCCAAACCCAACCCCTTGCCACAAGGATCATGTCCCTGTGGAAGACCCAGATGCAAAACCTGCCAAATCCTCCCACCCAGCACTTCCTGTCACAGGTTTATCCTACCCCATCAGGGGCTGGGCCATCTGTGAAAACAGCTATGTCATTTATAAGTTCTGCTGCAATCATTGCACAGCTTTTTCTATTGGTATGACTACCAACCAGCTGACCACCAGGATGAAACACCACTGCTAAACTGTGGCCAAGACCAAAGTCAACCACCCTGTGGCGTAGGAGGTAGCTGAACATGACACACTTGATATCAATATCTGCTTCACTACCTGAGCCATCTGGATCCTTACCTCGACCACCAGCTATTCTGAACTAGCCTCTCCCCCCCCCCCCCCTGATGCCCCCAACACCTCCCTGCCCCACAACCTCCTGATGCTGTACCTGTTGGCAGTCTAGTCCTTGCACACTCCATCAGACAATCTTCATCTTTCTCTCCAACTATAAACAGATTCCTGCTTGCGTCCCATGTAGTGTTGCATTCTGGTCCGAGATGCTGGAGTTGGTGATGGTGTGTGCATGAGCTGTGCTTGCTGGTGTGTGTGTGTGTGTGTGTGTGTATTTTATTGATGATGAAGGCTGTAACTGAAAGCTATATTTGAGTGTCTTTCAATTGTACCTGTCTGCAACTTGACGTGTCTTCTTTACGATAAGTAGAAATCTGTCTTTTCCTACATTAGTTACATTTTTTATAAGCCAGTTAACAGAAGTTACCAAGTGCAGTAATGTATATGGTCACAATGCCAGGACAAAATTCAACCATTTCCAGAACAAAACAACATTAAAAACAACCAATACGATCCCACACATCAATGGTTCAATTTGGTGCAACAAACTACAAAATTCTGAAAGAACACACACAGGAAATGTTTTTAAGACAAAATTAAAATCTTTTATGATAGAAACATGTCTCTATTCATTCTACAAATTTTAAGACTGGCTGTAACATCAACCAGTAGCATGTTAGCTGTAGTGGAATAAGTGTATAAAACAGATGCAAGGTGAAACGGTTGCTGTATGTAACATATTTTGGAAGTGTTGTTATGGTCATACTATTATTTCTGATGTTCCTAAAATCAATCATTGTGATGGCTGTATGCAAGGGAAATGTAAATAAATAAGTAAATAAATAAGGAGTCTCATAACTACATCCCAATCAGCATGAAAATATTGACATGATGTAATCAAAGATGCTTATTTGTCAGAATTATCAGGCATGTAAATGTATAAAAATATGTTATGGAAGCAGCACTGTAGAATAGTAGTTTCAATAATGATAGTTGACTTACCCATAAATAGTGCTGATACCCATCTTAATTATTTGAAGAATCTGTGGCTCAACTCATCATTGGAAGATATTTTGGAGTATGATTCCTTAGGAGGCCCAGGTTTGTTGCATTTCAATGACTATATTAATTTTCAGATGAAAAAACATCATACCTCATTGCCAAATCCAGCTCTTCCTACGTAATCAACAATTAACTTCACATCTGAAACTTCTGGAAATTGCTAAGGGGAGTCACTTTTAAATAGAGACTGACTTCATAAATGATGAGAATGCATTGATTTTTATAGTTGTAGAATTGTAAAATACATAACTGACATTCATGTCGCACAGTGTTGACAGTGATCAGTCCAAGAGACACAAAATCAAGTCCCAGATTTGACACAACATGACTGATACATCTCCAGAAATGCCCAAAAAATTTCCCTTGAAAAACTGAACAAAAACATTACAACTTGTTGTTGCTGAGCACCAGCAATATGTATCACTGCGATCCTGAGTTAACATTTACCAAGAAAACAATATTCAGAATATAAGAAAAACTTATAGGAATAAAATAATTATATATTTTTCAACATAATTTTGGAATGAAATTTTCATGACCAAATAATGTGAAATGCTGAAATATCTGCCAGCTACCAGTGAAAGAAGCAAATGGAATTTTATAAATAGTAATTGTCCTTAATTCCCAGTGATAAAAAAGGATTTCCAGAATAGTACAGTATATATGTAAAATAATTAAATTTTGAATAAATGTACCCACTCAATATATTGATCACATAAGCTTCTTTTATGAACATTGCAGTAGCCGTTTTCACACGCGCGTGTGTGCGTGCAGACACACACACACACACACACACACACACACACACACACACACACACACACACACACATGTGCCTGTCAACTTAAACTGAAGGAGGGGTCTTTCATAATTGTACCATGATATACACTCCTGGAAATGGAAAAAAGAACACATTGACACCGGTGTGTCAGACCCACCATACTTGCTCCGGACACTGCGAGAGGGCTGTACAAGCAATGATCACACGCACGGCACAGCGGACACACCAGGAACCGCGGTGTTGGCCGTCGAATGGCGCTAGCTGTGCAGCATTTGTGCACCGCCGCCGTCAGTGTCAGCCAGTTTGCCGTGGCATACGGAGCTCCATCGCAGTCTTTAACACTGGTAGCATGCCGCGACAGCATGGACGTGAACCGTATGTGCAGTTGACGGACTTTGAGCGAGGGCATATAGTGGGCATGCGGGAGGCCGGGTGGACGTACCGCCGAATTGCTCAACACGTGGGGCGTGAGGTCTCCACAGTACATCGATGTTGTCGCCAGTGGTCGGCGGAAGGTGCACGTGCCCGTCGACCTGGGACCGGACCGCAGCGACGCACGGATGCACGCCAAGACCGTAGGATCCTACGCAGTGCCGTAGGGGACCGCACCGCCACTTCCCAGCAAATTAGGGACACTGTTGCTCCTGGGGTATCGGCGAGGACCATTCGCAACCGTCTCCATGAAGCTGGGCTACGGTCCCGCACACCGTTAGGCCGTCTTCCGCTCACGCCCCAACATCGTGCAGCCCGCCTCCAGTGGTGTCGCGACAGGCGTGAATGGAGGGACGAATGGAGACGTGTCGTCTTCAGCGATGAGAGTCGCTTCTGCCTTGGTGCCAATGATGGTCGTATGCGTGTTTGGCGCCGTGCAGGTGAGCGCCACAATCAGGACTGCATACGACCGAGGCACACAGGGCCAACACCCGGCATCATGGTGTGGGGAGCGATCTCCTACACTGGCCGTACACCACTGGTGATCGTCGAGGGGACACTGAATAGTGCACGGTACATCCAAACCGTCATCGAACCCATCGTTCTACCATTCCTAGACCGGCAAGGGAACTTGCTGTTCCAACAGGACAATGCACGTCCGCATGTATCCCGTGCCACCCAACGTGCTCTAGAAGGTGTAAGTCAACTACCCTGGCCAGCAAGATCTCCGGATCTGTCCCCCATTGAGCATGTTTGGGACTGGATGAAGCGTCGTCTCACGCGGTCTGCACGTCCAGCACGAACGCTGGTCCAACTGAGGCGCCAGGTGGAAATGGCATGGCAAGCCGTTCCATAGGACTACATCCAGCATCTCTACGATCGTCTCCATGGGAGAATAGCAGCCTGCATTGCTGCGAAAGGTGGATATACACTGTACTAGTGCCGACATTGTGCATGCTCTGTTGCCTGTGTGTATGTGCCTGTGGTTCTGTCAGTGTGATCATGTGATGTATCTGACCCCAGGAATGTGTCAATAAAGTTTCCCCTTCCTGGGACAATGAATTCACGGTGTTCTTATTTCAATTTCCAGGAGTGTAGGTCCCCTTCAGGAAACTTTCATTTATTCCTGGAAAACTTTGATGCCTTGTTGTGCTATCTGTCAGATAGGAGAAAGCAAATTATTATTTGTGAGGACTTCAATGTTAATACACTGAAAGAGAGTAATGGGAAGAATGACATGGAATTCTTGCTCGGTTCTTTCAATTTGACATCTGTCATTAATTTTCCTACTCTGGTAGTAAAGGACAGCAGCACATTGATAGATAACACTTTTATAGACCAAGATAAATTTAAAAACATAGCTTCTTGTCCTGTTGAGAATGGCCTTTCTGATCATGGTGCTGAGCTAGTTACAGTATATGACATAGCTCCATTCAGTTATTCAAAACTACCCTCCAAAGTTGTGCGTTCAATTAATGATCAACAATTAGAAATTTCAGGGAAAATATTCAGCAGTTAGACTGGGATGAGGTGTACAGGGAATTTGATGCTAATTTAAAATATAACTTATTTCATGATACACTTGTAAGAGAATTTGAAAACTGTTTCCCCAAGAAAGTAGTTAAATCTAATTATAAGAAACCATGCAAAAAACCTAGGCTTACTAAAGGAATAAATATATCTTCTAACCACAAAAGGGAACTGTATCTAACAACAAGAAAGAGTAATGGCCCAGAAACAGCCAAATACTATAAAAACTACTCTGCTACATTAAGAAAGGTTATTAGAAAGTCCAGAAGCATGTGCATCTTGTCTGAGATTAATACCTCTGATAACAAAATGAAAACAATTTGGAATATTATTACAAGGGAGACAGGGCAACCAAGAGTACAGGATGATGGCATATTACCATCAAAACGAATGGAAACTTGACAAACAACAAGCCGGAAGTCAAAAACATTTTGAATAATCATTTTTTAAATGTTGTAGAGAAAATAGGATCTAATTTTTCATTAGAAAAAGCAAGGCAGTTAATGGAAGAGGCCTTACTCACACAATCTGATACAATTGAAATTCCACCCACCTGTCCTTCTGAAATTAGGAAGATAGTAAACTCTCTCAAGAATAAAAGCTCACATAGGATTGATGGCATTTCCAGCTTGTTCCCAAGAGATAAGTGATATTCTTAGCCACATATGTAATAGCTCTCTGAAGCAGGGTATTTTCCCAGGTAGACTGAAGTATGCCATTGTTAAACCACTGCGTAAAAGAGGGGATACGTCTGATGTCAACAACTACCACCCAATCTCTTTTCTGACTGCCTTATCAAAAATTCTTGAAAAAGTAATGTATTGTACAGTAGCTTCACACCTTTGTGAAAATAATGTTTTAACAAAATGTCAGTTTGGTTTCCAGAAAGGTTTTTCAGTGGAAAATGCTATATATAATATTAAATGCTCTAAATAACTGGAAGTCACCCGTTGGGATTTTTTTGTGGTCTCCCAAAGGCTTTTGATTGTATAAATCATGGGATACTTCTAGATAAGCTCAAGTACTGTGGCATCAATGGGACAGCGCTCAAATTGTTTAAATCATACCTATCTGGAAGAGTGCAGAATGGGATGCCTCAAGGTTCGGTCTTAGGTCCTCTGCTGTTCTTAATATATATCAATGACTTGCCATTCTATATTCACGAAGATGCAAAGCTTGTACTTTCTGCCATATAGCTATCACACCCACCAGACAAGAATTAACTGATGAAATTTTAAACGATGTTTTTCAGAAAATCATTAAGTGGTTATCTGTAAACGGGCTCTCATTAAACTTTGACAAAACACAGTATATACAGTACCACACAGTAAATAGAATTACACCATTAATATATATGGACTTCAATCAGAAATTGGTAGCTAAGGTATAATATTCAAAATTTCTAGGTGTATGCATTGATGAGGGGTTGAACTGGAAAAACCACACTGAAGATCTGCTGAAACGTTTGTGTTCAGCTACTTATGCTACTAGGGTCATTCCAAATTTTGGCTATATACATCTCAGCAAATTAGCTTACCATGCCTATTTTCATTCTCACCTTTTGTATGACATCATATTCTGAGGTAACTAATCAGTGAGTACAAGTGTGTTCATTGCACAAAAGCATGTAATCAGAATAATTGCTGAAGCTCATCGAAGATCATCCTGCAGACACTTGTTTAAAGAGCTAGGGATCTTCACTGTAGCCTCACAATATATATATATATATATATATATATATATATATATATATATATATATATATATATATATATATATATATATATATATTCACTTATGAAAATTTTTATAAACAATCTGAATGAATTCAAAAGTAATAGCAGTGTACATGGCTACAACACTAGGAGAAAGGATGATCTTCACTACTCAAGGTTAAATCTAACTTTGGCTCAGAAGGGGCTAAATTATGCTGCGACAAAAGTCTTTGGTCACTTACCTAATAGCATCAAAAGTCTGACAGATAGCCATATAGCATTTAAAAGGAAATTAAAAGAATTTATGAATGGCAACTCCTTCTACTCATTAGCCAAATTTTTGGATATAGTAAGTGGGTAATTTCCCCACTCCCGCAAAAAAATAATAAAAAAAAAGTGTCATGTAATATTTTGTGTAATGTAATACCTTGTATGGACACCATTTATTAACCTGACACATTCCACATCATTATGAAGTGTCATTTTTATGATCTATGGGACAAGTACTAATCTAATCTAATCTAATGTAGAATGGGTATGAATTCCAGAAATATTTGCTTATGTTAGTTTTTTACTTATTTGTACCCTTCCTTTTTGTATTTCAGGCTTTGAAAGGTGTCTGTTGATTTTTATTGTTGTTTCTAATGTACCTTGTAGTACAGGTTTCAAAGAGTCATTGCTGGGTTTTATTGTAGACACAAATGTAGATTGTAATTATACCATTTGAGAACTTAAATCTTTCACGTTAGCTCTCATTACTCTCAGCAAATTTATTCAGTCTTCAGTTATTGACATTTTTGTTAACATAATCACAAACTACTGTACTAAAAAATAATTAATCTTGAGCTTTATATACTTATATTGATCTCTGCTACAGTGTATTGTTTGCAAGTCCCCCGTCATCCTTTTTACTTTCATTCATCATTAACCATTTCTCTTGTAACAAATTTGGTACATAATATTCATGGCCAGGTTCACTATTTTTACACACTTTTGCTATAGAATCTCTTTCTTAAATCATATTTCAGAACTAATTCTCTCTCATTAGTGAAATACACTGTAAAATTAATATCTTCTCAGCAATAAAGGATCTCAGAAAAATCCAATGGTCCTGTCCCCACAGTCAGGTCAGCATGAAAATCTTAAATTTAAGATATTTCTTTGTCAGAACTATCTAACATTTTATTTTTTTATTTAGGCATCAAGTTCCATAGGACCAAATTGAGAAGAAAATCTCCAAGGTCATGGAATGTGCCAGTACAAGAAATTACAACATAAAAGTAATAACAGATAAAAATAAAACGTTTATGAACCCAAAAAAAAGTCAATCCATAAGTTTAAGTGAACGCAATCAACAATACAACAAGAATCAGCTTAATTTTTCAAGGAGAAGCTTGACAGAATAGAAGGAGTGACCCATGAGAAAACTCTTCAGTTGTGATTTGAAAGCACATGAACTACTGTTTAGATTTTTGAATTTGAGTGGTAGCACTGTGTAATGGGAAATGGCATGATAGAATACTAATTCCAGTGATGGCTGTTGATTTAGCCATAAACAGTTCTAATACTCATCTTGATTTTTCGTAGCATCTGTGGCTCAGCTGATTGTTGAAATATTTTTTGGGGTATTAATTTTTAGGAGACCCAGGTTTGTACAGTTTCAGTGAAGATATTAGTTTGCAGATGAAAATCGTCATAGTTTATATGCCTAATCCAGCCTTTCCAACATAGACAACAATTAACTTCACATTTTATCATCTGGAAACATGCTAAAGAAAGTCAGTTTTAAATAGACACTGGTTTCATAAATGACAAGAATGCATTGTTTTTTATAATTGAAGAATTACAAAAAATTAATGTTAATGTTACACAGGTTGTTCACAGAGATCACTCCAACAGATATAGCTCCACTCCATCTTACATGAAAGTTAGTCCAAGACTTGACTCGACATGACTGATCTCTTTCCATAACAGCCCAAAGACTTCACGCGCCCCCCCCCCCCACGCGCGCGCGCACACACACCTATTCCCTACATGGTGCCCACTAGACTAACGGTGCTAATGATTTTATTTTCAGCAGGTAACCTGGTTGTGGTGGGGGTAGTGTTGGATGGGGCAGGTAGAGAGAGAGGGACGCAGGAAGCATGGGGAAGGACTAGAGGGGCGTAGCTAGTGACTTGGAGGGAGGTGGGCATTTTGCTGGCTAGGAATGCAGGAAGAAGGGTGGCAAGCACATGGGTTGGCATGATTGTAGTGGCCAGTGTGAAGCGACACAAGCTGTAGATGACCTAATCCCAACATTGAACCTTGCCTCTTCTAGTTCGTACCACCATCGAGCTGTGACCCTCCCACCTTTTCATCCCTAGTCAGCTTCCAGAAATTCCTTACCTCCAACTTAGCCTCACCATCATGCCACAGGTCCCTTCCTAAGAACACTAACCTTTCAGCAGAAGAAAAGACAGTCATACACATTCTGAAAGCAGATACAGACCTAATCATCTTCCCTGCAGACGAAGGCTCCACCACTACCGTGATGAGTCATAGTGTCTACCTGATGGAAGGTCTCTGGCAACTGCCTGACTCCTCCACCTACAAGCTCTGCCAGAGTGATCCCATCCTCGAAGTCCAACCTAACCTCCAATCCCTACCAAAATCTGTAGGCCCTTCTCAGGATCTCTTATTGAGTCTATTTCCCTCCTAACCCAAACAACAATATGCACACTGGCGTTCTACATGCTCCCCAAAATCCGCAAAGCAACAATCCTAGACACTCCACTGTGACTAGCTATTATGATTGAACTGAACGAATTTCTGTTCTTGTTTACTGACACCTCCAATCAATAACTCAAAACCTACCCCCCACAAATTAAAGTTGCTAATCACTTCCTTCACCAGCCTACTGACATCCCCACCCCTTTACCCACTGGATCCTTACTCATCACTGTTCATGGCGCTTCCCTGTGCACTAACGTCCGTCATGTCCAAGGCTTTGCTTATCTAACACTATCTCTCCCTTCCAATGTCTTTCAAACTCCATACACCTTGTTGTTGTATGTTAACCAGGGACCTAGAGATGACGGAGGGGCTCTGTCCTTGCCACAGCCGCAGTGGTCCACAACCCCACGATGACTACCGCAGTTCACTTCACCCCTCTGCCGCTCCACACCGAACCCAGGGTTATTGTACCGTTCGGTCCCTAGTGGACCCCCCCCCCTCCCCCAGGGGGAACGTCTCACACCAGATGAGTGTAAACACTATGTTTGTGTGGTAGAGTAATGGTGGTGTATGCATATGTGGAGAAGTTGTATGCGCAGCAATCGTCGACATAGTGTAGCTGAGGTGCAATAAGGGGAACCAGCCCGCATGTTTTAAAGAAATCTTGTGTTAACGAAGAAATCAAAAAAGCTAACAGACTGCTTCACAAAATAACAAAGTGCTACCCAAATTAACATTTGTCCAGCTAGATTTCAGAAAACAACATTTCATAAACAGTGGAGATCTCCTAAATAGAGCAGGACAGCTGTATGTCTGTGCTCAAATTATGAAAACAATAAATAATCTCAATGATCAACACAAACTGCCTGGTATCCTCACCATAGCAGTAACTGAGCAAATGGAAATTTGCAAGGAAATGTCTAAGATGAGAGAGATAGCTAACATACCGGTACCAGTATCTGAAGGAGTGGTAGAATATGGGGTACCAGCAGAAATGTCAGGAACATCCAGCAGAGTTGAAGAGAAAACAATTTCATCAGATGAGAAAGCGTACAAACCTAGTGTAAACTCATGTGCACCTGAAACCTCCAAGACTGTAGCTGTCAGCACATTCGACACACTTAATGCCTCATGCTCACTTGTAACTAGGACTGCAACGACACCAACAGCCAAGAACCATTCTACTAGATCCAGAAACTCATCAGCTGCTCTGCAGACATCTCAAAGGAAGAGTCTCAGGATAAGAAGAGCTGCTGTGCATAGTGACTATTTTTTATGGGATGTTTGCAATTCGAAGAAGAAGAAAAGGCAGAATCTTTACAGTGTCAGCAACAAGAAAATATGAAGGTAAATAGTGCAGCAAATCCACTACATGAAACTTTAACAGTTGTATACCAAAATGTTCAGTAACTAAAAAGTAAATTAGCTGAAATAGAAGTTCTATTAACTGACTAAGAGACATTAACATACTGTGCATAAGTGAGCACTGGGTAAAAGAAATGCAAGCGTCTAGCATAATTATTCCCAATTTTGAAATTATTAGCAAATTTTGTAGACTCAACCATAAAGTGGGTGGGACATGTACTTATGTTAGGACAGGGGTAGAATCAAAAGAAATTAAATGTAAACTAAAATGCATAGGAAAAGATTTTGAATACAGTATATGTGAGCTAACCAAATTAAAAATTACTATTGTGTGTTTGTACCGATCATCATTGGGCAACTTGGCCATTTTTGTGGAAAACCTTGAGGGACTACTGAATGAACTTAAACATAATGTAATTGTTCTTGGTGATTTTAATGTTGTTGTTGTTGTTGTTGTGGTCTTCAGTCCTGAGACTGGTTTGATGCAGCTCTCCATGCTAATCTATCCTGTGCAAGCTTCTTCATCTCACAGTACCTACTGCAACCTACATCCTTCTGAATCTGCTTAGTGTATTGATCTCTTGGTCTCCCTCTACGATTTTTACCCTCCACGCTGCCCTCCAATGCTAAATTTGTGATCCCTTGATGCCTCAAAACATGTCCTACCAATCGATCCCTTCTTCTAGTCAAGTTGTGCCACAAACTTCTCTTCTCCCCAATCCTATTCAATACCTCCTCATTAGTTACGTGATCTACCCACCTTATCTTCAGCATTCTTCTGTAGCACCACATTTTGAAAGCTTCTATTCTCTTCTTGTCCAAACTGGTTATCGTCCATGTTTCACTTCCATACATGGCTACACTCCATACAAATACTTTCAGAAACGACTTCCTCACACTTAAATCTATACTCGATGTTAACAAATTTCTCTTCTTCAGAAACGATTTCCTTGCCATTGCCAGTCTACATTTTATATCCTCTCTACTTCGACCATCATCAGTTATTTTACTCCCTAAATAGCAAAACTCCTTTACTACTTTAAGAGTCTCATTTCCTAATCTAATCCCCTCAGCATCACCCGATTTAATTTAACTACATTCCATTATCCTCGTTTTGCTTTTGTTGATGTTCATCTTATAACCTCCTTTCAAGACACTGTCCATTCCGTTCAACTGCTCTTCCAAGTCCTTTGCTGTCTCTGACAGAATTACGATGTCATCGGCGAACCTCAAAGTTTTTACTTCTTCTCCGTGAATTTTAATACCTACTCCGAATTTTTCTTTTGTTTCCTTTACTGCTTGCTCAATATACAGATTGAATAACATCGCGGAGAGGCTACAACCCTGTCTCACTCCTTTCCCAACCACTGCTTCCCTTTCATGCCCCTCGACTCTTATAACTGCCATTTGGTTTCTGTACAAATTGTAAATAGCCTCTCGCTCCCTGTATTTTACCCCTGCCACCTTCAGAATTTGATAGAGAGTATTCCAGTTAACGTTGTCAAAAGCTTTCTCTAAGTCTACAAATGCTAGAAACGTAGGTTTGCCTTTTCTTAATCTTTCTTCTAAGATAAGTCGTAAGGTTAGTATTGCCTCACGTGTTCCAACATTTCTAAGGAATCCAAACTGATCTTCCCCGAGGTCCGCTTCTACCAGTTTTTCCATTCGTCTGTAAAGAATTCGCGTTAGTATTTTGCAGCTGTGACTTATTAAACTGATAGTTCGGTAATTTTCACATCTGTCAACACCTGCTTTCTTTGGTATTGGAATTATTATATTCTTCTTGAAGTCTGAGGGTATTTCGCCTGTCTCATACATTTTGCTCACCAGATGGTAGAGTTTTGTCAGGACTGGCTCTCCCAAGGCCATCAGTAGTTCTAATGGAATGTTGTCTACTCCCGGGGCCTTGTTTCGACTCAGGTCTTTCAGTGCTCTGTCAAACTCTTCACGCAGTATCTTATCTCCCATTTCATCTTCATTTACATCCTCTTCCATTTCCATAATATTGTCCTCAAGTACATCGCCCTTGTATAAACCCTCTATATACTCCTTCCACCTTTCTGCCTTCCCTTCTTTGCTTAGAACTGGGTTGCCATCTGAGCTCTTGATATTCATACAAGTGGTTTTCTTCTCTCCAAAGGTCTCTTTAATTTTCCTGTAGGCAGTATCTTTCTTACCCCTAGTGAGACAAGCCTCTACATCCTTACATTTGTGCTCTAGCCATCCCTGCTTAGCCATTTTGCACTTTCTGTCGATCTCATTTTTGAGACGTTTGTATTCCCTTTTGCCTGCTTCATTTACTGCATTTTTATATTTTCTCCTTTCATCAATTAAATTCAATATTTCTTCTGTTACCCAAGGATTTCTATTAGCCCTCGTCTTTTTACCTACTTGATCCTCTGCTGCCTTCACTACTGCATCCCTCAGAGCTACCCAATCTTCTTCTACTGTATTTCTTTCCCCTATTCCTGTCAATTGTTCCCTTATGCTCTCCCTGAAACTCTCTACAACCTCTGGTTCTTTCAGTTTATCCAGGTCCCATCTCCTTAAATTCCCACCTTTTTGCAATTTCTTCAGTTTCAATCTGCAGTTCATAACCAATAGATTGTGGTCAGAATCCACATCTGCCCCTGGAAATGTCTTACAATTTAAAACCTGGTTCCTAAATCTCTGTCTTACCATTATATAATCTATTTGATACCTATTAGTATCTCCAGGATTCTTCCAGGTATACAACCTTCTTTTATGATTCTTGAACCAAGTGTTAGCTATGATAAAGTTATGCTCTGTGCAAAATTCTACAAGGCGGCTTCCTCTTTCATTTCTTCCCCCCAATCCATATTCACCTACTATGTTTCCTTCTCTCCCTTTTCCTACTGACGAATTCCAATCACCCATGACTATTAAATTTTCGTCTCCCTTCACTACCTGAATAATTTCTTTTATCTCGTCATACATTTCATCAATTTCTTCATTATCTGCAGAGCTAGTTGGCATATAAACTTGTACTATTGTAGTAGGCATGGGCTTTGTGTCTATCTTGGCCACAATAATGCGTTCACTATGCTGTTTGTAGTAGCTAACCCGCACTCCTATTTTTTTATTCATTATTAAACCTACTCCTGCATTACCCCTATTTGATTTTGTATTTATAACCCTGTAATCACCTGACCAAAAGTCTTGTTCCTCCTGCCACCGAACTTCACTAATTCCCACTATATCTAACTTTAACCTATCCATTTCCCTTTTTAAATTTTCTAACCTACCTGCCCGATTAAGGGATCTGACATTCCACGCTCCGATCCGTAAAATGCCAGTTTTCTTTCTCCTGATAACGACGTCCTCTTGAGTAGTCCCCGCCCGGAGATCCGAATGGGGGACTATTTTACCTCCGGAATATTTTACCCAAGAGGACGCCATCATCATTTAATCATACAGTAAAGCTGCATGTCCTCGGGAAAAATTACGGCTGTAGTTTCCCCTTGCTTTTAATGTTAACTTTAAGAATGATTGTAGTAAACAACAGCAACTGTGCAATCTGTTTTTGTGTCATAATATGATGGCAACTGTAAATGAAGTTATCAGATGTGGAAATATGCCTGAAACTATAATAGATCAAGTATTTATAAACAAGGACAAGTGTGAATATAACATTGAAGTAATTGATACTGGTTTCTTGGATTACATCAAATTGAGTTTAAATGTCACATCTTACAAGGACCCTGTTATCAATAACAATTACAGAGAAAGGAGATTTATAAATGGTGACGGCATAAGAATTTTTAATTACATTCTGGAAAACAACAACTGGGGTAGTGAATCAAGTGGTGATGTCAACACATAGTTTGACTCATTCCTTGAAAGCTACAAACACTGCTTCGATGTTGCCTTTCCTATAAAAAGAGTCAAAACTAAGCGTAAAGCCAAAACATGGGTTACACAGGGGATTAGAAAGTTATCAGACACTCTCAGAAAGTTAAATAAATCAGCCAGTAAGAATGTGGCACTGAAAGCACATGTCAAATGTTATAGAAGCCTGCACAAGAAAGTAATAATTGTAACTAAGAAGCTTGATAATGATTCATACATTGAGGAAGGTAACAACAAAATGAAGTCCAAAACTAAATGCAATTCCAATAGCAAGGTAAAAATCCCCATGAATGACATGACAATGTTCCTTTATCTAGTAACTGGATCAGAGGTACTAAATGCTATAAATAAGTTAAAAAATAAAATGTCATGTGGGTGTGATGGGATTCCTGACAAAGTCATGAAGCAAAGTGCAGGAATCATAGCCTCACATCTCACTGAAATTATAAATGAATCTTTTAAAATGGGGGTATTTCCATCAAAACTTAAAATGTCAACTATAAAGCCACTTTACAAGAACAGTGATAAATATGATGTTAGTAACTTTAGGCCTTTATCAATGTTATCAGGTTTCTCAAAAATAATAGAAAGGATAATGTATCACAGACTATACAAATTTCTTATTAAGAATAGAATATTGGTAAATGTGCAAAATGGTTTCCGTAAAAATAAATATACTGAAACAGCTATCTTCAATTTTTTGCAACTTGTTCTACATTCCATAAATAGAAAGGAATTAAATTGTGGATTGTTTTTAGACTTATCAAAGGCCTTTGATGTCATCAATCATAAGTTACTGCTTAGGAAGTTATATGCCTATGGGATACGTGGAGTTGCCCACAAATGGTTTGAATCATATCTGTCGGACAGGTATCAGAAGGTGGAGATAAGCCATGCAGATAGGACATATTCATCAAGATTCGAGAGAGTTTTGTATGGATTACCCCAGGGATCTGTATTAGGGCCATTACTGTTTTTGATATTTATCAATGACCTACCAAGTCAACTATCTGAAGCATTGGCAGTACTATTTGCTGACGATACAAGTTTGTTTGTTAAAGCAAATAGTGTAGCTGACTTAAAGGAAAAAGTCACATTAGCAACAGATGAAGCAGACAGATGGTTTAATGAAAACAGACTCATTGTGAATGCCAAAAAACCAACGTGGATCAACTTCAGACATATTACAAATAAAATAAAAACTAACCTTACAGTAGAACTGGGTAAGTGTAAGATTGAAGAAGCATCATACACTAAATTCCTGGGAATATGGTTTGATGAACACTTAAGATGGGAAAAGCATCTAATATCATTGAACAAAAAATTAAGTCAAACATGTTCTATACTTAGAATGCTTAAAAGCTCATGTAATATTAAAACAGTGTTATGTGTTTATTTCTCATTCATGCACAGTTTATTAAGATACGGTGTACAGTTTTGGGGGAACAACAGTCTAACAAAACATTCATTTAGACTACAAAAGAAGGCAGTCAGAATAATAAAAGGTATAGGATATAGATACTCTTGTAGGCATGCTTCCAAAGAATTAAAACTCATTACACTACCATCCTTATACATATATGAAAGTATATGTTTCTTAAAAGAACACGAGAAATTTTCTATATTAAACAGAGAAATTCACAACTACGAAACAAGGAATAGGAATGATTTCCACAGAGAAATTCATAAGACAGCTATGTATCACAAAAGTGTACTATGCCAACCCAAAATCCTCTACAGTGCTCTCCCCAAAGAACTAAAAATAATACCAAAACTGCACATATTTAAAAGAGAATTAAAAAACATGTTATTGAGCAATAGTTTTCACAGTATTGAAGTGTTTATGAATCATTGACAATAAAAGTGCAGTTAATATTTCCCTGACATAATAAATATGTGTAATTGCTTACATTTCAATACTTGCTGTTTCTATGAAAGTGTGAAACAGTGTTAATGTAAGAATGGAAATAATCTTTGATGTGAGACTCACAATTTTTTTTTTTTGTACGTTGTTATCCTACTTGTATATTTTTATGTTAATGTTCTTATAGTTCTATTAAAATTGTAATGTCTAAGTGACAAGTAAATTCAATTATAAATTTTCATGTACATGTATTTTAAATTGTAATGTTTATTGACAAGTCCTATGTCATTTTGATGCTGCACTACAAGGACACTAATAAATTGAATTTAATTCCCCAAGGCAGATGGAAAACCACCTAAAAACCATCCACAGACTGGCTGGCTCACCAGACCTTGACACAAGTCCACTGGGCGGATTTGTGCAGGGGACCAGGCGCTCCGTCCTGCTCTGGAAAGCTGTGCGTTAGACTGCTCAGCTAACCGGGCGGGCCCTATACACCTTACTAACTATATTCTGACCCACAACTATTTTTCCTTTGAAGGGAAGGTTACAAGCAAATCTGTAGCACAACCATGGGCACCCACATGGCACCACTGTATACCAATCTGTTTATGGGCCATCTGGAAGAAATTTTCCTAGCCTCCCAAAACTACCATCCACTTCAAATGGTCCTCCTCTACTCAACACGTCACCTTCCTGTACATTGACCTCCACATCTCTTTTGGCTCCACTCACCTCTGTCCACATTAAACCTACTAAGCACGAATAGCGGGGTGTGTGCAGAGTAATGTTGCCAGTAGATTCACAGTTGGCAGGGCACGCATGGGGGGGAGCGGTGGTGGTGAGGTGTGCAGGCAGGCACTATAGGGGAAATTCCAAGTGCTGCAGGGAAAGTACCATTCTAAACTAAAGCCTACACTCATATTTTCTTGTAAATATTAAGCGGAGCCCCTCCACGCCCACACTTACAAGATGACCATTCAAAAAGATACACTGTCTCCTCTGCTTTGGTTAGTATAAAAAAATCCACTGATAATGCAACAAAAGCAGGAATTTATTTTCACCTGGATTTTAAACCATTTGTAACTCTCAGAGAAGCATAATGAGTAGCGAATTTTGAGTAAAACCTACAGTTCTTTTGTTGGCCTGTTAAAATTTGCTTCTTTTGCCAAAACACAGTGCAGTTTACAAAATGTCACCTCATTGAAATGTTGTGAAGGAGCTATCGTGAGAGAATTCTGAAACAGTGGCTCACTAAGTCAGGAACTGAGGAAAAGTAAGGTCAATATTTTATCAATAAGCATATCTTTGGTACAAAAATAAATTTGAAATGTCTTCACCTATGTTCAAAAACCCACAGCATTATTCATTTCAGAAGCTATCAGTGACACTTAAAAATTACATTCTTTCATCAAAAAAGTCCGTAGTGAATGGAATAATTTAATAGATAATGAAGTTTTGCATAATAAACATATGGAAACATAGTCTCACCATCACGTGATATCATGGCTGGCACACATGTTCGCGAATGTGTGTGCCACATAAGAGCAGTTTTCTTGAGATTGGTAACATACATCCAAATCTAAGGAAAATTTCAACATGTTACTTAAATTCCATACACAGCAACACATTATGTAATGTGCCCAAACGCAAAATCATAGCAACCTCTACGTTTCATTGCAAACTTTTTCAGTTTTCTCCCAGTGTCTTATTTAAATGCAAATATCCCAATAACTAAGACCATTAACAAAACGGTGGGCACATCATCATGAAACTGATGTATAAAGCCATAAGTACCACAAAAATGAAATTCTTTTACTGAACAGTTTCTATAAAACTGTTTGAGATAAACTGCAGGGTGTGCGCCACCATTCTTTGATCACAGTGCATCACTGATGGCCAAAAGTAGGTGAGAGGAGGCAAACAATATTGGCCTCCCCTTCTGAACAAACAAATGGCATTCCAGCACATTGGACAAAAACTGGTCACTTCACTTTGGCCACTGCATTTTGCATGGACTCTAGTACATGTATTTCAACAGCTGTAATCCTTTCCACACCAAAACACCCCTCCCGTACAGCCTAGCCCCCTTGTATGATCTATTTGCAGTCATGAGAACTCCATTGCCCAGTGTGCTGGTCATCTCACAAAGGCTTCCACAGGCAAAGACCTTTACAGGCAGTAGCACCCTCCCACTCCAATCCCAGTCCACAACCAGATTTCCTGTGCCATATCCTCACAGATCTCCAACCTTCCCCCCCACCACCAAGAAGCAGCTACAGAATTGTGCCCCCCCCCCCCCCCCTCATCGCCCAGTATCCCCCTGGACTGAAACAACTGAGCCATATCCTTATCTAGGGCTTTGACTATCTCTCATCCTGCCCTGATATGAGGGACATCCTACCCAAAAACCCTCCCACTCCTCCTAAAGCGATGTTCCATCACCTACCCAACCTACACAATGTCCTAGTCCATTCCTATGTCAGTCCCATTCCCAGCTGCTTGACTCAGGGATCATATCCCTGTGACAGACTAAGTTGCAAGACATGCCCAGTCCTTTCACTCAGCACCTCCTACCCCAGTTCTGTCACAAGCTTATTCTACCACATAAGAGATAGGGCCACCTGTGAAAGTGGCCATGTCATCCATCAGCTGTGCTGCAAACACTGCACAGCCTTTTATGTTGGTATGGCTAGCTACGAGCTGTCCACCAGGATCAATGGCCACTGCCAAAAGGTTGTCAAGAACAAAGCTGTGCACCTGGTCGCTCAATATGCCACATGTTCAATTTCAGTGGTTGCTTCACAACCCAAGGCATCTGGATCCTTCCCCCCACCACCAGCTTCTCTCACCTGTGCAGATGGAAATTGTCCTTGCAACACCCCCCCCCCCCCACTCCCATAATTGTCCTGGCTTCAATCTCAGGTGTCCCACTATAACTGCACCCTACACCCAATAGTTTCCCCTTCCTCCATCTGTCACCCCTATCCCTTCCAATTCATGTCCCCATGTCACCTTCAGCATGTGCTGCTTCCTAGCAGCTGCTACAGTCATGCCAGCCCATATACCTGCCACCCCTCCCTCCCGCATTCCTAGCTCGTAAATCAGGTGCATCCCTCAGATCCACCCACCTGCAGTCCCTCTCCCTGACTCCCTCCTCTCTCTTCCTCTACCCACCTCACCCAGCACTACCACCTCTACAACCAGTCCATCTGCTGAAAAATAACATTGGCACTATTAGTCTAGTTGACTCCGTGCCGAGGCATAGTTGTGTATATGTGAATGTGTGTGTTTTTCCATTTTACTGTAGCTTGTCAAAGGGTAAATGCAAAAGTTAGAAGTCTTCCTGCACTTGTGTGTGTCTACTGAAATCTTATTGCTTCTGCCTTTTGGTGAGTGATCTCACTTAATCCTGAAGTATTTGCATTCTACAACAACGTTTCTTCAACAATCATACAAAAGCAATACAACTTTCTGATCACTGCAAGCCTGAGTAAACATCTACCAAGAAAACAATATTCAGAATATGAACATAATCTACAGAAATGAATGTATTATATATATTTTTCAACATAATTTTGGAAGGAATTTTTCTTGACCAAATAATTCAAAATACTGGAATATCGGCCAGTTACTGATGAAAGAGGCAATTTGAATTGGATAGGACAATTGAGATTCTTAAAAGTCGGTGATACAAACAGATTTCCAAAATATCACAGACAATATGAAATAGACTGAAATTTCAAATAAATGTTCCCATACAATATACTGACGCCAAAGGCTCCCTTTATGAGCATCAAATTTGAAATTTTTTAAAAAAGAAACATCATATTTGATAGATGAATGGAATTATAAATTTTATATCTAAAAACAAAGATAATGTGACTTACCAAATGAAAGTGCTGGCAGGTCGACAGACACACAAACAAACACAAACATACACACAAAATTCAAGCTTTCGCAACAAACTGTTGCCTCATCAGGAAAGAGGGAAGGAGAGGGAAAGACAAAAGGATGTGGGTTTTAAGGGAGAGGGTAAGGAGTCATTCCAATCCCGGGAGCGGAAAGACTTACCTTAGGGGGAAAAAAGGACGGGTATACACTCGCACACACACACATATCCATCCACACATATACAGACACAAGCAGACATATTTAAAGACCAGGAAGTGGAAATAAAGTGAAAGTTATTAGAGCTGGCCGAAATGGTTGTTTAATACGTGAAAGCAGCTGTTATTGAACTAGAAACGGTGGATTTTATAGCAGCGGTAGTGTTGAAAGCGGAAAATAAAATATTTTTGGTTATGGTTTGGAAGTGGGTTACGTATTATTGAGTATATATAGGCGGGATAAAATTGTATAGTAGATTACGGTAAAAAGGGGAAGGTGAATACAAAGTGAGACTACTGGTAAAAACAGAAAGAGAAAATAAAGAGAAAATAAGACGACAGGAAAGATTTCGAAATCCAACAGCGACAATAACAAACGTAATTGTTGGGTTCAAATTAATGATATGGTTATAATAGAGGGAAACATTCCACGTAGGGAATATATATATATATATATATATATATATATATATATATATATATATATATATATATATATATATAAATTTTGTTAATCATAATATATATTGCAACTTACTATCGAGCTGAGGTTCCAGTCATACAGATTCTTTATATCTTTGCACAGGTTGTTGAAGTACGTGGTCAGCAGCTGTAAACATGCACCACATGTACATATTCTTCATTAGTGTAGATGTGTGGCATTTTAGTCAGTGCATGTACAAACAAAGATACACATTGCTTCTCTGTGATACACTTTCAATCCCTCACACTATTTTACTCACAGCACGCCAACACTAACTGCATGTTGAACGGGCTAGTTTTGTGGAGGTTAAAAAATGTGGATCTGCTGCTACCTGTGATAAGCACGGCCACCGATTGAAGCATGGTAGTCTGTCATGCTGTGGAGCCAAGGTAGTGAGTTTCTTGGTTAAATCAATGGGTGGTGCTTGCCCTCTTAGTTCATATGTGTAATTGACAATTGTTTCTGAGTACGTATTTTGATACAGCATACTTTCAAGGAGGGCTACCCACATTTCAGACAGTTTATTTATTATTTCTTAATGCAAAATCTAATTCATTAGGCATGGCTTACATTGTGGGATAGTGACCAAACTGTTACTCTCATTTTAAATTAAATGAAACTGTCAGCCATAAGTAATTCACAGTAAACACAGAAAAAGACTTTTTCAGTTATGACACAACCAAGCTCCACAATTTTTGATGTTCCCTACTTAAGAGTTGCTTTTTATTTGGAATAGTACAGTACTGCACAAAAATTGTTGCTACAGATTTAATGCTATTAAATATTTGTACTAAAATAAATTTTGTATCACCAGATGTCCTTTGGACTTCCAAGGACGAATGGGCTGTGCACGCAGAGGCTAATCCACAGAACAGAACTTCTGTGATTCCATTGTACATATCAACCAGAATTTTAACTTGCCTTTACACTCAATAAAGCACAGATATTCAGCTATGAAATTTGTAAAAAAAAATTTCAAGGAAAACTAGGGTATGCTCTTAAATGCAAATTTTATTTGAAATATAAAATTATCTAGTTCTTTGTCACTAAATTGTAATATCACTTCTCACAAAAAAATAACAGTACAGCAACACACAAAATTTGTAACATTTCCAGTCATATTCATACACAGTTCTAGACAATTAATGACAGAGAAAAAAGTACAGAAAATAACTGGCAGTTTTCATGCACATAAGTAGATCAACAACAATGAGAAAAGGTTAATTGGACTTTGCAAAACCTATAATCTCAAAATCATATGTCCACCCATTTTACGATAAAAATTACTCAACAGAAGACATGGAGATCAGCAAACACATACAATGGTATGTTCCAAAGTGGCCATGTAGTGATTTCATTTCCCCTGTTACAAGGAAATTATGGATGTTAAAAGTTGGAAAGGGAGCCATAGCAGATACAGACGACTACCTAACCAGAATGAAACTTAAATAAAAACCTCAAAAGTTTATTACACAGAGACCACTATATCTAAACTTTGACACATCAACATTTGAACAACTCCTAACAGATGAACTAAATAATAATAAAAAAAAAACAAAAAATTGTCTAGAAACTGAACACAAAATGATTGAAACATTTCATACAAAATTACTGAAACAGTTCAAACCTCAAAACTTAAGCATGAACACCATTGCCTCTTTTGCTACTGGCAAACAGTCTGAATCAATACCAAATCCCATATCAACATAACCGAAGTATCAACGGCCGTCAAACTCAACATTTTATCATATTGATATCTCATCCATTATTGGACTGCAAAGGACAGAAAAATCTGAATCACCTAAGGTAGGTTTCACTTTCAAAACCTCAAAGGGCTCACTTGTGAAATCAGGAGCCCCATCCGCACTTTGGTACCATTTACTCAAAGGTGGTTTGATGAAACCTCTGCTACTCACTTAATTGTGAATTGCCAGTACTCATGTAGATGTAGAAACAGTTATTGTTCTTGGCTGTGGAAAGCATGTGTCAAATGTAGGCCTTACCTAATCATATGCTTTAATGAATAAAAGTTATGCGTTAGTGTAAAGATCTTCTGGCTGAGCCGAACTTTCTAGACCTGTAGTCTCAGCAAACTGGAAAGCCAGCAACTGTTCATTTATTTCTGGTATGCCTTTAAGCACAGAAATAGTCTCTTCCTGTATGTTCTGCAGTACCTTCAAAATATCTTCATCAGATGGCAGTTTGCCTGTTGAAGAATTTTATTTTCTTCTTGTAATGCATATTTGCCTCATACACATTATTCAACTTTCACTTGATTCAGGCAACGGTCATGAAGTGGTTTGTCTGGGTTTAGAGGCATTGCATTTGGCAACATTTTAAAACACACAGATGCATAAAATTACTAAAGCAACATGCCACAAAAGTTTTTGATGGGCAAAAGTTTTTACTGGAGCAGTGGTTCTGAGGCTTTGCTTCAGAGATCCCTAGTACAGGGTGAGCACAAAGTCTTGTCCTGATTATAAAAATTTATAACAAGATAACTGTTTGAAATAATAAGTTACATTTGATGCCGTTACATAGGTTAGTGTTACTAGTTGTTGTGACCATTAGATGGTTCTAGTGCTCAACAACACTGACGCACTCTGTTAGGTCATGTTAGTTGCTGGCAAAATGGCGTCGAAGCAGGAGAAAGCGCAATATGTGCTTTGGTTTCACGAAACGAAATCACCCATCAGTGTTCAGTGTAAATTTTGGGCTTCTTATGGACGCAGCCCCCCTGACGTTAAATAAATAAAGCAAAGGTATGCAACATTTAATGAAACAGGCAGCATTGAAGATCGTGGCAGGCCTCGTGTGAGTGATGACAACTGTTGATCATGTTTGGCAATCATCTCAATGAAGTCTGTCTAAATCAACGCGTCAAGCATCACATGAACTTCAAATTCCGCAAGCAAGTGTGGTGAGAATTCTTC
The DNA here is from genome assembly GCF_023898315.1 of Schistocerca nitens. Lineage (NCBI taxonomy): Eukaryota > Metazoa > Arthropoda > Insecta > Orthoptera > Acrididae > Schistocerca > Schistocerca nitens. The sequence goes on along the minus strand of NC_064616.1, from coordinate 535,007,679 downwards.
ATGAAAGGCTTAGGTTGCATGCTCACAAAGTGCAAATTGTGCAGTCCTTGCAACCGAATGATTTGATGACATGTGCAGAATTCGCAACTGAGATGCTCAACAGAATTGATGGCACTAACAATTACTTAAATCCCATATGCTTTACTGATGAATCCATCTTTCATGTCAGTGGAATGGTAAATAGTCATAATGTCCATATATGGGGTTCAGAGTCTCCACATGCTACTGTACAGTTACAGAAAGACAGCAAAAAAGTGAATGTTTGGTGCGACCTCACGCATAACAAGGTTTTGGGCCATTTTTCTTCGTGGAAAAATCCATTACTGCTAACATTTACTTAGACATTTGGCAACAGTTCATTGCCCCACAGTTAGAAGAATATCAACCATACAACCATGGATAATTTTCGAGCAAGGTGGAGCACCCCCCCCCCCCCCCCCCTACTAGGCTTTGATAGTACATGATATCCGGGATGAAACATTTCTGGATCGGTGGATTGGAAGGAATGGTCGAACACACTGGCCAACCCGCTCTCCAAACATTACGCCCCTTTACTTTTTTTCTGGGACTATATCAAGGACAGAGTCTTCGTCTCACCAGTTGCTGACATCAACGAACTAAAGGCTAGGATACAAGCTGCTGTGGGTACTGTGACAGAACACATGTTACGAAACACCTGGCGGGAACTGGAATACCGCCTCGACATTCTCCGAGCTACCAAGGGAGCACACGTTGAGGTTTACTAATGTAAGTGATCTTAAAAAAAGCTAGTAACACTAACCTACGTAATGGCATCAAATGTAAATTATTAAGCCAAATGCTTATTCTGTAATAAATTGTTATAATCAGTTCAAAACTTTGTGCTCACCCTGTATTTCTGTACACATCTGCGAGGATTTTTGCAACTACTATTGTAAAACAAATAGCATCTGAATCTCTTCTTCATTCCCTCCTTTGCATCACCACTCAAACACAATTAACATGTGAGATATAAAGCAAGCTGAATGCCCTCTGCCATACAAAAACATTTTTAAAATAACTCCACAGGACTAGAAACGGCTGGGAACCACTGCACAAGTAGTTTGAGAGCCTAATGATTGGTCATCATCTTTATTATATCTCACATATGTCATTTCAGGTGATTCAAAAATGTAAGGAAACCATAGATTGCTTTTTATTTACTCGTGTCCAGAACATAACATACATATATAGCCGATAGACAGCAATTTACACACAATATAAGTACATGATTAAACTCCATATGACATCAATTTACAAACAGTATAAGTGCTTGATTAAATTCCAAATGATATCAAAAATCCTGTTGTTTGAACTGCTGTATCATTGGCGATAACCAGATCGTCCATGGGGCTGGGAGGTTTCTACAGTTGAGCAGGTGTTGGTGATCTTGCTGTTCGCCACATTTGCCTAGTTCATCTCCTGGGGAGAAACCCCATTTCTTCAAATTGATCTTGCATCGGGATACACCAGTTCTCAGCCTGTTGAGGACCTTCCATGTTATGTATAGGAGGTGACGTCCTTTAGCAAGTTCTTCTTTAGGGCTGTTCCAGTGCCTCTCTGATGGTGAGTTACGCCAAAACTGTATTCAACGATTTGCAAGTAACGTTAAAAGTGGTTCTGTTGAACAGAGGATACTCTTTCTTGCTCTTAATCTTGGATGCTGGTATTCACATCCGAACAAGGGGTGCCTTGAATCTGTCCCCAGTTTCCGCTCCTCTTTTTTCTGGTGCTGTTCTTCTTCTGATTTATGGAAGTGCTATGCCCATGAGATGATATATTTTATTAATAGGAGTTGCCCGCAAGCAGCCAGTGACAATGCATCCTGTTTCTTTAAGGGCAATGCCCACTTGTTTGGCATGGCTGGAGTTCAGCCACACGGGTGCTGCATATTCAGCAGCTGAAAAGCATAGGGACAATGCAGATGTGCGAAGAACATCTGGTCGTGCACCCCAATTGTTACCTGTCAGTTTACGAATGATGTTGTTCCTAGCAGATACTTTCATTTTTGTGTCCTTGCAACGGACTTTGAAGGTGAGGGAACGGTCTAGCTTTACCCCCAGGTATTTTGGGGTATCGCAGTTGGTCAGTTGTTGTCCTCTCCAGGTGATGCTTAGGTTCTTTCTAGCCTCTCTGTTCCGTAAATGGAAAGCACACACTTGTGCTTTAGAGGGATTTGGTTTCAAGTAATTGAGATAATAGGCAGATAGTGTTTGAAGACCTGTAGTTAGTTTTTCTTCCACCTGCTTAAAGGTTCTTCCTTGGGCAGCAACTGCTGTATCATCTGCATAGTTGAAAGATCTTGTGACAGGTTCAATTGGTTCGTCATTGGTATAAATATTATATAACAATGGAAGTGTCCTTGTGGAATGCCATTATTCTGTATCTTCCATCGACTTCTTTTGTTTTGTAGAGCAACAAAGAAGCGTCTATTTTGTAATAGACAGCTCATAAATTGCGTCAGATGATAGTTTTTTGTAACAGCAAAGGTCTTTTCTAATAATTTATTATGGTTGATGGTGTCATAGGCGGCAGTGAGATAGACGAATGCAACACCAGTTATCTGTTTGCGTTCGTAACCGTCTTCTATACATTGTGTCAAATGCAAGATCTGTCCACAACAAGACTTCCCTGGACGAAAACCCACCTGCTCTCTTATCAGTGTTTTTTTAATATGTGCTGAGATGCGATTAACTATCATTCTTTCCAGGACTTTATAAAGATGACACAGAAGTGATATGGGTCGGAAGTTTTAGCTTCTGTGGGCTGTTTTCCAGGTTTCAGCAGAGCCACTATTTTGCTTTTTCTCCAAATCTTTGATGTCTAGAATCCACTTCTTAGTCGTTGGCCTGAACGTTTTTACTTGTTCCATTCTTAGGTCATCTAAGCCAGCGGCTTTGTTATTTCTTCATTGCGCGTATTTCGATTTCTAATTCTCCCAGAGAGAAACGTGTGCCAATATAGTCGTTCTCTTCAGGAAATCTTTGATGTCTTTTGTTTACATATCTTTTCTTTATTTTCCCATTCAACAATAATTGGTGCGTTATCTGATTAGACGTTACATCAGAAATAACTGTGGGAGCGGTCAATGGGTCATTGTTAAGGTTCTTCAACAGTTGCCATGCCTTCCTGCTATTTTGTTTTGTATCAAGTTCTGTCATAAGATTGCACCATTTTTCTTTTCTTGTTGCTGATATGGCTGACATAATATCTTCTCCTGTTTGTATTGTATCATCAGAAAATGGATCTTCTTCGATAGATTGCTATTTACCAAAAAATTTGACATGGTAATTTGCAGACCAGCACAACTAAAGGATGCTACACATTAGCTTTCATCCACAGCCTTCATCAGAAAAGGAGACACACACAAGTTCATTCACATAAGCAAGCGCACCTCACACACACATCACTGCCTTCTGTGGCAGCTCGGACTCCTTTCTGGTGCAAACTACTGCAGAGTGCAACTGCATGTTCGTGAGGTGTGCTTGCTTGTGTGTGTGTTTTCTTTTCTGATAAAGGCTGTGGCCGAAAGCTAATTTGTAATGTCTTTTAGTTGTACCTATTATAAATTATGTGTCCCTTTGGAAGTCAGGCCTGGAAGCTGGAGAGATTGAATAAGAGTCTCTGATCGTTCTTTCCACCAACCTGTCGTCTTCTAAAGTTGTGTCCCTAGCGCAGAAGACAGCTCATCGGCCGTGGGATCTACTTCGACAGAGGCTGCTATGCTGTCAATTTGAATATGTGATTTTCCTTTTTGTGGGATGCCACTGGCCCAGGTTAGTCTCTGTATCTACAGAGTGCAAGATCTGTAGTACTGACAATGATGGTAGGCGACACTTCTCATTGTTGTATCCTGTTTAATATCCAAATATTTATACATTTACAGTGTCTTTTCCAACAGTTGACACAGCTTTCTTAATTCTATGGTAACTTTTCCATCCAACTTCCGAAGTATGATACACATATCTGGCTCTCCGGTACACACTAGACAGAGTGAGTATTACATATTCAAAACTAAGTTACACCCAATGTAGAGTACAGCATGTCCGGCTCCGAAGAAGACCCGAAACAGAATGCCTATTACATTTCACATGTGAGTAACACACGATACTGAGACGTGTCCGACCCTACAGAACACCCGAAACAGAAGTACGTGTCCGGCGCTCCAGATCACCCGAAACAGAGTGACTACCGCAGCCGAAGTACTTCTTCTCCCAGTTGCGCCAAAGCAACCTGAAGCACTTCAGTTGCAATATTGTTACTCTTATGTTTCTCAAAACTAGTGAAATTTAATAAACAAAAACGATACACTCATTGGGTAACCATGAGAGATTGTATTATTAAAAACTGGGTGAAATTCAACGAAAAGTATACAAATTATTACTAGGAAAAGTTAGGCGTTTTTGGGACTAGCACCCGAAAGTGCCAACCCATCAGAAGCCAGTTCAGTACAACTGGTGGACTATCCCATGGGACTGGTACATACTGTACCATCTGTCACTTTTACCTCACTCAAGTTTTGTACCATATGCTACTTCAAGTGCATCAAGCTGCTTCTAGCAAAATAAAATACTGGCGGCCACAGCCAGGAATATCACACATCCCCCTCATTCACTGATTTCCAAAATTGGCCTGTTCTCGAAGGTAACTAACAAGATTGGAAATGAGAAAATTTTGCCCCAAATTTTGTAAAAAATTGAACTTTCCAATCTCTCAGTGGCTCCCCTACTCTCTCATTCATGGAAACTTAAAAAAAAATTAAGACGTTGCTGTTCCTAATATAACACCGCTATTTACCATAACCATCGACTTCCTATTGCTAAACATAATTTTTATCATGTTAATTCTATCAAAAAACGTTAACTAAACACACATTGCATTATAAACTTCTTCTTGCAAAAAAATATCATTTATGATTTTCAGGTTATATATTTCCTTTAAATGTTCTGTAGTCTTGTTATTCAACAATAAACATCTACACGTAAACCATTAAATCTCCTCATAAACACTCACTACACTTATTGATATTAATATATGATAGGAACTACATAATATATGCCGTCGGCGCAATGCCGTCCATGTTTACACATCACACATTTCCCATCTACTATGAGTGCAACGCCATCCACTTTTACCCAATAACACTCACATTTTTTTTTATCTAACATTGGCGTAGTGCCGTCCACTTTTACCCACTAACACAAAATTTTTTACTTATGCCAGCAATAGGCCATCCATATATATTGTTTACTATCACATAGCTTAGAAATACTCTAAATCATTTCAGCATAAAAGTGTCCTTACATAAAATTCATACATAAATGTTATGTAGTTTTACAATATAGATAATGTTTTTTCCTGTTCAACCCACATTTCAAGTATCTGTTTTAATGCAACTCCCATATTATCTATATTTTTACTCACCTCAATTAGATGAGGTATGTTTTCTACCTTCAATTACACCTTCAGCCACCGTTATACATCAGGCATGACTCATCCTAGGTAGTGTTCACTTCCATTCAAGATTATACCAGTGCTTGATGCACTGCTATTATACTTCTACATATTGAGAATCGAAATGATATCAGAATAGCTCTCATTTTATACGGTACTTCATGTTTTGTTTTCATTTCTTTCAATACACTCAACTAGGCATTGAAACAAGGTTCACAGGTCTTTTGAGACAACTGAAGATACCCTACATCATGATAACAGAGAAAAATAGCGAAATAAATCCTGTTGCTTTATTTCGCTCGAAACTTATTAAGGACTTTGCTGCTCAAACATGTAAACGCTGTGAATATAACAAACATTTCTCATGTGATTTATGTATTTGTACTTCAATACTTATTACTGTCTGTGAGATTTATGTCTTGTGTCCATTAGCTGTGTGGGTAATATTTCTACATCGTGATACAGTTAATAGCAATGCTTCGGCGGAATGTGTGGCCGATTCTCACGTCGCCTATTACCTTCCTGTTCCCTATCATCATATATGAGTTGTCGACTTCTGTGGTCGATCCAAAAGTCTTTCATTGTCATTTATATAGCTGGACTCATCCTAGCCTAAATATATATGCATTGCAGCGGGAACCTCATTATTGCTTATAATCACTCACAGAACATCTACGAATTGTTGCTAATAAAGTTTAATATAAGTGTCTCAAGACCATTGCGTATTGTTAATTCTGATTGTTTCTGCTTACTTGGTTTGCCATCGTCCTGTTCCTGTGTGCCAGCTGCAAGCTAGCTAAATAAAGAAATATAGCAAATTGTTTATATGTGTATGTAATTTCCTTGTGTTTCATAACTTATGCAAAAAGTTTCTTTTCGTAGTTTATAGAGTGTTCTCCTGCATGTAATGATGCTGACTGTAGATCTTATAGCATAGGTTCTGTACTTTTTTTTGCAAACTTTAAGATGCATGTTACCTTTGTTATCCATAAGTCTAGTCTATGACTGGCTGCTTAACTATTCAGTCAGTATGTCTTTTGTTTCAATTGATCCCTTTTTTTGTCTCTTTTCTATCATTTTATCTTTTTGTCTTGAATAGAGAAGAAGAACAGATGACAGATTTTAGTTCAGAATGATGAAGAGGGAAGAACTAACAGTGTGAAAATAAAGGAAGTAAACTGTTAGTTAACTTGGGTACCTGGTAAGTTTCAGCTACCTAGCAATGCTAAGAGTGCTTTTGCCCCCTGACGTTTCCTTGTTTCTGATGAAAGTTTTTGATATCAACAATGTTATACAATCCTTTGCTCTGTCCTGTCTTTGGGTTGGCCACCTCCACAGCACTAGGTTGCGTCAATTTAATTGTTCTATATGCACCCTCATATGTTTCATGGAACTTCTTGGTTTCTGAACCGATTTTTGAGGACGTCGGTCTGGACTTAATTAGCACCAGTTCATCAACTTGGTACCATACCTGTCTGATTTGCTGCTCATTGCTGTTATAATATTCCCTGCTACCATTATGGTTATTTCCTGTCCTAAAACCCCTTTGAAATCCACCTCTTCCCCTTCTAGATGGACTACAGTTACTATCATGAAGTCTGTCTTCCTCCATTCGACCATGCTCCTTGTTATTGTTTGATGTGCTATTCCTATTTTTATGCCAGCTTTCCGGCACTTTTATGTTGTCAGAAAGCTCATCCAGCTGTTATAATATATACATGAGGTGGTTAGCTTCACTCTTGTTGACATGAATTAGTTTCTCCTGTACAGACACTGGAAAATTAAGAACTGCTATTTCTACTAAGTCAGATTCACGTCAAGGATCAGTTAAATACTGGTTCTTTTCCCAGTAGTGCTGAAAGAACTCCTTATAACTATCCCAGCCACTGTTTTCAAAGTTCCTAGCTTCAGATATTTCTGTTCTTATACTGTTTTGTGTACTGTTGGACCAGTAATGGTTTAAGAATGCTCTAACAAATTCTTGGAATGTTTTACATGTGTTACTGGCTCCTGTCCCCCATGGTTACGTTTTCCCATTCAAAAAGACTGTCTACAAATTTGATTTCCTGCTGTTCTGTCATGTTGTCAGGCGTGATGCCCTCAGACTAGTGAATGAAAGCAACATGATGTATACTACCTTCGCTAGAAAAGTTATGAAGTTTGTAAGCATTGGCATTACTAACTACTTCATTAATATAAACAACACCCTTATGTTTTTCCTGTTCAACCCATTTCGAGTTTCTGCTTTGACACAACTCCCGTATTATCTATATTTTTACTCACCTCGCTTAGTTGAGGTATGTATTGTACCTTCAGTTCTATTTCTCTCAAACGACCCTGAATTGTATTTCTATTACCACTACGAACAGTTTCTATTTGTGATACTTGAACGCTAAGGACTGCATTTTCGTTCTTTAGGTCTATGAATTGTTTGTTTTGCCTTTCATGGGTAGCTTTGCAAGTTTTGTCTAGTTTACTCTGATCTTTACTTAATTTAATGACTTCATCCCTGAATGACAATACAATGATAATCTTGAGGTTGCATGGGATCTTTTATTTTCACTACTTCATCATCAATATTACGATTAACCTCTTGCTTACGCTTTTGCAATTTCTGACACCATTCTTTACTCTCATGTTCAATTCCTTTTTCACAGGCCCCTATTCTAGTTTCATGAGAATCATCCCTGGTCTCTAAATAATTAAACTTACGATTAATTTTTGTTGTCTCCTCGATTGTTGCTTCTGTTTTATCAGCAAGTAGCTATTCCCATTCTTTAATTCATTTGAATACTTTTCTAATTCTTTTTGCCACTGTTCTATCTTTCCTTCTAGCATTTTTTAAAATTCTTTTTACCCCTATTCTATCTTTTCTTCTAGCCCTATTTTTAATTCTTTTTGCCTAGAAACTAACTCCACTAATATTTCAACCATACGTTTATTATTACCTTGTATAGGCTTTTGCTGCGCCATAGCTTAATCTAATTGTTCTACTTGTTGATTCATTAGCAATGGCAGTGTTGGAGTTATCATCTCTGACATCACCATTCACCTTATTTAACTTATCATTAACATCAATGTCATCTGTATCAGAATCCACCTCTCCAATTTTACTATTGCTAATATTTAAAGTTATGTTTTCTTGTAAAACTTCGGTTTCTACATCAGATTATTCTGGTAAATAGCTATCATCCATTTGATTTTGTACACTTTTCTGATCTACTACTAAATCTAATTTTTCCAGTTCATTCTCCATTACTGACTCTCGGTTAAAAAATGGTTCAAATGGCTCTGAGCACTATGGGACTCAACTGCTGTGGTCATAAGTCCCCTAGAACTTAGAACTACTTAAACCTAACTAACCTAAGGACATCACACACATCCATGCCCGAGGCAGGATTCGAACCTGCGACCGTAGCAGTCGCACGGTTCCGGACTGCGCGCCTAGAACCGCGAGACCACCGCGGCCGGCACTCTCGGTTAATATGCTCTTTACTTATATTACTAATTTCATCTGGCATGCCGTGTAATGGGCTTGCCTCTTCAGTTTCATTAACCTGAGGCTGCACTACCTCGTCCCTTCTAAGATTGTACGGTGTTTCACTTTCCCCCAAATTTTGTTATTAAATAAATTATTACATAACAATTTAAAAATATTCTTAAAAATCTATAAGGTTGTCAACACTAGCTTCCTCTCACTAGCTGTAAAGTGAGAAGCGTACTCGGTACCTTTTTCTACGGTGCGATGCTGCTGCTCGACGTGTTGTTTTTCTTGTGTTGGGTGTCTTTGGCTGCTGTAGTCCACCACAGATTGCGTATCTCTGCCGTTTGTCGCATGCTGACGTTGGACTGCAGCTGGTGGAGGCGACAGGTGTACACTGCTCTGCTAACTGCTCCATGAAGCGTTGTTTCTCGTAGTGACGAAACAAAACGTAATCCTTTTGGAGCACGTACTCTCTTAAAACTTTACACTTCGATTTTGCGTTTTGGTGTTTTCACTATCAACTATGTGACGTGGATTAATTATCGGCATTTATAAATTTTGTTGCCTAACAGTTCAAAGAAACTTACAAAAGTTCAAACAGGATATTATTTCACAGTTCACACAGTGTCACTTTTTATCTTTTTCACTGTTCATATACTACTGATTAGCTCATTTTATGATAATAACTACAGTCCACTGTTCTCACTATGAATTTCACATCTCATCCAGTACACACTTCTCGTTAATGGATAGTAGTCTCTTCTTTAAATACACGGTTCCCAGCAAGGAGATGCCATGTATAAATTATGTGACCCTTTGGAAGTCATATCTGGAAGCTGGAGAGATCGGGAGAGATTGAATAAGAGTCTTTGACCGTTCTTTACACCAACTTGTCGTCTCAAGTTGTGTCCCCAGCACAAAAGAAAGCTTATTGGTCATGGAATCTTCTTCGGCGGAGGCTGCTACACTGTCAATTCGAACCTATGAATGTGCTTCTTGCGGGATGCCACTTGCCCAGGTTAGTCTCTGTATCTATAGAGCGCAAGATCTGTAGTACTGACAATGATGATAGGAGACACTTCTCATTGATGTATCCTTTTTGGTTATTATTCAAATATTCACACATTTACACTGTCTTTTACAACTCTTGACTTAGCATTCTTAATTGTATGGTAACTTTTCATCCTACTTCCGAAGTATGATAGACATGACAGAGTGGCCGGCCGCGGTGGTCTAGCGGTTCTAGGCGCTCAGTCGGGAACCGCGCGACTGATACGGTCGCAGGTTCGAATCCTGCCTCGGGCATGGATGTGTGTGATGTCCTTAGGTTAGTTAGGTTTAAGTAGTTCTAAGTTCTAGGGGACTGATGACCTCAGAAGTTAAGTCCCATAGTGCTCAGAGCCAGCCATGACAGAGTGAGTATTACATATTCACAACTAAGGTACGCCTGATGTAGAGTACAACATGTCCGGATCTGAAGGAGACCCGAATCAGAGTGCCTATTACATATTAACATCTAAGTAAAGCATGATACTTAGACATGCTTCCATTGTAGGATTTCAGATGTTTGCTTCTCCAAACTAAGTCTCTGCTGGTAGCGTGCAATATCATAATACTTGCTCAGAAAGCAGGATATATCAAGCTGCGGTCAAGACCTACAATCTGAAACTGCGAACATTTTGGAATATAATGTAGTTGTGTAATTCATATTGACATTAACAGATTATAAAATATTATAGTAGTTCAAAAGTTCTGTAGTATGGTTTAAATAAAGGGTACAGTTTGGGACTAGAGCAGAAACAGTTGATTGTGTGGTTAAAGAAATTAAGCTGATTTATTTTTAAAGGGAGCAAATCATAACTTCAGGGACATTTCCATTAAATTTCTTCAGTTGTGTTAACTTTCTTTTAGAATAGAAACAGTTGCATGGACACAAGGAATAGTACTTGATAACTGTGCTTTGTCAAACTGTCACTGCATTAAAACGCAGGGGATTACAAAACTATGTGCTGTTAACAGATACCACGTGGGGTAGCCGCATGGTCTGTGGCGCCTTGCTACGGTTTGGGCAGCTCCTCTCGTCACAGGTTACAGTCCTCCCTCAGGTATGGATATGTGTTTTGTCCTTAGTTAGTTTAAGATAGAATAAGTAGTTTGTAATCCTAGGGATCGATGGTCTCAGCAGTTTGATCCCATAGGAACTTACCACCTGATTTCCCTTCCTTGTTAAAAGATGCAGAATAATTGGAAACCACAATTTGTACCTCGTACAAAAGCCATACAAAACACTCAGACGTTAAACTACAAATAGCCAATATTGTTTTTCAGTCCAATAATGTACTACTTGACTCTCGCAATATCAGGCAGATTCAGTTGTGTATCAGATGAAATGAACTTTTAAATTAAATAAAAGAGAAACTGGATTCAAGAATATATCAAACCAATCACGTTGCTATAAGAGAATGTTTCCCTACAGGAGGTATCACACCAAAATAAACATCAGTTTCTTTTGAAAGACTACCATAAACCATCAGCCAAGACTATGTATGCCAACTTTTCACAATATCCATTATAAATTACATCTCGAACTTACACCATATCAATCTTGCAAAGATACTTTCTTACATAGTGCAGCCAAACATTATGTGCAGGACTTTCAAGAAAAGTAGGAATCTGCCTTTCTAACTCTACAATATGGTGATGTGCAGATGGCAGTGATTTCAGTTTTGCAGTGTAATGGGATCTTCCCCTATTTTAAACTCCTTGGCTAGTTTTATGACAGAAAGACACCCTGAGCAAAGAGGTTGAATGCAGTGAGGTAGGTTCATGCATAGACTATAGATAAAAAATTTAGGTACATTCAAGTAAAGGTATCAAAAATGAGTGCAACCATATTAAAACTGTCTGTACTGTGCATGCGCAGCTTCAAGACAGTTTTGACGGCCAGAAAACTTTGCGTTATTTGAACGCATATTTCACATATTTTGTTGTTTGGCCACCTGTAGAGATAGTTGACATCTTTTCTCTCTTTGCAATGCCTAAATGAGCCTACTTACTATTAGTGGTCAGCTCTTCTTGCAGTGAGCACCTAATAACATGAACAGTAATTTTTGCGACAGCGCCACATTTGTCACTGAGATGGAAGGTAAGAAACTTGTGTTACATCTCCATTGTTATCTTGGCACTGAATATGGAAATTGTACATTACAATTTACACTGGTGACCAAAATTAAAGCAACAAACGGAAATTTTGCGAGGTTGGATTTATTTTTCTACAAAACAGTATAAACAGGTGATAGTAAAGTAGAAACAATGCAAAGAATACAGAACATAAGCAACTGCAACATGTATAATGATAGACAAAAATGTTCGTTTTCTTCCAACTTAACTGATTTGCACTCACCTTCCAAAGACTGTTAATGTTCTCAGTATGGAGTGTGACCACCTCTGGCAGCAATACAGCGCTGGAAATGATGGGACAAGTGTGAATGATGTCATCAATCTCATGTTGATGCATTAATGCCCATTCTTCCTGCAGAACTGCTCGCAAGCCTTGGAAGTTGTTGGTGGATACTGACGTGGTGCAACCCATCTCCCTAGTGCAATCCCACGCATGCTCTATAGGATTCAAATAGGAGGAGCGAGCAGGCCACGCCGTTCGTGCAGTATCTTCCGCTTCCAAGAAAACACAACCTCTGTGAAGTCAAGCGTTATCGTTCATACCATTAGGGATCCTCCTTGATATCGGCCTCTTTCCACAATGTTTGGGTTCCAAAATCGTGTTCCACATGCCCTCCAGATGTGAATCACTCTCCAAACCAAACTGACATTCATCTGTGAAAAGGACATTGGCCCACTGTTCGACCGTGCGGGTGGCATGTTGATAACTCCACTCTAGATATTCCCTTCTGTGAAGTCGCGTTATAGGTACACATACTGCAGGTCTCCGACAATAGATGCCACTCTGCCGAAGCAAGCAAACAACGTACAGAATGCAGCAGATACCGTGATGGTGCAGAGCAGCGTTGCCAACCTTTTAGCGTTACTGGATCGCATAATTGAAACGAAATTTTCATATATTTCGTTGAGGGATCGTACGTATCTACAGTATAAAGTCCGTTTTTGGGTGTCTGTCATGGACTTCTTGTTGCAGGTGACCTATCTGACGGCTTCCAGGAGCAACAAGAAGGTCATTTTCAATATTTCGCTTAATTATTGACTGAATTTAAAAATTTAACATGCTAACATAATCGACTCATTAAGAGTAAGTTAAGTTTAACATGATAAAATAAATATTACAATTAGAAAGTAAGTATTTGTCTTGAAGGTGATGACGCTTAAATATTCCAGTTTTGTTCATCCATTACTCGAAAATTAAAACATTTAGAGATTTCCAACAAACTTCACATTTAACTTCAAATGTTTAGGTAACTCCTTCTCGCTAACAGCCCCCACAAAATGAGGGAAGAAAAACGTTTATCGCCTACAGTATTTTCACTGCTCATGTGGTGAAACTTCGGCATCTGCCATGCCGTTTTAATTTTTTACTTCTTTCCCACCAACGCTATTCGCATAACACTTTGCACACAGTATCTATATATGTCACTGAATGTACCTGCAAAATTATATCACTGTGCGGTACATAGTTCCGGGGGGTACGATGTGATGGGCACTTAGACGTTTCAAAACCTAGCTTCTGCTTACATTTACATGCAATAAAACTTAAACATCAGGCGTGAGGTTTTAATTTATCACTGGTCTTTACTGCTAATGCTATTCGTAACACATTTTGCATATAGTATCTACACAATCACTGAATGTACCTGCAACATAACATCACTGTACAGCAAATACTTCAGGAGATATGACGTCAGAAATAATGAGATTTGTGAGAAACTCGCTTCTCCTTAAAATGGAGCGAAAATTACCTATCCAGTTATCATCCAATCATTCAAAGTAAAAGCACTTAGCAACTTCCAAAAAACTTTCAGCATAATTTCAATCTTATTCTAAACTTTTTCTCACTTACGTGCTTATGGTCAAGAATAACGGAATTAGAGCGCTGTTATGATTGTTACAGTGCATTGAGAAGTCGTGGCTCGTCTCGTCTGCGGTTTTATACTGGTACCAAATAAAAACAGACTTGTTCGATTCTTCCACGTTAACGTCGCCACATTTTAATGCTCTTCATTTTTAATTTTTTTTATGTATACGATTCATAAAATCATATAAAATTTTTTTCCTTGTTTGCTTACCTTGGAAGAAGACTTAAAAATGGAATGCATCATCATTATCATCATCACATCAACATCATCTTCCTCCTCTGGAGGGTCAGGAATAAACGAATTCTAAGCAGATAACCCCGTACATAACTGTGTTTTCTTCATGCTACTGAGCATATTTTCCTTAGAAACAAAATTTCTGCATGAGGCTGCTGCTGCTCACACACTGTCTGGCAAGCAAACACCCATTCACTGTGGAAGTAATGAGCCTATTCCCATTTTCCACTTTTACAACATTCTTCTAACTAACAATTCTTTTGCAGTCAGCATTCGAATGTGGAAGGGATAAACACGAGAGCGCCAACTCTGGTAGGCCAAATAAAGTTTTTATGTTGAGTATGTTACCCCAAAATATCCACTTCTGCGCAGTTCTTAAAATTTTCGTCAATTTTGTCGATAGGAAGTTTTCTCCAGTCATCATCGATTTGTTGTAGATGCTTGTTATCATCCAAAGAAACTGTTCTTGGAAATTTTGACATAAGAGGTACAAGAAAGGGCGTTGTTTTCCTTTCTTTGTTTTACCCTCTAGTACCTCCGGTTACATATATGTAACGTAAGCTTTATATGGGTTTTACTGGCGTTTAGCCAATGCTAGTTCCCCAATTCCCACTGTTACACATTTGTACAAGCTATGCAGCGAATTCTATGAGGAATAATTGGAACTACTGTATAAATATAATCTTTGACCATGTTTGTAACTTCTTAGGCAGAAGTTGGTCGCTATCATGTAGCGCAAGGTATGTGGTATCCTCTATTTGTGTGGATAAAATGTTTTGAATCAGTTTATATTAAATATTTTCCCTTTAAATAAGTACTAGTGGACCAGTTATTTGTATTATTTTTGTTCTGCGTATTGAAATACCCTAGGAAGGTTGAAATGAACTCATGTTACATATGTGTAACTGTGGATGTTTAGGGTTATGTTTATGAATGTTCGTATTGTGATGTTTAGGTATTTTATTTCATTTCCAGTTAACGATTGATGACATTCTTGAGGTTCTAAATAATCCTGATGAAAGTGATTTTTCTGAACTTGGTGTTGAGGATGATGATGAAATTCAGACTAATGGTAGCACATATCATGACGGCAGAGAAACTTCTACTCCAGAGATGTTGCAAGAGTCAGCTGTTTTTGATTCAGTAAATCCTGAGGATGTCCCAGAAGATACAGAGTTGTGGAGGGTCGATGATGACTTTACTCCAGAAATTCATCCATTTGTGCAGCTTCCAGAAGACGAACATGAAGAAGTGCTCACCCCTTTGCAGTACTTCAGATCTTTTGTGACATGTGAAATGCTGGAACTCTGTATTCAACAAACTAATATTTATGGTGTTCAGAAATTGGGTACAACTATTGACATTACCCTAGCTGAGCTGGAGCAGCTTTTAGATATTTACTTGCGAATGGGCTTGGATCAAAGCCACTTCCAGAAACTAGTATCTTTGTTGCATTTCCAGGACATACAGAAAGAAGATAAGCTACAGAAAATTCGACCTTGGCTTACTTTGTTCTCACAAACGTGGCTGAGAAAACTGCCTGAGCAGAATCAGTATGCTGACGAAATAATGATCCCTTTCAAAGGATGCACTAATCTTCAACAGCATATACAAAAGAAGTCAACACGGTGTGCATTTAAAATGTGGGCTAGAGCTGGTTCCTCAGGGTATTTGTATGATTTAGACGTTTACCAAGGTGCAGCGTCTAAGGTAACAAGGCATGTCACTGGAAAAGGTCTTGGTTACAATGTTGTAATGAAGCTAACTGCAGCATTGGAAGAAAATCCCTTTTTCAGGGTTTACACAGACAATCTCTTCACACCGTAACTTGGTGCTGAGAGCCTACTGAAGAGGGGTATTTATTATATAGGCACAATAAGAGATGGAAGATTCAAGCAATGTACTCTTCCTGATGAAAAGCAGATGAATGCGCAAGTATGTGGTACTACAGCTTCACAAGTTGCTGCAACAGGCAAGTTCATCATCGTGAAATAGTATGATAACAAATGTGTTACGTATTTTGCCTAACAGGTATAGAGCCAAAGGACATGACAAAAAGATGCGATAGAACTAAGAAAGAACATATTTTCATCCCTAGGCCATCCATTGTCCAAATGAACAGGTAATATGGGAGGAGCAGATCTTCATGATATGTTGACATCGCTATACAAATTCCCCTAAAATCCAGAAGATGATATTTGTATATCTTCTGGCACACAATAGCAATAGCTGTTGTCAATAGCTGGCTGAAATATAGAGAAGACTGCAAGGCCCTGTCTGAAAAACATTTTTCTCTCAGACAGTTTCAAGCTAATCTTGCAAATGCATTGTTATCTGATGGACAAAGAAAATTCAAGAGGGGATGTCCAAGTACTGAAGATATGTCCAAGAAATTCAAGAAACCTGCTACTACAGTAACTCCAGTGTTGGAACGCCAAAAGGACAAAATTGACCACTTTCCTCGTTGGAATAACGCGAGAGGAAGGCGCAAAATTTGCATGAAACAGAATACTTTTGTTTAGTGCCAAAAATTCAAAGTTTTTCTGTGCCTCAACAAGGACAGAAACCGCTTCAGAAGATTCCATTACTGAAAGAAATGTATGTAAATACGTTTATTGTTACATTATTGTACAAGCTTTTGTAATAAACCGATTCAGAACGCAAAACTGTGATTATACATTCACCTTACACATGCCAATACTATCACCTTCAATCCCAATGTTACATATGTGTAATTCATTGGAGAAAAAGGACTCAAAACGAAAAAAAGCTAAAAGTTGTACATTTGTCCTCCCAAAATACTGGTAACTGTAAATAATACTCTGCTAAGAACAACCTACAATTAATATTAATTGTTGTCAATCCCAGAGGGTTAATAGAGCACTCTTAGGCGTCAAAACTGCAAACAATGACAATAAATCATCATCAAAGTTATATCTCTTTTTCAGTTATGACCATTCTGTCTGCACGAAATCCTTATATCTGCATCAAAGTCTTTTACGGCGTCCTGTTCATTATATGTTTCTTGTTTCTGGGTGCCCTCAAAACTTCAACTCCTAAATACATTTGGCTGTCAGGAAGAAACTTCGACCTGTTGTTGAGGTCAGTGTCAGTCAAATTACTGGTTATGACATACTGCTGGTCCATTTAGCAAAGTGACACTTCCTTGTAGCCCTCTACCATATTTCCATTTAAGTCAATAATAACAACTTTACCACTCCGGAAATGCTTATTTACATCTGTGAATTTCAGTAAAATAAAAGCCAAAAGTGAATAAAATAATTTAAAAAGAATATCATTGAGGGATCGCTGAATATCTTCTGCAGCAACCAGCCTCTCCCTAGGTTATTTAGAATCAAACGAGAGATGCAAGGCATTGCACTGTTCTAAATGGTTCAAATGGCTCTGAGCACTATGGGACTCAACTGCTGAGGTCATAAGTCCCCTAGAACTTAGAACTACTTAAACCTAACTAACCTAAGGACAACACACACATCCATGCCCGAGGCAGGATTCGAACCTGCGACCATAGCGGTCGCGCGGTTCCAGACTGTAGCGCCAGAACCGCTCGGCCACCAGCGGCCGGCTGCACTGTTCTAAAATTCTCACTGCAACGGCCCGCAAAGATAGCCATCTAGTCTGTGATGGATGCAACAATTTATGAATTTTTATATGTAAAAACTTTTGAAACTCATGCAGATGTGCCTCTCTCTTAGCATTAGCTTTAAAATGGTTATGAATGTTCCTAGCTACGTTTTCACATCGTCTGGGAGCACATTTACAAACTTCGCTGGCACATATGTGAAGTGAGGAGAATCACAACCATCAGAAGCAGATCCTTAAACACTCCTTTCAGAAACATTGGACTCAGAGAATGAAAGTATTGGATTAGCATATAGGTTTTTACTTGTTTCACCTTCGTTTGCCTTATCTTATTCAGCCGTCTTAAAAATTTCACAAAGATTACAAAATTTACTTTCAATTTTATTTGTTTCTTTATCAAAGTATCTAACCACGACATATGACATTTTAACAGATCCTATGTCTGTTGACTCATCAGTAAAAACAATGAATTTTGTCTCAGTTTTTCTGCAAGTTCGTTCTTATGGCTCTCTCCTGCCATGTTCTTTACCATCTGTGAACATTTACTGCGATGCACATGTGTAGTGTGAGCGATTTTAGAATCAGATAAACCACTCTTAACCACACCCTCCAAGTGATTTACAACAGTGAAAGGCCTCCACAGTATCTACAAGAGTGAAAGGAAGATAGTGTTCTGCCACGAATTCTGTCTATTTAATTTTAGCAATGTGAGCCTGATTATTTCAGTTGTAGCATTCCACAAATGTATTCAAAATTGTCTGGCCTTTAGATGACACAAGCTTCAGTTTTTTGACATAATTTTTCAGTTTTAGAATGTTTTCTAACATGTCCCAATTCAGACACAGTAGTTACATTAGAGATTCTACTTCTAGCCCTTTTAGAGTATGATTCATCACTGCACAACCAACCTTTAAATTCAGGGTTAGTTTCCCAGAATTTTCTACATTTTTGTTTTCGCCTCTTACGTTCTTTCTAGGGACTACTAGGACCACTATCAGACCAATATCACTGTTTTCTGTTTCCTTTTACACAGTTCTGCACTGTTTGACACCTTATAAATCGCCCACTGTCCTCACCTGAGCCAACAAATTGATTGTAATGTTTTTCACTTTTGTATGAGCATGCAGGATGCAAAGCAGTTAATATGGTGAATTCCCCAGGGTGATTCATCTGGGGGAACTACCTAAGTTGACTTACACAGCTGCAGTGTAATGAAATTGGGGAATCCAACTGCTTGACAGACTGGCATGTAGGCTGCTCACAATTGTATTTATGAAATAATTATCAAAACTGAAATAAACCACAAAAATTAAAACAATGAAAAGACGAAATCTTCACAATAGTACGTTTTTCAAAAGATTATAGAACAGACTTGCTATCTGAAGGACTGATCTATTCTCATACACCATCTTAAATTACCATACATATATGATCCAGATCGTACGGTTGGCAATGCTGGTGCAGGGTACGGTTGGTTGGGGGTTGTAGGTTCCATGATTAGAATGGCTCAGCGTCAGATGGAGTGTTCTAGCGATCTTGGCAGCGAAGTGATAGACTTGCTGAAAGTGCAGGATGAGAAGCGTCACCAGGGAAGCAGGAGTTCCAGTGACAATATATTGTTGATGGAGTAAACGTGGCATACAATAACAGGATCCCACGACTGTTTGAAGAACATGAACCAATTGTAATAGCAACAATAAGGGGTAACGTATCACTGAACAGTCAACTATGGGGACTGGATGGCAGAACAGCCTATTGAAGATAATGATATTTCAAATACTTCCGAAATGCAGATGAGAGGACTTGAACAAGCAATGGAATTAAGAAGCGCAGGAGTGCCTTCGAAGGAAACTGACGTTATTTATAAATTCGTATTCGGTGGAAATTTCAAGTACAAACTGCCCATAAGGCCGGATAACGATTCTGCAAAGCTGTTTGGCTCCAAGCCAAGTGGGAAGAAGCCAAGGACATTTGTAACCTTTTGCTTCATGAAAGAATGCTTCAAGAATTTAAATGTCATTCTGTAGGAAGAGTAAAGGAAGAGAATTTGGTACTGACACCAGAATTTGATAGAAGAGCCATATGTAAGGATTTGTTATATGAGTAAGAACCAATACCCTTGCCACCTGAGGTAAACGCTATTGTAAAAATAGTAATAGGAGGTTTGGAGAGTGATTTATTAAAGGACAGTGGTTCAAAAATTTCCGCATTATTGCAAGAATATTTTTCAGTGTTGCCAAACAAAACGAACATGGCAGTGTTTCTGGTCTCAAATATGGACCTACAGGGAAGGTGTCCAAGTCAATACAGCATGACGTTACCCTGCCAGTGCAATTCAAAGGTGTCTTGATATAGCACACATTTTAATTATTCTTAAACCCAGTGCCAGTCTGATAACTGGGGTCGACTTTTTGAATTAATTTAGTTCTGTGGTAAATACTGAATTGGGTTATTTGAAGATATGTGTCAATGCAGTAGTGCTACTGTTTACGGAGCAACAAGGTTAGAAGGGAAGTAAGCTAAAAGGCTATTTCCTAGAAGATGGAGGGGGGCCCTGAGATAGCTTACTTTTGGTACAGAGAATTCTGAGAGACAGTAGCAAAGAGAATCAGGTGGTTACAGAACAGCAACAGATTCGAAAAAAGATAAGGGAGAAAGTTCATGCTCTGCAAAAGTTATCAGATGCTCAGAAGGAAACACTGAAGGAACTCTCACTAAGGAATAGTGACAAGTTTTCTGATTCTTCACTTAAAAATAAAACCACAGGAAAGGTTTGTGGCTAAGGTATATGTTGTGCCTTTTTTGCAAGGAGAAGTGGTACAGGGAATAAATGAAATGTTGTCAAAAGGGGCTACTGAACTAGCAAATAGTATGCACATCAATGTCTTGTTTGTGGTTCAGAAAAGAGATAGGAGCATTCGTCTGGCGTTAGATGATAGAAAGTTAATATAGAGGGTGGTCCATCTGAAGTTTCAGATGAGATTATCCCGGAAACTATACATCGGGTAAAAATAGTGGGTAAGACAAGTTCGTAAGCTCAAAGGGGGGACATCAAATGATAATACAAGTGACCTCTAGCCCCCGCCCCCTTGGGTGGGACGGGGGCTAACTTTTAAATCTTAAATGGAAACACCCATTTTTTATTGCAGATTTGGATTCTAGATAAAAAAGTAATCAAGTTATGTCTGAAACATTTTTTAAACCATTGACAGATGGCCCTGAAATTTTGAAAAAAGTAAAATTGGGGAAGAACTCTGATTTATTTAGAATTATCCGAGAAAGACGCATCAAATCGATAACAAATGTGCACCAATTCTTTCGTTACGCCAAGTTACGCTATTTTTGTACAAAATGTACTGTATCCTACTTTTAGCGTTGCCCAGTATCGTAGTAAAATGATGTTCCATGGGGTGCTTCTTGCCTCTCACATGTTGGGGTGCTTCATTAGTGTGAGTCCCCTTGCCTCTCACATGTTGGGGTGCCTCATTAGCGTGAGTCCCCTTGCCCCTCTCAATTTAGGGTGTTTAATTATTGAAATTAGTCGCAAAGAAATTGTTCAAAGTTATCCCCATTTGCTTCAATGCATAAAGTAAATCGTCTGCGAAAGTTGTCCACAGTTTTGAGCAGCACATCCCGTGGTATGGCTGCACACGCTCTTCGAATGCATTGCTCCATATCGCTGCAGGTTGTGGGCTGTCTTTCATAAACAATATTTTTTAAATAACCCCACAAGAAAAGATCAGGAGATGTTAGGTCTGGACCCCACTGAATTGGTCTGCCACATCCTATCCACCGACCAGGGTACCGTATATTTAAAACGTTCTGCACATTTTTAGCATAATAGGGAGCTGCTCCATCCTGTTGGAACCACATTCATTGCCTAGTTTCTAATTCAACGTCTTCCATTAGCTCCAACAAATCATCACGGAGAAGCTGTAAATAAGATTCCCCAGTAACATTTTGGTGAAAAAAATACGGTCCTATCAAGTAACCGTTTAAAATTCCTCACCAGACCACTAACGACCATTTATGTTGATTGTCAATAAGTCTGTGCCAGTGTGGATGACAATCATGACGATTTAATTCGCCATGGTTTTTGAATGTGGCTTAATCGGTGATCATAACGTATCTAAAAAAAATCATTGTCACCTCTTATCATTTCCAAGGCCCATTGACAGAAATGCACACGTATTTGCATATCTTTCAGCGTTAATGCCTGAGTCAGTGTGATATGATAAGCACGATAATTATGTGCCTTCAGAATCCTCAAAACAGTTGATTTTGGTATTCGAGTTTGTCTCTGAATCGCACAAATACTAATTTCGGGATCCAGAACTCAGGCGAGAACGGTAAGAGTATGAGCATTTTCATTGTATTCGAGATGACGAGGTGGATGGTGCATGTATCCATTTCGAGCTAGTTGAGTGCAATTTCGAATAATGTTTTCGTTTGGATGTCGTCTGTTTGGGAAACGATCCGCATACAATTGCGTAGCAGCGTAATTGTTATGGCATTCACCTAATGGATCTTTATAGGGCTTCATTCGAAGGACGTGGACCGTATAACTGAACATTCGTCGTCTTGTGTCGGGGTTGAAATCTTCAACTTCATAAGTAACGTCAGACAACTGTCTTACAACCTCATAAGGTCCAAAGTAGAGCCTGAGGAGCTTCTCAGAGAGACCAACTTTCCGGACAGGAGTGAAGATCCAGATGAGGTCACCAGGCTGGTAGACAACAGGGCGGTGGCTCGCGTCATACCTTCGGCAATCGTTTTCTTGAGCCTGCAGCGTGCAGAGTCGAGCTAATTGTCGAGCTTCCTCCGCTCTGGTTAACACCTGGCCGATGTAGCCGTCTTCCACGTCATCAGGATGTAATGGACACACAGTGTCCATCGTCGTAGTCGCCTCACGCTCATGCACCAGGAAAAATGGCGTAAATCATGTTGCGTCTTGTTTGGCAGTGTTGTAGGCAAACGTCCCGAAAGATAGCACCTCATCCCAGTTGCTCTGCTCAACATCGACGAACATTGATAGCATGTCGGCCAAGGTCTTATTAAGCCTGTTAGTTTGCGAATGGTAGGCAGTCGTCATGTGATGAGTAATTCTGCACCAAGGGTTTATCTCTGTCACAAGATTCGATTGAAAAACTTTCCCTCGACCCGTAATAAACGACCTTGGGGCACCGTGTTTTAATACAATGTCTTCCATGATGAATTTGGCTATCTCGGACGCTCCGGCTGTTTTCACGGCTTTTGTAATGGCATAGCGTGTCAGTTAATCAGTGCAAACAATAATCCATCTATTGCCACTAGCAAATGTTGGAAATCGTCCGGGAAAGTCAATCCCAACTCGCTGGTGGAATTGGTATGAGTCGGTCAGGCCTTTCCCCTCTGGCACTCTCGACAGTGCGACACATGGTGACGGACACTCCTAAATAAACCTGGCCAGAAAACTCTCTTGCGCATCTTATCTTATGTCTTCATAAATCCTAAATGTCCGGCCTCAGGTGTGTCACGGAATTTCTGTAGAACATCGAAGCACATGTGTTTAGGAATCACTGGGCGTTGTGCAGGCTGAATGATGTCATTCTTCACCTCTTCTAGGAAATAGCCTTTTAGCCTACTTCCCTTCTAACCTTAATTTTCTCTACCTCTTTCCAAACAGATCAAAGTTTTTCTTGCTTTTCTTTCACATCCTCTGACCGATTTAAGTCAAGCATAATTTGTATTATCTTGGCGTCCTTCTTCAGCTCAGCAGAGAGATCCTGGAGTGCAGCGAGACAGTCACTATCTTCATCAAAGTCCTGATGGTCTTGCACAGGATTTCTTGAGAGACAGTCGGCATCTTTGTGTTTTCTTCCACTTTTGTACACTATGAGCCTTAAGACCTGTAAACCAACAACGTGAATGATGGTCTGTAACAACTGTGAATAGCCTTCCATAGAGATACTGTCGAAATCTGCACATGGCCCAGATCACAGCAAGACATTCTCTTTCTGTAGTTTTCTCACGACCGGCTTCATCTATCTCGATTTGCCAGTATCACGAGTGCATGTCAATGGCTGAGAAGAACTTAGCCCCCTTCAGACAATCTAGTGTATCGTCAGTTCATGGAAGGGGGTAAACGCCCTTTTTAGTTACCTTATTAAGTTTCCTGTAGTCAACACAAAAGCGCCAACTGCCATCCTTCTTTCTGACGAGAACCACTGGTGACGACCATGGGCGCTGTGAAGGCTGAATGATGTCATTCTTCACCTCTTCTAGGAAATAGCCTTTTAGCCTACTTCCCTTCTAACCTTAATTTTCTCTACCTTGTCGCGAATTATTCGACGGTATGTTATCTGGCTTATTGGTTGATGGGTCTCCAGTGCTATTCCGGTGCTTCACTGTCGATTTGTCTAATTTGCCCTTCACCTGTGGTTTCAAGCATTCAGAGAACTCTTGAAGAATGGCAAGTAGCTTCCTCTGTTGTTCCTTAGTGAGATCTGGTGATAGTCGAGCTTATCTTGTCTCATAGTGATAGCGCCAATTTTGCCCACAGACTCGGCATGGGAGGTTTCTATGATGCTCAGCTGTTTGGCAGTTAACAGCTCAGCATTTGCTACACACATGCGTCTTGGAAGGATCTGCGGTTCTCAGCGACAGTTAACTATCCACAATTCACCGAATCCGTTCTTAAACGAGACGACAGAGACTAGGATGACCAAGTTATTCTTCAGTGGTATGCTTCTCTTAGATTCTACTACAAGATCCGTGGATTGATGCATGGCATGACACATGACAGTTACCTTTCTAGCGCTGACTACAGGAATGATCACTTCATCCAGCACACATAGTCTCCACACACTCGGATGTGCATCTTCCTGTCCACCGTATCTCATCTCGTCTAGCATAGTCTTCGAGCCACAGCAATCTACAATTGCCTGAGAAACTTTCAAAAAGTCCCATCCGAGAATGACGTCATGACTACACTTTTGTAAGGTGATGAATTCTAAGCGCTGTGTATGGCCACTTATATCCACACGAATGACACATCCTCCTGTAGGTTTTACATATTTCCCATTAGTCACCTTCAGCAGAAATGTTTTGCTGTCGAGAAATACGCTTTTCTGCAGCTGGCGACGGTACTTACCCGAAACGACTGAATATGATGCTCCAGAGTCCACAAGAGCTTGGGCTGGTCGGACATCCATGAGGATTTCGACGTAGTTTCCTATCATTTTTGTAGTGAGCGACGGCGGAGGATTTTTCTCTTCGGTAGACTCACCTCCAGGGAAGGTCGTACCCTTTAGTTTTCCAGATTGCGGCGGCTAGGTGATTGGCTGGAGCTTCTAAACGGCGATGGCGACCTAGACCGGCGTGTTGGGGAGCGTCCACTCCAGCGGCTAGCTTGCGGCGATGGTGACCTACGTTGTCCTGCACCCACACCTTCTTGTTCATCTTTGCCTTCCGGGAGTTGGCGTCGGCTAAGATTGGTCTGTTGACTTCTGGCGCGGGCGTCATCAAATATCCGCCGCCTTTCTCGACAATAGCGCACCAGATGTCCCGGTCGTCTGCAGTGGAAAAATATTGGTTGGTTATCCTGGGTCCTCCAGACGTCAGTCTTCCTTGGTGCCCAAAAAGATTCCTCATGTGGCATTGTAGGAACGTAACTCCGTATGGATCTCGACTTTTTCACCGTTTTAAAGGGAAACGACGGACGAGAGATAGATAGTCTGTTCCACTTCCTCCCTTATGACTTCTTGAAGCGTCTCAGTTTTTTGCCGCCGTGCGATCCAATTGCCTTCTGAACCTCCCCTCTCACTATCTGACGAAGAACACTTGTGAAATCAGTTCCTTCCTCTATCACAGACACCGATATCACGTTTGGAAGCCGTTCAAACCTCTTGCGTGTAATTATTTTTTGATGCATTGTCTCGATATACTGTCACCATTTTACGAAGTCGTCTGCTGTCAAAACCCTCTCCAGGATTAGGGCTTGATACATGTCCTCGGCAACATCCTTCATGAGATGTGCAATCTTATCATCAAATGGCTCTGAGCACTATGAGACTCAACATGTGAGGTCATCAGTCCCCTAGAACTTAGAACTACTTAAACCTAATTAACCTAAAGACAGCACACACATCCATGCCTGGGACAGGATTCGAACCTGTGACTGGAGCAGTCGCGCGGTTCCAGGCTGAAGCGCCTAGAACCGCTTGCCCACTGCGGCCGGCCCTTATCTTCCTCCTTCATTCTAGAATCTACTATTTTACACAGCTCCAAGATGTCTTGAATGTAGGATGCTGTAGTTCCTCCTGGATGCTGTGTCCTGCACTTCAATTTACTTTCAGCATTGCACTTCTGTCGTTGTGTGTTGCTGAAATACTTGCAAAGTTCCACCTGGAATACTTCCCAGCTTGTGAACTTCTCCTCATTGTTCTCATGCCATTGCTTGGCAATGCCCTCTAATTAGAAAAATGTGTTAGCCAAACACACGATGTCATCCCATTTGTTAAATTTGGTTATATGCTCATATACCTTCAGCCACTTGTTTGGATCTTGGCCATTGTCACCAGAGAACCTGGAAGGATGTCTCATGTGGTGGTACACAGTTGCTGTCATCATAACATCCTCTTCTTCTTCTGTCTCTGATAGATTGCGACCTGTTGAATATGGCTCGAACTCAGGTTTCTCGCCACGTAAACAGTGGCTCTGTTGTGGCCTGATAGGAGCCATTGTGTCGTCGATAATGTGCATTATCACAGGTTCCAATACCCAGTGCCTCCACCGGGATAATGTCACATAGAAGAAGGTGTAATTAGATGAATGATGAACACTAACTTCACTTAATGAAGGTTTATTCAGCACTTGCACATAAAAGAGTGCGGAGTGAACTGCCTCCGGCCAGACCACATACGCTATATATACAGTTACAGAACATTCCAGTACAAAGATTCTTAGCACTTGTGGATACATCTAGACTGTACTCGAACCGAATATCGAAATTTAAATTTTACAGTTCAGATGAGTTTTGAATTCAAGCCCCCCTATGCAACAGTCTAGGATCACAAACACTATACCACAGTGACTGCACTACACAGCTTCTCCTGTGACAATATGAAGTCGGAGGACACTGGGCATCAACAGTATATAAGTTGGATGGTTTGTGGGATTGAAGGGACCAGACTACAAGGGACATTGGTCCCAATATATAACTATTGTAGAAGAGGTGTCTATGGTTGATTTACAAGGTTAACCATTTCTCCAAAATATTATTTTTGTAGTACTTTCACACTCAGAATTTGCAGACTGACAGGTGTGAATAATGAGTTAGGACTTCAGCTTTGCAGAATTACAATACTAGGTCTGCTAAGCACTTGATCCATGTAGACTACAATGTTCTGACACAGACAGTGTACAGGTTCAGAGTCTGGACCATCACGATTTTCTCTCATACCATACAAGGGTGTTCTATTTAGTTTAACATGAAAAAGTTGTGTTGTTGTTGTGGTCTTCAGTCCTGAGACTGGTTTGCTGCAGCTCTCCATGCTACTCTATCCTGTGCAAGCTTCTTCATGTCCCAGTACTTACTGCAACCTATATCCTTCTGAATCTGCTTAGTGTATTCATCTCTTGGTCTCCCTCTACGATTTTTACCCTCCACGCTGCCCTCCAATGCTAAATTTGTGATCCCTTGATGCCTCAGAACATGTCCTACCAACCGGTCACTTCTTCTTGTCATGTTGTGCCACAAACTCCTCTTCTCCCCAGTTCTATTCAATACCTCCTCATTAGTTATGTGATCTACCCATCTAATCTTCAGCATTCTTCTGTAGCACCATGTTTCGAAAGCTTCTATTCTCTTCTTGTCCAAACTATTTATCGTTCATAATTCACTTCCATACATGGCTACACTCCATACAAATACTTTCAGAAATGACTTCCTGACACTTAAATCTATACTCGACGTTAACAAATTTCTCTTCATCAGGAACGCTTCCCTTGCCATCGCCAGTCTACATTTTATATCCTCTCTACTTCGACCATCATAAGTTACTTTGCTCGTCAAATAGCAAAACTCCTTTACTACTTTAAGAGTCTCATTTCCTAATCTAATTCCCTCAGCAATAAACGACTTAATTCGACTACATTCCATTATACTCATTTTGCTTTTGTTGATGTTCATCTTATATCCTCATTTCAAGACACTGTCCATTCCGTTCAACTGCTCTTCCAAGTCCTTTGCTGTCTCTGACAGAATTACAATGTCATCAGCGATTATTTCTTCTCCATGGACTTTAATACTTACTCCGAATTTTTGTTTCCTTTGCTGCTTGCTCAATATACAGATTGAATAACATCGTGGACAGGTTACAAACCCTGTCTCACCCCCTTCCCAACCACTGCTTCCCTTTCATGCCCCTTGACTCTTATAACTGCCATCTGGTTTCTGTACAAATTGTAAATAGCCTTTCGCTCCCTGTATTTTACCCCTGCCACCTTTAGAATTTGAAAGAGAGTATTCCAGTTAACATTGTCAAAAGCTTTCTCTAAGTCTACAAATGCTAGAAATGTAGGTTTGCCTTTCCCTAGTCTATTTTCTAAGATAAGTCGTAGGGTCAGTATTGCCTCATGTGTTCCAACATTTCTACAGAATCCAAACTGATCTTTGCTGAGGTCGGCCTCTACCAGTTTTTCCATTCGTCTGTAAAGAATTCGCATTAGTATTTTGCAGCTGTGACTTATTAAACTGACAGTTTGGTAATTTTCACATCTGTCAACACTTGCTTTCTTTGGGATTGGAATTATTATATTCTTCTTGAAGCCTGATGGTATTTCGCCTGTCTCATACATCTTGCTCACCAGATGGTAGAGTTTTGTCAGGACTGGCTCTCCCAAGGCTGTCAGTAGTTCTAATGGAATGTTGTCTACTCCGAGGGCCTTGTTTCGACTCAGGTCTTCCAGTGCTCTGTCAAACTCTTCACGCAGTATCATATCTCCCATTTCATCTTCATCTACATCCTCTTCCATTTCCATAATATTGTCATCAAGTACATCGCCCTTGTATAGACCCTCTATATATTCCTTCCACCTTTCTGCTTTCCCTTCTTTGCTTGGAACTGGGTTTCCATCAAAGCTCTTGATATTCATGCAAGTGGTTCTCCTTTCTCCAAAGGTCTCTTTAATTTTCCTATACACAGTATCTATCTTACCCCTAGTGAGATAAGCCTCTACATCCTTACATTTGTCCTCT
This sequence comes from Schistocerca nitens, assembly GCF_023898315.1. NCBI lineage: Eukaryota > Metazoa > Arthropoda > Insecta > Orthoptera > Acrididae > Schistocerca > Schistocerca nitens. The sequence continues at coordinate 534,978,602 of NC_064616.1, read as the reverse complement.
AGCCATCCCTGCTTAGCCATTTTGCACTTCCTGTCGATCTCATTTTTGAGACGTTTGTATTCCCTTTTGCCTGCTTCATTTACTGAGTTTTTATATTTTCTCCTTTCATCAATTAAATTCAATATTTCTTCTGTCACCCAAGGATTTCTACTAGCCCTCGTCTTCTTACCTACTTGATCCTCTGCTGCCTTCACTACTTCACCCCTCAGAGCTACCCATTCTTCTTCTACTGTATTTCTTTCCCTCATTCCTGTCAATTGTTCCCTTATGCTCTCCCTGAAACTCTGTACAACCTCTGGTTTAGTCAGTTTATCCAGGTCCCATCTCCTTAAATTCCCACCTTTTTGCAGTTTCTTCAGTTTTAATCTACAGTTCATAACCAATAGATTGTGGTCAGAGTCCACATCTGCCCCTGGAAATGTCTTACAAATTTAAAACCTGGTTCCTAAATCTCTGTCTTACCATCATATAATCTATCTGATACCTTCCAGTATCTCCGGGATTCTTCCACGTATACAACTTTCTTGTATGATTCTTGAACCAAGTGTTAGCTATGATTAAGTTATGCTCTGTGCAAAATTCTACCAGACGGCTTCCTCTTTCATTTCTCTCCCCCAATCCATATTCACCCACTATGTTTTCTTCTCTCCCTTTTCCTACTCTTGAATTCCAGTCACCCATGACTATTAAATTTTCGTCTCCCTTCACTACCTGAATAATTTCTTTTATCTCATCATACATTTCATCAATTTCTTCATCATCTGCAGAGCTAGTTGGCATATAAACTTGTACTACTGTAGTAGGCATGGGCTTCGTGTCTATCTTGGCCACAATAATGCGTTCACTATGCTGTTGGTAGTAGCTTACCCACACACCTATTTTTTTTTATTCGTTATTAAACCTATTCCTGCATTACCCCTATTTGATTTTGTATTTATAACCCTGTATTCACCTGACCAAAAGTCTTGTTCCTCCTGCCACCGAACTTCACTAATTCCGATTATATCTAACTTTAACGTATCCATTTCCCTTTTTACATTTTCTAACCTACCTGCCAGATTAAGGGATCTGACATTCCACACTCCGATCCGTACAATGCCAGTTTTCTTTCTCCTGATAACGACATCCTCTAGTGTAGTCCCCGCCAGGAGATCCAAATGGGGGACTATTTTACCTCCGGAATATTTTACGCAAGAGGACGCCATCATCATTTAACCATACAGTAAAGCTGCATGCCCTCGGGAAAAATTACGGCTGTAGTTTCCCCTTGCTTTCAGCCGTTCCCAGTACCAGCACAGCAAGGCCATTTTGGTTAGTGTTGCAGGGCCAGATCAGTCATTCATCCATACTGTTGCCACTGCAACTACTGAAAAGGCTGCTGCCCCTCTTCAGGAACCACACATTTGTCTGGCCTCTCAACAGATACCCCTCCGTTGTGGTTGCACCTACGGTACGGCCATCTGTATCCTTGAGGCACACAAGCCTCCCCACCAACGGCAAGGTCCATGGTTCATGGGGGTAGGATGAAGAAGTTGTTGTTATTGTTGTTGTGGTCTTCAGTCCTGAGACTGGTTTGATGCAGCTCTCCACGCTACTCTATCCTGTGCAAGCTTCTTCATCTCCCAGTACCTACTGCAACCTACATCCTTCTGAATCTGCTTAGTGTATCCATCTCTTGGTCTCCCTCTACGATTTTTACCCTCCACGCTGCCCTCCAATGCTAAATTTGTGATCCCTTGATGCCTCAAAACATGTCCTACCAACCGATCCCTTCTTCTAGTCAAGTTGTGCCACAAACTTCTCTTCTCCCCAATCCTATTCAATACCTCCTCATTAGTTACGTGATCTACCCACCTTATCTTCAGCATTCTTCTGTAGCACCACATTTCGAAAGCTTCTATTCTCTTCTTCTCCAAACTGGTTATCGTCCATGTTTCACTTCCATACATGGCTACACTCCATACAAATACTTTCAGAAACGACTTCCTGACACTTAAATCTATACTCGATGTTAACAAATTTCTCTTCTTCAGAAACAATTTCCTTGCCATTGCCAGTCTACATTTTATATCCTCTCTACTTTGACCATCATCAGTTATTTTACTCCCTAAAAAAGTTAACAAGTCAAATTCACTTAAAACGTGAGAGGGAAGTTCAAACAGATTAGAATCTAAGTCATGAACCAATCAGTTTGTGGTTTCATAGCAAATGAATAATATTTATGTTGAATGCATTCTTGTTGTTGACTCATGCCACAATTGTCCACATTTTGTAAGTGAAAATATGCCTACTGATAACTAAAAAACTCAACAATTTTAAATTGTAAGAACTACTGCATGATGAATTCTGTATGTTAAATTAGTGAAAATATGGAATAAATTGTGTTGTGATTAACAAGTACTGTGAAAGGTTATCACCATTAAAAGAGAGAGAGAGAGAGAGAGAGAGAGAGAGAGAGAGAGAGAGAGAGAGAGAGAAATAAAAGTTATACTGTAGTTGCAAAGTAATTAACAGAAATAATTAGGACATTGTTATTGATGTACATTGCATGAAATTTTCATATGAAAACTGTGATATTTCACATACTAATTATTTCAGAAACATCATCAAGACTTGTGAAGTTAAATTCCACAATGAATTTAGTGAAAGGACAGAAATTCCATTTGCAAATTCAATTATGTTCAATTTAAATGATATGTAATGTGGCTTTATAATGTTGGAACTTATAAGAGGAGCAACAGTGGTAGCTGATTCAAGTTAGTATTGTATCAGTACTGCAACTGATAGTATTGTGTTAGTATTGCTTCAGTTTTAGAGTCAGTGTGGCATTAATGTTATGAAATATTTTGGGCACTGAATCCAAGTTAATTTCATATGCGTTCTGATACAATAAGCTCATTTTAAAAGTACTTTGTGTATTTTGACTATGTTATTTTTTGGTGAACTCACAAATTGCCTGAGATTATGTAAAACTGTACCCAGATGGTATTTTAAGTGGAGGAACTGCATTAAACCCTCCTCACTTCAGTCATATTTTTGACAGTCAGCAAGCTGAATATTTAAAATGTAGCCAAAAAAACTCATTATGTTTAAAAGGAACCTAGCAAATTATGTAGCCTTGGCAGTTGGCACAGTGTTGGTGACAGCATAGTGAGTGAGGTAGCCAGTGCAGACTATTATTTGATTATTTCCCGTTTGTCAACTTCAGGAACTTCTCCAAGAGGATGAAATGTATTAGTGCTGTACACTTGCTTAATTAGCAGTTCATTGCTCCTCTGTTGGTTGGTGTATAAACAGTTAAATAACTTCACCTTAGGTTCATAAACAACATCTAGAAGATGAATAAGCACTCTAACTAAAATAATGTGTGAAACACAGTGATTTTTATGAAACATCTTCATCTATTCAATATAACTTGTATATCATAAAGTAGGGCTGTAGTTGGCTGTAACAAAAACTAAGTTGTAACTGTTCGCTGATGTGGGCTCAGCCATGTGTATTACATATATTTACAATAACACATAAGGTAGTTTAACATTGTTGGTTTCATGTTTTATGCAGAATTGGAATAAAGTTTCATTAATTCAACAGATATAATGGTGCCATAGGTGCTGACATGTTCCAAAGCTTTCTATGTGATAATAGCATTTTGATGTGAAGTTACACAAAGTTAATTACATTAACAATGGCATGTATTAAAACATGAATTTCTACCACATTATCTGTCAGATGCAGAACTTCATATGGAATTAATGATCATCTAAGTACTAGAGTTTGTTCATATATTCACACTGGTCATGCATCTTAAGACTGAAAAATTTTAGTACAGAAATAACTGCACAGATACATAAGAATGTAACTTATGTACTATGAAAAGATACAATATGTGATATGAGTATTATAATCTCATTTTGATCCAAAATAAACATGGTATCGATCTATTCAGAATATGTAACACCATTCTGCCACATTACATATCCCCTGTGCCATCCCAGAGTATCATCCCAGATCACATTTCTTGTACGGTCAGGGGTATCAGACACAAGGTTTACATGCAAGAATCTGCCAGGCCATACATGGGGCAGATATGGGGTTTTTGTTTCAAAAAGTAAATTTCATGTGTTTCTGGTTGTCCAACATGTGGAAACATTGAAAAATAAAGAGAAACTGTCTTTTTTTGATGTGGACAGAACGACATGAGCTTATGATGCACATTTGTAAATTGCTATAAATCAAATTACTCAGGTATGAAGTTGTTCAAACTGCAAGTTGAAATTAACTACAAATTTAAATGAAGTTGCAGAAAGTGTCCTTTTTTTCTGTAAGATGTCGATAACACAAAATACTTAAGCATTCAGCTGTAGAGACAAATTGTGTATGTACAAAGTGAACAAAATGATGTAAGTACATTAATTACAATTAATAAGAGGTTTTGAAAAAATTAGTCAACAAACACTACGTTGTGTGTCCCTATGCAACACATACAATAATATAAGCTGCATTTTACAAGCTGAAATATAATTTTGAACAATACAGTTGTTTATGAATTTTCCAGTACTTGTACCATATTTATTGTTTTTCGATATTGATATTCTAATGTACAATTTCTTTTCTTATTTCATCAAACTCCTTTCTCTTTGTATAGTATCACAACCATGTTCTCAGTTAATGTACAGAGTGTGTCTCCGTCGATTGCTTTACTTCTCAAGGACTCAGTCATGAATTTTGTGGATTAATACATGAAGAATCCCTGATATGACACATGGCTCTTATTATGAAGTGTCTAGTCAGAGCGCGATTAAAGATTGAGAGAAATATCTATGTAACAGACAATGCTCAGGAGTAAACTTACAACACCTTAACAGGTGCTAGTCAAAGACAATGTAGTCTGGTGATACTTTGTCATATGTATACAACTCATTAAAAATTACATAGAAATAATGGTATGACTGTCGCACAAAACAATAGTGATAACTGTCCTAGATTTCAGGCAAGTTCATACCTTTAATGGTTATATAAATTAGTCTTTCAGTCTTGCTAATCAGAACCATGTTGCACAAAACAATAGTGATATCTGTCCTAGATTTCAGGCAAGTTCATACCTTTAATGGTTATATAAATTAGTCTTTCAGTCTTGCTAATCAGAATCATGTAATGCAAATGTACACATCCTAACAGTAGATGTAACTAGTAATATCACATACAGATACATAGTCAAATACCATATTTGAAGCATGTCTGATTAAAGTCTGGTAATAAAAATGAACAGGAATAAATGGCTTAAGCCAAAATTCCAGTCAAGCAACTCATCATAAACGAATATTATAACTAGGCACTCATCTGGCAGTGCAGCCGGTCATCAACATGAAACTTTGATTACTAAAGCCTTAGCAATGGAGATGCATGTTTATCAGTAAGTGGCAAATATGCGCCAAGTTTAAGACAAGAGCAAACTCTAATTACATCTACAACTAGACAAAAGTAAAAAGTAATGTGTGTTCATGTATTTACAACAGTATGTACATTGGTTAATCAGGGTTGACACCTGACTTCTCATTGTGTGTTTGATCTCTAACAAGAGGATCACATTTACTCACCATAACCAGTTTCATACAAATTCCTGTTATATGTAGGGCAACAGAAATGGCTCTGAGCACTATGGGACTTAACATCTGAAGTCATCAGTCCCCTAGAACTTAGAACTAATTAATCCTAACTAACCTAAGGACATCACACACATCCATGCCCGAGGTAGGATTCGAACCTGCGACCATAGTGGTCACTCGGTTGCAAACTGAAGCACCTAGAACTGCTCGGCCATACTGGCCAGCTACGTAGGGAAACAGCATTTTTGATGTGTATCAGGTGAGACATAAGCCTTTTACATTACACAATGTAGAGACAGGGTCTGGTGCTGTGGAATGAGAGCAGGAGAGTAATCTGAGGACCACGGATCCAGGTCCTTCTGTAGAACCTTTTTTTATCTTAGATTTTCATTTTACTTACACTGCAAATTAACTGAAATAATGGTCAGTATATAACATTTACTGTTATTCTCATAAAATGCCGGAAAAGGAAAAGCAAAGGAAAATTTGATGTATGAGTATATGCCATTACATCATCAAATTCTGAGAAAATTACAAAAACCTTACACAAAAAAATTGTGACTCCTATGATGAAGCCTTGTGTGTTGGAGAACCAATTTCTCCTATTAATCAACTGGTATGGAGGAGAAAAGAACCTCTCATGAGATTTTTCAAGATGAAAGATTGCCATGATGTAGCAATTAGAGGTCTACCATCCCCCCCCCCCCCCCCCTCACCCCTCAAAAAAAAAAAAAAAAAAAAAATGCTCTCACTGGTGCAACCCTCTTATATCTGCTTTTACAGTCATGTACATATTTTGATAACATATACCACTACCAATATTTGATGCAATGATGTGTTGCGTATGGTTTGTGTCACACTGTGTGATGAGACAGAAACTTTTATATATTTTAACCAAGATTATTCTGCTAAAGAAACTTTAAAACTCCCAAGTAAATGAAAAATATGGCGTTTATAATGTCAGCAATATGTCAAGGAAATTACTGCTTCACCTGTTTTTATGATGAATATCACCCCAGCATGTTTAAATCATCAACTGTAAAATAATAAAAGCATCTAATTTTATATACTAAGTTCTTGTGTATGTCTTACAATCCCTTCCTGGAAATTTATTTGCAATCTCAGATTTATGTTTACCTTACCTTTTCATGCCTTTTGTGAAAATATTAACAAACTCAGTAGACTGAGTATTATTTCAATTTATTTGCAGTGTAAGAATATAACATATGAAAATTAAAACAACTGTTTGCATAGAGATTCAAGCCCATGACCCTATTATTACCAGTCTGTGCTCTCCCACAGTACCAGCCACTGCCTGGAAACTATGCTTATATAAATGGTTCATGCCTCACCCAACCTATGCCAAAAACGCTATTTTTTCTAAATACTTGGCCATCTGGACTTCCCACAATTGTCACTTTCATTTCTGGCCAGGCCCTGCATGTACCATAATTTGGAAAAAATTGAGCATCATGAATAGGTGCAGTTCCCTTGTAATTTGGTTTGCACATAAGTACACATAGTAAGCAAAGTAATTAATTATTCCACCTGTAAATGATTTTTGAATTAAATACAAACTAGTAAGAAGTTACTAAATATCAAGTATCGACAGTACAGTATTGTGCTTAATTAAAAAATTCAAAGAGCAGACACAAAGACATAAGAGGCTTTTCTACTTTCAATTCAGTGTCCTCCATAAGCAACACTACTTTTTCTTCTATAGTCATGACTGTGTTAATTATCATACAATATATGATTTGCATATATTTTGTGAATAAAGTCACCATTAATCATTGTCTGCTATAGATTCAAATCATAACATAGTAATATTTCAAATCACTGTCATAATACAGTTTCCAACTTTTAATCTTCATGTAACATATCTCAGCATCAAGTCTTTATATCATCCATTCTACAGTGTAAACAGTAAGTCAGTCATCATTATGAATGTTCAAAACTACAGTAAGTGAAATCTAAGAGTTTTCAGCTCTACCTAACATATATCACATTCACATGTTCACCACATATTCATGCAACAATTGTACCTGGTACAGGAGTCTAGACATTTCTCAGAATAAGTCACAAGTGAATCAAAAGCATAAATCGCTTAGTATTCTCCTCTCAACACTAGTTAAGTCACAAAATTGTAAAAAATAGCATGGTAGAAAATGATAAAAATACATCTTATTTACAAAAATAATAGTTTGAATTGTCATGTTGTATAGCAGTGACAAAGATTCTATCATTAGTACATAGTATGTCTAACTAAATACCAACAAGCTCTGCGAACTACAGAACAGTCATAAATCAAGAATAATTTGCCTATGCAAGTGGCAAATGGTTCCATGGCTCATATAAGGTAACTGAATTATAATGGACACAGTCAGGTAGGTAGATCAGTGTTTTGAGAACTTATTTTATATGTAATAATGGTTTGACTTTGATTTTGAGTGATATTAACATTGGTCAAGATTAGTTAACTATGGTAGAATGAACAGATTGACAGAAGAATGTAACTTTGACAGATTGACAAGTGAGGTGCAGGTGCAGCATTTGGAAACAAAACTGGAACTAAAATGTTACCTGCCTAGGAACCGTATATTTGCCACACAAATAACATACAAAGAATGTGTGTCCCCCTCTTTGGGGGACACCACCTTGACAAAGCACTGTCTGTGTGGGTGGAGAGGCTCGTGTATCTGCGTGAAGCTGAGGGCTACGCTGAAGGTAGAGGACCTACAGCCAGAAAGGTCTTAGCTGATGGATCAGAGTAAGAGTGTCCCAAAACATCCTGTCTTCCTTATCCACTCCTAGTCCTTACCCAATTTCCTTCCCCAACTGTACCGAGGAGTGTGTGGTACATGGGAAGATGTGTGATGTGGACCGTATAGATCCCCAAATATCATGGGACCAAGATGGGAACGACTGATGAAAATAATTTAAAACAAACTGAGGGGCAAACTATGATCTCGGACATCCAAACATTGGGGTCAGGACTGATGGAATGCGGCCACACTACTGAATCAGTGTCTAGATCTGAGTAAGACATGGCAAGTGTAACTGAGAAGTTGGACCAGATCAAGATGAAAGCCTTGTCTGGGGCCCAGAGGAGGATACTTCTCAGAGAACAGAAGCTAAAGGAAGGAAAAGAATGGCTTCCCAAAAAAAGTGGAGGGAATTAAAAGGGCTTTAGCCCAAAACCACCAAGAAAAAACTGTCTCAGGTTGAAGGGGATACACAAACACCCTCAATGTGAAAGACAGGTAACAAGAGGATAAGGGAGGAATCTAAGAAACCCTCCTCTCAGGAAGAGTGAGTCCAGAAAAAGCCAAGACAAGAAATAGGGAAACAGATGTATAGTACTGCAGTCTTGGTTTTTAGGATGGCGGTTATCCAAGAAAACTATTCACTGGTAAGCATCACCTCGAAATAGCAGGAACTTGTGCAGATGGCCGTCTTTGAAAAGATTGGGGAGGAGGTGGTGGGACGCTGGCCCAGGTCCCAAATTCAGGAGGGTCTATCTAGATCATGGTGCCCCCATTTTTGTATGTGAGGGGGTGCATACAGTGGAATGGCTCAAGGACAAGGTGCCCATGATCTCCCCATGGGAGGATGTGAAGCTGCTTGTTAAGGAGGCAGCTGAGCTTCTTAACACCGCAAAAGTATCAATATGGGTATCAAAGATCCTTAAGGATGTCTCTCCAAAACCTCTATTTGAGAAAATAGGGATCCAGGATCCCAAAGTCTCGACAGAGGATTGGAGAGTAATCAACCAGGAAGCTGGAATGTGAATTGCTACTCTGCAGTGGAGTGTACACTGATTTGTAACTTCCTGGCAGGTTAAAACTGTGTATCGGACCAAGACTCGAACTCAGGACCTATGCCTTTCATGGGCAAGTGCTCTACCATCTGAGCAGACTTCTGCCAGTACATCATCTGAGGAGACGAGGTACTGGTGGAAGTAAAGCTGTGAGGACGGGTCGTGAATCGTACTTGGGTAGCTCAGATGGTAGAACATTTGCCCATGAAATGCATAGGTCTTGAGTTCAAGTCTTGGTCTAGCACACAGTTTTAATCTGCCAGGAAGTTTCAACCAGGAGGCTGTATCGGAAGGACGAACCCTGGTGGTGAAGGTTGGAGAGAAGTCCCTGAAGGTGATGAGAGAGAAAGACCTGAAACTGTTTTCAGGATTCTTGCAGGTAACTGTCAGGGTAATCAAATACCTCAAAAACAATGATGACATAAAGATGGAGACTTGAGATGCTGCAGATTAATCTGCAGCCCAGTAAAGGGGCCACTGCTGCCCTGAACTGTCGTTGGGGAGACAGGAAGTGGGCATGGCCCTGGGAAAAGAACCATACTTATATAAAGGGGGTGTATCAGGCCTCGGTGGTACTGGAGGTAAGTTGATTTATGCTAGAAATCTAAGAAACTCTAGAACATGCATTTATGTGAAAAATGAAATTTCTTTCATGCCAATGTTGGATTTCTGTTCCAGGGACCTGATGACCATCAGCATGCAGCAACGTGAGGAAGGTATCATGAGTGAAATTATTTTGGCCTCAGCATACCTTCCTTAAGAAGAAAGCTCTCCTCCACCTTTGGAGGTGAGGAGACTGATGTAAGCTTTCCATCGGCAAGCTGACCAACTGATGGTTGGATGTGATGCCAATGTCCACAACCTAGTGTGGGGCAGCAAGTACACCAGCAGTAGAGGTGAGTACTTTCTTGAATTTCTCTTGTCTAATAATGTGGAGGTCCTGAATAGGGGTGACAAACCTACATTCAGGAACAGCAGAAGGGAAGAAGTAATTGACATAACCTTTGATTCCATTATGATGGACAGCAATGTCAATCAATGGCATGTGGCATTGGGGCTCATCAGACCACATGTATATTAAATTCAAGGTTGAAATGGGAATGAGACAGACCACGTCCTATAGGAATCCCAGGAAAACAGACTGGGAGACATACAGCAGGGACCTTTACTTAATCTTGTCAGAAATTAAAACCTCGATAAGGAATCAAGTAGGGTTTGAGGAAGTAGCAGAGTCTGTAACCTCTACCATAGTGACCTCATAGTAGGACAACTGCTCTATCACCAAGAAGTGCACAAATAGGAGTGTGCCTTGGTGGAACAACAACTTGGAAACCCAAAAAAGACAAGCATGAAGACTATTTAACCTTGCGAGATGTAAAGGACAATGGACAAGGCCCTTGTCAACTACAACCTTGCAATTAGACAAGCAAAGAGGCATCCTGGAAGGCATTCTGTGAGGAAGTGGAGAGCATGGCTGCTCAGGCCAGACAGCACAAAATCCTCACTAGAGTACCAACTAATCCAGGAGGTACGTTGAGGAATGAGGATGGGGAATATACAAAAACAGTACATGAGATGCTGGAATTGCTCCTCAAAACTCAATTCCCTCAATATGCTCTGGCAGATAACACAGATCAGAATGTGATCTGTGAGAGACAGAGGTTCTTAGGCATTCAAAAAGAGGACTGGGAATTGGCCAAGGGGTGTGTCAACTTCAGTAAAATCCAATGGGTGGTGGGAACATTCCAACTGTTCAAGTCACCTGGCCCAGATGGAATCTTTCCAGCTCTCATGCAACAAGCAGGAGAGGAACTTATAAGAGTCCTATCAGATTATTCAGGGTTAACCTAGCAGCAGGAATCATTCCCAATGCCTGGAGGCCAGTGAAGGCTGTCTTTATCCCAAGCCAGGGAGAATTGATCATACCAAGGCCAAGGATATGAGACCAATCAGTCTGTCCTCCTTCATTCTTAAAACATTGTAAAAACTGGTTAATGTACATGTTTGGGAGAGGAGGCTAACTAGGGCTCCTCTACATTCAAACCAACATGCTCATCAACCAGGTAAATAATGTGAGACAGCTCTCCACCAACTCCTTGGGAAGGTGGAGAAAGCACTTCACTTTCAGGAAATAGCCCTCTGCATCTTCCTGGATATCGAGGGGGCTTTTAGTAACACAACCTTACCTAGGGACCACTACATTTAGGTGGACTAAGACCACGCTTAGTAGAAGAAAGGTAGAGGCCACCATGATGGTAATTAACACCACTTGAGGTTGTTCACAAGGAGGAGCTTTGTCCTCTGTATTGCGGAATCTAGTGCTGAACAAACTCATTGAGGAACTACATTCCAGACAATGCTTTTGCCAAGAATAGCAGATGACCTTGTCATAGTAATACTTAACAAATTTACTGATACAGTCAGGAACATGGCACAGGATGTGCTGGACATTGTGAAAGATTGGTGCAGGAAACAGGATCTAAGGGTTAATCCTAAGAAGGCTGTTGTGGTACCATTCATGAAGAAGCATATCCAACACTCAAGTTGGAATCTAAAACATTTTGATGAACCTCTACCTGTGAAGGGGATAGTGAAATATCTAGGGGTAACCTTAGATGAGAAACTAACATGGATCCTTCACATTAAGAGCATCTGATCCAAGGCGAAAGGTACTCTAGTGAGTAAAAGAAGAGCTCATGCCAAGAACTGGGGCCTAAGCCCCAGAGGTATGCAGTGAATATACATAAAGTTTGTTAGACCTGGGATCTCCTTCAGGGCCGTAGTGTGGTGGAAGAAAGTAGAACAGCAGGTTGCAGCTAATGAGCTTGCTAAGGTGCAGAGACTGGCCTGCTTAGCCATAACAGGCAGAATCAGCAACACACCAACTGCTGTGATGGAAACCATGCTAGACATGCCTCCATTATACCTTTGGGTTAAGATGGAGGCAGCAGCTGGTGCATACAGACTCAAAACTGGTAAAAATTCGATCTCATTGGGATATCCAGAATCATACATTAAAGTAGTTAGTGAGGAGTGAGGTAAATATAAGAATGGTTGGGGAAATGCTGGCCAACAATATAATAACTCCCAACTGTTTCAACAAGCCTTACAACATAATAATTGGAAGCAGGGAGCAATGGGAAAAAACAATTTGACACTATATGGGAGATGTCTGGTTTACTGATGGGTCGAAATCAGACCAAGGTACTGGGGCCGAGATGTATGAGGTTCAGCCAAGACTGGAGGGCATAATCTCTCTAGAAAACTGGCCTCGGTATTCCAAGTCAAAATCACTGCAATCAGGGCATGTGTGGAAGAGAATGTGCATAGGTGATACAAGAACCGTAGTATCTACAGCTATTCAGACAGCCAGGAAGCCCTGAAATCATTGTTATCTCCTGTAACAAGGTCTAAGATTGTTGCAGAATGTCACAGGGTTGTGGTGGAGTTAGAGGGAAGTGACAGGGTAAACCTAGTGTGGGACCATAGCCACTCAGAGGTCAGTGGCAATGAACAAGCTGACATATTGGCCAGGATGGGGGCAAAGACTCCATTCATTAGACTGGAACCTGTCCTGACAATCACAAAGGCTATGACCAAACTAGAACCGCAGAAGTGGCTCAGAAGGCAGCACGTAGAATACTGGACCTAGTTCTATAAACAAAAACATTGCAAGGTAATGATGCCAAACACGTTTTAAAAGACGCTCTGTAAATCCTGGGCTTGAACAGGAAAGAGATTTAGCTCATGGTTGGACTGATGACTGGGCATTGGAATTTCAAAAAAACACCTAGATACATTGGCTACAATGGAAGAAGACCCTAAATGTAGGATCTGTGATGGGAGTGAAAAAACGGCATCACACCTAATCTTTGAATGCACTGCATTGGAGAGCAAGAGAGACAGAATTTTCAGGACAACTAGACCTGAAGAAATTGTGTCTAACAAAGAACTGGTAAAATAGACTCCTTGCACCATTTTAAGGCATTGGTTGGCTTTACAGGCATTGTTTGGCTTTACTAGATATACAGGGAATGATACCACACAGTAAACTCAGTTTCAGTGTGGGCAGTGGTGGGTTAACCAAAGCTGTTGTAGCTTCCCTGTTAAAATCAAATCAAATCAAATGCATGTCCCCCAGAGGGTGCTAAATCATTTATCTTGAAAAAGCAAATGTAAATATAAAATATGAATATTAGTGAAAGAACACAGCTGACATTTACATAATTTTGCCTGAATAATGTGACCAGTGTTACTCACTATATTTAACACAACTTTTTCATTTCAAATGTTTCAAAGTGGCGCCATGAGTAAATAACAAAATCTGACCTTCATTAAATATCTGCTTTCCAAAATCTGGAAAATATCCTGACAACTATAGTACATTTCATACAATGAATGCAAAAAAATTCTAAGTTTAATCCCACAGCAGTGCCAAATCCCAATGACAGAATGTGCTTCTGGATAGTAATGTTTCATCGAAAGTATTACCTTCAAACAAAATTATTTCATGACACTAAAACTTTTCACATGGCATTAGGGACTGCAGTGCCCCCACACCTTTTCTACTCCAGAAACTATTTTCTGATTCTGTGTCAGCCTCAGCAACCCCCGTTTCCTCCTAATGCATAACTGTTTTAAACAGTCTAGACTTGCTATAACAAACACCAAATACTACTCAAAAACATCACTTTAGCCCAACCATCTTCAGTATTTATTTTTTTACAGTTTTTATTATCCTAAGACATATTCTATCACAAACCTATCAGATGTAATCAATGTATATTTTTCATATAGCCATCAGACTCAGAGTAGCACATTGCAGACCATCTTCATATTCTCTGATACAAACAAATGCTATCTGACAGACCTGAAGATCATACAACACAATTCAGAATGAAGTTCCTAAGGCATACAAACTCATCATAGTCATCATGTTCTTCAACGTACTACAACATAAACTTTACCTTATCAATGTCTCATCAAAAGATGAAGAAAATTACTAGAGGGAAACATTCCACGTGGGAAAAATATATCTAAAAACAAAGATGATGTAACTTACCAAATGAAAGCGTTGGTATGTTGATAGACACACAAACACACACACTCCTGGAAATTGAAATAAGAACACCGTGAATTCATTGTCCCAGGAAGGGGAAACTTAATTGACACATTCCTGGGGTCAGATACATCACATGATCACACTGACAGAACCACAGGCACATAGACACAGGCAACAGAGCATGCACAATGTCGGCACTAGTACAGTGTATATCCACCTTTCGCAGCAATGCAGGCTGCTATTCTCCCATGGAGACGATCATAGAGATGCTGGATGTAGTCCTGTGGAACGGCTTGCCATGCCATTTCCACCTGGCGCCTCATTTGGACCAGCGTTCGTGCCGGACGTGCAGACCGCGTGAGACGACGCTTGATCCAGTCCCAAACATGCTCAATGGGGAACAGATCCGGAGATCTTGCTGGCCAGGGTAGTTGACTTACACCTTCTAGAGCACGTTGGGTGGCACGGGATACATGCGGACGTGCATTGTCCTGTTGGAACAGCAAGTTCCCTTGCCGGTCTAGGAATGGTAGAACGATGGGTTCGATGGCGGTTTGGATGTACTGTGCACTATTCAGTGTCCCCTCGACGATCACCAGTGGTGTACGGCCAGTGTAGGAGATCGCTCCCCACACCATGATGCCGGGTGTTGGCCCTGTGTGCCTCGGTCGTATGCAGTCCTGATTGTGGCGCTCACCTGCACGGCGCCAAACACGCATACGACCATCATTGGCACCAAGGCAGAAGCGACTCTCATCGCTGAAGACGACACGTCTCCATTCGTCCCTCCATTCACGCCTGTCGCGACACCACTGGAGGCGGGCTGCACGATGTTGGGGCGTGAGCAGAAGACGGCCTAACGGTGTGCGGGACCGTAGCCCAGCTTCATGGAGACGGTTGCGAATGGTCCTCGCCGATACCCCAGGAGCAACAGTGTCCCTAATTTGCTGGGAAGTGGTGGTGCGGTCCCCTACGGCACTGCGTAGGATCCTACAGTCTTGGCGTGCATCCGTGCGTCGCTGTGGTCCGGTCCCAGGTCGACAGGCACGTGCACCTTCCGCCGACCACTGGCGACAACATCGATGTACTGTGGAGACCTCATGCCCCACGTGTTCAGCAATTCGGCGGTACGTCCACCCAGTCTCCTGCATGCCCACTATACGCCCTCGCTCAAAGTCCGTCAACTGCACATACGGTTCACGTCCACGCTGTCACGGCATGCTACCAGTGTTAAAGACTGCGATGGAGCTCCGTATGCCACGGCAAACTGGCTGACACTGATGGCGGCGGTGCACAAATGCTGCGCAGCTAGCGCCATTCGACGGCCAACACCGCGGTTTCTGGTGTGTCCGCTGTGCCGTGCGTGTGATCATTGCTTGTACAGCCCTCTCGCAGTGTCCGGAGCAAGTATGGTGGGTCTGACACACCGGTGTCAATGTGTTCTTTTTTCCATTTACAGGAGTATATATATATATAAATGCAAAAACACACACATGATATGTCTGCTTGTGTCTGTATATGTGTGGATGGATATGTGTGTGTGTGCGAGTGTATACCCGTCCATTTTTCCCCCTAAGCTAAGGTAAGTCTTTCCGCTCCCGGGATTGGAATGACTCCTTACCCTCTCCCTTAAAACCCACATCCTTTCGTCTTTCCCTCTCCTTCCCTCTTTCCTGATGAGGCAACAGTTTGTTGCGAAAGCTTGAATTTTGTGTGTATGTTTGTTTGTTTGTGTGTCTATCGACCTGCCAGCGCTTTCGTTTGGTAAGTCACATCATCTTTGTTTTTAGATATGTTTTTCCCACGTGGAATGTTTCCCTCTAAAATATATATATATATATATATATATATATATATATATATATATATATATATATATATATTCCCTAAAAATGCAAATTTTATGAAGTAAGTATAATTATTTCCAGAAACAGTCATTATTTAATCAGATAATTGACAATAAGCTCAGATAGTACATAAATATAATGTGTCATCAGATCTCTTTCTATATAAAATGGGATAATTTCAGAGATATGCTGGGGAGAGGTTGAAAATGTTGAACATATGCTGGATGGTTATAACTTGAAAATCAATATACTATGGTCAGAATATTTGTGCAATGGTATATTGGAGAATTATGTTATAATATGGATGTTGACTATGCATGTTATTATGCTTTGTTAATGTTGGTACATGTTGGTATATATATATATATATACCAACATTAACAAAGCATAATAACATGCATAGTCAACATCCATATTATAACATAATTCTCCAATATACCATTGCACAAATATTCTGACCATAGTATATTGATTTTCAAGTTATAACCATCCAGCATATGTTCAACATTTTCAACCTCTCCCCAGCATATCTCTGAAATTATCCCATTTTGCTCATAAAATTGCTCACATGTTACGTAGTTCCTGCCTACTACAATTTTCATAAATTACATGTATGGCCTAAAAAGTAATCTCTTCTCTCTAAGCTTCATCTGTAAGAAAATGTACTTGACACAATAGTTTTAAGCCATTAAGGTTTGAAATTTCAGCTCAATGCACCCTACTCATAAAATTCTTACTAACACTCCCATTTTTCCACAGTTATTATTTTCATATGCTGACTACAAACCTTAAATATGACATAGTGAACCAACACGTCTGGCTTCCTCCCTTTGCAAATGCATCACAATAGTTTCCAAAATACATCTAAAAAACATACATACAGCTCCATCAAACCAGGCAGTGCAGGAACTCAAAGTATATCTCATGTCATTACCTCATCAAAAACTATTTTCAAGCCTGTGTGTGCTAACCCTATTCCTAAATAGCATAATTATTCCCTAAAAATGCAAAGTTTATGAAGTAAGTATAATTATTTCCAGAAACAGTCATTATTTAATCAGATAATTGACAATAAGCTCAGATAGTACATAAATATAATGTGTCATCAGATCACTTTCCATATAAAATATTTTCACTCAGTTGCAGTAAATTTGCATATCCTATTTTATAAATGGAATAATAAGTTCCCAAAAAATGTTAAAATTTTGCTTGTATAAATTTCTTTTAACTAAGTGTGGTAAAACCATAAAACGTATTTCATACCATTCCATGCAAAATACATTTCCTCAAATACAGCAAAATATAATCTGTTTCAAAACTCAGGACTAATTATTCACTACTCAGGCTTAAATGTACACAGTTCTTTTCCATCATAGCAATATACCATAACTTAGATGTAACCTCAATGCAAGAGAGCTCAGATTGAGCCAATATGACACGAATTTCATTTCAAAAACATAAGATAATTTTTTGACTATTAGACAATCCAGTAGGTAAATTTTTATTTAATATTCTGTGGGACTGCACTTGAAAATCTGTAACATATATGCACCTACTTCCTAACGAAGAAAGGCAGCACAATAGCAGACGATTCATTACGTTTTTGCCAGCAGCAACAATCGGCAGCTGTATTTGTGTCTGAGCATTTGTGCATTCAGTTGTTATCCAGTCATGCCGGTGTGAGGTTCATAGCATTTTGCATTATTTCATAATAAAAGTTTTAAATCTGTGAACATCTCACCAGCCAGCCAGATGGATCCTTAAGGGTAGTCAGGCAAGGTAGAGAATGGACATTGATCAATGTAGTGAGAATTTTCCAAAATACGTATGGCCAGAACTTGTTGATGGCCCAAATAACTGCAAGGTACATTTTTTTTTGTTGTAGAGTAGTTAATATCAAACTTGGAAAGTACTCATAAAGTATAAGATACCACCTTTCCACTGGCTTCCTGAATTTGCAATAGAACTGATCCTATCCCAAAACTGCTAGTGTCTGTGTGAAGTTCTGTTGTGGCCATTCTCATCATAGAATGATAGAACTGGAGAAGATGTTAGCACATTCTTAAGGACAAGGAAAGATTTTTCTTGCACTGTATTCCTGTAAAATTTGTAATCTCCCAGCAGTAGTTCATGCAAGGGATGGGCCTTGGTACAGAAGTCTTCATCAATTGCTACCAGTATGAGCACATTCCAAGAAAACTTCTCACATCATGAATGCACCATGGAGCTGGGAAATCTGAGACTGCTCTTATTTTCTCTGGATCAGGACTGAGCCCACCCTCCACTGCCATTCACTAGGTACCCAAGAATTTTATTTTTTGGGAGATGAAGAGGCACTTTTTCAGATTCAGGTGGAGACCTACAGTCTGAACACAGTCCAACAAAGTTGTCAAATGGCTTACATGTGCTTCAAGTGTCTTAAAAATGACAATATTATACAGATAGCAAGCACACATCATTTATTTGAGGTCTCAAAGCTAGTTGTCCACCATATTCTTGATGGTAGCTGAAACACTGCACAATTCAAGTGGTATAACTTTGAACTCACAGAGGCTGTCAGGATTTATGATGGCAATCTCCTCCCAGTCAGCCTCATCAGCCTCTGTTAGTCACCTGTCTGCTTATCTATAGCTGGGGAATACTTTGCTTCTTTCAAGCAGTCTAGTGTGTCATCAGTGCTTGACAATGTACAGACATCTTTTTTCATGATTTTGTTCAGTCATTGCCAGTGGACACAGAATCACAATGTGCATTCACAACATCCACAGGAGTGGACCAGTGACACTGATGTCAATGTGGGTGTTGTTAATGGATAAGTGTTGCCAGCGGCAAATAACCATCCAGGGGAATCTTTGTTGTTGTTGTTGTTGTTGTTGTTGTTGTGGTCTCCAATCTGAAAACTACTTTGATGCAGGTCTCAATGCTACTCTCTCCTATGTAAGCCTCTTCATCTCTGAATAACTACTGCAACCTACATCCTTCTGAATCTGCTTACTGTATTCACCTCTTGGTCTCTATGACTTTTATCCCTCACAATACTAAACTGGTGATACCTTAATGTCTCAGAATGTGTCCTATCAACCGATCACCGCTTTTAATCAAGATGTGCTACAAATTTCTGTTCAGTATCTCCTCATTAGTTACGTGACC
This sequence comes from Schistocerca nitens, assembly GCF_023898315.1. NCBI lineage: Eukaryota > Metazoa > Arthropoda > Insecta > Orthoptera > Acrididae > Schistocerca > Schistocerca nitens. Next base: position 534,959,117 of record NC_064616.1, on the reverse strand, counting down.
TACCCACCTAATCTTCAGTAGTCTTCTGTAGCATCATATTTCAAAAGCTTCTATTCTAAATTTACTGCTCCTGTTTCACTTCTGTACATTGCTTCACTCTTGACAAATATTGTTTGAAAAGACTTCCTAACACTAAAATCTATTTTTGATGTTAACAAATATCTCTTCTTTAGAAATGCTTCTCTTGCCATTGCCGGTTTACATTTTGTTTCTTCTCTACTTCATCCATCATCAGTTACTTTGCTGCCCAAATAGCAAAACTCATCTGCTACCTTAAGAGTCTCATTTTCTAATTTAATTCCCTTAGCATCACTGATTTAATTTGACTGCATTCCATATTCCTTCTTCTCTTTTGTTGATGTTCGTCTTATATACTCCTTTCGAGACACCCTCCATTCTGTCCAAATGCTCTACCAAGTCCTTTGCTGTCTTTAAAAGGATTATAATGTCACTGGAAAACCTGAAAGTTTTTATTTCTTCTTTGTGAATTTTAATTTCTGCTCCAAACTTTTCTTTGGTTTCTTTTAGTGTTTGCTCAATCAGTACACAGATAGAGTATCAAGAGTAGACTACAATCATGTCTCTCTCTGTTCTCTGTCAATACTTCTCTTTCATGCTCCTTGACTCTCATAACTGCCATATGGTTTCTGTACAAATTGTAAATACCTTTTTCTCCCTAAATTTTACCCCTGCTGTTGTCAGAATTTTCAAGAGTGTATTCCATTCAACTTTGTCAAAAGCTCTCTCCACATCTACAAATGCTATAAATGTAGGTTTAACTTTCATTTACCTATCTTCTAAAATAAATCATAGTGCCAGCACTGCCTTGCATGTTCCTACATTTCTCGAGAATCCAAACTGATCTTCCCTGAGGTCGCCTTTTATCTGGTTTTCCATTCTTTTCTACAGAATTCGTGTTAGTATTTTGCAACCATGACTTATTAAAATGATTGTTTGGTAATTTTCATACCTGTCAGGAACTGTTTTCTTTTGAATTGGAATTATTACATTCTTATTGAAGTCTGAGGGTATTTCACTGGTCTCATACACTTAGCACACCACCTGGAAGAGTTTTGTCATGGTTGGCTAGCCCAAGGCTCTCAGTAGTTCTGATTGAATGTCATCTATTCCTGGGTCCTTGTTTCAATTCAGATCTTTCAGTGCTCTGTCAAATTTTTCTCACAGTATCTCATCTCCCATGCCATCTTCATGTACACCCTCCTCCATTTCTATAACATTGCCTTGAAGTTCCACTTCATTGTGTAGACCTTCTATGTACTCCTCCCAACATTCAGCTTTCCCTTGATATACGTACAGCTGCTTCTCTTTTCTCCAGAGATTCACTAATTTCCTACCTTTCTGCAATTTCTTCAGTTTTAATCTACAGTTCACAATCAATAAATTGTGGTCAGAGATCAAATCTACCCCTGAAAATGTCTTACCATTTAAAATCTGAGTCTGAGATACGCATTACCATTATATAATCAGTCTGAAACCTTCCAATGTCTCCAGGTCTCTTCCACATATACAACTTTCTTACATGATTCATAAACCAGGTTAACAATGACTAAATTATATAGTGTGCAAAATTCTATCAGATGACTTCCTCTTTCATTCCTCTCCCCCAGTCCTTATTCAACTATTATTCTTTTCTTCTCTTCCTTTTCCTGCTATTAAATTCCAGTCCCCCATCACAATTAAATTTTTATCTCCCTTAACTCTCTGAATAACTTCTTTTATCTCATCATACATTTCTGCAATCTTTTCATTATCTGCTGAGCTAGTTGACATATATACTTTTACTATTATGGTTGGTGTGGGCTTCATGACTATCTTGGCTACAATAATGTAGCCAGTCCTACTAGCTTACCTGTATTCCTATTTTCTTATTTATTATTAAACCCACTCCTACATTAACCATATCAGACACCATATTTATATACTTGTATTTACCTGAGTAAAAGTCCTCTTCCTCCTGCCACTGAACTTTACTAATTCCCACTGTATCTAACTTCAAACTGTCCATTTTCCTTCTTAAATTTTCTAACCTACCTGCCCAATTAAGGGATCTAACATTCCATACTCCGATCTGTGGGATGCCAGTTATGTTTCCCTTAATGATGACGTCCTCTCGAGTAGTCGCTGTCCAGTTATCAGAATGGGAGACTATTTTACATCCACAATATGTTACCCAAGAGGACATAATCATCAATTAACCATTTTGTAGCATTCCATGCCCCAGGGAAAAATTATGGCTGTTGTTCGCCTTGCTTTCGGCACTTGGCTGAACCAGCAGAGCAAGGCCATTTTGTTTGATGTTACAAGGCCAGATCAGTCAATCATCCAGATTGTGGCCCCTTCAACTACTGAAAAGACTGCTGCCTCACTTCAGGAACAACACATTTGTCGGGTCTCTCCACAGATACCCCTCCATTGTGGCTGGACTATGGTATGGCTATCTGTGCTGAGACAGGCAAGCCACTCCATCAGTAGGAAGATCTGTGGTTCATAGTTATGGTTATTGAAATAGCTTTGTCAATAATGGGCTCTGATCTTCCACTGTCTATGGCTGCTTATGATGTGTGCATCAATCCCTATTTGAAAATACCAATTCTGTTACGTTCTGATAAAATGACAAATTCAAAGGGCTGTTTGATGTCATTGGTAGTGTATTGTGCAATAGAGGTTCCTGTCAGCTGGGCATATTTCCATTTTGTGACTTTCAGTGCAACAACTTTCACATCACAGATCATAATCTTCTTTAGCTGGCAACAATAAGCATCCAACATTACGGAAAGGGAAGACCCTGAGTTGACTTGTATTTGGACACATTGGCCATTGATGCTCATGTCAGTGGGCTTTCCTTAAATATTGGTGACTGTTGTCTTTGGAGAATTTTCATCTGTGGTGGCTTCTCCTTTATAGATGGTTGCCTCACTTAGTTTTCCTGAATTTGGTGGCTAGGCGAGTGGCTTATGGCAACATATGATGGAAAGCAACCGTGTCCAGTATGATGATGATGTTCATTACCAAAGTTGACTATAGTCACCAGTCACCTGCAGCTGATTGACATGAATAGAACTGTTGCAATGGTTGATATCTTGAGATGCAGGAGTTGGCAAAAACTCATCTTCTTTCCCTGCAGCAATATACAGTGTACCCAAGGCATGCACAGTGGAAACATACTGGTGTTTTGTCTGGTGTTGATCTCCAAATGTCAATTCTTCTGTGGGACATTGTATTTGGCAGAGGAGTTGCTTGTACCTACATTGTTCAGGTGCTGGGACATCATTTGACAGTTGTGGCATAAGTTCAAGTTGGTCGAGTTCATTCTTCCTGGCATGTTCAACTGGTGGTGGAGATTGATGACAGAAATCAACACATATCATCCTCAACACTCCTGTTACCTTATCATACATAGATTCAAGTTTCATGGCAGCTATCTCCAGCTTACTTGGTCTGACAGTTCAGGTCCCCATGAAATTTTATGTACATAAAATGCTGTAAAGCAGTATTGAGGAAAGTTGTAGTGGAGCTAAAAGTGGCAAATAATACACTTATCATCAAACATAGAAATAAGATAAAAGCAGCATGATCTTTTTTTCAGTCAGTATTAGGTGCCAAAGTCAAAAGTAAAGCAATTTTGGAAATTAGATTTCAATATGATATTATAATAAACCCTGTTCAGATGTCAAATTGTTTCAATGAATTCTTCATAAATACAGTAAAATCAAATGCAGATATGGCAGCCTATCAAGACAAAGCAAATTTAATAACTTCAAAAACAACTATAATGCATCTTTTAAAGACTGAAAAAATCATACAAAGGGATGTGAAAAATGAAATGAAAAACAAAACAACATCTAGGTGAGATGAAATACCTACTTATGTAATCAACAGTATGTATAATATCATTTCACAACCACTGTCAGTTACTATGAGTCAATCATTTGCTCAGGGATGTTTTCCAAATGTATTGAAATGTGCTGAGATAAAACCATTATTCAAAATGGGATTGAAAGGAGAGAAGGAAAATTACTGTTCTATCTTTCTTCTGCCAGTCTCCACTATGAAGTGCTATCCAAAATTTTTGGGACTGGTGCTGCCATCTGTTGAAAACCTTACCTTTGGACTAATGGTCATCATCACCCTCGAAGTAGTTCCCATTCACACATACACACTGGTACCAGTTCTTCTGCCACTGGTCAAATGTTTTCTGGAAGTCCTGTTGTTTGAGGGTGTTTCTCACCACCAGCGATGCTTCTTGAATCCTCTCTAGAGTGTCGAATTGATGGCCTTTCAACTTGAGTTTCAGTTTTGGGAATAGTGCAAAGTCACAAGGCACCCACTCTACTCTGGTGAGTACTGTGGGCAGGGTACAACCGCCATGTTGTTTTTTGCCAAAAAAGTCCTGGTGAGCAAGGACGTGTGACAGGGTGTGTTGTCATGATGCAGTAGCCAGTTCCCTTGATGCCAAAGTTCAGGCTGTCATCGCTGCATGTTTTCATGGAGCCATTGCAAGACATCACAGTAGTATGCGGAATTCACTGTTTGACTGGGTGGGACGAATTCTTTGTGCACAATTTCCTTGGTATCAAAGAAAATGATGATCATGCTCTTCACTTTGCTCTTCACCTGTCTTGCTTTTTTGAGTCTTGGAGAGCCTGGGCTATTCCACTTGGATGATTGTTGCTTTGTCTCTGGGTCATAACTGTAAATCCAGCTCTCATTGCCAGTGATAACTCATGACATGAAGGTTGGATCATCAGATGCAGTACACACATGCTGTTCTGTTTGCAGGTCCATCATAAAATCACCACACACCAAACACAGATTATTATGGAAATCACTGTGGACACACAACACGTCCTCCCAGCTGAATGTCACCATGCACACTGACTCATCAGATATGCAGCTCTCATCACCTAGCGGTGCAAAGATCTACTGCTCCTACTTTCCAGACAAAACAAATTTAAAAATTTCTTATTGCAAATGACATACTTTTTGAAAACCAGTTTTTCTTCTAACAGAGAACAATCACTGTAAATTCATGAATTTACTCAAAACGTATGCTCCACATTAGATAAGAATAAAAAGGTCATAAGAAAATTCTGAGGTCTGACAAAAACCTTCGATTCTATGAACCACTCCCTACTTCTCCACAAATTATAGATATACAGAATCAAGGACACTGCTTTACAGTGGTTCAACTCTTACTTAACAGACAGGAAACAAAAATTAATTGTAACTTCAGATTCAAGAAATCATTCCTCAAACTGGAAACCATTTTCCTCAGAGTCTCACAAGGTTTGATACTTGGTCCCTATCTGTTCCTTTTTGACATAAACTACCTACCACTTGCTACTGATGATCATTCATTTTTATTTGTTGATGATACATCAGTTCTAATAAAAAATGAGGTATCTGAAAGAATGCCAAAAATTGTAAAAAATACTCTGGAAAAACTTGAATCTTGGTTCCATTAAAATGGACTAAAACTAAATGTAACTAAAACCAAAATTATGCATATTGAAAGTAGATCATTCGAACAGAGCGAAATAAAGGTAACTTGCAATGATCAGGGCATTACAAAAGCAACCCATGTAAAGTTCTTAGGCCTAAATCTTGATAAAATGTAAATTGGAAGGTACATGTCTATCACTGCTGGTTTGAGTCAGTTATTCATTGTGGCATAATCTTCTGGGAAAATTCAACAAATGTTAAAAAAGAAAATAATTAGGAATATGTGTGTTGCCAAAGGATGGGCATCATGTCAACCACTGTTAAAATATTTAAAACTACTGTCTATTCCCTCCATTTACATTTATGAGAACTTATTCTCATATGAAAATCAGCCTACAGTAAACTCTTTCTCTTTTGACCACAACTACAGCACTTGCCACAGGGAGAATTGGAATCTCCTGATTGCTGCTTAAAACTCTATAAACAAACATCAGAGTACATAGGGTTTAAAATTTACAATAAAATAAAAGGCAGTAATATATACACTCCTGGAAATGGAAAAAAGAACACATTGACACCGGTGTGTCAGACCCACCATACTTGCTCCGGACACTGCGAGAGGGCTGTACAAGCAATGATCACACGCACGGCACAGCGGACACACCAGGAACCGCGGTGTTGGCCGTCGAATGGCGCTAGCTGCGCAGCATTTGTGCACCGCCGCCGTCAGTGTCAGCCAGTTTGCCGTGGCATAAGGAGCTCCATCGCAGTCTTTAACACTGGTAGCATGCCGCGACAGCGTGGACGTGAACCGTATGTGCAGTTGACGGACTTTGAGCGAGGGCGTATAGTGGGCATGCGGGAGGCCGGGTGGACATACCGCCGAATTGCTCAACACGTGGGGCATGAGGTCTCCACAGTACATCGATGTTGTCGCCAGTGGTCGGCGGAAGGTGCACGTGCCCGTCGACCTGGGACCGGACTGCAGCGACGCACGGATGCACGCCAAGACCGTAGGATCCTACGCAGTGCCGTAGGGGACCGCACCGCCACTTCCCAGCAAATTAGGGACACTGTTGCTCCTGGGGTATCGGCGAGGACCATTCGCAACCGTCTCCATGAAGCTGGGCTACGGTCCCGCACACCGTTAGGCCGTCTTCCGCTCACGCCCCAACATCGTGCAGCCCGCCTCCAGTGGTGTCGCGACAGGCGTGAATGGAGGGACGAATGGAGATGTGTCGTCTTCAGCGATGAGAGTCGCTTCTGCCTTGGTGCCAATGATGGTCGTATGCGTGTTTGGCGCCGTGCAGGTGAGCGCCACAATCAGGACTGCATACGACCGAGGCACACAGGGCCAACACCCGGCATCATGGTGTGGGGAGCGATCTCCTACACTGGCCGTACACCACTGGTGATCGTCGAGGGGACACTGAATAGTGCACGGTACATCCAAACCGTCATCGAACCCATCGTTCTACCATTCCTAGACCGGCAAGGGAACTTGCTGTTCCAACAGGACAATGCACGTCCACATGTATCCCGTGCCACCCAACGTGCTCTACAAGGTGTAAGTCAACTACCCTGGCCAGCAAGATCTCCGGATCTGTCCCCCATTGAGCATGTTTGGGACTGGATGAAGCGTCGTCTCACGCGGTCTGCACGTCCAGCACGAACGCTGGTCCAACTGAGGCGCCAGGTGGAAATGGCATGGCAAGCCGTTCCACAGGACTACATCCAGCATCTCTACGATCGTCTCCATGGGAGAATAGCAGCCTGCATTGCTGCGAAAGGTGGATATACACTGTACTAGTGCCGACATTGTGCACGCTCTGTTGCCTGTGTCTATGTGCCTGTGGTTCTGTCAGTGTGATCATGTGATGTATCTGACCCCAGGAATGTGTCAATAAAGTTTCCCCTTCCTGGGACAATGAATTCACGGTGTTCTTATTTCAATTTCCAGGAGTGTATAATGTGAAGCTTGATTCACTGAAAAGATTGCTCTTTACTCTTATGATGGAAAAGTGTTATTATTCTATTGAAGAATTCATTGAGGACAATTTCACAGTTTGAAAAAGGTAACTATACATTTTATTTTTGATTAATGGAAACTGCAGTATGCATTTATGTAGCAGTATCTTAGAAATGTGTATAAAATAATGTAAACTATTGTAATTTCCTTAAAAAATGTTACTTCTTTTAAATCTGTACCCATCACCTTCTGAACTACCAATTTGGTGTGTGCACTGCTTCATAGTTTGTGTGTGAACTTTTCCTTGATTTCTGCTACTAGACGCCACTTGGCCTGCTAATACAACAGCAGTTAAGTGTACAGCCTGCTGATTGTGCTGCCTTGTTGTCCATGTGTGTGTACTCTTCAAGCAATAAAGCGCAGTGTTCTTGGGTTAGAACACTTTTTGTCAATGAGTATATTTGACTCTATGTTTTCCACTTCAGTCACAATCTTTTGACTTTAATCTCCAAGAAGGTAGTTCTTAAGCCTCTGCTTGAGCAACAGCTGGCACTGACAGTTGGTATTTCGAGTGTAATGAGTACATTAGCTCAACTTGTGGGCCCACCTACAACATATCTGCCACTGTTCCGTGCATATGATGATGTAGCACAAAACTGGGATGCTTACAAAAAATACCTGCGACAATATTTCAAGGCGTTTGGGGTCACAGATGTAAACTTGTTCAAGGCCCTTTTTTTGTCATGAATTTCACCTCGCATACATCAGTTGTTGTGTTGGCTCACCCCCTTAAAAGAACCTTCACGTCTTTCTTTTGATCAGCTGTCTAAGTTACTTTCTAACCATTACTGTAAACATACTCGTGTTATTGCTGCCAAAAATGACCAAAACAGTCATACAGGGCATGGGTATCAGAACCACATGGACTTAGTCATTTTTGTAATTTTGTGATAAATATTCATAAGAAACCCTATGCAGATCATATGCTTCATGATGCAATCATACGTTATGCTCCTGATAGGGCAGATGCATATTTACAGCTTCCATTAGATGAGGAATCTAAATGCACTCTAGTTATCAACATCTAATTTGGGTTTGATCAATACCAATATTTGCCTTTTGGAGTGGCAAGTGCACCAGCTATTTTTCAACACATTTTAGAATAACTCATTGCATCAGTTCTGGGCTGCATCAGCTATTTTGATGACATAGTAGTGTCTGGTGCCTCTACAGAGAAACATTTACAGAACCTCTGTGCTCTATTTTCTGTTTTACAGTATGCAGGGTTAAAGAGCAATTTGGACAATACACAGGTTTTTCAACTATGTATCATTTATCTGGGTTTTGAAGCATCATGTTCTTATATTAAACCATTGTGCCATTACACTGATGCTATTTCCACATTGCAACACACCACATCTGTCAAGGCATTACAGGCATTTTTAGGTAAAATTGTATACTATCAAAAATTCATACTACATGCTGCTACTGTGACACAACCACTCCATGCATTATTACGTAAAGATGTTCGTTTCCATTGGTCCTTGGCTTGTTACCCGGCGTTCAAGTTGTTGAGATCTAAGCTTCAGTTGGCCACTTGTTTGGTCACTTCTCAGCTGGGCCAGCCACTTGTGTCAGCAATAGATCCATCTCAGTTTGGCCTTGCACTGTCCTTGCTCATAAGTATGCCAACAGATATGAATTCCCTATAGCATTTTCCTCTAAATCTTTAAATTAAGTGCAACAGTGCTGTTCTCAGATAGAGAAAAAGGCTTTGGTGATTGCATATGGTATAAATAAATGTCATGTTTTTCTGTATGGGTTTATGTTTCACATGATCATGGACAACAAACCAGTGGTATCTATTTGGGACTCTTCGGCATCCTTGCTGGACGAAGCTGCACACTACTTGCAGCAGTGGGCTCTTTTTCTGTTGTGATACACTTATGAGATACATTTTTGACATATGGCACAAGATGCAAATGCTGACACCTTATCATATTTGCCAAATGGTCCAGATCCAGAGTCTAATAAGGAGGAATAGCTTTATTTTCATTTAGATGTGTAAGCTGAGAATGCTGTTAATGGTTTTCCTATTACTAGCACTCAAACTGCAGCTGCAGTAGCCATGGATCCTGTTTTAAGTAAAGTTATTTATTTTGTGCAACATGGCTGGTCAGACAAACCTCCAGGCCATGCTTCTGATATTTTAAGAAACTTTTGCATTACAAAATCATCTTTCTGTTTGGGATGGAGTTCTGCTGTTAGCTACTGAAGACAATGCTCCCCGGGTTGTAGTTTCATCCGCTCTTTGGTATGAGGTTGTGCATTTATTACATGTGGACTACTGGGGTGTGTCATGTAGAAAAGTGTTAGCATGTAGACGCAGTTTTTGGCCAGGCATTGATGGGTAAATAGCACAAGTTGTTGTAGCCTGCCTACAGTGTGCAACCCATAAGTTGGCTCCCTGTGCTTCTTTGTCACTGTGGTGAACCACAGCAGCACATGAAATGCATTCATGTAATTCTAGCAGGACCGTTTTTGAATTTCAATTGGTTTGTTGTAATTATTTATGCTTATTCTAGATGTCTGTATGTGGCTTATTGTCTGTCTACTTCTGCAGTGGCAACAGTTTCAGCTTTGTCAAAAATTTTGGCGATGAAAGGTCTTCCGTATATGTTAGTTACAGACAATGGTCCCAGTTCATATCTGAGGAACTCTAAGATTTTTGTAAAAGAAGTGGTGTTCACCATATCATGGCTCCTCCTTTCCACCCTGAATTGAATGAGAAAGTGGAATGGCTAGTGCAAACATTTAAGACGCAGATGAAAAAATATGTTTTGTTTGTGTCACCAAAAGTAGCAATTGACAAGTTCCTTACTTCTTATAGGTTCAGCCCTGTTCACATTAAGAATTCAGCATAGCTGTTGCACAGTTATCAGCTCTGCACTCTGCTACATGTGCTTCAACCAATGCCGAGCTGTCTGCCACTCCCAGCGCCACAGTGCTTCTGGCCTGGCATGGCTGTTTGATATTGTGGTTTTGGATGTTGTCTAAAATGGGTACCGATGATAATTGAGAGTACCTGGGGCTGGTTCCTCTGCATCATTCACATGACTGAGGGGAGGGCATTGTGACACATCAACAAGCTGTAACCTTGCATGGGTGGCTGCACTCTGGGTATGCCTCTGGTACACCTGCATCCTCTATTTGCTGGCTATCTCCTACATCATGTCTGGTGCCCTTCCCTTCTCCACTGCCACTGCTAAAGTTTTCACAACTGTCTCCACTGCTGTGGGTGCTCCCTTCAGCTGTTGGGGGCCACAGCGAGACCCCAGCAGCTGCGCTGTAGCAGAGCTCATGCCTCTGCTGCTGCCATCTCCATCGCAGCTGGTACCACCTGTTCTGCCACCTTTGCAGCAACCTCCTTCCCTGGGGTTGGACTTGGATGTGGAACTGGAATCTTCTCCAGCATCCCCTGTCCAACCATATGGCCTCTCATAGGGGGCGGGTGTCCCACCTGCCCCGCATGTGCCATTTCCGACACTACACACTGGTGGCTGCGGAATCGCATAACACAACAATCTACATCAACTACAGAAGGAATGGATGTGAGCAGAGTGCTCATTTCTTTGCAAAGGAAGAGGATTGCTGCAACTACCAATTGCGTGTGAGCACCACTTCATAGTTTGCGTGTGAAGTCTGTGCTTCATTTGGTCACTAAGGGACACTCTACCTACTAATGTGATAGCAGTTGTGTGCGCAACCTGCTAACTGCACCCTTGTTGGAACTAATGATTATATAGGCCAGAGCCCAAGGCTGTGGTGGCTAATTGTGTTGTACCCTTCTCCCATTTGTGCATACTGTTCAAGTAATAAATCACTGTGTTCTTGGTCTAGAACATCTCCTATACAGCAAATCCGATAATTTCAAAATTGTATGTTATGAGATGAATAAATCACATTTCTCATTTACATAAATGCTGTATCTCATCTTTGACTAACCAACTGCCATAGAGCCCACATTTGTGAGTCAGTCATACCTCTTTCGTCTGACTCTTTTCTGTAGCATTTCTCCAATGTGCTGGCACGACTTGATGAATTTGTTTTGTTACTGTGAAATGTTTTAAAAGAAGAGCTTGGTACATGCTTTCTGTAATTCCTTTTCTCAAGAGTGAGATTATGTTGGCTTCCATCATATTCAAATTCACAATGTGGCACACAGCCAAAAATTTCTGTATCTAGGATATTGGACAATGTTCTTTAGTTGTTCTTCTACTAAGCAGAGTTGCTGCTGATCATTACAAAAACCAATGTACAGCCAGAGCAGAACAGAATTGATTTCTTGGACGGAAAGTGCTGATATTCATACAAATATGGAATATTCCAGAATATACAAACATTAAAATGTAAGTTATTTCAAGAATCTTCTGCAGGTGATAAATACTAAATAACTAATAATTTCGGGTGGTCATGTTGATCTGTTGATCTTAGTACAACCGACAGCGACATCAATCGCTATGCCACACTGCATACAGCACAGCTTGTGCCAGCATGAAATCTCTTGTATCATGGAACCCATTCAGAGTTTAGTAAGCACGAAATTTTTGTTGAAATAACCATTTCTGTCACCTCCCTGATAATTGATATGCTCTTTTGGGCCGAACTGTACATAACATCTTTTTCCAGAATCCATTATTGATAAGAATATGTTCTCACTGAATATTGTCTTTAAATACAAACACTATTATAAAAAATACAAGATGTAATTATATTTTCAAAATGTAATAAACTCAAATAGGAGACAATCTCAGTGAGAGAGAGTGTTCATTCGCTGTATCTACTTGAAAGGAAACTACAGTTCAGCCCACCTGACGATGGTGACATGTCTGAGTGCCAAAATGTTGTGCCTGTTGGACATTATGGACTGGCAGTACACCTGTGGACTGTTCAATCAAGAAATACACTGGGAGAAACTGAAGAATCACACAGTTCATTTAAGATGAACAAAGCTTGCAGCAAACTAGTACATAAGATTATTATTGCTTACAAGTTGGAGCAGAGAGCTGTTGTTTGATGAGTGCATATTTATAATGAAGTTCTATATTTCAAAGGATGTAACATGTCAGTAAACTTTCATGCCTACAGTGACAGCTATTTTTAGAATGGAATGTATGAATACCTAACTAACTAACTGCCTCTAATTATGATCTTGATTCTGCCAGTACCTTTCTTGCAGAATGCAGACAATATCCAAATGAATTTTCCTCACTAGCCTGTCTGTTATATTAACACTCCCAGTGCCAAGCATGTTCTACAAACCTGCCTATAGAAACCAGTCTATTTTAGCAGTATTCAGGTAAGTGCTATGGTGTCATTTGTTTACATATTGCAGAATTGTCCTCTGTGATGTAGGGGCTATAATTGCGTGTTGGCACCACGTGGATTATCATTTTGATCCTTACTTTTGCAATTATTTATGATATCATCTTTCTGATTTTTTGGGAATTATTTATGAAATATTATAATTTGTTACAACATTCTGTGTACCACATCAAAGATGTATAAAGAGGGGACAGTTAATATTTTTAGGTATTTAAATAATGGCCGACATGATGCCCTCGGCTGTGCAGAGCACATGTTGCGAATGATTCTTTTTTGCAACTTTAAAATTCATGTAACACTTCCCGAGTAAGCACTCCTTGGGCAGGCAAACTTTTCAACTCAGCATATACTTTGTATGACCTCAATAAAGGTGCTTTCGGTGTGAAGCATTAGTCCTTGTTAAGAGACTGTTCCCATAACTGGTACTTGAGTTCAGATTTACATTATTGATTGACAAATGTGCCATGTTTTTAACACTGCTTTCTCCTACATCTACATCTACATTTATACTTTGTCCTTCTGTGTGCCATTCACAAATGGTGCATGGGAAGAACGGGTATTGGTAAACCTCTCCATTATGTGTAATGTGTAATGTAATGTGATGTAATGTGTATTTTATTCATCTCATAATGTACATAATTTCAGAACATATGTCTGATGTACAGGAGACATGTCAAGGTTACAATTTGCTTATTTAAAATTTTGTCACACTTACAAGAATACTTTGTGGAGCATTTACTTACTTGCAATTTGTCAAACTTACAGCATTTACATCTACTATAACTATCATAAATTTTTATTCCATTTTAGGGATCCAGCTGAAAGTATCACTTTGTCCTTCATGATATCTTCCACAGAGTAGTAGCATCATTCAATTAGAAAATCATGTAACTTGCTTTTTAAAATATTTATCTTCATATTCATTATGTCACACCCTTTTATTGTGTGGTGAATTTTTGTGGCTATATACTGAGGAGTCTGAGCACACATTTTTAAGTGATGAGAGGTGAGCATAAAGTTCTCTTTATGTCTTGTGTCATATGAGTGTTCAAAATGATTTTTTTTTAATAGATCAGCTCTGCTGTGTAGGAAAAGAACCACCTCAAAGATGTATAAAGAGGGGACAGTTAATATTTTTAAGTATTTAAATAATGGCCGACATGATGCCCTCAGCTGTGCAGAGCACATGTTGCAAATGATTCTTTTTTGCAACTTTAAAATTCGTGTAACATTTCCCGAGTTTCCCCCAAAAATTGTTCCATATTGAATAACCAATTCAAAGTAGTTATAATATGCTATTTTCCTGGTGACCATATCAGTGGCACAGGCTAAAATTTCCATTGCAAATGCAAGGCTGTTTAATTTATTTGCTAGCTATTCTATATGAGAATTCCAACTCAAAGTTCTGTGTAAGTTTATTCCCAGGAACCTGACTGAGTCAAGTTCTTCCATTTTTTGATTGTTGTGAGTGACACAAATTTTCTTAAGTTTTTGAATGTTTGGTTTTAAAACTCATCGTGTGGGTTTTTGAAGTGTTTAGCCTTAAGCCATTTTGACTGAACCATGTTTCCAGGCTACTTAACGTATTCATGACACTCTGTGGTATATTGTCAGAATTTTAATTTTCAATTAGGGCAGAAGTATCATCTGCAAACAAAGTTAAATGCGTATTTATATTGAGAGGCAAGTCATTTACATAGAACCAGAATAAAATGTGTCCAAGGATTGAGCCTTGAGCAACACCTTGTAACAGAGTTTTCCACTTGGAGAAGTCATCTGCTCCATTTGATGTGATTACTATTCTTTGCACCCTTTGTAACATTTCAAAGCGACATCCCTTATTCCATACTGTTGAGTTTGAAAAGCATCAGGGCATGGTTTACAGAGTTGAATGCTTTTGTAAGATCACAGAATATTCCTGTGACCTTTGCTTTCTTATCTAGTGATGAAGTAATTTTTTCAATAAACTCATTTATCACATATACTGTGTTTTTGCCTTGTTGGGAGCCAAATTGGTTATGTGAAATTATATCATTCTGTGTGATGAAGCTTTGTATCTGTAAGGCAGCAAGTTTTTCAAATATTTTTGATACCTCTAATTTCTTAGATTTTATTATTGTGGTGCAATATGATGCCCAACTCTTCCTGGAATGTACTCTTCAGTTTCAATATCAAACCTCTATGTAATGCCCAATGCCTATCTTGCAGTATCTGCAACTGAGATCATTGATTATCTCCATAATGCTCTCACACTGACTAAATGATCCTGCCATGAAATGCATTGGTTCTAACTGGATCTTCTCTGTCTCTTCTGGTAATACAAACTGATATTTTACATTTTACTGAAATATTTATAATTTAAGTCAATAGGTTTTGACAAATTGCTTGCTGGCACCTGCAGTTGATGTCTGTTTGATGATTTTTCAGAGATTTCTGCAGCACAAGTGGCTAGCTTGGTCAAAGCATCACCCTCTATTACTGGTTGTGGATTAGAGTCAAGCTCACTGCCGCAGATTATATATTCATGGCAAGTCAACATCCAAGGGCTTTACTGCTGCTATTCTCCCCTCATTACCTGCAACAGTCGTTTGCTGCAGCACAGGAATCCAGGATCCATTTACCTTGAGGTTTGCTTATTTCTTGTTGGAGTTATTGTCTTGCTTCTGTATTTCTGTTGCTTCCCTGAACAAATGGGTGTGATAGCTCTTCCCTGCAACAAAAACTTCCTTGATGGCAAAGGTTGGTCTTACACAGTGCTTGCTCTACCACAGTTGATTTCTCCCCCTACCCCAGCTTACAATGCCACTTATATTCGGTGATCCTGTTGTAGGTTGACCATCCACTCATTCCAACATGGACTTTACACGTAGAGCACTTGCCCGCGAAAGGCAAAGGTCCCGAGTTCGAGTCTCGGTCGGGCACACAGTTTTAATCTGCCAGGAACTTTCATATCAGCGCACACTCTGCTGCAGAGTGAAAATCTCATTCTGGATGCGGTATATTCTTGACATTGCAAGTGGGTCCCTTTTCTCCTTTGCTGATCTGAGACAATCTTTGTTTTTATTTGTAAGTTTATAAATAGTCTCTATGCTACACAATATATGACCGATTCTGTACATCACACTGGGAATGTATGACAGGAAGGGTACACCTGATATTTATTTTTACAATGTGTCACTTTGCTGAGTGTTTGATTCTGTGACACTTATTATGTAACTGGTAGAGTACCCATTGCTCCTCAGAACCCTTTCTAGGTGTTGAATCTCGTGTCTGAAGTGCTGCAGTTCATTTATTTGTCTTTCTCATGTTATGAGCATATTAACCATGTCTCTTTTCTGACTTGAGTGGTGATTTGACAGTTTGAGCAGATATAGGTCTGTGTGTGTCCATTTTTGATACACACTGAGTCCCATGTTTTCACCATGCCTCATGATCAGCACATCTAGAAACAGTAGCTGTTGGTCTTTGTCTACCTCCATTGTAAATTTTATGTTGGCATGGAAACTGTTAAGGTGTCCTAGAAAGTCATTGAACTCTTCCCCCCTATGGCTCCACACCACAAAGGAGTTGTCAACATATCAGGACCATATCTTAGGTTTACAAGGTGCCTAGTCCAGTGCCTGTGCTTTGAAATATTCCTTGGAGAAGTTGGCCACCACTGAACTAAGTAGACTATCCATGGTGTAGCCTCCCAGCTGTTCATAGAAGTTGCTATTCCCCATGAAATAGCTTGTGGTGAGACATAGATAAAAGAGTTTGGTGATGGAGGAAAATAGAACTGACATACTCCGGAGTACTATGTGTGGCTCTTTGTTAAATAAAGAAACAACATTCAAACTGACTAAGAAGTCATTTGATTAAAGTTTTAGTTTCTTCAGCTTCTCAGGAAGTGTCCCAAGTCTTTTATATATGTGTCAGTCTTTCCCATGTGCAGCTGGAGCAGAGAGATAAAGTGTTTTCCAGTTTGTACATTGGTGAGCCAGGAGTGGTAACAGACAATCTGAATGGAACATTATTCTTGTGGATCTTTGGTAATCCATACAGCCAAGGTGGTAGGCTTCTATGTTGTGCAGGTTCCACTGTAAGTCTGCTGGGGGAGGAGACACCTTGCTTAACTGTGATTCCATGTAATCCACTGCATTGGATCTGTGCTTAGTTTTTGGTTCATCATTTGATCTAATAGTTCCCTAATCTTCTACTCATAATCTTCAGTCTTCAATATTTCTCTTATTAGCAGGCAGTACCAATATACTTTTGTTGGCATAAAAATTCTTGATAGCTTGTAAGTCTTCTTTCATCAAGTGGCAGGCTGATGGTTTTGCTTGGCACAGTATCCTGGCAGTTTCATTGTTTATTTCCTCAGCTTCTTTGAAAGAAAGGGTCTGAATGGACATTTCAGTAGTAGCAGGCATTTCCTCCGTAGATCTTGATACGATAGCATAATATTCATCTTTATGAAGGACAGATTGTTCCTCTTTGGGCAACTGTCATCCAATAAGGTTGACTACTGTGCATGACATGCCAGGAATTGCCTTATCAGTTTGCTTCTTGCATCTTCTAAACTTTTTTCTTCTGTCACTTGGTGCAGCAGTTGAGTTCATTCTACATGCTCCTGTAAGGGATGGTGTCAGTCCTGTGTCACTCATCACAATTAATGTTGTTACTTAGTTGACAGAAAATGTCCAAAAGTTCCTCATCAGTTCTTGTCAAGTATCTCCATGTTGTATGACTTCACTTATGAAGAAGAGCTCATTCCCTTATGTTATAAATGCAATGTGCTTGCACGGTGGTGATTAGGCACTTACTTTTCAAGAACTTTGGTGTGACCCCTTCATCCCAGCACCATGCCGTAAGGTGAGAGAGGCCATCAGTCATGCTTTCTTCTTTAGTTGGGTTGTTTGGGGGAAGAGACCAAACAGCGAGATCATCGGTCTCATCGGATTAGGGAAGGATGGGGAAGGAAGTCGGCCATGCCCTTTCAAAGGAACCATCCCAGCATTTGCCTGGAGCGATTTAGGGAAATCACGGAAAACCTAAATCAGGATGGCCGGATGCGGGATTGAACTGTCGTCCTCCCGAATGCAAGTCTAGTGTGCTACCACTGCGCCACTCGCTCGGTACTTTCTTCTTTAGTGAAGGCATTGGTACAATCTGCAAATCTCCTCCCTGTAGAGGTGTAGTTCAGACTGTTAAGGCTTTTGTGGCCACTTGTTGACAAATTGCCTGTTGGCTTCAGTCTGTGGTTATTGGGCCAGTGTCTGTTTCATGATTTCCCTGGCATTTTGCCAGTATGAGTGGCTGGCATTGCCAAAGCTTCACCTTCTATTGCTTGTGATGGACTGGAGTTGAGCTCATGGACACAGATTATATGTGTCTGGTCCAGCAATATACACGAGATTTCCCATGGGCTTTGAGGATAATCACATAATCCACAGCACTGGTTTTGAAGATTAAAAAAAAAAAAAAAAACTATATATTAGAAAACAGTAGAGCAGAAATATTTTAAAAACAAAGAAGTTATTTTATATGTGCTCTTGATATGCTTCCTATCAGTTCTAAAACTGAATCACATTGCTTCTTGGTGTGGCAGCTCTTGAAACAAGATTCCACACACAAATTGACACTACATTTATCTCATGGGTACCAACTGTCTTTGTGATAACTTTTCCAGTCTGTTTCTTGCACCTGGAGGTACAGACATGGCATATACATGCAGCATTCATCTTGGTTGTTTATGGTATGTGCTGCAGGAAATGCCTCTGCATTAATCGACCTGCAGTTCCACTTACTACAAATTTACCTGTAACTTGTTGCAAGTCTTCCTGAATAAGCTTAATGTGAAGTGTTGTAATAAAGTCAGCCATGAAAGAGATTTTCATCTCAGCAAAATGTTGAGACATGGGTATTATTAACTACAATACAGAGGTGTTTTAGTTGTCACTTTTTATTAACCCCTACACTGAGTTGTCTGGATTGTTTTTAATTGTGTAGTATTCATTATTTAAAATATTCACTTTGAATACACTTATTAATAAATGTATTTTAGTATCTCCTTCATATTGTTAGACAAACTGTTGTACAATTTTAACCCCTGAAATGAACTGCGCAGATGGCATTTGTGGCTGGGATGCCCTTCCAGGGAATTTGGCCACCTGGTGCAAGTCTTTTTAGTTGATGCCACTTCAATAACTTGCACTAAATGATGATGAAATGATGATGAGGATAACACACAAACACAATCCTGACCAGAGAAAATTCCCGACTCAGCTGGGTGTCAAACCTGGGGCCCCAAGATTGAGATTCAGCAATGTTTACCACAAGACCTCAAGCTGCTGACATTTTAATCCCTAGTAGAAAATGCTGTTCATAGTATTTCTTTGGTTTTACCTGGTAAATTTTATTCCAAACTGGCTCTTGTTCCATGATTGTGTATGGAAGTTTGTGGACATTGTTACTGTTGTTTTTCTGATGTGCACAACAAACTGTTAAAGGAGCTCACCTGATGCAGTAAGGATATCAGTTTTTTTTAAAATAGTTCCTTACAACAAACTCGAATAAAACTTTTAGTTTTTATTCTTATGGCTCTTCCTGTAGTTTGAATTTTGTTTTGGTTATATGCATTTCTTGCCCAGAAAAGAATCTCACACTTAAGAATCATGTATAAATAATAATAATATTAAACTTCCTGGCAGATTAAAACTGTGTGCCCGACCGAGACTCGAACTTGGGACCTTTGCCTTTCGCGGGCAAGTGCTCTACCATCTGAGCTACAGAAGCACGACTCACGCCCGGTACTCACAGCTTTACTACTGTTAGTACCGGGCGTGAGTCGTGCTTCGGTAGCTCAGATGGTAGAGCACTTGCCCGCGAAAGGCAAAGGTCCCGAGTTCGAGTCTTTGTCGGGCACACAGTTTTAATCTGCCAGGAACTTTCATATCAGCGCACACTCTGCTGCAGAGTGAAAATCTCATTCTGGAATAATAATATTATATCACGATATGGGACTAGCTGCTTGACAGTGATAATAGGACCCTGAAGGTATAAATGATGAAAATATTATATTTCATGGTATATTTGTGTGCTCATTCCATATCAATTGACAATCAATATTCACCCTAGAAACTTCATGGTTGCTGCACAAGCTGTAGACATGTCATTTATGTTTCCTGTTTCAGAGCTGTTCCTCCTTATTAAACTGTAGCTCACATCATTTGTTTTCCTTTTATTCAGTGTTATTTAATATATATTGCACAACTATACACATTACTGAGGGTTTCATATGGCTCCTTTGTCAGTAGTTCTGGTATTTTACCAGCAGTTATGATTAAACGTGGTTCATTTATGAATGGAAATGCCCAAAGGAGTAGATTCAGCAGTTCAGTCAAGTGAGCAGAAGATTGAGGAATTAATTATAAGGAATGGTCATTTACTGTTTACTTCAGCTGAGGTCAATCTCATTTCTGGGAATGGTTTTTTTATTTATTTATTTGTCCATGAGATCTTGTTGGTTCATTGAATGTACATTAAGATGTTGGACATTATTTATGGCAACACTATTTCTATCATCTTAACATCAGTAATCTCTTACGCTTACACTACTTATTATTGGTACATTATTTGTAGTTGTTCAATGGTACAATGTTACTATGGTTTCAGTGGATGAGACTAGTACATTATTATTCAGACTGGCTTATTATTATTCATCAAAATACTCTTTCAGACCTCAGATGCAGTGATCAGTTAGGTGTGCCTTTACTGCAGCTTTGAACCTGCTATGTTGTTCATTGATTGTATGTTACTTGGTAGTTTCCTGAATACCTTTTTTTTTCAAGGTGCAGACCTCCATTTTGGCAGAGTTTATTTTTTGTATGATGCATATGGAGATTCATTTTTCTTCATTTTTGAGAAAGAGTGTGCAATTTTCAGTTGCGTACTTCTGTATGAATACTATGGTTTCATATATATGAAGGCATGGAAGTGGCAGAAGTTGCAGTTTTATGAAGAGTGGCTTGCAAGATTTTCTGTGTTTGGCATTTTCTATGATTCTTACAATTATTTTTAGGATTCTAAATAGCTTGATGGTCTTTGGAGAAGCTCCCCAGTAAATGGCTCCACACTTCAACATTGATTGGACACTTACATAGTACACACTTTTTAGGCAGCCTTTGCTACAGTAACTTTCAAGGAACCTCATCGCATAGCAAGATGTGTTCAATTTTTTGCTGATATTGTCAATATGAGTTCCCCACCTGACATTATCCTGGATCCACAGTCCGAGAAACTTTGTCAGGTCAATTCTATTTACAGCTTTGTTTGACAACTGCATATTTATAGTTTGTGGAAGCTTTCCTTTGATATTATGGAAGTTGATTGCTACTGTCTTTCATTTATGATTAACTTATTATATGTGAACCATTCTGTTATGATATCCATTGTTTTTGTTATGTTTTCTTGTAGTAGGTTTTCTGATTTTGCAATAATGAGAAAGCTTGTGTCATCAGCAAACTAGTAAGCATTTTGACACTGTATGTTTGTTTGTAGGTCATTTACATATTAAGAGGAAGAGCACTGGTCCCAGTAATGATCCTTGAGGAACACCATATTTCAAGTCTTGGTAATCTGAGTAATGGCTCAAATGGTTCAAATGGCTCTGAGCACTATGGGACTTTACATCTGTGGTCATTAGCTCCCTAGAACTCAGAACTACTTAAACCTAACTAACCTAAGGACAGCACACACATCCATGCCCGAGGCAGGATTTGAACCTGCGACCGTAGCAGTCACGCGGTTCCAGACTGAAGCACCTAGAACCACACGGCCACACCGGCCAGCATCTGAGTAATGATTTGTGATTTTGTTGCTATCAGTGTCTTGTATTTCCACTGTTCATTTCCATCCACTAAGGTATGACCTGGCCGTCATTAGGTGTACCTCTGATGCCTAGTTGATTTAATTTCTGTAGGAGTGCTTCATGACCTGTAATAGCGAATGCTTATGACAAGTCAAGGCATTCACCAGTGATATATTCACCACTGTCCCCTTTCTGATAAAGTTCACTTAGGAACTGATAGATACCACTGTTGGTCGAGCAGTTCTTCCTAAATCCATGTAGTACTGTGGATAGGATTTCATATTTTTCGATGAAGGCTGTTAGTCTTTTGTGGAAGGCTTTGTCTAGACTTTTTGAGAAGCTGGACAATAGAGCAACTGGCCTGTAACTGCCAACATATTCTGTGTTTCCTTTTTTGTACACTGGATATAATTTGGCAATTTTTAGACAAGAAGGGAAAGTCCCTGATGTCAGTGAACTATTGCATAGATATGTTAGTGGTTTCACAATGAGTTCACTACATCTTTTTATTATTTTCTCACATATACCATCTGCCCCTGAGGACTGTTTCATTTTTAAGGTTTTCATGATGGTCAGGATTTCTTTTTCATTTGTTGGGTACAGATAGAATGAGGTAGCAAAGCTATTGATCTTAAGTGGCAATGCTGTTGTATTTTGGCTCCTGAAGTAATCTTACAGATTATTTGCCCACTTACATTCATGCAATTGCTGTTGAAGGTATTTTCTACTTTCCTTGGCTCTGTTATTTTCTCTCCTTCTTGACATAATATGATATTGGCATTTCTGTTAGTGACATTACATGCATGTTGTTTCATAAGTTTCTGCATGGCTTTGGTCTTGTTTCCAGCAGATTGAGTGTTCAGATAATTTGCCTTTATTTTTGCTTCCTTGACAACTTTTTTAAAGTACTGTCTTGTGTTTTCTGTAATAAGTATGAAATTCATCACCTACCTGCTTTGTCTTTATAATATCATATAGTTTTCTCTTTTCCTTGGTTGAGATCTTTATTCCAGTTGCCACCCAAAATTTGTTTCTATTACTACACCTCAGTCTATGTTTCTTTATTGGGAATACAGTTCCATAGCACTTGCTAAATATTTCCATAAATATGTTCACTTTGGTCATGGTCAATCTCATTCCCAGTAACAGTTGTTTACCTTTTACATCAACTGGCCTCACTCAGCTGATCTCATTCCTCACTCTAGTTCCTCCATTCCACATTTGTGCATTGATCTTGTTTCATTGGGTCATTCATTTTTGTTTAATCACTCAATCCTCGTTCCAGTTCAGATTCTTAGAATTATACAACTTACATAAAAATTAAGTTGTATGTAACACAATGTAATTTTCAGGTAATGAAGAGAGTAATATACTTATCTCATTGTTGCTTTTATCAACTATATAGAGCACATACATATCACAAGGCACGGTGTCTATTTGTTTGACCAAGAAAAAGGAGCAGCCATAGTGTTTTTTTTTTTTACTTGTACATTTTTTTTAACTTCCATCTGCTTGATTTAAAGACTAGTTTTTAAGACAAAACTTAATCATTTTTTAATTGTAGTCCAAGAAAGCACAGTAAATTTGTGATTTTTGCATTTCTTCCAAAAATAAAACATGACACTTAATGACACTCTTATTTTTCAAGTTTGGTTGTTTCTTTGTGGTTCCCCTAGTTTGATTACTTTGCACATAAAAATGAGTTGTGCATGATTTTGTCTCAATATGAAAAGGGGAAGCAGTGCCTCTACAGCCTCTACATTTGAATAATTGTAGAATTGCATAAAATCATATTTACCTTTTATCTCAAAAACTGTTGTTCAGAAGTAGCTTGTTAACAAAATACTGTTTTACTCTCATCTTAATACTTAATACAGCCTGTAACCGTTCAATTTACTAAGTGAGTGAGGTACATATGATGAGAAAATAACATTTTATTCCAAGCATACTTATTCTTCCATGATGTCTCTATCTTACTGTGGAATCTTATGAGAAAACTCAGACACAAGCTGAAGTTTACATAGCCTCTGTAATTCAGTTTTTTGTTTATTATTTATTACAGTGTTCCATGAGATTGTTGCCTATCTCTGCTGGATAATTTGCAACTTTTAGTTTAGTAACTAGGTGTTGAGGTGTAGAGCATTGACAACATCTTCATTTTCACGCCACTGTGAAAAATCTATCTTAAGGTATCTGTTACTCAAATACAGTCTGTTTAAAGATACTATTATTTTATTAGAAATGAACTGTTCAGTACCATTAGTCATAATTTTTGGGATTAGAAGAATTCCTACTTGAATCCTTATATATTTGCATCCATTGGTTCTGCTTCAAGGTGCAGAGTAGTGACTGTTTTAATTTTTGATTCAGAGGATCAAAGCCACAGAACAGGGACATGTGTCATAAATTATTTTTTTTTATGCCCACATGTGGGGTATCATTACTGACATCCTGATACACTTATTTAAAGTTTTGAAAGAATTCTGATATCCAAGTATGGTGCTTTGGCTTCTGAAGCGGCAGAGGGTCATGCTTTGACTTATGTACTGGTAAGGAAAATAAAAATAGAACTAACTACAGCCTCTTCTTGTGGTTGTAATTCAACTTCATCATGGAACATAAATTTTTCCCGTATGTAAGTACCACCAACATTGCTTGTTGGATGCCCTTGGAGCATGGAAAGATACTCCATGAGGTGGTTCTTTGAGAAGAGGGTTTACAGTTAAATAGAAAACTATCAATATAATCCTGTGATATATCTCTGATATATCTTATGCCTGCAAGCTAAATAAAAGAGATGTTTTTCCAAAATGTTTAAAACAATCACATCTCTTAAAGTGGTAATATTTTATGCTGTTTGCAAAAGAAACTAATGATTTATCTAAAAACCCATTATTGCAAGTTGAACGGAAAACTTTTTCCTGCTATTTTCTGAGTAAGCTAAATGACCAAAATATGCATAACATTATTGGTATTGAGCCAGCAGTGAAGTTTTCTGTTGTTTTATTTTCAAATACATTTGCGTGTGAAATGTGTATTTTAAGTACATTAATATTTATTATGGAATTTCATATTCATTTCACTCTCATATGTTAATGGCTGCCTGTTCTTGCTCAGAAGTTCTCTTTCTCAAGTATCTGATGACTGATTCTATGCATAAAAGTTGGGGGCCCTTTCAACTGATGAGTGATCAAAAGCTTATTGTTCTTAATGTAAATATTTTCAAGGCTGTGGGCAATGTCATCAAGGTTTAGAAAAAGAAATATTCTTTCTTTTCACTTATGGTGTTCTTATGATCTCCCAGCAGGTGTATGTAGTTATACCCACTGCTAATACAAAGGCTCTAATTTTAGTACACAATTAATTCATTCATGTGTTGGAAGTCATGATGTTTCCTAATGAATCTTTATTTCCCATGAAAATAGTAAGGCCCTTTGATATGTTGTTAATTTACACACTGGATCATTGTAAAAGAAAACTATAATCTAGGTTCGACAGATGACAGTTTACTTCTCGTTATTTCATGCTAGTAATACACAGGCAGGTATATATTATTTTCTATAAATGAATTGAAAATTAAGACATTGTACTTGCTATGATTAAAAGCTTCCCTCTGAAGTTAATGAAGACTGTGGTGGTCCATGCTGGGTCACAAACACTTCTGTAACCTATACTTTCATTTGGCTTACTCTTGTGTGTCGCTAGCTATCTTGTGCTCACTGGCCCACCTCATCAGCTGACCAATGTGATACTTTCTGAGAAGGCATTTGGATAAGGAAATCAAAGTGAAGAAGTTTTCCACATTTGTTAATTATTGAATTTACCATGAAGAAGTAAGGCTAGTGCATATTTGAACTTTTCCTCAAAATTTATTTAAAATTCATGTAGTATGCATAACTAGATATAAAAAGTAATGGAGTGCGTACAAATGCATGGTCCCCAAAAAGGAATGATCATCAGTGAACTAGTTCTCAAAGATAAATTAGTTTGCCCATTTCTGGCTATAATGTTTTTTTCATCAGCAAAGAGAAATTTTTTCCATGTCTTGAGTTGTTATTCTTATGGGCATTTTCTGTAGTTTCAAAATTGTGTTCGTGCTTTGTGCATTTGATCTCCAAAAAAAGATATCCACAGGTAAGAGCACAGTGTGCAATAGAATACCTTGTCACCACAGGACACGGGCTGTAACATGCAGTTAATAGGATTTTAAGGTCACAACATGCTACAAACATTCTTCTTCCAGTATCTTGTGTGTTCGTTCCACATCAACTGATGTTCCATAAAAAACTTTGTTACACAATTCTTCTGGTGCACTGAATTGCATACTCAAAATCCATGTGACATTCCCAGTAGCAACAGGTGAAAATTCATTTTCCTGCACCACCTGACTTTTCTACACCAAAATAATTTGTACTGTAAGCATTGATCTGGAAGGTGAAAACACCAACCTTGTGCAAATTGTAATATGATACATCAGGACACTTCAGTATACCTATGCCATTCTTCATTGTGTGTGTGCCAAACAATGCTGCATAATTTGTGTACGATGTATACATTTCCATCTTGTCCTCACATCTGACTGAAAATATTTATATTTTCACCTCTATAGTATTTCACCAGTCATTAACATAGCTACAGCTAAGTCTTTTGGCAATGATCTTCTGAATTTACTTACAACATCCCCAACACCAGGTCCTGTTCAAGATAATGGTGAAAGAGACGTGGATAGGAATAAACTAGTTTAATAAACAGATTGCTATGTGACAACAGATTAGGACAGCTGCTGAAGATTGGTTTCTGAGTGCCTGCTTTCCATATTTCTATATTTGGTATATAAACACTGTTTGCTTCTACAACAGTTTATAAATTCAAGCCATATTTAAGTGGTTTATTTTGTGCATAAATTCAAAAATTTAGGTGATATGAAAAAGACCATATTGCTTCATCTATTCAAGCTTTGCAGAGAGAGAATGTTCCTGACTTCATTGTTGTTATAGATTGTAATAGCAAGGGAGTCTTTGAAAAGAGTATAAAAATACTTTTTCTTGAGGACTTTTTGTGATTCCATTTGTCAACAAGATGCAAGCAAGAAAGTATCAGATATACTGTTAACCACACATTACTTATAGACAGTAATTGCAACTCATCACAGAATCAGCATTCTTATGATCTGAAATTCTTGGCCATTTTGAGGCACACATATTGAAAGTAGTGCTCACAGACAAGTACTTAGCTCAGAGAACTGATGTCTGTGAGAAGACTTCTCAGTGTTGGATCTCTTCTGATGAGCTGTTTTGATTAACTTTGCTCACTGAAAAGAATAATGTAAGCAGCAACAGTCCAGCCCTAGCAGTATCTAACAGAAATAATAACACAATAATATTTTTTAAATAGGCAGTAACAATAATGTGTTACTGATAAGTGATCAGGTATGCAACTGCAAAGCACAGTATTCCTCAGAATCCCATTCTTCAATCTCTAAATCATTCTGTATAAGCAAATTAGCTATTTCCTGTTTTGATAAACCTCATTGGTACTACTTCAAAGAAAAAGACACAGCCAAAAATGAGCTGTGTGCTCATGTTAATGTTAACTTGATCTAAGCTCCATGGAAGCCAGCACCACTGGCCACAACCAGTAGAAATGCAAGAATGTAATTATACTAGACAGAAACTTTGCAGCTCAAATATTATATGATATTACTGATTTTAAGAAGACTCACATAAATTCCATTGTCTTTGTGCCAAAAGTATTAAAATGTTTTAAAGTCTTTTTGGAAATAACCCACAGATGTTGTCCAGGTATTTCTGATTACCACTCAAAGTTGAGAGCAGCTCTTTTTCACTAATATTATTAATCATATCACCCCCACCAGATGAAAAGTCAGAAAACTCTTTGCAAACAGCATATTGATATCACTGTGTGCCATTGTTTTGGCTTCATCCATGTTTGTAGAAGATCAAATAACCAAATCTATCACACAAATCTTATATTTTGGTTGTACTGACTGCAGAGAACTGAACAATAAACAGTTTCATTCAACACAAAGAGTGGAGAATAACTCTCAATATGTCTACAGGGAGGTTGAGAGAGAGAAACAGTGCATACATCAATCACTGAGCGGAGGGTAAAAGAAAGTTCAGGAAGAAAGCAAGAGGAATTAGAAACCAGATGATGCAGATGGAACAGAAAATTGACAGTTTCAGAGGAAGCTCTGACTTCTTAAAAAGGTTTGAAAAGATGATATATATACAGAAAGAACTTGAGAAAGGAGCAATAATAGCAGTTTGAACTGAAGTCATGCAGAAAGGAAACAGGTAAACAGACAAGAGAAACATGGTGGATTCATTGACCTCTACTCTTACTACAGTATGTCTGCTTGTGTCTGTATATGTGCGGATGGATATGTGTGTGTGTGTGAGTGTATACCTGTCCTTTTTCCCCCTAAGGTAAGTCTTTCCACTCCTGGGATTGGAATGACTCCTTACCCTCTCCCTTAAAACCCACGTCCTTTCGTCTTTCCCTCTCCTTCCCTCTTTCCTGATGAAGCAACCGTGGGTTGTGAAAGCTTGAATTTTGTGTGTGTGTTTGTATTTGTTTGTGTGTCTATCAACAATCCAACGCTTTCTTTTGGTAAGTTACATCATCTTTGTTTTTAGATATATTTTTCCCACGTGGAATGTTTCCCTCTATTTTTTATATATATATATGGTGAGTCACTAACTATTGCCACCAAGAATAACTCCGAAAGTATGATAGGAGCTGAAAAGTTTGTGGGAAAAATGTTAAATGTTGCAAGGGACAACAGGGGCCATAATATAACTTTGGTTTTATGTTGCTGGGTGGGGTCACATCAGAGATATGAAGCTCAATTTTCTTTTTTAAATGGGATGCTATAGTTTGCTTCTTATTTTCTGATAGCAGCTATCGAGACAAATACAAAGATCTGTAACAGTCAGGTCTTTTAAGGTCTACAAAGTTCACAAAGGTGGCATGAACATCCATTTACAGAAGGTGTTCGAAGTGATGATCATTGATATCAATGCAGTGCCATAATCTTCTTATCATAGGCTGACTGGTGTTCTTCATCACTTCAGCACTTATCGAAGCACATGCTATGACAATTCTCTCTCGCATATCTTCAGGTGTAGTTGGAACGTCTTTATAAACAATGTCTTTTTCGAATCTCCATAAGAAAAAATCCAGAGGTGTCAAGTTTGGTGAACAAGCCAGCCACGACACATCTCCTCTGCATCCAATCCAATGATTTGGAAATTGTCTCTGCAACTCATTTCTAGCCATCAGTGAAAAATGTGCCACATGCCCTTTGTGTTGATACCACATTCTCTTCCTTCTTCCTAAAGGTATTTATTCCAATAACAAGGTATTTCTTCCAATAACAGACCTAATGTTTCTTGCAGGAATGTGGTGCACTTCCTACCATTAAGATTTCCTTTGATGAAATAGGGCCTATAAGTCTGTCCTCCAGAATCCCACACTATATGTTCACCAACCACAGTTTTTGGTGTGCAACTTGACACAGCCAACAATGATTTTCAGTTGCCCAATAATGCATATTATGCAAATTAACATTTCCACAGTTATGATTGTAGCCTCATCAGTAAAGAAAACCAAATTAGTAAATGTGTCCTCTGTCTGAATCTGAGCCCATTGGCAGAATTCAATGTGATGCATGCAATCCGCATCAGTTAATTCTTGGTGGAAACTGATATGGTAAGGATGATATTTATGGTGATGCAGAACATGAACAACATTAATCTGGCTCATGCCAGATTCCATTGTGATCTGACGTGAACTAACACAAGGATCTCGAACCACATTGGCAAGAGTACCAATTTCCATTCCCTCATTAGTAACTTTCCTTTGCCAGATATGTTTTCAATGTGTTAAAGATCCAGTTGTTCTCAATTTATCATACAAATATTTAAATATACAACATGTAGAGTGAGTATGTTCAGGATATATTTAAGTGTATAAGTCTCTAGCTCTCACTGAATTTCATTGGTATTCTCTGTAAATGAGAAGCATATCAACTTGTTCTTCAAAGGAATGCATAATTCACATTCACTTAATTCAACGATACTATTCTTACTGTTCCTATTAGTGTTGTATTGCAAAACTGTCGAATGGTGTTTACACGTCAGTGGTACATTAGATGGATATTTACTATTTGCACGATATACGAAAGAAAATTGTCAGAGCATGTGCTTCGATAAGTGCTGAAGTGATAAGGAATACTACTCAATCCGTGATAAGAAGATTACAGCACTGAATAGATACCAATGGTCCTCACTTCAAACACCTTCTGTAAATGGATATTCATGTCAACTTTGTGACCTTCACTGACATTCAAAGACCTTAATGTTACACATAATTTGATTCGTCTCGATAGCCTCTATCAGAAAATAAGTACAAAACTATAGTATCCCATTTTAAAAAACAAAATTGACCTTCACATCTGTGAAGTGACCTTTCCTATCAACAAAAAACCAATATCATATTATGGCCCCCATTGTCCCATGCAGCACTTGTACCACAAACTTTTCAGCTACTATCATACTTTCGGAGTTCTTCTAGGTGGCAATAGTTAGTGACTCACCCTGTACATGCATTTATTCTGATACTGGCAAGAGACCTGAAGGAATGATATGCTAACATGTTACCTATAAGGTGTGAGCCATTACGTCAATATCTCAGAAACAGACTGATCTCTCTGCACATATTCTTCCTCTCAGAACACTAAAATGAAGGAAACCTGAACCTGTGAAAAATATATTTTCAAAATCAGATGTGTGTTTCATTTTAACAACACTTCTGGTAACTGAAGTGATGTTCATCAGGTTAGTTAGTAGTCTACAAATGACCATAAAATATGGTACTGTACAGTTCTTTATATGGAGGAAATGCTCCTACACGGGAAAATATTTTCAGTAACACATGTATTTTCCTAATAGATTCTCATGACTTTCAACTTGCTTCCTCTATAATAACATGGAAGCTTTTTAACCAAAACACATACTTCTTTCCTGTCTTTAATTTGTGTTTTCTCTTTATACCTATTAATTAACATGTGTGATCTGATATAGCAATTTCTTCACCATTACAAAGTCTTCAGTGCAATGGCTGGGTATGTTGCTGAAGTGAAAGTCACATAGAAATTACAGAGAAAGATACAGTATACAAATTTATTGCTCTATTATGAACACATATTATACAACTTTTAAAAAAATAATGTCACTGTATCTTTATTTTGAAGGCATGAGTGTTTATTCTTTTTTATTATGTTCCAGATGCACACCACATAAAGAAAGAAACTCAAATGTCGCTCCTAGTAAAATTATTCCTAACACATCCCCAAGTGATGTTAGATATGGTATAGTTGCATTATCAGGGTCTACCATCCTGCTCCAGAAAAAATATGTTAACACATATGCAAGGTAAAGCAGCAGCCCCACCTGCAACAGAGTTTATTGAATAAGACAGGAAAATAAAAAGTTTTACAGCTCTTAGTACAGCTGAACAAGTAATGTGTCAGTTTCTTATATGATGTCTATACCTGCACAACAGCTGCAGAGATGTACAATAAGAGGAAGGGTATACTGGGGTATAATTTGCCTGTCTGCATATAATTGATGGCGAAAGTGAATATTAGGTGTCCAGGTACCACCATTGACATAAGAACCCGTGCTGTTTTGGAATCTGCCTCTGAAACAGTACTGCATTATGTAATGTTACAAAAAAAAATGCAGAATGAAACTCTATAACATGCATACCTAAGACATTTTTGTAGGCTATGGTGATAAGAATTAATTTTCAAATAACTGCGACTTATTAGAGTGAAAAAAAAAAAGAATTTTTCTCTGTATGTGTGAACTATGGGAAGTTTTTGGGCATTGTCAGGCCAGTTTCATTAAGTACTGGTGATATGCTCTTGCTTCTATCATCCATCCTGCTGGTACCTCTCTACTACTTGCCACATAAACAGGTACTGAAGAACAGACAGGCATACAATAAAGAAGAATCACTAGCTATGTTACTGAACAAAGCACAAGGCAACTCAAAATTAATATAGTGAATAAAATCAGCTATAATTATTTAATGTGTATGGGTACACTGTTAAGAATAACAGAACATGTAAAACCAAGTTCAAAATTTGGTTAGGAGTCAGCATCTAAGTGATAACTCATTTCATGCCATACATTCTGAAGAAAATATGGCATTGCCAATGAAAATGCTTTAGAGATGTGCATTTTGAGATCTGGAATTGTTTTTGGCAATATCGCACATGCCCTAGGTCTTTCACATAAGTTCATAAAAAAGGAATCTACAGGTAACAGCTAAAGAGGTATGGGTAGACATGAGTAAAACAGAGTGTCATCACGTCCAGTATGACTAGTCCAATGGTTTGTAAGATGTTGACTTGTTCTGTCTTACTCAAAGATATAGTCTGTGGAATGTGCATCTTGCTGTTGCCTCAACTATTACTCAACTATGTGCAGGTAAATATTTGTTGAAACACTTAGCTCAATGAAGCAAAATGGACCATACAGTTTTTGTACAGGCATTACACACATTAACTTTCAACCTGTCAGGTTGATGTTGTATTACACATGAAGGCTTCCTTGTACCCATTGTTCAAAGGTTATTCAGGTTAATCCTGCCAATAATGTGCAATGTCCCTCATTATTAAAAATAAAATATGCAGCAAATATTCCTTTATCCACTGCTTCCAGAATCACCAAAGCATAATTCATGCATTTTATGCAGACTGGTTTTTTAACACCTGGTAAATTTAAATCACATACAATTTCATTTTCAGCCTTGTTTTGGGAACATGCCAAACCACTATTAGCGGCATTTGCAGCTCCCTAACAACTTTGTGGATGGATTCCCATGCAAAATTATGAAAACTGGAATAGTTCTGCTTGCTATAATACCACTCCTTGCCTAAATAATACTCCTTTTTGTTTCTTCTCTCTTTTATATATGTAATAAATATACCAAGTATATGTGAAATCTTCAAATTCTAATCCAAGCTGTTCTTTTCAAAATTTTGCTGTTCAGTGTATATTTTAAAGACTGCTGATAACAATAGTGTGAAAAGTTAATATGTAAACATTTTCTTTAATACTCAAGTGCCACAGTATATAAACTGCAAATTTTAGCTTTCTGAGTGTCCACTGGCAGATGATAATAGCTGATTTCCATGGAATCTAATATTCAGTCTTCATCTTAGATGGAGTGTGTGCATGTGGCCTCATTTGAAGCCAGACCTGGTCATTGTTTAGTTACAACATAATTTTTAACTTCAGTTCAGCCTCTGTATTGTAATTGCCACCATGCGCCTAATCATGTAAGTATTTCTTCAACTTTATATGCTTACAATTTGTTTCAAATACTCTCAATATTTTTTTTATATACAGTTGTGTTCTGGATTTCATGAGAATATTTATTTCCAATGAAAGTTACATTGTAAGTGATCCTGAAAAGATCCTATGAATAATAGCCAGAAATTTCAGACGGTGAGCTGATGTGTGATGAATCTGACAATGATTTTGATAAGGAAGAGGAAATTATTGAAATTGAGAACTACAGTATTGTAT
The DNA here is from genome assembly GCF_023898315.1 of Schistocerca nitens. Taxonomy (NCBI): domain Eukaryota; kingdom Metazoa; phylum Arthropoda; class Insecta; order Orthoptera; family Acrididae; genus Schistocerca; species Schistocerca nitens. The sequence goes on along the minus strand of NC_064616.1, from coordinate 534,925,825 downwards.
CTCAACAGTTGCAGATCGAAGATGGTAGTTAGAAAACTGCCTCACAAGATTTTATAACAGTTAATTACACTTTTCATACTGGAAAAAGCAATGAAATTGTTTGGATCAGTCAGCCTCTAATTGCAGGAAAAGTAAATGCTAAAAATTTTATCAGAATTTTAACTGAGCCAAAAGGGACTGCCATAAATGCACTTACACATTTAAATTCATTTTATCTGTTTGTCACTGAAAACATAGTAGAAGATATTGTGGCTTATAGCAACAGATTATTGGGAAAAAATGTAGCAATACAAACTATTCTTGCACTCAAGGTTTGAAGATATTACAGAAGAAAAAATTCATGCTCCTTTTTGGGTATTGTTCTTAATTGGCACAAACAAAGAAAATCATGAAAACTGTATGACTGTCTTATAATCACTTTTCAGTAACAAATGTTTCCATTTTCTTCTTAGAGCTATTGCATTTGACAATACAGAAACAACAATTGAATGAAATCTACAGATAAATTGGCATCTTTTCATGAGTTTCATGAAATATTTGCAGATAACTGCATTATTTACTGTAATGTCAGTAGTTTTCTTACAGTTGATGATATGTTGCAGGGTTTTAGTGGCTGTTGTTGATTTGTAAAGTACTTTCCAAGTAAACCTGCAAAGCATGGTATCAAAATATATACCCTTAGCAACACAAGGACATTTAATACCCTACATATCAAAGTGTACTCTGACAAACAAAGTCAAATAAGCATGAAGATGTTGTGAAAAGACTGATAACTCCAATAGAGGCCATGGATAGGAATGTTATGACCCATAACGATCACACCACTTATAGTATAGCTCAGAGTCTGCTGTGTAAATAATGTTGACCACCATCACCACTTTGAAAAAAATAGGAAGAAAAACTCACTTGAACTTCAGAATAGTAATGCAAGAGAAATCAAAACAGTACTGAATGTTGATTTCTTCTTGTCTTTGACTGCCACTGGAAAAAAATGGCACTGTGACATCCTCTACACAATGCATGGTAGAAATGAAATTGGCTTCAAAAGAGGGAAATCAGCAGACTACAACAGAACCAAATAAGCGGTGGATACTCAGGATCAGATGTGTGCATCAACTATGACACCCAGAATAACCAAATGAGCTCTGTCCCATTATTTTACCAACATCTTGATATTGGAGGACTTAATTCGAACATAATGAAAAACTGGTTCAAATGGCTTTCAGCACTATGGAACTTAACATCTGAGGTCATCAGTCCCCTAGACTTAGAACTACTTAAACCTAACTAACCTAAGGACATCACATACATCCATGCCCGAGGCAGGATTCGAACCTGGGACCGTAGCAGCAGCGCAGTTCCGGACTGAAGCACCTAGAACCGCTCAGCCACAGCGGCCAGCAAACATCATCTTTAGCCACAACAAACCAGATAAGGAAGATGGGTGATAGTTTTTACAGAAAAGTCTAGCATAGCCATGTGAACACTCATTTAGAACAAGGAGAGAAACTAACAAAACTTCCGAAAGTATACAAATATTTCTATAATGATACAGAAAAGGGGGGCTAGTTCTTGGTGAACCTAACCCTGGAATATGTCATGTATGTGGATGATACAGAAATTGTGCAACAGTTGTGAAAACAGTGTCTGTAAGAAGCATTCTCATCAGAATGTTATATGTTTCAGCTGTGCTGCTGATGACCAGTGTATTAAAATTTGTTCTGACTGAAGATGTTTATTATTTTAATAATGTGGCAGTTTTTGTACCTTAGTTTTACCTCAAATATGTGGAATGCAATCCTTTCTGAAGTTCAGTGATATCATATTGTAGCCCTAGTTTGTTCTGATTTCAAAAATATGTAATTTTATTAGACTAACATGTCAGAGGGTCTATACAAGGGTTAAGTACAGGACAACATTATGGAAATGGAAGAGGATGTAGATGAAGATGAAATGGGAGATACAATACTGCATAAAGAGTTTGACAGAGCACTGAAAGACCTGAGTTGAAACAAGGCCCCAGGAGTAGACAACATTCCATTGGAACTACTGACTGCCTTGGGAGAGCTAGTCCTGACAAAACTCTACCATCTGGTGAAGAAGATGTATGAGACAGGCGAAATACCCTCAGACTTCAAGAAGAGTATAATAATTCCAATCCCAAAGAAAGCAGGTGTTGACAGGTGTGAAAATTACCAAACTGTCAGTTTAATAAGTCACAGATGCAAAATACTAACACGAATTCTTTACAGACGAATGGAAAAACTGGTTGAAGCTGACCTCGGGGAAGATCAGTTTGGATTCCGTAGAAATGTTGGAACATGTGAGGCAATACTGACTCTACAACTTATCTTAGAAAATAGATTAAGGAAAGGCAAACCTACATTTCTAGCATTTGTAGACTTAGAGAAAGCTTTTGACAATGTTGACTGACTCTTTCAAATTCTAAAGGTGGCAGGGGTAAAATACAGGGAGGGCTATTTACAATTTGTACAGAAACCAGGTGGCAGTTATAAGAGTCAAGAGACATGAAAGGGAAGCAGAGGTTGGGAAGGGAGTGAGACAGGGTTGTAGCCTCTCCCCGATGTTATTCAATCTGTATCTTGAGCAAGCTCTAAAGGAAACAAAAGAAAAATTCAAAGTAGGTATTAAAATCCATGGAGAAGAAATAAAAACTTTGAGGTTCGCTGATGACATTGTAGTTCTGTCAGAGACAGCAAAGGACTTGGAAGAGCAGTTGAATGGAATTGACAGTGTCTTGAAAGGAGGATATAAGATAAACATCAACAAAAGCAAAACGAGGATAATGGAATGTAGTCGAATTGAGTCGGGTGATGGTGAAGGAATTAGATTAGGAAATGAGACACTTAAAGAGGTAGATGAGTTTTGCTATTTGGGGAGCAAAATAACTGATGATGGTCAAAGTAGAGAGGATATAAAATGTAGACTGGCAATGGCAAGGAAATCGTTTCTGAGGAAGAGAACTTTGTTAACATTGAGTATACATTTAAGTGTCAGGAAGCCGTTTCTGAAAGTATTTGTATGGAGTGTAGCCATGTATGGAAGTGAAACATGGACGATAACTAGTTTGGACAAGAAGAGAATAGAAGCTTTCGAAATGTGGTGTACAGAAGAATGCTGAAGATTAGATGGGTAGATCACATAACTAATGAGGAGGTATTGAATAGAATTGGGGAGAAGAGGGGTTTGTGGCACAACTTGACAAGAAGAAGGGACCGGTTGGTAGGACATGTTCTGAGGCATCAAGGGATCACAAATTTAGTATTGGAGGGCAGTGTGGAGGGTAACAATCGTAGAGGGAGACCAAGAGATGAATACACTAAGCAGATTCAGAAGGTTGTAGGTTGCAGTAAGTACTGGGAGATGAAGAAGTTGTACAGGATAGAGTAGCATGGAGAGCTGCATCAAACTAGTCTCAGGACTGAAGACCACAACAACAACAACAAACAACATGGCAGATTATGAAAATTTCCAATTAGAAAATCTGAGCTTCTAAAAATTTCTTAGCAAGCTTTTGTAAATCATTGTACATACCATAACTGCCAAAATATAGAAGAAAAACTATCATTTATATCCTTGTAGGATAGTTAGCCAATTGTTAGTCAAACTGTTTTTATGTTATTATTGATAATATAATAACTGCATAGCTTAACATTTGTGATAATATTCCTATGCACTAGTGTAGAACCATCTAGAATGACATGGAGTCCGAATTTGACCACTGTTTACACTTTCTACATTAACTTGCTAATGTCATTACAGTTAGCTACTAGACACTACTGCCAGCTTCTAGCTAACTAGTACCTTCGCTTTGACCTCATAAGGTGGTGCGGAACATATTGTGTGCCTTTAATGATTTGTAACTCATTGTTACAATAGCAAAAATAGCATGAGTGAAAAAAATATTGTGTCTAATTTTTCTCAATTTACCCCTTTTAAGGTGTACTGAAATACAGAATAATCATATATCTATAATCATGATTTTTAGCTTAACAAAATATTACAATAAAAATATTTTTTCCATGTTACTGAAACATGTCTCAAGCTGAAAGAGTTTTCCAGTACAGAGTCAACCAGGCATCTCACAAGATTACAAGATTACTTAATTTTGCCACAAAAACTAACGTTGTCTTGCCGTGATTTCTTATTTTCATTGTCTGTATTCTCTGTATTGCAGCAGACGTGTCTTATAAAAATCTAGATGTTGCTAAAGCAACTGAAGATATAAAGTGAAATACATTACCAATTATAAATGTTGCAAAGGAGTATGGAATTCCGTGAATTACCTTGGGAGACAATATGATTGGAAGACATATGGGAAAACATGGAAAAGTGAGTGTATTTAATGTAGAGGAAGAAAAAATCATTACAGGACACCCAGTTACTGTTTCAGAGTGGGAATGGCCAATTTGAAATATGATCTTTAGGTTTTAGCAAAACATTATCACGAAAAAAGTTGATGGAATGCAAAAGTATTTAAAAACAATATCCCTGGAAAAGAGTGGCTGGATGGTTTAATTCACTGAAATGCCATGCTGTCAACAAGAGCATCAATAAACATCCCTGCTAATAGAGCAAAGATGCTGTAGTCTTAAACACTTAATGACTCAACTGATTTTATGTTGTTTTCTGTTTCATGATGAAATTCATATTTCCTCTGATCAAAATTATTATTTTTTATTATTTATGTTTCCAACTGATATTGATAAAACTTGAAAAGATAGTAGAGGGCATCAGACCTTCTAACATTCTAAATTATGATGAGACCAATATAGCTGATAAACTTGGTGGAAAAGAGTGTATTTTCAAATGAGGAATCAATTATATGGAAAGAATAATGTATTCTTCTAAATCAGCAACCAGTGGGATCTTAGCTGGTACAGCCAATGGCATACCCATGCCTGCATATGTCATCTATAAATCTGAACATATAAGGGATACTTAGACTCATGGAGTACCTCCAGGAACAGGTTGAAGTTTTGATGGTTTTAGGGTGTTACATTCAAAAATTGATTACAGATTGTTGTAAAACCTTGGACCAGGAAATAAGGGGTGGTTAAAGCAGGGCTGGGTGACAATCTGTCTTCCCATTTTTCATCACATGTGCTGAAAATGTGTAAGGAGCACAGAATTAAATTCATCTGTCTCCAGCCAATTTGCTACAACCTATAGATGTGGCCTTTTACAGACCTATAAAAATGAAATGGACATCAGTCTTGACAAAATGGCACCTAAAAGCAGACAGGCAACTGACTTCAATTACCAAGGACAATTTCCCTGCTGTCCTTAGTGAGTTGATGGAGACCATCAATCCTAATGCAACTACCAACTTAAAGTCTGGATTCTGGGCCTGCAGAATTTCTCATGGCCCCAAAAAGTCTTTAATAAACTATCATCATCACAATCTGGTATGGCAGAGTCTCCAGAAGGTCAAGGCACACTAGTTCTGGTGGGAGAAACAGCCATAAAAGTGCTCCAGGGTATGAGATGTGGAAAATCACCAGGTGTCAAGGAAAGGAAAATAGAAATTGAGACAGGAAAAAGTGTTGCCAGCACCAATACTGCAGACAAAATATCTCAACCAAATGAAGAAATCTCTCATCTTGTGTCAACTGAGAAACAAAGGAAAAGAGAAGTCATGAAACCCAACACTAAAAGAAAACAGTCAGGGTCCCAGGATCCCAGTGACAGTGATGAAGGTATACAATAGTTTACTAAACATTTATCGGGTGAATGGTTTGAAGAGAAAGATAACAATGATGAAACTTTGATGAACCTAAACCAAGGGGTTTGCTTATAGTGAAGTTTACAACCAACAAAACTATATTTTATGTTTGTTGCTTGAGGAATTGGTACCTGGGGAAGAACTTGAAATTAATTTCATTACCAATTGTGACAGATTCCAATTCAAATATACCAAGACAGGAGATGTTGGCTTATTGTCTATGATCAAACAGAAAGAAAACTAAGTGTTCCTGTTTCCAAAGGAATAGGAGACCTTTAAAATTTCCAGGGCTATGATATTAATTAGGAACTTACACAGATGTAAACCATATTTCCTATATTTTTCAGGCCTATTGTATTAATTAGCTCATTAATAATTGATATAATACTGTGTGTAGGTTGACATAACTTTACATCTGGGAATTACTTAAATATTTTCTATCAAATTACTTTACATCTGGAAATTACTTAAATATTTTCTATCAGTTTCATGAACATGAATCTGTATGATGTATGCACTAAACAAAATGTGTTAAGTTCACATCTTCTGATGCTAAAATTCCATTAAAAAAATACAAATAAATAACAAAATAATCCAATAGCGAGGCTGATACCAGCAGGATTATGTGTGAGCATTCATTATGTGTACGTTTAATATGCTGGTCAACTTAACAATGAGTGCAGAGTTGAGTTGACTGGTGCTTAAAATGTGTTTTCCCTAGTGACCGGGACATTAATTAAAAGAAAATAACAGGAAACAATCCCTTAGTTGTGAGCTAAAGGATACTATTTTCAGTGAAAACACAGATCACTTTATCTGTGAAGTAGCATAAAAAATATGAAAAAAATCAGTCAACTCTAGGGAGGTTGATGGTACTTTAAATAGTTTTGCACAGAGCCACAGCCCCTCACATGCCACCAAAAACTACAGATGTACACTGATGAGTCTAAACATTATGACCACCTGCTTAATAGCTTGTTTGTCTGCACCTGGAACAAAATACATCACTGAGTCTGTATATCAGGGATCTGACAATTTGTCAGTAGCTTTTTGGAGGTATGTGGCATCAGATGTCTATGCACGGGTCATGTAATTTGCGTAAATAATGGGCTGCTGATTTGCAAATGCGGTGATGGCCCCTGATAGCGACCCAGATGGCTTCCATAGGATTTACATGAGGGGAATTTGGTGGCTGAGGCAACAACATGAATTCTGCATAATGCTCCTCAAACCACTGTACCATGTTCTGTCTCCAAGTCACAGACAGTAATGCTGCTGAAAGGTGACATCACCTTCGGGGAAGACATGAAGCATGAAGAGATACAGATGGTTCGCAGCTGTCAGCATGTCTTTAATTATTAACACAGCCCCCATGCAAGTGCAGGAGAATGTCCCCCATAGCATAACACTGTTCCCATCAGCCTGCATCCATGGCGTACTGCACATTTTGAGCTGTCATTCACCTCGATGGCAGTGTTTGTGGAGATGACCATTGACCTAATGAAGCAATAATGTAATTCACCGGAAGTGTCAAAACATTTCCATTAATTGATGGTTGAAGCCCAGTGGTCTCATTCACACTGCAATCATAATTGATGATGTGGTTGGATCAACATGTGAACATATAGGGGTGGTCTGCTGTGGAGCTCAATGTTCAACAACGTGCGATGAACGGTGTGCTCTGAAACACCTGTATGAGCGCCAGCATTGTGCTCTCACAGCAGAGATGCCACAGATCACCATCTATACTACTTTACAGAGCTGAAAAGTCTCAAAACCCCACGTTCTGTGTGGAGCCATGGATATCCAACCATGTAGTGCATAGTGGTAGTTTCACTGTCCTTTTACCTTTTTCCGTAGAACTCATGACATTAGCATGTGAACATTCAACCAGGATAACCATTTTCAAGATACTGGTGCACAGACTGTGCGTAATAATAATCTACCCTTTGTCAAAGTCATTTATCTCAATGGATTTCCCCATTTGCAGCCCATATCGATGCTAGGGTGTCCCCCGTCTGTGTCTGCTCTGCTTGGATACTTTTGTTACCATGTCACATGACTGCAATGCCACCAGGCAGCATCCAACATCATGGTGGGCAGTGGTCATAATTTTTTGCTATTTGGTGTACATCCAAAAACCCCTTCAGGCAAAGAAATTCAAGAACTGGGAACAGACATGTACAAAATTCAATACCATACTACTTGTAAACTCAACAAAGTATGGGAAAGCAATCCACCCCCTCACTAGTTCAGATCATTCACCACATTATCCTATCCCCCACAACAAATGGCCATTACCAGACAACTTCTAGTAAAGCTAAGCTCTTTAGCTCATACTTCATCATATCCTCACTGTTGCTAGAGATCCAAACTTCAACCACTCCATGGCCTGTCCACTGGTGTACATATATAACCACACAACTCCTCACTCTCAACTTTCAATACTTTAACAAAATACCACAAACCAAATCAAAAACACTGATAACAGCACAAAACAGTAAAACAACCCTCTCCAAAAATGCAATGCAGTACCTGGCATAACTCCATTACCTACTGCCAACTTAAGGAAAGTCTTTTCTCCTTGCTACAGTACGCAGTAACACCGTGGAGTGTCATCCTATACACTGGATTCTATACGAAGCTGAAGATGGTCTCCAAGATAATCTTGTTCCTCAAATCTAATAAACTTGCTAGTGAAACATCATCTTATCAACCAATTAGCCTTAGCTCCATCTTTAGCAACATACCTGAATCCATCCCAACCCAGCACATCCACAAGCACTTACAAGCATACCTACCACTCTCTAAAACTTAGTGTGACTTCCATCCAAAATACTCAATACTGCCATTTTTGTCTCCCTAGACGTTGAATAAGCCTTTGATTGGATATGGTATCCTGCTTCATTTCTGACACACTGGCCCCCTTTCATTATCATCAAAATACCCAATCCATGTACAGGAGTGCCCAAAAGATGAGTCATATCCCTTCTCATCCATTGCCTTTACAGAGTTGATATGCACTAGCCAACTTCCCCCATCCACCTACTCTGTCATGCTGATCACAATACCTTCCTTGCTCTCCATCCAAACCTACAAGTGGCTCAAGGGTCCTTCCTAGATCAATAACCTTACCTCCAGGTGTTACCTCTGATACCTCAAAATCAATCGAGTGAAAATCACTACAATAATCAAAAGGCATATCAGGCGTATAAGTAGGAAACTGGAATTTGGTTGCAATAATTACAAGTCTGTTGTTTGAAACTGATAAAAAATATTTTATTCAAAATAATCTCCATTGCTATTTATACATTTCTCCCACCTCTCTGGCTGGTTATGAATGCCATGCCAAAAAAACAGTTCTTCTTTTGAAGCAAACCATTTAGCAAGCCATTTTCATACATTTTCATATGAATTGAAGTATTGTTCAGTGAGAGCGTGTTCCAGTGATGCAAATCAAGGATAATTGGACGAATCCAAATCTGGAGAATAAGCTGGATACCCTAGTATTTCCCAACTGAATGCCTTGATCGTTTCCCTGACCCATTTTGCTGTGTGTGATCAGGTGTTATCATGGAGCAATATGACTTTGTCTTGCCTTTTTCCATATTGTAGTCTTCTTCATGTTATGTTCAATTTAAATTGATCATTTGTGGTTGGTAGCAATCAGTGTTAATTGTTTCACCATGTTTTAGCAACTCACAATAAATGACACCCTTCTGATCCCACCAAACACAGAGCATTGTCTTCTTTCCAAAGCGATTTGGTCTTGCAGTGGGTGTCGATGGTTTGCCTGGATTCACACATGATTTATGAAGCTTAGGATTCTCACAATATATCCATTTTTCATCTAGTGTCACTATTCAATGGAAAAATAACTTTCTTTTGTATATGACGAGCAGCATTTCGCAAGTGGCCTTTCGAACTGCTTGCTGTTTTTCATTCAGTTCATGCAGAACCCATTAGCCCACTTTCTGCACCTTCCCATAGCCTTTAACTGAAGAGAACTGGCTTTCTGCATCACATTCAATTGTTCCATAAGTTACTGCTGAGTCTGAGTATCATATTCATCCAATAAGGCCTGCAATTTGTTGCCTTTGAACTTTTTTAGTGGTTTCCCATGCTCATCGTTTCTCACATCAAAACACCACTTTTGAATTTTTTGAGCCACTCAAAACATGGTGTTTACCCAAGAGCATGTTTGCTGAAAGCTTTGACAAGCATCAGATGCAATTCTGCAGCAGTTTTCTTCAAATCATAACAGAAAACCAATGCTGTTCACAAATCATAGTTCGTAAGTTCAAAACTCAACATGAGCCTTAGGGAAATTCCGGTTTCATACTTCTACATCTGGTACAGCCAAACACTTCCACCTCCGTGACTTCCACATGACCATTCATACCCATTCTATCCATCTTACTAACACACTAAAATATGAAACTTCCTGGCAGATTAAAACTGTGTGACCGACTGAGACTTGAACTCGGGACCTTTGCCTTTCGCGGGCAAGTGCTCTACCATCTGAGCTACCGAAGCATGACTCACGCCCGGTCTCACAGCTTTACTTCTGCCAGTATCTCATCTCCTACCTTCCAAACTTTACAGAAGCTCTCCTGCTACTGGCAGAAGTAAAGCTGTGAGACCGGGCGTGAGTCGTGCTTCGGTAGCTCAGATGGTAGAGCACTTGCCCGCGAAAGGCAAAGGTCCCGAGTTTGAGTCTCGGTCGATCACACAGTTTTAATCTGCCAGGAAGTTTCATATCAGAGCACACTCCGCTGCAGAGTGAAAATCTCATTCTGGACACTAAAATATTTTGAACTAACCCTTGACTGCAACTAAAATTACACTCTACCTATGCCGCTCAACAAAAGGCCAATAATGGACTACAATTACTAAAACTATTAACAGGCGGTACCTGGGGATTACATTTACTTTAAACATTATTCTCTACCAGTGAATAAAATCTCCCCCTCTACTTAAATTACTTGTACATCATCGCAGATTGTATAAAGCCTGCAAATTTGTCACTTGTAACCAAACTGTTTGCCAAAACATCATACTCTCTTTCCACATCTACACCTTCCATGCCCCATCAGTTGCAGCATTAGTCATTATGTTCTCTCCTTAGATTAGTGGTCCAATACCTCACCCAACTTCCTGACCCACCCACACCTCTTTCTGCTCTTGTCTTCATTTATACATCCCACTTTCCAAGGCAGCCTCATCATCACACATAGCACATAGCCAACCATTTATCTGTATTGTCCCATTGCCTCTCCATCTTTCCTCCAATTCTACCTGCATATAATTTATTGGCAGTTGATTTCATGGAACTTGTTGAATGTGCCACCGTCACCGCATGTAGAGGTTTATAGAAAGCAATCATTTTATTGTATTTTAAACCTGTCACTTTAATATTTAAACTGTAACACAATCTATGCATATTTTTTAACATTTGACTGAAAAACAGCAATAAGGCCCCTGCCATCTCACTCATCACATTTGTCTGTATGGAGGAAGGTGGAGGCAGGGGGATGAATTTAACAATAAAGAAATAGGGAAAAAATGACAGTCTGTGACCAGACTAAAATAGCTCAATTGCTGTTAGGTAGTCTGCACTCAGCTATAATAGAGTAGAGTTACATATGTAAAAATAGTGAGTCTCTTTTTAGCAATAATCAAGCAATGTTCATATACTCAGTCCATGAGTGAAGTTACAAAGTTAATCAGTCAGTATACATAAAGTCTATGCTGAACTACCATAATATACACTCACTTATAGTGAACAGTTACTAGCAACAAACAAAGTGTTATTGTCACTTATCTGTACAATTTAGATTCAGCCTTGTCTTTTTGATGAAGCTGATCTGTTGTATGAAGCATAATATATAAAAGCTGATGCTCATCCATATAGATGAAGAAAATGAATAAGAAGAGAATGAAAATCTGTTTTGCTGGTATCATGTAAAACTATTTCAAACATTCCACAAAGCTTCTAACAATCAACAAAAGGACTTCAGAAGGAGAGGAAGACTACTAGCAACTTTGCTGGGAGGCAAGGTAGGTGGCTGCTTAGGAGACATACTAAGAAAACCAGGGGGCGGGGGGAGTGTGGAGCATCCAGAGTAAGACCAAGAGAAAAGTAAAGCTTATATAGGTGAACTAGTGTGTAGTACAGAGGTGCAAAGCTGACATGGTGGAAGAGGAGAAGAGGATGTACTTCGTTGCTAATGTGAGTGAGGGAGTAAAGGCACACAAATAACAATGGCTGTTGGAGATTGATTCCATGGGAGTTACAAAAACGATTAAAGAAGTATATTTTTTTCTTGGGGTTGGAGGAGAGATACAAGGTGGCATTGGTTCAACTACATTATACAGAGCAGAATGTTTTACAATTGGGCAATCCACTTACTATTGACCTCAGTTTAATGGTGTCCATTCATCCAAGTCAATAGTTGGTTCATGGTTATACTCACATAGAATATTGATCCATAGTTGCAGTGAAATGAAATGAAATGGTCATGTAGTGTTATTGGGCAGGAGATCTAGACTGGTGTCATTTGGCTGCCTCAAGTGGGCCTTTCTTTTTGACACCACTTTGGTAACTTGCACATCGATGAAGTGAAACCATAAGGCCAACACAAGCACCCAGCAGCAGATGTATGGGAAGTGGCAAAGAGATGCTCAATTTCAAAACATGGTAAGAGTTAGTGAAGAACAATGGTTCCGTTGTTCCAATTGTGAATGGTATTGTGTGACAAATGGGACACTCCTTTGCATCTGGGCAGGAAAGGTATGAAGATTAGGGCTTAATAAGTCATTGATAATGTCATTAGACTAGACCAGTAGCTCAGATAAAGGTAAGTCCAAAGACCTCTTCAAAGATAACTCCTGACATTTATCTTATGAAATTTAGGAAAACAGCCATAATTCTAAATGTGGGTGCCCAGATGGTGAATTAAATGTGGATGTGAGACCAGTGTCTTAACCACTGTGTAATCTCACACTATATGCTGGCCACCATATGTGTAAGTGGTTATGGATGTACTTAGGTGTAGGCCACTGTGGATATGTATCTGTACAAGTCGGGGAGGGGAGCAATGGTCTTTGAAGATCTTAGCAAAATATTCAGAGTGGTGGGTGAGGGACTGCTTCTTCAATGGATGTGATGTAAATGGGTGACTGGACCATGTGGAAATGGAGTGTCTGGCATATTGCAGGTACTGGTGATGTTTAGTGGATTCAATACTTAACTCATTCAATAATATTTTTCTACTTCACTATTAATCTTTGTCTCCTTAAATATTTCTCTCACCAGAGTCTCAAACTTCCATCATGTTTAATAGCACCTCAGTAACTTCCAACGTAGGTGCCAACCACTCCTTTTGCACACACCTTTGTATTATACACTCACACAGAATTTCTTAACTCTCTTTTCTCCTGTTATTACCTCTCCCTATCCTGTGTGTGTGTGTTTTTTGTGTATGCACTGTTTGTTCCACTGATCTATGGAGAGAAGAACATTGAGGGTGTACAATGTGTCTAAGAAACAGAAAACAAAACGTCCTGTAAATATGACAACATTCCTTCCTCAGTTCGTAAGTGAAATCAACTTTTTAATCTCTACAAAAACAAAGAGATACATTTCCTTGATAAAAATTATTGTATTATTTCTCAAAATATTCAACTTCAAGATTCATACACCTTTGCTTGTGTTTGAATCAATCCCAGAAAAAAATGTTACATTGATGTTGTTACCTAAAAATCATGGTTTTTAAGATGACGAAAATACATCTCCACATTTTTTTTCATAAGAGAACAAAAGAAGTCCTTGGTTAATAAATCATGTGAATACAGGCAATGAACCACTAATTTGATGTTTTTCTCCGTGAATAACAAACTGTTTTAAGGCCTGTGCTGCAACTGGCATTGGTATGATGAAGAATAATATAATGTTATCAGTTATTTTTCCAAATTGTGTTGATGACTTGTGGAAAGCTAATTGTTGTATTCCACTTGGCATTAACTGTTCTTCATTCCTCTACAGCAACTGTTGTGATAAATCAGTGTAATCATAGAAATAATGGTCATTTCCATGGAAGTGCTTCATCAACAAACAACTCATGCTGGTTTCACTTGATGATGGAACACCTTATTGCTGCTTTGTTTGTGACTCACACAAAAATATTGAAATTTTTATCCTGTTATGATGCTGTCTACTGATTTTGCATTTCCTTGCTAAGATATTTTCAGCATTTTCTTACACATACTGATATGAGACTGTTTTTGAGCTTTGGAGAAACTATGTAGAATCCATTGGTGAGAGATTTTTTTTCCTAGCTAAATTTTCATGGGAAGCGAAATCTACTACAGTCACTGTTTTGTGTAAAGCTGTCGCTACCTCACAGTAAGTCTCACATTAATCCTCTTCAATCTTGTTATGCACACCATCAATGTATTTTGGAACAGCAATTAATTTTGGTGGAGCTTCACTGAATTCATCACTGACTGTAGCTCAACAATGATAAATTTTTGCAAAGCAGTTGTGAAACGGTTTTTTCTGATAATGGCTGATAACCAAAACTTTAATGAAGGGATTTGAACCTTATTTTCAAGTTAGGCCTTTACAAAAATCATAAGAAATTATGCAGTGAAAAATCTTCTCTTGAAATTTCTCTTTTTCATAACTCTGTGCACAAAATTCTGACCTGCAATTGCTTTAACAATCACAGACAATAAATCTTAAAAGCAATAGTTTCGTCTCATCTCAATAGTCCTATCTACGAGTCATTTCTAATATGTTAGAACTTGCCTTCACAGCATTTCTAGTGCATTGGACAGGCTTCTGCCAAACATCCTTCAGTTCACACCACAAATAATGCTTATTCTTTTTGCCCAATAAAATATAACTTGATGAAGCATCAGCCCAGAATATGAAACTGTATAACAATATGGAATGGAAGTAAGCAAAGAATACTAGCTTTACCATTTTTATAACAATTGTATCTGACAACATTCACATTGAAAATAATGATTTGTTCAAGGATTTCAGGAATTATGTGATAACCTCCTCCAAATTAAAGTACTACCAAGTCATAATCCTATGAATTTGCAACTGTGGGCTTCTGCTATCCACAAATCTCTATATTTTATCATATTCTGGTGTGCAGGATCTTGCACATTCTGTACCCCTTGTGACGAATTTTCCCCCAAGGTGCAATGACAATGAACTGTCTATAAAACATATATTAATGGCAATGGAAGTTTCATCAATAAATCTTACAAAAACTACATCAATAGGTGATAATGTTAAACCTGGATTTTCAGTAAACTCTTATCAGTTCATTGATGTTGCTGTGGTCATCAGTCTAAGGACTGTTTTGAGGCAGCTCTTGACAATGGACTTTCCTGTGATAGCCTCTTCATTTCTGCATAAAAACCAACATTCATCTGAGCCTGCCTACTCACAGTTCTTCCCCCCCAGAAATCTCTCCATTCACAAATTTGCTATGGCTTGATGCAACAGAATGTATCACATCAACTGATACTTTCTTTTATTTAAATTGAGCCATAAATTTCTTTTCTCTCCATTTCAGTTCAGTACCTTCACATTAATAATACAAAATACCTATTTAATCTTCAGCATTATCATGTAGTACCTTCAAAAGTTGGTATCTCTTCTTATCTGAATTCCTTATCATCCTAATTTCTATTCCATACAAGACAGCCCACCAGACTCTTCAGATAAAACTTTCTAATATTTACATTATTATTTGTAGTTAACAAATTTATCTTGTTTATAAATTCTTATCTTGCTATTACTGGTCTTCATTTTATATCCTCTCTACTTTGTCCATTATCATTTATTTTGCTGTCAAAATACAAAAAAATCAGCTAATGTATTCAGTGCCTAATATCATAATTTAATTCCCCCAGCATTACTTGATTTAATTCAACTACATTCCATTACCAATGTTTTTATTTTGTTGATGTTAATCTTATGACCTCTCTTCAAGACACTAACCATTTTGTTCAATTGCTCTTCCCAGTCCTTTACATCTCTGACAGAATTAAAGTGTAATTGTCAAATCTAAAATTTTTAATTTCTTTTCCCTTAACTTTAATTCCCTTTCAAAGTTTATACTTAGTTTCCTTCAGCATTTGTTTACTGTGCAGTTACTGGAGATAGATTACAATCTGGTCTCACTCATTTCTCCACTACTGCTTCCATTTGATATCCTTTGAGTCTTATAACTGGAGTCTGGTTTCTGTACATGTTTTAGATAACCTTTCACTCCCTGTATTTTATCCCTGCTATCTTCAGAAATACAAAGAGTGTATTCTTGTCAACATTGACAATGGATTTCTCTATATCTAGAAAAGCTATAAACACATATTCCAACAATCGAAGGTCCAGGTTGAAATAATGATACTTGATTAACACTCACCATATAGTGTAGATGTTGAGATGCAGACAGGTACAACAAAAACAAAGACTAATAAACACACATGTGTGGGCTGTTTTTGCATGAATGTGTGTGTGTGTGTGTGTGTGTCGTCTATTTCAGAAGAAAGTTCATAGGATCAGTATTGCCTTGCTCATTTCTAAATTTTTCTGGAACCCAATCTGATCTTACCTGAGGTTATCATCTACCAGTGCTACCAGCCTTCTGTAAATAATTAATGATAGTATTTTGCAACCATAACTCATGAAACTGATGATTTACTAATATTGACACTGTAAGCACCTGTCTTTATTTGAGTAGGAATTATTACAGTATTTTTGAAGTCTGAGGATCTTTTGCCTCTCTCATATTACTTGAATACATGGGACGATAATTTTTTCTTTGCTGGATCTCTCAAAAACCTCTATAACTCTAAAATAATGTTGTCTCCTCCAGGTTCTTTGTTTCAGGTTAGGTATTCATATGCTTAGTCAAATTCTTCTTGCAGTAGCCTATCCTCCATCTCATCCTCAGCTACTTTCCCTGTCTTAGCCACAGTATTGTTTTCAAATCCATTTTCCTTGTGTTGACTATCTATATGTTCCTTACAGCTTTCAGTCTTTTCTTCTTGCTCTGTACTAGCCTGCCTACTAAGCACCTGATATTTGCACAGATGCTTCTCTTCTCTTTTCAGTGTAGTTCTACATGTTCTTATTACATCAGAGCTGTTAACTCTGAACAACTTGAGTTCTGGTTGACATACTTTTCTCTTGATTTTTAAATAATTATATATCACAAAGCCATGCTTTTTTCTAAATTAAATATTGTAGCACCATTCTATCAAATTGTGTGTTGTGGGTATATTCTATCCACATTTCTGTCAGATTTAACCTCACAACAAGAATTCTATCACTAACATGATACGCAGTATAACACTTGTGAGATTTATGAAGTAAATAAAGTTTACTTACAGTAAACTGTTTAATTTATTAACACATCAATTGTTCCTGTATATCTCTCTTATGAAGAAAGTAACTTGTTCATTTTTTATCCTCACACACTTTTCCCCTGTGTTGTGTGCAATACATATTCAAATTTTCTCTCAATGAATATATAGCTTCATACTAAGCAAATCTGAGTTTTACATGGCAGATATTTATCACATTGAGATCACTAAGCACATTATGTATATAAATGACTGTTTACTATTTTGTCATTGAGAAAACCAGGTCCTGCTTCACTGGCATGTCAGTCTACATGCTAATATGGGATTCGCATTCAAGTAACTTGGTTACAATTTCTTACAGCTGAAACAGTGGTGTTGATCATCTGCTTTTCCAGCACCTTCAACCTTACACTCAGTCATGAATAGATTAAAAATGAATGTATATAATGTGCCTAAAGTTAGAAACATGAGAAATTCAATTGTTTTAAATTAGTACTTAAATCTATGTAGCAACTATTACTAACTAGTACACAATAATAATGAAAACTACACACCCCTGTTTGTATTTCAGGTCAAAATGTAATAGTACTCACCTTTGGAACAAAATGCATCAAATGGACTTATACATATCCTTGTCCCTGGTGGTAAATGGCCAAACTGGTGTTTCCTGTGTAAGCAGGTTGATAACCTGCTTGACAGGACAGACACAAGGTTGCCCCCTACACCATTGATAACAGGTTGGAAAACAGCAATTGTTGGGTATTTTGACATTAGAACATCCAGGAACAGACCACCAATACTGAAAAACGAAAATGTTGATTAATTGTACTGTGAGAAATGTTTCTCACTGGTAACTACATAACTGGACAATTTTTTTCCATAACTAAGATTTACTGCAATGCTGAAAAAGTTCAGAAAATTTACATTACATATTGTGTATAACTCTCATTATATATAATGATCTTTAAATGAAATTATTGATTTATTTTGACTATAAAGAAGAATACTGTGCTGTACAGAACCCCCTGCAGTTTTTCTAGTCCAGTGTAGTATGCTGGAGAGCTATGAAATAGCTGATACAAAGCAACCAGTTGGCATCCACTCCTATGACCTTGAATATTCTAAAAAGTTAAAAGTCACTATCACAAATTAGACTGAGTAATTAGGTTTCATGAGTCACCAACTGAAAGTTATTAGGCAAAAACTCCTCAGTTCAATAATATCACTATGTGAGCTCAGAGTGTTGAACAGAATATCATCCATGGAAAAGTTGTTGATTGTAACCATTATTGTAATGCCCTCTAGAATACAATGCCTCGACTTTCCAAAAACATATCATTAAAATTTTATAATTTTATCTGCACTGATGGTATACTGAAATTTCTTTGGTGCAATGAGCCAGTATAGTTTCATTGTACCAGTTGACATTTCATTTTAGAACTGAGTGAAAGGCACCCACTCTTTATTAACTATGCCTGCTAAAAAGCACAAACCTTCATTCATGCTGCCACTGTTTGTAAATGATTTCTACACAGGCTTTGCTGTTATAAGTTGCCATTCTTGATGTGCAGCACAAAGATATGTTATCTGTTTTCAGATCCTTACCCATGGTGATATACATGGGAGTCATGGAGGCATCCAAAATTATTTGCTTCATTTAATTTTGTACCCCAAAATGTGACTGCAGTTGTTACAGCTTGTTGTCAAACCAACCTCCATCTACATATAGATAATTACTCTGTAATTCACAGCCAGTAGGTTCATAGAACCACTTTCAGGCTATTTCTCATTCTTTCCACTCTCAAATAGCACATAGGAAAAATGTATACCTAAATCTCTCCATGTGAGCTCTGATTTCTAATATTTTATTATGATGGTCATGTAGTTGGGAGTCAACAAAATGCTTTGTCATTCATTACATAGTTGCTGAATAAAATTTCATGAAAAGATTTCACTTATTGTACGCCTGACACTATCTCTATTATTTTGCAATAATACAAAATAGCTGTTCTCCTTTGAATTTCTTTTACATCCACCAAGATCCCATACTGTGCATCAATACTTCAAATGTGGATGGACAAGTGTGGTTAGGAAGTGTCTTTAGTAGAGTTGTTACATTTTTTCTTATGGCAATAATGCAAAGTCTTTAGTTCAACTCCTTACATTTCTACATAATGATTCTAATTTAATTGTAATCCCAAGACATATAGTTTAATCTGCAGTATTTAAATTTGAGTTATTTTTCATATAATTTAAATTTAATGGAATTTTTATAGTACTCATCTGCAGAATGTCACACTTTTTTATTGTTTAGTCTTAATTACCACTTCTTGTTCCATGTATGCCTCTTGTGTAAATCATTTAGCAATTAATTTTGATGTAATGGCTGCTTGACAGCATCATCTGCAAACAATCTAAGATTACTACACAGATTGTCTCCTAAATCATTTATATGGATTAAGAATGCAGAGGGCATACAGCACATCTCTGGGGAACCCCAGATATTACATCAGTTTCATTAGATGATTTGCCATCAGTTACTTCAAACTGTGGTCTTCCTGACAGCTAGTGAGAAATCTAGTTATATATTCCATATGATAGAAATTTAAGTAGAAGTCATTTGTGAAGAGCACTGCCAAAATCCTTGTGGAAATCTTGAAGTATAGAATCAACTTGCAATCTCCTGTTGATATTACTCATCACTTTGTCTTAGTAAAGCATCAGTCAAATATTGGTGTCACCTGCACAACTTTCCACTTATCAGGAATCAATCTTTCATCTAGCAAGTAGTTGTATATGACTGCTACAAATGGAGTTATTTAATCAGCATACTTGAAATGGATCCTAATTTGTAAAAAACGGGACCAGGCATTTATTAAATGACTAAAGTTGTTTTGAAACTTCCTGGCAGATTAAAACTGTGTGCCCAACCGAGACTTGAACTCAGGACCTTTGCCTTTCGCGGGCAAGTGCTCTACCAACTGAGCTACCGAAGCACGACTCTCGCGCGGTACTCACAGCTTTACTTCTGCCAGTATCTCGTCTCCTACCTTCCAAACTTCTCATTCTCATTCTAAAGTTGTTTTGCTTTACTGAGGATACCTACCTCCAAATTACTCATATTGACAGCTGATTTTGATTAACATTATAGAATATTTATCATCTTAGCTGAAGGAATTTCAGAAAGCCATGTTTAGTAACTCCACTTTAGTGAAGCCTTCATTGGTAGCATTACAATTGTCATCACATAGTGTAGACTGATTTTGTCTTGCTGCTGTTTTAAGTCTATTTGTATATTCTGCCAAGTTTTGAGATAGCTTTTTGCTGTGGTAACTATTAAAGCTTCTCACACTGAAGTCTAGACTATATTTTTAGCACCAGGAAACAATTTCCAATCTTGAAAATTTTTCATTCTTTTAATCCAGCAGATACTTTTCTTTGTTTCTAAAACTGCGTTTCAACCTATTTTGTGCACCACAGGGGCTATGTTCTTTCTATCTCTTATTTTTTTTAAAAAAAAAGTCATGTGACTAGGGCCTCCCGTCGGGTAGACCATTCGCTGGGTGCAAGTCTTTCAATTTGATGCCACTTCGGCAACTTGCGCATTGATGGGGATGAAATGATGATGATTAGAACAACACAACACCCAGTCCCTGAAAGGAGAAAATCTCCGACCCAGCCGGGAATCGAACCTGGGCCCGTAGGATTGACATTCTAGCGCACTGACCACTCAGCTACCGGGGGCAGACTATCTTCGTAACAATTCTCAACTACTGTCAAAACTATTTCTCTGAATTTAAACAGCATTTGGTCAATGCTTATGTAGTTAGTATGAAAGGACCGGAGGCTACCTTTTAGAAAGGTTCCAAATTAATTTTTATCTGCTTCCTTGAACACATATATTTTATGTTAATCTTTTATTTAGATGCTTTGGTATTCAGAATCACTACAATGACCTTATGACCACTATTTTCTGTATCCGTCATGATATTTCCTGTTTGCTCATGACTGTTTGTTACTGAGAGGTCAAGTGCAATATTGTAACCATTTACACTTTTTGACATATGTAACACTACCTCCTAATGTATCACTCAGCTTCTAATATATTTTAATCTGTGTTAAGCCATTAATAAATCAATCAATTAAATCTTTATTATCAACATAACCTGTATCATACAATAAAAGATTTTGGCATAATTAACTTGTCAATTCCAACATTATATATGGATGGATAAAATTAATCTAAGGTTATAATACATATACTGTTACTTTTTCTGACATACAGTATTTATTCCCAAGTCTTGTTCAGTATTTGTTTCATATGGACTGCACTTCCCCATCCAGATTACATTTATAAATCTCGTGCCCATATAATACAGAGATTTTTGATATAGTTTGAGTCAGTGGCTAGGAAGAATTTATGAACTTCTTCTGAGTATGCCTCAGTTAATTTGAAGAATGATATCATTCTACCAGGCCATATTTTAGAATTATACTTTATGAAGCACTAATAATTTTGAGTGTGGCTCATTCTTAAGTGCATCTACAACAGACGTATACATAATCCACATCAAACAGAAATAGTGTGCCGTGAATACTTGTGGATAGAACAGTCATCAAAGTGCATGAGCTCACATTGTGTAGCCACAAATCACACCTGTATACAGCTTTTTACAGTATTACCTATTTTTACCTCTTGCCGTAACATTGGTGGCCTTTATATGTGATCTGAAAGTTTTGAGTAGATTAATTTTCTCAGGCCCTCAGAAAATTATACTACAACTAATGAATGAAACAAAATATACTAAATATATGTTTTCTACAGTTATATCTGTGAGATTATATAAGCTATTCATGATATAAATGAGACTATTCAGTCAAATCAGTGTGCTGTCAACATGAATACTACGCAACATATTTTAACTTACCAGAACACCAAGGTATTTGACAATGTTTATGATGTCCCATTGTCTGTCCATGTAGTGTGTTCACTATTAACTGAAGAAAAGTGTGTTATTTTTCCTCAATGAAATTCATCCACATTCAGTTTGAAAAAGTTTCAGAATCTAGCAATGGCCACAAAAACAGTTTGCATTGTCTCAGCATTGATATGCTATATACAGCAAGTATACAGAAATAGAGTATATGTTTCTTACCCCAAACTGAAAAAAGTATTTTGGTGTTGGGAAACATAAATAAACCATTTTCTTTGAAATGGGTTGCCCCACATCCAGCTTCTTGGCCTTTCCTCTTCTTTGAAGGCAGTTCTGGCCACTATGTTGAAATGTGTCAGGACACTATTCAATGTGAGCCAAATACATCATCTGACATCAAGTACTATGTTTTCACATAATTTGTGCTGTCATTTTGGAATATTGCTGATACGATGACACTAAATGTTTCATAAATATGTAGTTGTTGTTTATTGTAACAACTTCATATTTAAGACTGCACACAATGTTTGAAACATTAGGTTTTACAAGATCTCCCACAGACAATAAATTCTCACTAATATAACCAGAAACAGAATGACAGTTTTAATCTGTATCAGAGTGTACATTTTAATAAAACTGCATACATTTCGAGATTAGTCATTATCCTCTGCTTACTAGGCTCTTACCAATTTAGCCACTGAAGCAAGTGTCAAACTTTAACTTGACACAACAGTCTGAGTGCTTTTCAGTCATACTCTTCCAACAATATGAGATTATACCTTGCACAATTTACTGGACTAGCACCTCTGGAAGAAGAAATATACTGAAGATTCATTTTGCCAGCATGTACAGTTTGTTTCCAGTGTGAGTTTTTCAATCTTTTGTAGAACTGTCCCATAATGAAATCTCCTGAGAGATTAAAATCACATGAAAGTGTCATTGAGCGTATACCCTGCTACAGAGTGAAAGTTTCATTATAGACACAACATAAAAGAAATGCCAAAGAATGGCTCAGACAGAGCCTTCTGAAAGTATTTATTCAACAATGTAGGCCTACGTAGCATAGCTCCTGTAGTGTTTGCGAAGGTAGAAAAGTAAATTTCTCTTATTGAAGCTTTAATTTGAACTGAGAAACATGCTTCAATACATTATATGTTAAGACCACTACCTGCAAAAGACAATTGTTTTAACTAGAGCTCCATTGAGACCCATAGCTCCATCAGGAAGGTTTCGGAATCAAGCATAACAGCACATAACCACATGTGAAAATATAGGCATTATTATCCAAATGCAATGTTTGTATTGGCCTTAATTGGAGATCTAAAGCAATCAGGATACCTGATCACGATATGAAATATGTGGGAATGAAGCAACATGACATGTCAGACTATGTTCAAATCTGTTCTAGAACTAAACTACATTTCACAAATATACTGCTGAATGACTGTACACAGGTAACAAGACAAAACTTCCTCAAAGAGCAATATCAGCACTAGGCACAAATACCTTAGAAACTTAGTGTGTGCACATAATACCAGAATAACGTTTTCACTTATATTGTGTTAAGCTTCACAGAAAGGAAAGAGTAACACAAACTCGTACTGCAACTAAAGAATTATATAACAATCAATATTGTTTACATATTCTCAGACAACAGTAGGCAGATTGAGGAACACACCTCAAGTAAGTTAAAAAAGGTATTGTCATGTAGAAACCAAAATCTGGTACTAGTTATGGGAGCAATGTCATCAACCAAACATTAACACTCCATACTGAAAGAACATTTATTTACCACACATATGAAAGGAGAGATAGAGCTGAAGAGCCTGCCTCAGTAGAGACTGTTCTTATTAGTACACACACAGAGTGTTTTATGGAAACACAAAATTCAATAAATAAGTACATTCTCTCTACACAACAGCACAATCTGTAAAAATCCTAATAGAACTTCTGACAGTCCTGTAATACTCCCTTGGGATATGGCCAAAGTTACTTTTACATCTGAAGATTTTTCTCCATTAACAATGACATGCTGCATTCTATTTGCTAAGAACTCTGCAGTCCAATCACACAGCTAGTCTAATATCCCATACACTCATATTTTGTTCTTAGGTGGCAGTGTGGAATTGTGTTATGAAAGTGTTCTTTTCACAGTCATACTTACTAATTTTGGTCTGCCAGTATTCAGCCTGCATATCCATGTGGAAGCTACTTCACTCCCACTGGACAGTCCCAAGTGCCATCAGTTCATGTCAGTGGGTGTACATAACTAATTTTGATTTGGCTTAGCCACTCTAAATCAATGCAGAATATGGCTGCCTTCTGGTGAAGCAACAAATCTGAAGGGGCATGCTCTGTCACTGATTGTTGTTCTCACAACATTGGCTCCTGTCAGTTGGACATATTGTCCACTTGAAACCCTCAGAATAGTTGCCTATGAATTCTGGAACATAATATTCTTCATCTGGTGATGCACACTCAATATTACAGAAAATGATGCCTCTGGATCAACTAGGTGGCTGGACTGGTTGGTCCTTAATGATGTGACAATATTGGAAATGTCAGTATGGATATATAATAAAGCATAGGAAGTATGCAAAAGTGATGATGATGATATTTGGTTTGTGGGTCACTTAACTGCACAGTTATCAGCATGTCTCCAGTCCCCTGGTAGAGAAAATCACCAACCCGACTGGTAATCAGACCTGGGGCGCTGTGTTCCAAAGTGATGATAATGGATGGAGAAAGGTAGGTGAAATTACAACAAAAGTGTTCTGATTGTGTGACAAAAGTGTCAGTTTCACATTAAATCAACCACACTGTGCAATGTGCATTACCACATAAGTTTGGCATTCACCAGTTGTGGCACTGTTAGTGAGATAAGCCCACCCACCATAGCAAGGTCATACCATATGATATGGGAAAAATCAGTGTTTAATGGCCAAATACTGCATGAAAAGTAACAATAAAATCAGTTTTTAACTGTCATGAGACTGGCACAAGATGTGTTCAATATACTGTCCACCATTTCCTGCCACAAGGTGAAATCAAGAAACAGCATGTTCCACAATGTGCAGGAATGTCTTAAAGGTCCCATTTAGATTGTGTTGGGCAATACACATCTTTAATTCAGATACATTTGTAATTTGAGCACCAAACACAGCATGTTCTGATAATCCCAGAGCAAGAAGTCACGCAGATTAAGATCAGTTGATCTGGATGGCCAAGCTGTAGGGAAGTGACAGCTGATGATTCTAGCATTTCCAGAATGCTCTGCATCAACTTCTTCACTGTCTGTGCAATGTGTGGAGGTGTGCCATCTTGCATAAAAGTGATCCTACCCACACATCCATGCAGCTGAATAGTTGAGATGACACTGGTGCTCAAAAGACTCTCACAGTGTTTACCAGTAATGGTACACGTAACTGGAGTCACATGACCCATCTACTGGGGAGGAGAGGGGGGAGGGGGGAGGATGAATGATGCAGTTAAACTAAACCACACAGTTACCTTTGCAGAACATAGTTTTACCTGTTGATGTGCGAGTGGCTTTTCCATCACTGATACTCTGCAGTTCTGTATATTGACATGTCGTAGGAGATGGAAATGGGCTTCATCTGTCCACAGAATGTTCCCATGAACATTCATTGCCCACTTCCCTGTGAGCTAGAAATCTAGAGCAAATCATTGTCTCACAGACAACAGCATGAAGCAACTCCTGAACATGGGTAATTTTGTATGGATAGCAATGCAGGATGCTTCATAGAATCTTATGCACCATGCTCACAGGCATGGCCAAGCTTTGGGCAATGACCCTATCCACTGCATGTTTACACACCATTGCTCAACCAATGCTGTGGGCATCTCTTTTACTGAAGTCAGATCGTTTTCCTCTCTCTGGCATGCTGCACTTCAAAAGCACTTGTCTTTTTGAATTTATGAATCATTTTCTCTAGAACCTTCTCAGACATTGGACTAATGCCTTTTTCTGTACTCTTGAGTGTTCAGAACTTCTGCAGAGGTAATGGTGCACAGTCGCTGTTTTTGTAAAAGAGCTTCATCAGCAGCACTTGATTCTGCATTGAGACACTTGTGCTGAGCATCTCAGACACAAACTGAGGAATAGCTGTGTACCTTGTTTTCTTTTTTGCATATTATGCCACTTACAGTGTCATCTGATGGTAAAATTTTAGTTAATTTTTTTGTTTCCATCATGTTTTCACTTCCTTGATAACATACAATTCAATTTTGATGTATTTTAAGCAGCAGTTCATTTTTACAGCATTTTGAAATTGGAACTTTGATTCTGATCATGCTGTATATGATGAAGTACTATCTGAAAAATATACTATCAGAGCTTGATATCATTTCAAAGTGGTGCAAAGGTCAGTAACTTTACCTGAATATAAAATTGCCCACTTCAAAAACCGCAGAATATTGCTATCATATTATTAGATCATCAGTAAGCAAGTAATGGTATTAATTGAAACAGGTCTTGAAGGCCCAAAGGTACTGACTGGCCGCCATGTCATCTTCAGCCCTTATGCATCACCAGATGCAGATATGGAGGGACATATGGTCAGCACACTGCTCTTCCATCTATTGTCAGTTTTCTTGAGTGGTATTGCTACTTTTCAGTCAAGTATCTCCTCAATTGGCCTCACAAGGCTTGAGTGCACCCCGCTTCCCAACAACACTGAGCAGACTCTGAGGTGACCCATCCAAGAGCTAGCCAAGCCCAACAGTGCTTAACTTCAGTGAGCTGATGGGAACTGGTGTTATTACTGCGCAAAGCTTTTGGCTAATCGTGTTGGTCAACTCATAGAAATTCTTGGGTTCAATAATTTCCTTCATGCCATATGCTAATGGAACAGGAAGAAATCCTAACAATTTGTACCCCTGCAATCATTCCAACTGTAAAACCTACCATATGCATCCACCCAACCCACTACCTAATATTCCATCTTTTTATAAGAAAATTACTACCACTAAACTGACAAAGCATATGTATGCATACAGAAGAACTGCCATTCGAGGGACACCTAGTACTCAGTTTTTGAGCACACTCTACTCTCCTACTGTAAAACCTACCATATGCATACACCCAACCCACTACCTAATATTCCATCTTTTTATAAGAAAATTACTACCACTAAACTGACGAAGCATATGTATGCATACAGAAGAACTGCCATTCGAGGGACACCTATTACTCAGTTTTTGACCACACTCTACAGCATGACTCAGAGGTCTCGAAGCTTGCTGTAAAAGTCTCCCTGAACTCCACAGATGAAAACTTAAATTAAACATACCACTGCAGCCCACTACTG
The DNA here is from genome assembly GCF_023898315.1 of Schistocerca nitens. NCBI lineage: Eukaryota > Metazoa > Arthropoda > Insecta > Orthoptera > Acrididae > Schistocerca > Schistocerca nitens. Next base: position 534,898,424 of record NC_064616.1, on the reverse strand, counting down.
TCATAAACCTAAGTAAACAAAAGTAATGCCTCTATAAGGCAGGAACATTCATTTTCTGAAACCTACGAATAGCTATTTTTTTTCTAATTCGATATGTTTCTATTGGCGTCAGTGTAGGAAAAACAGATTGCTACATACCATAAAGAAGACATGTTAAGTTGCAGACAGGCACAATTAAAAGACATTTGTATGAAGCTTTTGGACACAGCCTTCATCAGCAAAAGAAAAACACACACCATTCATACACTGAGGCAAGCTAATGAGCCTCATGCACACAATACTGCCAACTCCCAGACTAGACTGCATTCCAGCTGGGGCTGCTGGAATTGGTCATCATGAATGCATGAGGTGTGCTTGCTTGTGAGTATGAATGATGTGTGTTTGTCTCTTGCAGGTGAAGGCTGTGGCTGAAAGTTTTTTGTAAGTTTTTTAATTGTGCCTGTCTGCAACTTAACATGTCTTCTTTATGGTGAGTAGCAATCCATTTCCTCATACATTGTTGATACTTCTACCTGGAATTTACATTGTTTGTTTCTATTGGCAAGTACTTAGAACTTGATCTCCTGAAGGTAAGTGTGAATCAGCCACCATGTATCCCTGTAATTTTACAGTCTTTTTCACATTTTTGTTAACATTACAGTGGTCAATAGCTTGATTTCAAGAAGTGGAGCTATAAGTTGAATTAATATGAGTTCTGTCATTGATAGATATATTACAAAAAGTTATTTAAAAATGTACACAATTAACAAGGAGACATAAAGAAAATTCTCTTGTAAACAAACAAAAATGAGAGGAGGACACAGAAAATCATCATCACAATGTTTAAAATGTTGTGTTGCATCATTTATTTTTCATCTCTTGGTATGGTAAAGGTACCCCATAAATGAATCATTATTGTCAGCCCTTTAATGATTATCTATTGAGAGATATTTCTTGAAAACTAATTCAGATACTCAGATTAAATCATCTATTATTTCTGTTCAAAAATAAAATTGAACTAGATTGAAACTAGTAAACATACAGCCCTCTGTCAGCTGAAATGTAGTAGTAGTAACACATATTATTAAACTGTTTCAGCCACATTTTTTCTTATCTTTCAACATGTACTGTCTTTTTGAGTAGATATTTGTTCAATGTGGTATTCAGTTCCTTGTTTAATGTTTACAATTGCATTTCTTGGAAATGAAACTGTTTTTCTATATATGTATCAATGTAATATAGATTAACAGTATAACTCCAAGCTACACTACCTAACATGATGTCTGTATGGAATATTGCTTCTCAGGATGAAATTTATTACATTCAGTATACATTTTTTGTAGTGGATGGTCCCATGCCAAATGCACTCTTGATATTTTGTTGATGTCTCTAGCATGCCATTGTTGAATTATTTACTACAGATGGCCATCTCATCCTTCAAAATTGCCCATAAGTTTCTTACTGCTATGTTTTACACTGCAGCTACAGAGTTCAGTGAGGCATGAGCAGGCTACTAGCATCTGGTGCTGTGAGTTTCCATGGTGCTCATTAGACCCATTGTCATTCAACTGCCATTTGTCACAGTGCTATGACAATGAAGGAAGTCATTCTACATTAGCAGATGGCATATTATATTCTGCTGAACAGATCTGGAATAAGCCACAATAATTCTACCTGGTTTTATTTCAAGGCACTAATTGTTTTATTTGATTAGGAATGTGCATCATTTCATGCCAGAACAATACCTTAGTAAGTATTATCAGATATTCCTGAAGTTTTCCTTGCTCACTCTTACAACAGTTCAAAATAAGTGTGCTTAAGTTTATTTTCATATCTCTTTTAGTTTATAAACTGTGACATACTAAAATTACAAAAACTATTACCTTCATCTTATTTAATTTAAGTTATCTCAATCTCAGTTAAAAAAAAAGAAGTTAACAGCTCAATTACAGACAAAGGTTTTGGCATATCATCAGAGTTGCAATTTAAAAAAGTTTGAAAAGGTTAAAATGGGAACTGTAACATAAAATGAATTATTAAACAGATTCAGAAACATGTTCTTTTGACTACATTTAAAAATTTTAATAATATAACTTATTTACCAAAGGAACTGTCCACTAATCTTGAGATTGGGACCATTATGGGAATAATCATTATAATATTATTGTCCCCTTTACATTCATTTTGCATTTACTGTTCCCCCTAGCTTCAAAAATTTTGCCACAGTATTTTAATGAGGTAAGAGAAGGAGGTAGGAACCGAATTTGAGAAAACAAACGTTTATTAACGCTGTTTTTAATTTCAGATACTGACTGAAAAGGGTACTTATGGTCCTGTGGGTTGCATTCAGTGCTGAAGAGAGTGATGGGAAGTGTTTCTTGTATATCAGTTCTTACAGAATATACGGGGTGTTTCAAAAATGACCGGTATATTTGAAACGGCAATAAAAACTAAACGAGCAGCGATAGAAATACACCGTTTGTTGCAATATGCTTGGGACAACAGTACATTTTCAGGCAGACATACTTTCGAAATTACAGTAGTTACAATTTTCAACAACAGATGGCGCTGCAGTCTGGGAAACTCTATAGTACGATATTTTCCACATATCCACCATGTGTAGCAATAATATGGCGTAGTCTCTGAATGAAATTACCCGAAACCTTTGACAACGTGTCTGGCGGAATGGCTTCACATGCAGATGAGATGTACTGCTTCAGCTGTTCAATTGTTTCAGGACTCTGGCGGTAAACCTGGTCTTTCAAGTGTCCCCACAGAAAGAAGTCACAGGGGTTCATGTCTGACGAATAGGGAGGCCAATCCACGCCGCCTCCTGTATGTTTCGGATAGTCCAAAGCAATCACACGATCATCGAAATATTCATTCAGGAAATTAAAGACGTCGGCCGTGCGATGTGGCCGGGCACCATCTTGCATAAACCACGAGGTGTTCACAGTGTCGTCTAAGGCAGTTTGTACTGCCACAAATTCACGAAGAATGTCCAGATAGCGTGATGCAGTAATCGTTTCGGATCTGAAAAATGGGCCAATGATTTCTTTGGAAGACATGGCGGCCCAGACCAGTACTTTTTGAGGACGCAGGGACGATGGGACTGCAACATGGGGCTTTTCGGTTCCCCATATGCGCCAGTTCTGTTTATTGACGAAGCCGTCCAGGTAAAAATAAGCTTCGTCAGTAAACCAAATGCTGCCCACATGCATATCGCCGTCATCAATCCTGTGCACTATATCGTTAGCGAATGTCTCTCGTGCAGCAATGGTAGCGGCGCTGAGGGGTTGCCGCGTTTGAATTTTGTATGGATAGAGGTGTAAACTCCGGCGCATGACACGATACGTGGACGTTGGCATCATTTGGACTGCAGCTGCAACATGGCGAACGGAAACCCAAGGCCGCTGTTGGATCACCTGCTGCACTAGCTGCGCGTTGCCCTCTGTGGTTGCCGTACGTGGTCGCCCTACCTTTCCAGCACGTTCATCTGTCACGTTCCCAGTCCGTTGAAATTTTTCAAACAGATCCTTTATTGTATCGCTTTTCGGTCCTTTGGTTACATTAAACCTCCGTTGAAAACTTCATCTTGTTGCAACAACACTGTGGTCTAGGCGGTGGAATTCCAACACCAGAAAAATCCTCTGTTCTAAGGAGTAAACCATGTTGTCTACAGCAGACTTGCACGTTGTGAACAGCACACGCTTACAGCAGAAAGACGACGTACAGAATGGCACACCCACAGACTGCGTTGTCTTCTATATCTTTCACATCACTTGCAGCGCCACCTGTTGTTGAAAATTGTAACTACTGTACTTTTGAAAGTTTGTCCGCCTGAAAATGTACTGTTGTCCCAAGCATATTGTAACAAACGGTGTATTTATATCGCTGCTCGTTTAGTTTTTATTGCCGTTTCAAATATACCAGTCATTTTTGAAACACCCTGTAGTTACTTTCACTCAACAGACATGAAATAACTTTTTAAACTGTGAATGATTATACCAGGCCAACATTAGGTTGTAGGCACATGATAACAAACAAAAAGTATGTCTATTTTCTTGTATTATGATGTTTATAAACAAGAAGGTTAGAATATGCAAAGATGAAAATATTATGATGATAAAATAATTTATTCATTAATAGTGTATGTATGATATATGCAGTTTTTATTGTATATAATTCATTATCAGACTTCATCAACTTTTCTCTACAAGTGCCCTTGAGTCACCTGAGTGATGAGCACTTGTGCCCAGCCATGAGTTCATCGCTATCCCAATCCCAAGGAATTGCCAATGTCATGAGTAAAATGCGATCTCGGTACACTTGCTGACTGCCTCTACTATTTATTTTGGTCAAATATCATGCTCAAAACACACCAGCACCATATCATGTGTCTGAGGTTAGTAAATAATTATAATGCAATGTAGCTGCTAAAAATATGGGACTGACGAGACTAAATACTAACTATGTGCAGTACAGTGCAGAGTGGGGTTATAAGTGGTTGTTGAATGTGATCTGTTCATGAAATGAGGATGGTGAGTTAAGCAGGATCAGCTACTTTATGAGGGGAGTTATCTGTCTCATTTTACAACCATGATGGTTCTTTGGGATGGGATATATAAAACACAGTGAATGAATAAATGAATGAATCTTTATATCATCATTGGTTTTACGCTCCACTTTTCTCTCTTTATGTACTAATCTATAAAATGTAAATTTGACACTACACAGCATCAGTAAATGTCACAGTCATCCATATGACACACTTTAACCACATATTGGAATTAAGGTAATGTGAAATCATCTCTACCAAGGCATTAAAAAGTAATTAATTTAAGAATCCTGTATCACTGAGGAAGGAACTTTATGTTTTCCCATTACATCACCACTCTGTACCATTTTTCTGCATAATTTTTAAAGTGATTACCAATATTACCAAATATCAAAAAAGCTCCTAGTACTCACGTGCTTATTCCCATTGCTGCAATGACAGGACTCCAACCACTAGTAAGAACAGACCTTGTGTACTTATTCCGATTTGCAAAGCAAACCCAGAATGGAGTAGTAAATGCAAAAAGTACAATAATGATAACTGGCATGTAAGATAGTTCATCTGAAAAAATAAGTTGTGCTAAATTAGTCAACAGCTGCTATGCAATTATTAAGTGATATTTTGAATAGATTTTTACAGCACAAGTTGTTAAATTACTTCCTTAGAATGTAAGTAAGATGATAGAAATAACTGAATTGCATTTACCAGTGACATCATAAAGCCAGGTTGCAATCCAAGATAAGAGAAATAGTGAAGTTATGTCACCAAGGCTTGCTGCTATAGGTGTTGCGATATTGTCTGGATTCACTTTCATGCGGTATGATGTGACAATTACAACAGCAGTAACCACACCTGGTCACATTAAAATTTGTCCATAAGTAAGTGTCATTGTATTAAAAATATCCAGCAAAGCAATATCAGTTAATGACGGTAAGGAAATGCAAAAAGTCTTAGATATAAATTAATCTACTGAAACACATGTTTAAACATGGAGGAATGCAAAATTATGTCCCTATTTGAGCAAAATGTCTCAACATTATCCAGTTACAGCATTAGTGGTAAAGTTCTTGAGCTCATCAATAAACAACATCTACATCTACAGGAATACTCAGCAAATCACATTTAGGTGCATATATATCTTTCCGTGCGAGCTCTGATTTCACTTATTTCATTATGATGATTATATCTCCCCAAGTAGGTCAGCATCAACAAAATATTTGTGAATTCAGAGGAGAAAATTGGTGATTTAAAGTTTGTGAGAAGGTTCAGTCACAATGAAAAACGCCTGTTTTAATGATGTCCACCCCAAATCCTGTACCATTTTAGTGACAGTCTCTCTCCTATTTCGTGATCATACAAAACATGCTGCCCTTCTTTGTACTTTCTCGATGTTCTCCAGCAGTCCTATTTGGCAAGGATTCCAGACCACACAACAGTACTCCAAAAAAGGATGAACAAGCGTAGTGCAGTCAGTCTCTTTCGTAGATCTGATTCATCTTCTAAGTGTCCTGCTACTAAAATGCAATGTTTGGTTAGCCTTTTCCACAATATTTTCTATGTGTTTCTTCCAAATTAAGTTGTTTGTAATTGTAATTCCTAGGTACTTAGCTGAATTTATGGCCTTTAGGTGTGACTGATTTATCATGTAATCAAAGTTTAACAGATTCCGTTTAGCTCTCATGTGGATGACCTCACACTTTTCATTATTTAGGGTCAAATTACCTTCAGTTATTTTATGGGAGAGCTATAAGGAAAGACACACATAATTTAGAGGCAATGAGGCATGCTGTGTGGGCAATTTTTTTTTCACAAACTATCCACTGACCAAACACCAATGTGCGATCTGTGTTCGAGAGATGATTGGTGTAAGTTCAACAACAGAAATGAGACGTAGTCACATAAACACTGATTACCAGAACCTCTTATGAATTCAATTAACCCCACATTCTGGTTTCTTGCAAACCCCGATTTATTGAGGAAGCGTCTTCATGGAAAGACACAAAATGCAAATGAAAGCCTCAGTAATTTAATTTGGATTAGATGCTCAAAAAGGATATTCTGTGGGCATGAAGTACTCAAAATAGGTGTCTATGATGCAGTTTTATGTTAAAATTATGGAAATAATGGTAGAATTGAAGTGCTGAAGAGAGTTGGTATAGATCCTGGTGTGTTTACAACAAGAGTATTTTACTCCAGTGATGAGAGCAGGGTCAAGAAAGCTAACAGATCAGTGTATTACCTGCAGATACAGGCCAGGCAGATTCAAAGAGAAGAGAAGAGAAACCTGGAGGATGAGGAGTATCAGTATGGAGGATTTTAAAATTGAGGTAAGTTTATTCCATGTAGATGTATGAGTAGAAAATCTTTGAACCTCATTTTCTCTGTTTTATATTTTTTATGTTATTAGAAGCCTTTTCTCAAAAAGTATATGCACTAATGTTATTTAGTTTTAGGAACTGTTTGCAATGTGTTGCTGAGTGCCTGGAACTAAATAATACGACATCCTGCAATTAAATTCTGATCTTTAGATGACTCTATGTAGAAAAAAAAGTTAATTTTGGATGTGCAAAATTAAAAACTCTGTTAATGATACAATTTGTACCATAAATCAATAACTGTTGTTCAGTTGTCTTATAAACTTCTCAAGACACTGCAATAAAATTTTCAGATGAATTGCATTATTAGAATTTGAGTTATGGCTTTTTATTAAAAAAAGGACAATAAAAAATTTAAAAATTCAAATTTCTGGCAAAATATTAATCTTGTATATTTTATTATATTTTTTTGTTAAAACACAGCTCATTTTATTTACACATGCAAAATTTTAGATTTATACATTAATAAATATGGCTGTAATGATTTTTTAAATAAATGTTTACATTTTCCGTTACATCCCTGCTGAAGTATGGAGCTATTGTATCAGCATACTCAGAAAGGAACCTAACTGGTATACAGTCTGGACCCAATGAATTGCTTTTGTTAGGTGATTTAAGCACAAATACTTAGAATAAGACAAAAAATATATGATATGAAACAACCTTGTGATATCAAGTGTAGGTTTGTAGGTAAGGTGCAGTGAAAGTGCAGGGTATCAGTGCAGGCATACTATAGTGACATATTCTAGGATTCTGTTTCACATCTGCAGTACATATAAAGCATGTCTGACCCCATACATCAAGGAAATTTAGAGATGCACTGCTAGGATCATTTCCTCATTGGTATACTTTACGTAAACATGAAAAAGCTATCCTCAGGATCCTTAAAAGGAAAGCTTTTGTAGAAATGCAATGTTTTTCTTGAAAAAGACTTATGAACATCCAAGACAGAATATGTTGCAATTCTGCTGCTCAGATTGTATATCTTGCTTAAGCATGATGAGTATAAGATGAACAAGATTAGGGAGCACCAGAGGCATATAGGTACTAAGTATTTCCATGTTTTATACAAGAATGGAATCAAGCAGTTTGAGGCAACATAATTAATTGAATGGTAAAGGAAAGTGATAAAGGTATGAAGTGTGTACTATTTTTTGTACTATTGTCTTTGTCCTCCCACCTTTTGTCTTACATCCACATGGTTGATGTTTTTGTATTGTCTCATGCAGTATGCTTGTGCAAATGATCAATAATAAATTGTGTTATTTAACTTTGGCTGTTATGAACTGTTTTTACTGTGGACAGTGGTCCCAAAAGTGGTGAGCAATGGAAAGCTATGGATCAGAAGAGGCACATCAAGTGTGAGTAACGCCAGATCCGTTATTGAACATTTTGAACAGACTTAATACTAATTGTAGTTCTCAGGTCCCTCTAACCAATGAACTTCCACCAGAACCTTTGAGCAATATGCAGCCCACAAACATTTAACTGTTTAGCTGCACCACATCTTCCATTCCATGTAACAAAGTCATAATTCCACCACATATGCGGCAATAGTCATGACTGTGGTTGAAAATTCTGGAACTTTTGTTTGCTGACCATAGCATATATGATCACAACTTACAATTTGTACTCTGCATTAGCCCCCACCCCCCTCCCCCTATGATACACAAGGAACCTTGTTATGGTGTGGTGGCTTGTGTGCCTCAGTGATAGAGATAGCCATACTATAAGTGCAATCACAATGGAGGGTTTTCTATTAAGAGACAACACAAATGTGAGATTCTTGAAAAATGACAGCAGGCTTTGCAGTTGTTATGGGAGCAACAGTCTGGTGATTGACTTATCTGGCCTTGTAACACAACCAATATGGCCTTGCTGCACCAGTACTATGAATGGCTGGAAGCAAGGTTAAAGTACTGCCGTTATTTTTCCCGAGGACATGCAGCTTTCCTGTGTGGTTAAATGATGAAGATATTCTGTTGGGTAAACTGTTCCAGAGGTAAAATAGTCCCCCATTCAGATCTCTGGGTGGGGACTACTTACAAGATGTTGTCATCAGGGAAATCATAACTGGTAACCCACGAGTCGGAGCATGGGATTTTAGATCTCTTAATTGAGCAGGTAGGTTAGAGAATTTAATAGGGGAAATGTAGAGGTTGAAGTTACATATGGTCAGATGGTGGGCTTCAGTGAAGTTTAGTGACAGGATGAACTGGACATTTGTTCAGGTGAGTATAGGACTATAAATACAAAATCAAATAGAAATAATGCACGAGTAGGTCTAATAATTAGTAAGAAAATAGGAATGTGGGTAAGCTACTATGAACAGCATAGCAAATGCATTGTCATAGCCAAGATTGACATGAAAAACACCAACCACATTAGTACAAATTTATAGAGCAACTATCTCTGTAGATGACAAAGAGATTGAAAAAAATGTATGATGAGGTAAAAAAAAAAAAAAAAAAAAAACATTCAGAGTGTTAAGTGAGAAGGAAAATTTAGCTAGGATGAGTGACTGAAATTCAGTAGTGGGGAAAGGAAGAGAAGGGAAGAAAAAATAGTAGGTGAATATGGACTGAGGAAAAGAAGTGAAATAGGAGGGTAGAATTTTGCTCAGAGCATATTTTAACCACCACTAACATATTGTTAAGAATTGTGAAAGAAGGTTATATATTTGAGAGAGGCCTGGAGACACTGAAAGGTTTCAGATTGATTATATAATGGTAAGACAGAGATTTTGGAACCAGATTTTAAACTTTAAGGAATTTACAGGGGCAGATGTGGACTCTGACCACAGTTTATTGGTTATGAGCTGTAGATTAAAATTCAAAAATTTGAGAATAGGTTGTAAATAAAGAGATGGATTCTGGAAAAGTTGAAAGAACCACAGATTTTTGAGAGTTTCATAGGGAGCATTAGGTAATGACTGACTGAAACAGAGGAAACAAATACATACATACATACATAGAAATGGGTAGTGTTGAGATACGTAATTGTGAAGGCAGCAGAGAGTTCAAATAGTTAAAAAGACTAGGCCTAATAGAGGTCTTCAGATATCACAGGAGATTTTGAATTTAACTGATGAATGGAGAATATAATTATGCAGCAGGTGAAAGGGAATACAAATGTCTAAAAAATGAGATTGACAGGGAATGCAAAATGGCTAAGCAGGAATGGCTAGCAGACAAACATAAGGATATAGAAGCATATGTAACTAAGGGAAAGATAGTGCCTACAGAAAATTAAATGGACATTTGGAGAAAAGAAATGTGGATGTATGAGTATCAAGGGTTCAGATGGAAAATCAGTATTAAGTAAAGAAGGGAATGCTGAAAGGCAAAAGGAGTATGTAGAAGGACTATACAAGGGAAATGTACTGGAAGGAAATGTTATAGAAAGAGAAGAGGACATAGATGAAGATGAGACAGGAATTCTGATACTGAGGGAAGAATTTGACGTAGCACTGAAAGACCTAAGAGGAAATGAGGCCCCTGGAGTAGGCAATCTGTCAGAACTACTGATATCTTCAGGAGATCCACCCATGACAAAACTATACCATCTTGCATGTAAGGTGTGTGAAACAGGCAAAATATCCTCTGGCCTCAAAAAGAATATAATAATTTCAATTCCAATGCAAGCCCAGATTCTGACAGGTGTGAATATTACTGGACTGTCATTTTAATAAGTAATGGTTGCAAAATACTAACATGAATTATTTACAGAAAATGGAAAAACTGATAGAAGCTGAACTCAGCGAAGATCAGTTTCGATTCTGGAGAAATGCAGGATCATGTGATGCAATATTGACCCTCAGATTTATCTTAGAAAATAGGTAAAGGAAAGATAAACCTACATTTATCATTTTTTTAGATTTGGAGGAAGCTTTTGACAATGTTGACTGGAATACACTCTTTGAAATTCAGAAGGTATCAGAGGTAAAATACAAGGGAGTAAAGGATTATATGCAACTTACGCAGAAACCAGAAAGCAGTTACATGAGACAAAGGTGCAGGAAAAGGAAGCAGTGGTTGAGAAAGAAATGAGACTGACTTGTTTCCTGTCCCTAATGTTAATGAATTTGCACGCTGGTCAAGCAGTACAGGAAAGCAAATAAAAATGTGGAGAACAAATTAGCATTCATAGAGAATACAAAAAACTTTTAGGTTTGCTGATGATATTGTAATTCTATTAGAGACAGCAAAAGGACTTGGAAGAGCAGTTGAATGGAATGGACAATATCTTGAAAGAAGGATATAAAATGAATATCATCAAAAACAAACAAGACCAATGAAATGTATGAGGAACGTTTAGAAAATAAAGAACTTTCTGCCATAACAAGATATGTCCACAGCTCATGGTCTAGTGGCTAGTGTTGCTGCCTCTGCATCACAGGGTCCCAGGTTCGATTCCTGGCCAGGTTGGGGATTTACTCTGCCTGGGGAATTGGTGTTTGTGTTGTCCTCATCATTTCATCATCATAATTTGTTACAGTGGCTAGATTGGACTGTGTAAAAATTATACCGTGTAAAAATTAGGATTTTGTATGGGCCCTGATGACCATCCAGTTGAGGACCCCACAAAACTGAACATCATCAGCATCATCATACCAAGATATTCTTGAATAGTAATGCAGAAACTGAGTACATGCATTTTGGTGCATAATCTTTCTAGTTTTAGACATAGCTGCCTTTGAAATTAAGGCAATTGTCATACCTTGGCACCAATTTGTGTATATCCTCTTCATACCATGTGGGTGCTGGGCCATTCAGCCAGGTCATGAGAGTATCCTTCAGGTCTTCAATAATTGCATAGGATTAACCAGAAAGTTGTTCTTTCAGTTTTGGAAATAGGGATAAGTCTGATGGTGCCAGGTCCATACTGGAGGGAGAATATTCGAAGATGTCCCACCACAGTTTCTCACACAACAAAGCTCGTAACCACCAGGCAGTGTGCAGATATGCTTTGTCTTGCAATGGAACAATTCCAAAGAAAAATTTGGCTCTTTGGCAGTTCTGAATAGCCCAATGAAGATGTTAAGGTGTAGCACAGTACATATCACTTTTGATTGTTGTGTTTTGGGACATGAAATCAATGAGTGGGATCCCTTCACTGCCCCAGATTGCAGAAGCCATCAGTTTTTGAGTTGATGCAGTTTGTTTGAACTTACAGTGCTTCTGTGGCAACTGAGGATGACACCACTCCATAGACTGTTGCTCCACTGTTGGGGGTGTTATGAGTAACCTGTGTTTCATCTCCTGTAAGAATTTGATCAATGAATGTGTTGCTGTCTCTTTCATAATGCTCCAAGAACACCAATGGGGCATGCATTCTGGCAGGTTTATGGTCATGCGTGAGCATGTGTGACACCCACTACACACATATTTTGTGCTGTGTGACACTTTCATGCACAACTGAATGAGACACTTTCTGACATTGTTCATGCCTGTCACTAACTATGAATCATTGATTCTCTTGAATGATAAAATCCATCTTTTTTTCAGTGCATCTCTGATCATCATGAACATCTGTTCTCCCATTTTTAAACATGATGCACCACTCTTGGACATTGACTTGCATTACATCTTCACCATAAATTGTAAAAAGTCCGTGGTGAATGTTACAGGGTATAATATTTTCTGCCTGTAGAAAATGAATAATACCTTGCACTTCACAGTCTGTGGGATTTGTAATCGGCAAAACCATGGTCACAGCTATTTCTGCACTTACCATATGACAACATCCAGCTTAAACCACATACAGCATGTGTCTGCATCATACTGGACACCAGGAACCAATGGGTAGCTGCCACAAGATAGGTACACAGACTGTACTTTACTTTCTGGATGGCTCTTGTAGTCAAATTAAATCACGCAATACTGAGGAAATTAGATTATGAAAAGAGACACTGAAAGTAGTACATGATTTTTGCTATTTTGGAAGTAAAATAACTGATGTTAGCTGAATTAGAGAAGATATAAAATGCAGACATGCAATGGTATGAAAAGCATTCCTGAAGAAGAAAAATTTGTTAACATTGAATATAGACTTAAGCTAGAAAGTCTGTTATGAAGGTATCTGTCTGGAGTGTAGACTTGTATGGAAGTGAGATTTGGATGATAAACAATTCAGACAACAAGAGAACAGAAGCTTTTGAAATATAGTGGTATAGAAGAATTCTCAGAAAAAAGAAATTGGTGGCATAACTTGAGCAAAAGAAAGGATCAGTTGATAGGGCACATTCTGTGAGGGTAAAAACTGCAGAAGCTGACCAAGAGATGAATACAGTAACTTCCAGAGGTGCAGTAGTTATTCAGAGATGAAGAGTCTCATACATGATAGAATAAGGTGGAGAGCTGCATCAAACCAGTCTTCAGGCTGAAGATCACAACAACAACAACAAAAACAACAAGGCACTCACCACTGATGCTTTGGATGCTTAGACTCACTTATTTTAGTCAGGCATGATTCAGGACACCACTGTGTACAAATGTAGAGACCTAGAGGAACATGAGCTTCATTGTGTTTGGAAATCAAGAGACCTACACATTCAACAAGTGTTAAACAGCGAGGTTATTAGTGATAAATCTGCTTCAGAGTTCTGGAGTGACTTTCAAACATCAGTTATGGGCTCTGAAATTTCAAATGCAACCTTATGACAAGCGTGTTTAAATTAATTAACTTTCACCATTAAAAGTTTTGTGATTTCAAATAGGATTACTCAGTTGCATGTGGCTGATCAAGTACACAAATTTTGTTAAATAACAATATGAATGTGGCCCCTCAAACAGGTAATGGTACCACTTCAATGGTCCCCATAGACTGTTATAGGAGTAGCAGCTCCCTCAGTTGATACTAATCTGCATTATCCAGCAAGACTTGAGTACTCATCAGCTGTGAACATGGACCATCAGCTATGGGAGGCACATGGTGATGTCAATAAGTAGTCATGGACCAGGTGTTGGTATCATTTATGTTTTGAGCCACAATTAAGGAAGTGTACATCTCATTGCAGTTACCCCAGCAACAACTGCAACTGTGTTTAGGTGTAACAGGCCACTCTGAAACAGTGCACATTGCCACCAAAATTCACAAAACAAGAGCATTCAACTTGTCAAAAGCCCCAGTGCTTCTGCAAGTAATCATTATTATTAATTAAGTCAGCCAAAGGATCTAGTTTCACAATCAGCATTATCAACATAAATATTCTTGAAACATCAGACAAAGCACCATTCTTGACAGTTTTGGTGAACCAACATCACTACTGACCAAGAACATCAATTTCAGTCATGTCTAGCAAACCTCTTTGGGTTTAAACACCACCGTACTACCATCTATCATCCAACCAGTAATGGAATGGTAGAATGACAGCATCATATTCTGAAATCTTTCCTGATGTGTCATGCCACTTCATGGTTTTCCACCCTGCCACTAGTGCTGTTGGGACTATTTGCAGCCATTAAACCTGACATTGGAGCTTTTGCAGCAGAAATAATCTATTGTGAACCCCTTCGACTCTCTTCAGAGTTTTTGTGTAACAACATCAGCACTGTCGCCTTTGCTTCTACTGCAGCAAATCAAGTTTTGCGTCTCCAGATTTCAACTGTCACTAGCATCCTGACACATGTACAAGGATGTCAGTGTACACAGAGATCTATGCATGTGTTCTCATGTCAGGTTAAAAATGGACACAGTTACGACAATTTTGTAAACACTGTAAATCGACCCTTACCTTATATTAGTGTCAGATGAAAACACTTTGAAGGTATTAATGAATGATAACAATGGTCTCCTTGGAATGAATTAAACCTGGCTACATGAGGAAGTTGCATCAGGACAATGTTCCTATTGTTGCTCAGCATCTATGTCACATGAAGTGGAAAGGATTAAGATTTTGTCATCAACCGAGCAGGATTTGGCACAATCAGACACTCTACCAGGGTCACTTGAATTATCTCCAACTCACGCCAGAGTTGTACACTACAAATACTACTTTATACATGACACTTCACTTTACTTTGGGTCGTGGGGGGTGGTGTGGCAACACAAAAATTAATCACATCTTAAAGACACTCACTGAAGGAATAAAGTGTGTATTACCTTTTTTACAACCATATTTGTCTTCCTGCCTCTTGTCTTACTTCCATGTGGTTGATTTCTTGTGTTTTATGTTGTCTTATGTTATATACTTGTGCAAGAAAGCAACAATAAATTTTGATATTCCACCATTAGCCGTTAGATACTGTTCTTATTGAGGATAGTGTTTCGACAAACTAATGGCTAGTTTTGTTACTGTACAACATGTGCCCAGTCCTCATTCATGAGAAATTTTTATTATTAGAGGCCACCTTTTGGTTCATCACCTTTCCACTAGAGCTACAACTGACTGTTCATGGTGAAGTAGGGGACATCATCATCAACAAAGGCGTGCTGCCAATTACATCATGCTGCAGGATCATCTGACTTGTGACAGTGAGGCCTCTTGGGACATGGCTATAAAGCACCTCTCTCCTGTTCCCAGCTGCCACCAGAGTAGACATTAAATGGCTTTGTCTTCATTATATTTGCATTCACCATCTCCTCTGAGATGGGTTTTGGACTGGTGGAGCTACCATCTCTCACACCCTGGCAAGCCTGACCATGTAATCCACATGAACAAATAAAACTGATACAGTTTCTTTTTCTGAACATGAGTACTGTATATCAATTACAACACCACACCAATTTCAAGTTCTGACTACATTCCTTAGTAGGTGTACAAACTGGCCTCAGAATGGGGATGCTGAATGCAACCTGTTTTTGGCTTTGAAGTGCCACATAGAAATTACTAATCCATGAGCAGACGCATAAAACCATTATGTGGAGCCACGTGGTTCTGTGCTGTGATGCAGCAGATGAGTGCAAACAGTGTGGACTGTCAGCAGCCATCTACCCAGCACAACCATCACTGATGCTGCAACTGTGCAACTTTTCCACAGCCTTCGTCACCTTTGCTCAATGAGACTTTACAGGCACAATGACCTGCAGCCAGCCTGACACCTGGTACCACTGCCATGTCACTACACAATGCAGCTCCACCTTCTTTGATCAGCAAATGTAAGTCATGAGCTTCCCTTTTTGTGAAAAGATGCTACCAGATCTAATGCCTCAAGAGATGTACTGAGAGTTGTTGCTCAAGACTTTTGTTTGTTTTGATGTGTGTAGTGTAAGGGGATGCCCCACTACCAGGTCACATGAACAGCTGGAGATGGATTCAGAATTGCAAACTAGGATGGAGCATCTTTGGGTAGAGAATGAAAACCTTCCCAGGCACCTTAATGAGGCATTGTGATGCCACAAAACAGCACTGTGCATGCAGCTAGCCTCACTTCCCCATTTCTGTGGTTGCCACAGGCTGCTCCACCCTGGACTATAATTAATGTCACAGGGGGTTTTCTGGTTCCCATCTTCTTGGGTAAATGCAAAAATGTCCACATTTCCAAACAAAATTTAATGACACTTGGTAGAATGTCCACATGTGTTTACAAAGTGTTGGTAGGCCCACAGGCCTAGCCAACCTGAAGCTGCAAGGAGAGGATCATACTTACATAAATTCTGTGGAAGGACCAACAAATACCAAGGAATTTGGCATCCTTGCAAAAAGACTAGTGGACTGATTATTGAGAAAAGCACAAGGTTCACTACTATAGAGACAAACTTTCTACCCCATGACAAAATTACAGAGAGGATTTACAATATTTTTCTGATTGAATAAGAGCTGTGCACTGGTGAAAAGTGATGAAAGGAACAATGTATTACACAGTAAAGCAAAATCTCATCGTGTGGATGTACTTGCCTGTGGGATTGACCCACACATAAGTGCTAAGGTAAAGTGTGTTTCACCAAACGCACTAAGGGAAACCATACAACTCATGTTTCTATGTGAGAAAGCCTGGCTACTTGTCCAATCTTCCACCAGGGTAGATCCCACTAGATGCAGATTCATTGATGAGGTGCATCACACTCATTCTAAATGCGCAGTTCATAAGGCTCCTGAGTGCTTGGCACCATCATGTGATTACTGTAGAAAGACAGAGAGCAAATTGTCCTTTTTTATGGCATTGCTCAGGTAACCATACAGGAAACAGAGGTGATTGAAATAATGCAGATGTGGGAAACACAAATGGGAGCATTTCTGCCTCTGCTCCTCACTCCTCTCCTACAAAATGAATCCAGTAAGAGAGATAGGGCTCACTCAAGTGACAAATGTAACTTATTGAGTTAAAATCAACAGTAGACAGTCTACCATTATCAGTGATACAGGTGCAGAAACAAGTACTTTGTTAGATAAAACTACTAGTGGCCAAGAACTAAAACTGCTGCATTGTCATCTGAGTGTACTGGGATAAAAAGATAATTTACCCAATTGTTCCACAGTATGTGGAGCTGGAAACAGATGGAAAGAAACGTCAGTTCACATTTGAAGTAGTGTGGAAACATGACCATGATTTCCATGCCACCTTATGCAATAAATTCCAGCACCATTTTGAAGATGCAGTTAACTTCAAAACACAAGTCCAAATTGGGGAATTGTTCACCATTTTGGCATTGTCTCCACCATAAGCATTTGAGGGAATCCAGAACAGATTGCCACATTCCTACAACCCTATAAAACACATAACACTGAAGGTAAACAAAGCAAAGAAACTATTATGCAGTACAGAGGAAATCATTTGGATGGGGGTATAGAAGGATTTTTTTGAGAGGGGACATTTCCTTAGTTGATCCATTAACAAAATATGAAGTTTTAGATGGTAAGCAGATGTACATGAAGTGCACTTTATCTCAAATGAGTGCATCAGATGAGGGTACATTTTTGCCAGTAAACACAGATAATTTTGGAAATAGCAATGTTAAAATTCTCTGAGGTATAATACCTGCCAAAGTGCACAAAACAAAAACTGATGAGACAACAGCATTCCAAGAAAATGATCAACCTGAGAGAACAGTTAACATAAATTCCATTTCCATTATTTCATCTATAGAGGTAGAAATTGTAAAAAATTTTGTACACATGTGTAAGGCAGATCAGGATGTATTAGACCCAATTCTAGCCAAATTTGCAACTTTGTTTGAAGAAAAGAAACAACTTCCAGCAGCCTCCTTACATTCTGTGAAATTCCTATGGGTGAAGCGAGGGTTATAGCCGAGACACAGTGCCTTACCACCTGCAGCCTGTGGTAAGGAAAAAAATCAGATTTACTAGAAGCAGGAGTAATTAAACCTCCTTGTAGTCCTTGGGCTTCACCATAGTGACAGTTTCCAAGAAAACTAGTAATGGAGAAAAGACTTACTGTATTGAATAGACATGAGAGTTGCCAATAAGGTCATGAAACATAATACCTATCCTGTTCAAAAGATCAATTATGTCAAGGGCCATCTTGCCAAAAACAAAATACTTCATCCCCTTAGATATGCAATCCACCTAACATCAAATTTATTTACCTATGAAAGACCAGGAAAAGACAGCTTTTGTTGTGCTATCTGGGCATTACAAATACCAAAAATGACCTTTGACCTCAAAAATCCTTTTGCCACATTTAAACAATTCACTGATTTATTTTTTGGGTTTTAAAATTGGCCATGTGTCTACTAGTATGCTTGGATGACATAACTGTCATTTCAAGTACAATGAGAGAGCATGCAGTACAACTTAGAAACATGCTAAATGCATTAATGATGCTAATCTACATTTGAAATTAGGGAAGTGCTGTTACATGCACTCACAAGTGCACTATATAGTCCATATTATTTTGACAGATGATGCTACACTTTCAGTGTCAAGAAATGTTTAAAAACTGCAGTAATTTCCCAGGTTAACAAACTAATATTGTCATTTTGTGGAGAACTATGCAGCAACCACAAAACATCTAACAAAATTGCCGAATAAGGAAACTCCTTTTGTCTAGACATCAGACTGTGAGAGTGCCATGTTAAAACTAAATGAAATCCTTACAAGTTTATGTGTGTTGGCTTGTCTGGGTTTCGCACTACCTTTTATCTTGTTGTGTGGTGCTAACAATGATACTGTCAGCTGCATTTTGAGTCAAATACAAAATGCCAAAGAAAAACCAATAGGGGATGAATCACATCAACTGGATGAAGCTGAGCAAAACTACACCACCACAGATGATGTGTTTTCATTGATCAAACAACAGTTGCAGAATCAGCATCATCCAGATGAGGCTGGTAGACAATAAAAGAAACTTGTCTTAACATAATGCCCATACTTGATAATGAGCCTTGCCCAAATGATCTCACATGCAGCTTCAGTATCAATCTCAGGGAGTTTGAGTTTCTTGTCTACTGTGATAAATGCACTACCTCCATATCCAATTCTTTGGGTACACACTTAGATTTAAAAAAAATTGGTCTCCTGTTAGATATAAGTTTTAGGCAGATTTATGCATGTAATATGAAGTAGTGAAGTTGACTTATTTTTTGGGATCCTCAAACTCAGTAAGGTGATACAAAGCTATAAGTTGAATGCTACCTCATGGCTTGAATTGCTGGAACTGTCTTTCATTCAGTGAAACTATAGCTCCACATCCTGTTAATGACATATTGAGTTCTATTTACATTTATAAATAATGCATCTGGTTTCTTTTAGGAAATATTTCTATACAACTTCCATCTGAAACAGTGCATTCTGCAGACACTGCTCAGCCATACTTCTGACTCTGAAAATCTGTTCTGTTTGTGTATCTTCTAGAATTCTGTACCTTTTTTCTGTTGTGACATCAATAGATTGGCAGGACTTGACTTGTTTAATCTGTTCCTTTATAGTTTCAATCATTCTCCTGTACTCTTTAATTTCTCCATGAAAGCTATTTACACTCATGTTCAGCAAAAGCACAACTCCTTGAATGGCTAGAGATAGGATGTTCATATTCACAGAACATGTATATTAATATGTTCTGCAGAAATGATTGTCATTTGAACAATATCAGCCCTCAGATTCAGGTCAAGATCAATATCATGGGGCAACACTACCTGCTGGTAAAATGTGCCTGTGGCTCTCGTTGTCACTATGAATTGAAGGTAATGGATCACTGTGACTTGAGCAGATGTGCAGGACACCTCACAGATATATCCACAAACTGTACCATCAAATCAATGAGTTTTAAAGAGAGTGCATTATTGACATGAGAGGGACAAAGTGTTTGGGCAGTGCAACGGGTGTGTGCAGAATGGTTCACAGAAGGCCATAGAACACAAAGAGGTGAGATCCCCCAGACTGCCCGCCAAGAAGGACAACACCTCATTTGAATGGCAGTGCAGGAGAGATCTGCATTCTCCTTGCCTCTGTGGCAACAGTGTAACACATCATTTACTATCAGGGGTGACAATTCGTCAATGTTTATTACGGGACAGGTTACATGCATGTCATCCATTTCTCTACCTGCCTTTGATAAATGTGCAGAAGCATGCTAGATGGTAATGGTTTATGGAACGATGTTACTGGGGACAGGAATGGCATCAGATAGTGTTTTTTTGATGAATCTAGATTTTGTCTGTTTGAAAATGATGGCCACATTTTGGTTCACTGCAAACTGGGAGAGCTGCATCACAGTGCCTGCCAATCATACAAGACATACAGTGCCAACTCAAGGCCTTATGACATCAGGTGCTTTTGAGCATAACCACAAATTGCTGTTGATGTGTGTCCAGGGCACTGTGACCAGTGTGGCCTATTTGAGTGACATCCTGCGATCCACAGCCATACGCTTTCTGTGGACACCATTTTTCAGCAAGACGATACACGACCATTTGTTGCTGCACAAACATGTGCTTTCTTGGTGTTACAGAATGTCAGCATTTTGCTCTGTCCCAACAGATCACTAGACTCGTTGCCAATTGAAAATGTGTGGGATATGGTAAAACGAAGGGTGTAGTACTGTGACCCTACGCCAACCACCACAGGTGGACTTTGGAATCAGGTGAATGCAGCTTGGATGGTTATACCGCGGGATGCCATTCACACCTTATATGGATAGATGCCATTGCACATGGAACAAATTATCAGGGCCAGTGTGGACCCAGTGCCTACTAGGCAATAGCACACATGCTGAACGCAGGTGACTGGAATGATAGTGATTTCTGCAAAACATACCAATGTACATGTGCTGTGCATATGAACATCCTATGTCCAGCCAGTCTAGGTGTCTGTTTTTACTGAAGATGAGTGGCAGTCTATTGTTTTATCCGACAAGTCATCCAATAAATTTTGGAAAAAAAATGGTTTTGTTTCTGAAATTGCCACTTCAAATCACTTACTTTCCTGGGGTGATTTCTTGCAGCCTATGGTAATACTTTTATATCAACCCCATGATTTTTTTCAGCTGTGACAGACATCCTTTTCCAGTTCCTCTGCTTCATTTTCTATTCCTCTGTATGTTTTTTTCCACACCTCTTCCTTTTTCTGCTACAATGCCCTCACTGCTCCCATTCTACTGTACTAGAACTTTTACATCATGTTGGCTTTGAGCTCAGAGCAGTACTAAACATTAGACAAAGTCTTCAGAATTCCAAAACTTTTGAATGGAAACTAGTATGTGCAATATAGTTGATGTTGTCGGTGGTAGCCAGTCTTTCCGGCAATTGGAAACTGTTTTTGACTATTTTCTTGTTGTAGATACCCTACATTATAGATTATAGTGTTTATGCTGTGACTTCACTACATCAACATCCTTAGTGACGGAGTCACAACTCAATTCTGCAGGAATGTGAAACTGGCCAACTACTGTCCTGCTAAGTTAGGTGGGCAGTTTTCAATTTTTATTCTGATGATTATGTAAAGTGCATCTCGTAAATCTTGTAAACAGCCATCTGATGATGAACTTGTCAGTTTGAAACTGGTTACAGCTCTATTTACTTAAATGAATAGCAGTATTAATAGTGGTTGGCTGGTTGCTATTTCTTCTTTGTAAGAATCAACCTACATTAATTGTACACAGCCATGGTCTCACCATGTAAGTTTTAGACAAAATAGCATGTATTAAAATTCCCATGCTTCACTATTGTAGCAAACCACTGCAGGAGCCAAAAAATGGCACAGCCCATTCTTAAAGCATAGCATGTATTAAAATTCCCATGCTTCACTATTGTAGCAAACCACTGCAGGAGCCAAAAAATGGCACAGCCCATTCTTAAAGTATAGTTTCCTTGACCTGACACAGCGGTAACAATCCCACTGATGCCAAAATATTTAACCACATGAGAAACTTCACCTTATCAGTGGGCTGCACCATTTGGTATGGCTCCTGCAGCAACATACTACAGTACTGTGGCATGGGAATTTCAGAGTGTGCTGGGACTGGAGACATGTATCTGCAGACAAACCAAAATATTAATCATGTAACCTAACTTTTACAAGGTGATAAGTCCAGCTTTTTGACTACCCTTTATAAATTAGCTCAAAAGTAAACATGTAGCTCCTGTAATACACACATCAAAAAAAGTTTTGCATCACCTCGGTTCTGAGAGTTCTGTAACCTATACAGAAACTTGGAATAGAGATCAACACAAATATCATTTCGGCCCTTTTTATTTCTCATGAAAACTACACGTTGCATGTTGTACCACCATACAGTGAGACCTTCAGAGGTGGTGCTCTAGATTGCTGTACACACCGGTACCTCCAATACCCAGTAACACATCCTCTTGCACTGGTGCATGCCTGTAATCACTGTGGCATACTCTCCACAAGTTCATCAAGGCACTGTTGGTCCAGATTGTCCCACTCCTCAATGGCGATTCGGCATAGATCTCTCACAGTGGTTGGTGGGTCACGTCATCCTTAAACAGCCCTTTTCAATCTATTCCCGGCATGTTCAATAGGGTTCATGTCTGTAGAATATGCTGGCCACTCTAGTCAAGCGATGTCATTATTCTGAAGGAAGTCATTCACAAGATGTGCACGATGGGAGCATGAATTGTCATCCATGAAGATGAATGCCTCGGCAATATGCTGCTGATATGGTTGCACTGTTGGTCAGAGGATGGCATTCACATATCATACAGCCATTACAGCGCCTTCCATGTCCACCAGTGGCATACGTCAGCTCCACATAATGGCACCCCAAAACAGCTGGGGACCTCTACCTTGCTGCACTCACTGGACAGTGTGTCTAAGGCGTTCAGCCTGACTGGGTTCCCTCCAAGCACATCTCTGCCGATTGTCTGGTTGAAAGCATATGCAACACTCATCGGTGAAGAGAACGTGATGCCAATCATGAGCGGTCCATTCGGCATGTTGTTGTGCCCATGTGTACCGCGCTGCATGGTATTGTGGTTGCAAAGATGGACCTTGCCATGGACGTCGGGAGTGAAGTTGCACATCATGCAGTCTATTGCGCACAGTTTGAGTCATAACACGATGTCCTGTGGTGGCACAAAAAGCATTATTCAAAATGATGGCATTGCAGTCAGGGTTCCTCTGAACCATAGTCAGTAGGCAGCGGTCATCCACAGCAGTAGTAGCACTTGGGTGGTGTTTGCAAGGTATGTCATCAAAAGTTCCTGTCTCTCTGTATCTCCTCCATGTCCAAAAAACATTGCTTTGGTTCACTCCAAGATGCCTGGACATTTCCCTTGTTGAGAGCTCTTCCTGGAACAAAGTAACAATGCACATGTGCTTGAACAGAGTATTGACCATCTAGGCATGGGTGAACTACAGAAAACATGAGCCGTGCACCTCCTTCCTGATGGAATGACAGGAAATGGTCAGCTGTTGGAAACCCTCCATCTAATAGGTGCTGCTCATGCATGGTTGTTTATATCTTTGGGCATGTTTAGTGACATCTCTGAACAGTCAAGGTGACTGTGTTTGTGATATGATATCCACAGTCAGCGACTATCTTCAGGAGTTTTGGGAACCAGGGTGATGAAAACTTTTTTTGATTTGTGTATATTGGTATCGTTATGTAGATAACATCATATGCCCTCTAGATGAAACACCCAGTAACATCCAACAACTCCATTGTGAAATGAACGAAGTCCACCCAAAAGTAAAAGTCACCATAGAAACAGAAAACGACAAAATGTTAAATTTCCTTGACCTCACAATAGACAGACACAACAACCAACACCAATTCTCCATATTCAGAAAAGTAACCACTACCAGCACAGGCATTCACAAACATTCTAATCGTCCAATTATACAAAAATTTGCAGGTTTTCAATATATGCTACACAGTCTGAGAAAAACTCCACTCACTGAAAACAACTATAAGAATGAGTTACAGACAGTCAAATAGCCGTAGAGAATGGATATGACACAAACACTATAGATAAACTGAACCACAAAATTAAAACAAAATTAAAAAAGGCACCCAACACACAAAAACAAAGGCCTTCTCACCAACTTGCAAACACACATATGAGCACACATGAATAAGGAACACCCATACCAACAAGGAGTCCACTCTCACCTACAACAACAAAGCAGCCCAAGAATAGGCAACATACTCAAAAAATGAGGGCTAAAAATAGCCTACAGGACAGACAACTCAACACAGAGGAAGCTAAGGACAACCAACACAAGCACAGAGAAAAACGACACATATGGTATTTACCTACTAACATGTCAGGGCTGCAAATCAGTTTACATAGGACGGACAATGAGAAATTTTAATACCAGATACAAAGAACACAGAAGAGCATTTAAGAGTAACAGCTGTCATTCTACATTTGCTGAACACCTCATGGATAAGAAACATAGCCCAACAGACATCAATACTGATTTGAAAATTCTAAATGCAGCAACAGCCCCCCACGAACATTAATAATTGAAGAAAATTATCAAATACAAAAAGCCATAGTTGAAGGAAATCAAGTAATAAATGAATACACAGCCCTCTGCAATGTAACTCTGTTCTCTACCCTCAAAGAATAACTAAATAACATCAACCTATAGAACCCCTCCCCCCCCCCCCCCCGCCACCTCCCCCAGCGCACACACACATACATACATACACACACATAAATTATATATATATATATATATATATATATATATATATATATATATATATATATATATATATATATATATATATATATATGTGTGTGTGTGTGTGTGCGATTGTATACCTGTCCTTTTTTCCCCCTAAGGTAAGTCTTTCCGCTCCCGGGATTGGAATGACTCCTTACCCTCTCCCTTAAAACCCACATCCTTTCGTCTTTCCCTCTCCTTCCCTCTTTCCTGATGAGGCAACAGTTTGTTGCGAAAGCTTGAATTTTGTGTGTATATTTGTGTTTGTTTGTGTGTCTATCGACCTGCCAGCGCTTTTGTTTGGTAAGTCTCATCATCTTTCTTTTTATATATATATATATATATATATATATATATATATATATATATATGTGTGTGTGTGTGTGTGTGTGTGTGTATAATGATAAATCCTCAAACCTTCTCTCTCTCTTTCTTTCACACACACACAGCCATAATAGTTTAGAAAAAATAATTTTTGCATAAATATTTTGCCTACATAAAGATTAAAATGGCTGCAGTAGACAAACATAATACAGCAGGAAAACCACAACATTTGGTAAGAAGGTATGAATACATAATTTTATGTGCTCTTCAAAAATCTGTAATTACAATTTAAAAATTAATATTTACATGTATATAAACAGTATAGTACATTAACAGCCATAAAATAAAAAACACACTGATGATGCTGCAACTGCAGTGAAACATGTCTGGGACAGAAAACGAATGTGTGTTTTGCTAAAGGCGGACCCCACCCAAAAACATATGTATTGTTAAAGCAAACACAGACAAAAGGGCTTCAACCCCAAGATGATTACAAAGGGAATGTTTCCCAAGTACAAAAAACAGGGACACCACGTGCATAAGTTGATTTATTTACTTTGAAATGCCTTGCATCTAGACAGTTTTGTGGTTTTTTTGTTGTTGTAGGTTATCCTTCAGTTTACTGCATTTTTTTGTTCTGCTTCAGCCTAACTTAGCCTTTATCTTCAAGTCTTACATTTGTAAACTGATTTTAAAAGAAATGGGACTATCTTATTCTGCAATTTGTAGGTGCAGAATGAAATGCTCCAACAAGTTTTCTGAAGAGGACCAAATTGACATTCATAGCAGAGGTGGAAGCTTTGCAGCCAAAGATGAACAAGACTTATTTTATCAATCATTAACAAAAGCCCATCCAGTGAAAAAAAATCTGTTGTATTTAATAATATTATGAAAATAAACAGTTTTTTTAATTTCCCAACAGTTTACTTCTCGTGACTAGAGCCCGTTCAAAAATAACTGTTCACATATTCTCCTACTCTACACTCTCTTAGCTCAACCTTTGTCACCCGTGCCACATTTCCAGGGAATATAACATGAAACAGTGTACTGGTAAGTGGCTGTATCAGTACTGGACAGTCATCAATGCCAAGTTTCACTGCTGATGTTCTTCCTCTTGTTCTTTAAAAAATGAAATATTCAGGAGTTTTCAATTATTCCTAGATTAATGCAGCTAGCATGACACAGCCTACATATAAAACTGTCAATACCTTACAGTGTACATAACAGTATTTGGCAAGCTTCTGAACGAGTAACCAACATCTCATTTGAATTATTCCCAGTTGCATAAGAGAAGAAAAAGAAAAAAATCGCTAATAGAATTTCACATAGCCTCACCATGCATCTGATGCTGTTATTGATGCATGCAACTGGCCTGACATTCTGTGTAAACTGAAAACAATAGCTAGTTACATCTGGCTGCAGTGCATATATTTTGAGCAACTATTAAAATAACAGAAACACTTGTCAAATTCAAGACTTCATTTTGAACACCTCATTGGAGCCTTATTGACAAATATATGCACCTTCTGTATTAAGAATCATGAAGCAGCTTATCCAGTATATGAGGCATGTTCACAAAGTGAGTGTATTAGTTTTCATATTTTTAATAGAAAAAGTTTATCTGAAAAAAAAATACAGGATATTGTTGATACACTTGTTGACTATTTTTCCACATAATCACCATCCCATTCAGTGTATCTGGTGAGACTTGGCACAAGCTACTTTGTGACCTCCTGGAAGAATCTTCCCACCAGCTCCTTGCACCATTTAAGAACATCTTTCTGCACCTGCTTGTTGGTTGAGAATTTAATGACATTCATATGTCCTTCAGGGAGGTGAACATTTGATAATATGAGATGCAAGGACAGGGTAATATGGTGGGTGGTTCAAAACACCCAAACCAAATGAGTGCAAGAGTGCCTTGGTGACTAAGGCTGTGTCAGGACAGGTTTTGTTGGCGGCAAGCACACTCCTATTACCAGTAATGACCTTTTGTTCTGAATACTCCTTTTGAATTTTTTAGGGTCACACAATATTGTTGTATGTTGATGGTCTATCTCTGTGGCAGAAATCTGACCAAAATGATTCATTTTCTGTCCCAAAATGGTGAGAATTTTTTTGCCTGAAATTGTAGTTTTGAATTTTTTGGCAGATGGGGAATTGGAGTGACACCATTATGATGACAGTTTTTTCATCTTAGGTGTGTAATGAGCCATCCATGATTCATCTCCAGTCACAACATAGCTCAGAATATCCTCACTTCCCAATTCACGTGACTCAAAAAACTCACAGGCACTACCGACCTGATTTTTCCTGTGCTGCTCAGTCAGCTGTTTTTGGACCTATCTTGCACACAGTTTTCAGCACCCCAGCGAAAAGAGATTTGGAGAGTTGTGGAAACATGGCAGAAATTTCATCCCCTGTCAATTGCTGGTGTTAACCAACCGTTTCCCGAATTTTTTGCACCAACTCATCAGACAAATGGAAGATCTCCACTCCTCTGTTCATCCTGACCATTTGTTCTGGCTTCACTAAACTCCCTACAGCACTTAGACACAATTGTTCTGTTCATAACACATTTGCTGTAAGCCATTTTGATTCCTGAACAATTGTGGCAAATGTTATTCCTTCTGTGAGTAGGAAGCAGATCATATCATGTGGTCCTATGATGCTCACTCTAGCAAGGGGATCCTCATTTACCACTCAATGTTGTCAATCTTCAAAAAACAACATGTCACAGCCCGTTATGGTCACAGTCCACTTACTTTCTGAACATGTTCGATATTATAGGAGAATTGCAATTAAAGAAGAAGTCTGAATGATAGTCATATTGGAAACACTTCCATTGGTAATGGGATACGTTGCAGAAAAATAATGGGGTTAAACAGGGATAGAGACCGTAATCTTTGCAATTTGAGTGCAATATCCACTGAGCGATCAGGGGCCCTAGCAAATAGCTGATAACAGTATAATTTACATGTGACAGTTCTAAGATCCTCAAACTGGTCAATATTTTCATTTTTAGAACAGAAATATAACACAGTTGATGAATGAATCATAAAAATATATAATGAGTAAAAAAACAATGTTTGAAATTTTTTGTGTAGTTATTGATGAGAACTTAAATGACACTAGTCAGAACAACTGGACCATTCTTCTATTCTTGTATATCTGTGGGATAATACAGTGTATTGATCAAGCAATCTGGTGCCATGCTTAAGGCATTGGACTTGAGGAGTAGGACACAAGGGCCACATACAGTAAGACCTCAGGGGTTTCTCTTAATTACACAACATGAAAACTGATAAGATTCTTTTTAAAAGGACACAGCCAATTTTCTTCTCTCTCAGTGTCCCATCTGAGCTTGGGCTTCATATCTACTGACCATGTTGTTCAAAAAAATGGCTCTGAGAACTATGGGACTCAACTGCTGAGGTCATAAGTCCCCTAGAACTTAGAACTACTTAAACCTAACTAACCTAAGGACATCACACACATCCATGCCTGAGGCAGGATTCGAACCTGCGACCGTAGCGGTCGCGCGGTTCCAGAACCATGTTGTTGATGAGGCATTAAACCTTAATATTCTACTACTTATTTGGAACATGGTGAAGTACATCCTGAACATATTACTGCAGGAAGTGGAAACAGTATAAGGGGATCTGCTGGAAATGACAACTCGACATATGATTATGACTGATATGCTAACTTTAATCCCATAGCAAAAATTAATTTTTTCTTCTCTATCCTATTAGTTGTCTCAATGCTTACCTAAATTTTATTATTCACTCCTATAGTTGGGTGTGAATAAGAGAGTAATTGACTGCTAGTTGTTGCTGAACAACTACCATAACTGCAAAAAATTAAAGAACACAGTTGGTTGTACCTTCTGTTCTGTTCAGTGTTGTCATCACTCTCTGCTAAGGCCCCAGTCACTGCAATCATCTGTGAAAACTGTTAGTGGCCAGTAAATATAACTGTTGTGTGACCTCTCAGGCTTTGCTGATGAATCTGTGGCAAATATACTTCTCAAGAATGTTGCCTGCTAACACTGTTCAAATCTCACAAAATTTTATTGAAAAAAATGTTCAACATCACCTACTGAAACGTTGTGGGCCTTACCCAGTGTCATCCAGCACCAAACTCTTGAAGTGTAGTTGCATAACTATTGTGATTTCTTTTTTTATGTATTTTGTTCATCTGCATGCTATTTTTCGTTTTATGCAACAGACTGTCTAATGTCAAACAAAATGGGTGCTAAACTAGAAGTTTAGCAACCTATTAAAGTGGAGAGATATGAGTTTGTGAACTCAGCATCTGAGTAGTTTGAAAAAGTGAAAATAAAGATGTTTGTTGTGGAAACGAATGCTGGAGAACCATTATCTCCTCATACACAACATAATCCAATAAGGTTCTGTATGTTTTCATTGTGGTCTTCTGTTAAAGGATGGTTTGATCTCTCTCTCCATGCTAGTCTATCCTGTGCAGGCCTCTTCAGTGCTGTATAAGTACTACAACTTACACCCATTTGAACCTCCATATTATAGACAAACCTTAGTTGTCTGCCATGATTTGTACCATTCACTCTTCCCTCCATAATCAAACCAAAGACTCCTTGATGCCTCAGGATGTGTCCTATTCAATTAGCCTTTCTTTCACTCAAATAAGGTCACAAATTTATTTGTCTCCAGTTTGATTCAGTACCTTATCATTAGTTATTTTAATCTACCCACCTAAACTACAATATTTTTCTGTAGCACCATATTTCAAAAGCTTCTGTTCTCATCTAATTTCAACAGATAATTTCCATATTTCAATTCTGTACAAGACTACATACCAGACAAATAACTTCATAAAAGATTTCCTGCCATTTAACTTTATATTCAATGTTAACAAATGCTCATTTGCAGAAATACCTTTTTCGCCATTGCCAGACAGCAGTCATAAATTATTTCGTTACCCAAATAGCAAAACTCATATGCTACATTTAGTATCTCATTTCCCAACACATTTCCCAAATCATCATCTGATTTAATTCAACTACAATCCATTACCACTGCTTTACTTTTATGATGTTTATCTTATGGCTACTTTTTCAAAACACTATCCATTCTATTCAGCATCTCTTCCAAGTCTTTGCCATCTCTGACAATGCAATCAGCAAACCTCAAAGTTTTTATCTCTTCTCTCTGAACTTCAATTCACTTTCCCTATTTTTCTTGGCTTCCTTTATTGCTTATTCATTGTAAAGATTGAATAACTCCTGTGATAAGCAGCAACACTTTCTTATTCCCGTCTCAACTACTACTTCCATTTCATATTCTCCAACTCTTATAACTCTTATAACTACTTTTGAAGCTGTAGATAACCTTTTACTTCCTGTGTTATAGCCCTGCTACCTTCATAATTTCAAAGAGTATAGTCCAATCGATGTTGTCAAAAGCTTTCTCTAAATCTAGAGATGCTATAAAAGTAGGTTTGCCATTCTTCAATCTGTTTTTAAGCAAAGTCATAGGATCATATTTTCTCACCTGTTCTTAAATTTCTCCAGAACCCTAAACTCAGTTTCTACTCATTTCTTCACTCTTCTGTAAATAGGGAATTTAATTTCAGAGTTTTGCAAACATGACATATTAAACTGATAGTTTGGAAATTTTGACATTTGTCAGCATCTGCTTTTGTTCAAACAGGAATTGTTACATTCTTTTTCAATTCAATAAAATTTTTCTGGGTTTGTGCCTGCATTGTCAATATATATACAACTACTGATATTTCGGTCCCTGTTGCAAGTGACCTTATTCTCGGTGTTTTTGTTTACTGCTGAATGAGAAAACTTTGTTTCCTATATATCTGCAGACATGGCTGTTATCAAATTCTGATAGGCTGTTTAGGATGAATTAGAAGCCTTTATTGGTGTTTTTATTATTTATTTTCATTGGGGGAAACCAGTTGTTATGTTTGATGCTTGCATTACTGCTAGTGATTGATGGAAATTGGCAAATGGAAAACCAGGTGGCAGCTGTGACGTGAGCTATCACCCCATAGTGCCGTTATTACTGGCAGCCAAGACACCAGAAGTTGGTATCTGTCTTCTCTGTTCATGTTAGCTGGTTGCTTGGCTATTTCTATTGCCTCTCTAATCTTCCTCCTGAAAGTAAGAGGCTGTTTCACCAGTACGTAAGCTTCACCAAAATCAATATGTTTGCCATACTCATGTTAGTGTTCTGCCACTGCTGACTTGGTGTGCTGCCTTAGTCGGATATATCTTTTGTGTTCAGATATCCGTGTGCTGATTGGTTGCCCTGTCTCGCCTATATACACTAATCCAAATTTGCACTTGATTTTGTAAGCTCCAGCAGCATGTAGTTTGTCAACTGTATCGTTTGATGTGTGAAGAACATCTTTTATTCTGTTGATGTTTCAGAAAATTGGCTTAATGCCTGCCCAGTGAAGAATTTGGCTCACTCATTCAGTGGTGCCATGTGTCAATGGGAACTATCACACTGTGAGCCTTATAAGAGCTGCTGCTTCAGCTTGTCTTAGTCAGAAGGAGGTAAGCCATGGTTGTACTCAAAGTTTCACTGACCACAACTTGTTACTCCACACTTCCAGCCACTGAATCTCCAACCAGTCCATGATCTTCCTGGTCACCTATGTGGTAACAACCCACAGAGAGACTGGACAGTGAGCAGCAGTGGAAGGGAGCAAGTCTCCTTCACAGATAAATCAGCAAGTTAATTTTCTTGGATACCTATGTGCTCAGGAACCCTTTTCCTGCCTAGTCTTCTAGCACTATCCTATCCACTGGGCACATCTGATCAGTAGCAAAAAGGGCACTTTGGGAATCTGAGCAGATGAGAGATTTCTTGTCATGATGCCATCTCACCTACTCCAGTGCCATCCGGATAACAAATAATGCTGAATAGTAAATGGAAAATTGTCTTGGGAACCTTATTCTTAGATCCTGAAAGTTTAAGATTGTTAATTTTTAATAGCAATAAAAATACTTGTAAGATTTAAAACAAAGAACATGGGCTGCATGCAATATGTAATAGTAAGAAGGTGAACTGTTTGTGCATCAATCAGTAAGCAGCATAATAGTAAGGAGGTGAACTATTCATTCATCAGTTATGTATTGCATGCACCCCATGGGTTTCATTTTAAGTCTTGAAAGTATTTTCGTAGCTATTAAAATTTACAGTCACAAATTTTCAGGGCTATCTGTATGGGATTGGGAATATGTATGGGGTTATAAGAAATTATTTTATAATTTTTAGTCACATTTAAAAATGTTGTACATTACAAATTCATTTTCATTTGAATTCTTAATTTAAAACTAATACTTAGGCACCAAGGGATTTACATAAATTTGTGAATGTGAGTCTCTGAGTCTCTTTTCCAAATTTTAAAGGAACAAAACTCTAACACTTATTAAGGAAATGTTATCCGACACTAGCTCTAAAGTTAAATTCATGGGAGACATTTCTGAACCATTTGATGTAAAGACTGGACTCTCTCTGTTACAGTTTAACTGTGTTTGGGAAAAGATAATGACAGAATGGTGAGGGCAAGAGTCAAGTCAAAATATAGATCAATCAAGTAATATTACAATAGACTGCCTCACTTTTGCAGATGATCTGGCAGTTTTACATAAGGATATTACCACAGCCCAAAAACAAATTGGAATTCTTAAAGAGGTTGCATAAAAAGTAGGACTACAAATATCATTCATAAAAACGAAATATATTACATGTAACAAACAAGTACCAAAGTTTTTGAAGATGAAATATGGAAAAATGAAAAGGGTTTCTCAGTTTAAATACTTGAAGGAAATAATTCAAGAAAACGGTCTGAAAAAAGGCTGCAAGCAAAGTCTGCTGTCAAAAAATGGCAACCACATTCAGATTAACACAAAATATTTATGATGAAAAATCACTTTCTAAATTCAGTAAACTTAGCCATTACAGCACTGTAATCAAACCTGAATGTCTTTATGGAGCAGAAACTTTACTTATAAATAGAAAGAGGGGCACTGAAGAAATTCAAAGCTTATAGGCTCAGAAGTAATAAACAAATAGAAGAATACACAGACATACATGATTACATGAGAAAACAAAGACTTAAATTTTATCAGCACATTAAAAGAATGGCACCCAATTGGTTGACAAAACAAATAGTAGAATTCTACAAAACCAGAAGTAAGACCAACACTGAGGCAATTAAATGGATCGCAGCAGGTATAATTCAGGCAGATGTTACAGAAAGAAAAACTTTCAGACAAAAGACATTTGATTGGAAAGTTGGTCAGAGGAAAATTAGAAAACAGAATGGAACTCTGTGGTCTGATGAAAGAAAGACACTTCATTCTGAGTGGATGAAACAAATTTGGACACAAAAGAAGGCCAACCAGCAAAATCAACATTGATTGACTGTACTCTGTTTGGTCCTATTGGGCCCATATGTGAATAATTATATATTCTAGATTTTAGTCTTGCACTGAGATGTAGCATCTTTACATCACCCCTGTAGCAGTGAATGGCAGGGAGCAGCTTTATTATGATAACTAGGTTACTTAAAGAGGAAGCTATTTTGATATATGTGGGTTTTATAAATTTGTTCTTTTAAAAAATTGCTCATAAAAGTTTTATGTGGTAATTGGTCAAACGTAAAAGAGACAGGATAGTGCAGTTTTATGCCAATATTTGATTGGCTATGATGTTTCTCAGTTAATCAGATGCCAATACTTTTGTGCTTGTTTTGATGCTCAGGGGAGTGTAGATGAAGCCTTGGTCAGCGACCATGAGGGTAGGATGTGGGTATTAGGAGCTCTGAATGTAGTAGTTTTGTGGAATAATGAGTGAAACTTGACAATGGAATGCCATGAAGTAATAGCAAACATGTGATAAACGCAAGCACATGATATTCCGATTTTTCTGTGTAAACTGTGACTTTGGAATTATTTAAAAACCCATGTAGCATGTTATAAGAATGGTATTCAATAACTGAACATTCAAAGTGATTGGCATGGATAATAGTAGAGTGAAAATTCTGTCACAGACAATTGGTTTTGTAATCTTTCTGGTATCAGGTTTAGTTAAATACCAGAAACTGGCTAAATATGAATGTCTGTGAGTGTTGAAATTGTAATTTCAGACTACCATGGACATGGCGGTTATTTTGTAGAAAAGAAGCAAAAATAGAAAAGAATTTTTATTCAAAAACTTTACTTTCACTCAGTAACTTGCAAAAAACATGGAACTATAAAAATATTTAATGCAACATTTAGATACAGTTGGTGCATCTGATTCTACTACAGCTCATCCATTTGAGAAACATCAACTGTTTTCTATCAGGTCTGGCATGATTGCTGCGGAAGGCGAGCAGTTCACCACAAGGTGAGTGAACCTTTTGTGTAGGTAAAATTATTAACTACACCATCACACATGCTACATTAGTGTCTGGGAAATAAAATCTGTAGTAGGGTGAACCACAATCAAGAATATTGCTAAAAGAAGACAGTATAAGACAGTGAGTGAAAGTAGCATGGGGCAGTGCACAAGAATGTGAAAAAGAAGATTGATGCCAAGAGGACTGGAACTTTACAATGGGAAATGGGTGGCAACATCATCAAGATGAAGGAGGACACAGTGCGGATGTGGATGAGATAACAGTGGTTGGCATTAGTGGCTGGTGGAATGGAGCAGTGATAACAACGTGCAGTGGATGAATATCCTGAAACTGTTGTTGCTGATTTTGGTAATCAGACCCACAGATACAACACACTT
Source organism: Schistocerca nitens (assembly GCF_023898315.1). Lineage (NCBI taxonomy): Eukaryota > Metazoa > Arthropoda > Insecta > Orthoptera > Acrididae > Schistocerca > Schistocerca nitens. Next base: position 534,863,366 of record NC_064616.1, on the reverse strand, counting down.
TGATCACAGCAGAAAACTGGAGATACATTATGTGTATTTTATTTATTGTGTGCTTGTATTAAAAGACCGGCATGCATGGAAGAGTGTGATTGTTCTGAAAATGTGAAAAAAGGGGATAAAGTTCAGTTGAATGTGAGTACTAGTAAAACAATCAGTCCCTAGCAAACACAAACAGATGATTCAGTAAGTAATAATGTTCTAGTTGATGATGTACTTCAGTTATTTCCAATTGTAGAGACAGAATTGGAAGAAAATGTTTCGTCAAAGGCAGCTCTGGGTGATAGTTTAAATTTTAACTGTAAATGGTTGAATAAGTTTAGTGATACATGTCTGTCTGGTGGTGTTAGTCAGTTAAATGTAAATGAACAAGAAACAATGGAGGCAGACAACAAATTTGGTATGCTGCCTGTACAGCAAACAGAACAGGGAATTGTACTGGGGGAAATAGACCAGATTGTTTGCAAGACATGTACCCAGCATTAATTTTTAGCACAAACAAAAATTTTACTGAAGTAAATAAAAATATGAAGCAACAGATTAGTAATCCTGATAAGAAAATTTAGCAACAGGCTGTTTATCTTGACAAGGAAATCGAATAACAGCCTAGTGAACTTCAATAACAGTCTAGTAGTATTAATAGTTTGGCTGGTGAGCTAAGGAAATTTAAATCTGAAATTAATACAAAACTGGAACGCCAGGAAGCTTATGTAAAGAAAATGATGGTGCAAGATTTCCATTTGTTTGACTCTAAGGTTGCCAAAAGAACTTCTTTATTTGAGAAAAGCTATAAGAAATCCTCAGAAAGTATCAAAAGCCATTAATAGAGGTTATAGGAAAAGGTGGCTATTGGAAGCAAACAAAGAAAAGATCAAGTTCAAGAGAATGTACATAACACAGAGCAGTAAGTTGCTGCTGTAGAATTTGTTTGTGAAAGTGACCACAAAGCTTTGGATGCAAAAATTAAACAGATAGTGCTAACTGTTTAAAATCAATAAAAGTTAGGTCTGATAGTGTGAAAATGGCAGATGCTAATACAGATCAGTTGACTAATCAAGTTGTGACAGTAAAAACTAAACTACATGAGCATGATAACATACTGCCTAAAGTAGAACATGATGCTAGAATTGGTATTAATGGTGTTGCATATAATCTGGTGATGGAATCTTCTGAACTGGCTTATATTACAAACAGATAGTTATTATATTTTGATTCATCAGGAAATGTGCATCTGAAAGAATTTTGGAATGATTTTGAAACGTTTTTGCTTAGTTTGTTGTTTGATTGGCCAAATATTGGTTTTATATTTTTGAAATTCTTGGGGGAAAGCTGGGGCATGGAGTGTCACTGCTACTGGACAGTATGATAGCTTAGAAAAATTTAAACAAGCCTCTTTCAAAATATTGGGGTAAGCAGAAACACATGGAATTATAAAACAATTTCTGGGCTGGTGGGAACTTTAATCTTAAGAAGGAAAGTGTAAAGGATTTGCTTTAAGGTGGGTTACAAACCTCTCATATCTGACAAATAAATTAGAGCCAGAGCAGATAAGTAAGGGACTGGATGGAAAGTTACCAGTGAATTGGCATAATAAAATTATTTTTGCTCACAGGAATGATGTTAACAAATTTACTAATTACTTGCAAAAAGTTATTACATGAAGGGCAAGAAAATAGGAACTTTAGGATTCAGGAAAACGTAGAAACCCACCAAAGTGTACATGTAAACATGAAGTGTGTGCTCCATAATGACAGCAGGAGAGGAACCAGGAGGTGGTGGACACTACAGCAAATAGACCAATTAACAGGGAGCAAGAACCTGCTTATAGACCATGTTTTCCAAGACGTGATGATGATGATTTTCAAAATAAACAAGAGGTTAGGGCACAAGTAGGAAATGAAGCAGAATATCAGAGTATGGGAAGGTAGATCCCAACTGAGAAGTGACTAGCATTTTCAGAATGGGTAACTGTAACTTGAATCCACTAGCCATTCCCTTTGTATAACAAAACAACAGATTATCAGAAGTTCAGATTATGACAGGAGTGATAAAACTGAGGTTTATGAAATTAATGAAATCAGAATATTTATGTGATTCTTCAGTTTCTCTTAGCATGTTTGTTGATTGAAAAGTCCACAGGTGTATTGTCAGTCTGTAGTGTCCTACGGGCACAATGTTCAGTAGTGACCCAGAAACTATCAAAAATTATAAAAACTACTGTGTTATATTAAGAAAAGTTATTTAAAAATCCAGGAGTATGTGTATCATGTCTGAAATCAGCAACTCTGATAATAAAATTAAAACAATTTGGAATATTATTAAAAGAGAAACAGGTCAACCAAGAGCAGAGGAAGACAGTATTACCATCAAATTGAATGAAAACTTTACGAACAAAAAGTCAGAAGTTGAAAATATTTTTAATAATCATTTTCTAAATGTTGTGGATATAGTAGGATCCAGGTGTTCATTAGAAGATGCTAGGCTGTTAATGGAAGAGGCCATACCTATGCAATTTGATACAATTGAAATCTCACCCACTTCTCCCTCTGAAATTAGGAAAATAATAAACTTGCTTAAAAGCAAAAACTCACATGGAATTGATGGCATTTCCAGCAAAATACTAAAAGCTTGTTCTCAACAGATAAGTAAGATTCTCAGCCACCTGTGTAATAGCTCTCTGGAACAGGGCATTTTCCCTGATAGACTGAAATATGCTATTGTTATACCTTTGCATAAAAAGGGGGATAGATCTGATGTCAACAATTACCATCCAATCTCCCTTCTAACAGCTTTATCCAAAATTTTTGAGAAAGTAATGTATTCAAGAGTAGCTTCACATATCTGTAAAAATGAAGTACTAACAAAATGTCAGTTTGGTTTCCAGAAAGGTTTTTCAACAGAAAATGCCATATATGCTTTCACCAGTCAAATTTTGAATGATCTGAATAACCGAACACCACCCATTGGGATTTTTTGTGATCTCTCAAAGGCTTTTGATTGTGTAAATCATGAAATTCTGCTAGACGAGCTCAAGTATTGTGGCATGAGTGGGACAGTGCACAAATGGTTTAATTCGTACCTAACTGGAAGAGTGCAGAAAGTTGAAATAAGTAGTTCTCGTAACATGCAAAGATCAGCACATTCCTCAAACTGGGGAACTATCAAGAATGGGGTTCCACAAGGGTCAGTCTTGGGTCCTTTGTTGTTCTTATTATATATTAATGACTTGCCATTCTATATTCATGAAGAGGCAAAGTTAGTTCTCTTTGCTGATGATACAAGTATAGTAATCACACCTGACAAACAAGAATTAACTGATGAAATTGTCAATAATGTCTTTCAGAAAATTACTAAGCGGTTCCTTGTAAACGGACTCTCACTGAATTTTGATAAGACACAGTACATACAGTTCCGTACAGTGAATGGTATGACGCCATTAATAAATATAGACCTTAATCAGAAGCATATACCTAAGGTAGAATATTGCAAATTTTTAGGTGTGTCCATTGATGAGAGATTAAATTGGAAGAAACACGTTGATGACCTGCTGAAACGTTTGAGTTCAGCTACTTATGCAATAAGGGTCATTGCAAATTTTGGTGATAAACATCTTAGTAAATTAGCTTACTACGCCTATTTTCACTCATTGCTTCCATATGGCATCATATTTTGGGGTAATTCATCACTGAGGAATAAAGTATTTATTGCACAAAAGCGTGTAATCAGAATAATAGCTGGAGTCCACCCAAGATCATCCTGCAGACATTTATTTAAGGATCTAGGGATATTCACAGTAGCTTCTCAGTATATATACTCTCTTATGAAATTTGTTATTAACAACCAAACCCAATTCAAAAGTAATAGCAGTGTGCATAACTACAATACTAGGAGAAAGGATGATCTTCACTATTCAAGATTAAATCTAACTTTGGCACAGAAAGGGGTGAATTATACTGGCACTAAAGTCTTTGGTCACTTACCAAATAGTATCAAAAGTCTGACAGATAACCAACAAGTATTTAAGAAGAAATTAAAAGAATTTCTGAATGACAACTCCTTCTACTCCATAGAGGAATTTTTAGATATAAATTAAGAAAAAAAAAACAAAAAATATTAAAAAAATAAAATTAAATTAAAAAAATAAAAATAAAAAATAAAGAAAAACAAAAAAAACACAATAAAATAAAGTTGTTATATTAACTTAAGTATGTTGTTAAATTAACATAATTATGTCATGTATTGGAAAATTCGACTCGTTCCACATCATTACGAAATATCGTATTCATGATCCATAGAACTAGTATTAATCTAATGTAATCTAATCTAATCTAATCTAATCAGCTGTGTTGATGAACTGAGTTACTGAGGGTGCATAGCTCACTTATATTCTCTCCTACATCAAGCCGTTTCATCCATGGTCCATGGCTGAGGGTGTGTGTCAGCAGTTGCAGAGACACTGGCATTGATATCTGCAGTAGCATGGATGTAGATGCTCTGTCTGCCCTGATCACCAGATTGTTATGTTTGTGAGGCATCTTCTTAATTAGACTGAGTGCTTGTTTTCAAGCCTTGCTGGGATTATAGCTGTCATCCTGATTAATAAGATTATCTGTGGTGTGAATTCTGACAGCTTCTCTAATGCCACTGTCCCAGTATTTGGAAGTCTGTTCTAAAATCCGTTCATTTTCTGTCACATGATTCTCTGAAAAAGAGTGCTTTGAGACCATTGACTTGTTGGGATACATTAGTTAAGTGTACTGCTGGTGTTCTTAGCATTTGTGTGCACTGTTTGTGCAGTCTGTGTCTTGCCACATTGGCACAGAATCTGTTACATCCTGACCTTCAACAAACAGATGTCATCTTTGACACTCCCCAGTAATGTCCATGTTTTACTGGGCAGGCAGAAGGCAGTGTTTACATGGTGCTGTTTCAATCTGTGCACAGGCTGCGGCTACCTCTCCTCCATGTATTCTTCCATCTCCACAGCTTATACTACGGTGGTGGGGCGAAGAGAGTGCTTAATCTGCTATTCTAAGTATCCATTTTATGGAACACATTTCTGAGGTGTTCCATTTCCTGGAGTAGAATTTCTGTCTGAGATGGTGTGTGCCATGAGTACTGGTGTTCTTAGTACCTGATTAAGTTGGCCTCTCACGCTGAGGAACCCAGCTTGTCAACACACCTGATGATGGTGACATGTTTGACTGCCAAAATATTGTGCCTCTTGGACACTATGGACTGGCAGTACACCCGTGGACAGTTTGATCAGCACAGGAGGAACTGAAGATTCAAATCGCATACCTTTATGGGGAGGAGATGTATCACAGTATAAAGAAATTTGACAAGCTGTGCTTCCAAAGATGGCCTTTGCTGAGAGCTCTTGCACTTATAAAGAGATATTGTGGAGCACAAGTTGCACCAAACTTTGTTAGGGTCACACATCACATCGATCCTGCAGCAGCCAGGAGAATCAAGAAGCAGGCCAGCCTTGTCATGGTATGTGAGAGAGTACATTTTACCTGCCAGAGCCTTGCGTGCAACACCCAGGGACCTTTTAAACTACATTTGCAACTGGCTAATGATTTTGACTTTTGAACATGGGGCTAAATAGATGGCGTTACCTGGGCGGCAGCCGATTCTCCCCTTAGGAATGCTGCAGGACATAAAATATCCAAATTTTCACCCATCATTGACAAACCATTGTTGGAGGCCCCATGCAAGACAGTCATCAATCTGACTAACATGCAGTTGAGTGATGATACAGTTTCAGTTCTACTAAGAGGACTTAACTTTTCCTCCAGCTCGAAATTCAAACTAGTCATAGACATCGTCATTTCTGTTGAACAGGTTGCCATTTGACTTAGCCTGAAGCAATAGAAGAAGTGCATCATGAAACTTGCTGTGCTCTGTTGACAACTAAGATTATGAAGTCAAACATTACCAGCAAAGAGAGGGCGGCCATTCAGAATCTGAGAGAGTGCACTGGGATCGTAATCTTACCTGCTGATGAAGGCAATGCTATTGTTGTTCTCTTCCACAAGGACTACACTGAAAAGATGCAGAGCCTACTAAATGACAAATCCTATAGCAAGATCAATGCTGAACCCATCAAGAGGGTGGAGAACAAGATTATAGTGCTACTCAAGAAATCCAAGTTACCAGAGGGGTCATCAAGAAATTGTTACCACAATGACCTGTACTCTCAAGACTTTATGGCCTCTTCGAAGTCCACAAAGATGGGGTGCCTTTTTGCTCCACTGTTTGCAACCTCAGAGCTCTCACATATTTGCTGGGAAAATAGCTGTCCTTATACGGGTAAATGGCCATATCATATTCACAGTTTGTGGATTTTGTTAAATGCCTCAACAACTTCAGGCTGATGGACTCAGGTATGGTGAGCTTTGACAATGTTTCATTATTCATCAGGGTGCCTCTGAAGGGTACTAGAACTCACTGATCAGAAATTTGATGAGAAGACTACCAACCTTTTCAGGCATGTCCTAACCTCCACACATTTTCTATTTAATGGAGAATACTATGGTCAAAGAGAGGGAGTCACTATGGGCAGCCCACTATTGCCATTGATTGTGAATTTGTATTTGGGGCACTTTGAGAAAGAGGCCCTGTCATCATCTGGCCCCATGGAAAAGGACAAACTCCTTAACTTCCTTCTGCATCTGTAGTCCACACATCCCGAAATCAAGTTCACTATGGAGACCAAAGAAGAAGGAAGACTACCATTCACTGATGTTATGATCAAGAGACAAGCTGATGGCACCCTAGCCCAACTATACCCCAGGAACTGGAACACCTCAGAGCTGCTGTCCAGCTATCCAAATTTAGGTTTTCAGTGATTGCTCTAAATTGCTCCAGGCAAATGCTGGGATGGTTTCTTTGAAATGGCATGGCTGATTTATTTCCCCATCCCTGACACAATTCGAACTTGTGCCCAATCTCTAACGATCTCGATCTTGATAGGACATTAAACCCAAATTTCCTATCTTCTTTCCTTATCTCGGAATTGTGTTCTGAAAGAAATGGATTTTCACAGTGGCAGATTAAGTGTGCTGTTCACCCCATAACAGTACAACCTGTGGAGATCTAAGAGGATGAGGTAGCTACAGCCTGTATACCATACATCAGCATGCTATCGGGAGAAGTTGTATGCATACTAAAAAAGCATTTTGTAAGAACTGTCTCTTGTCCCCCATTATTATTTGGAAGTGTCAAAGATGACCTTGGTTTGCTCAAGGCCAGAGTATATCAGATTCCATGCCAATGTGACAAGATATATATTGAACAAACAGTGTGCACCATTGAAGATTGATGCCAAGCACACTTGACTAATGTACCCCAACAAGTTAGTTGGCACAGAGCACCATTTTTCAGAGAATCATGTGACTGAATATGAATGGATTTTAGAGCAGACTACCAAATACTGTGACAGTGTCATTAGAGAAGCCTTTGAAATGCAGACTAGGGATAATTTTGTCTATCAGACCTGTGGCTATAATCTCAGCAAGGCTTATGAATGAGCAATCAGTCTAACTAAGAAGATGCTCAGCAAACACCTCCATTTGGTGACTAGGGCAGACAGAGCAGTTCATCAATATACTGCAGATGGTGACACAAACATCTCTGTGACTGCCTATGAGTGTCCTTTGGCATGGAGCTAGGAGGGTATGGATTGTGAAGGGATGGATTGTAAGTCAGCTGGATGCCCTCGGGAGCTCAGTTCATCAATGCACCTGACAGTGGTGATATATCTGATCATTGAAATATTGTGCCCATTGGACACTATGGACTGGCTGTACAACTGTGGGCAGTCTGATAAGAATATGCATGTTTAATGTGGGTTTTTAATATGAAAGAATGAAGGAAACACTGCAGTACATAGAATTAGGTAGCTGGTTTGAAGAAAAAATGACAAAGCATTTAATATAAAGGAAAGCATTTAATATAAAGTAAAAAAGAAATATAAAGGAAACTGATAATGAATCTTGTCAGGAAGAAGGGGAGGATGCAGATAATGAAGGAATGCAGGAGCTAGATGAGAGAAGGGTGGCTGAAATATTGGAGGCAATTAATGAAGATTTATGTACAGTAATAGGAAAAGTGCAGGCAGGCGATAACCATAATGGGGGGGGATTAGGAAATTAGTGAGAACTGAGAGGAGGATGAAGATGGTAGTGAATTAGAGGAGTTGCAAACAATTTGAATACTATGAAAAGAGATAAAATAGACTTGGAGAAGCGTTTGATCTGTCATTAGTGGACAGATTGTGAAATGCCAAAAGGAAGAATAGTGAGAGCAATGTGAACCACCAAAAGGTTGAATAGTGATAGCAATGCTGCAAATATGTGTGTGACCTCCACATATAGGGAAGGTTTTGACGCAAGGGAAATTGTGCACAATTTCCTGGGGGAAGATGAAGTCAATAATAGCAGGAAAAGAAAGGGCAACCAGTGATTAATTTGAGGGTATAAGGTGAAGAAGTGCATTGCTTAGCTGATAGTGGCAGCAATATTTGAGCTGTGTCAGAACTGGTTAGATGTGTTACCAGAAAAAGAGGAATTGCTAATAATGCCTGTAGTGGATATCCAAATAATTATAGCCACTGGGAAGGTTAATACTGAAGAATATTGTTAAATACAAAGTAATTTTACCAATTAAGCTGAGGGGTACACATCTGTATCACAACTCTCTTATAATTCTGAGCTTGAGCTCTGGCATGTTGATTGGGGTTTACTTTTCAAATAAATACAAAGGGATCTGGGTTTTAATGGAGATTCTGTGATTTTGGAAATGAAGGGGAAAAGAGTTACTACACCATTTTCCAGAAAGGATTCACAACTGACAACTGATGAAAGTGCCAATATTCCTATAAGAACTTGTAGGAAAAAGGAAGAGTTCTAGAGTATAATGAGTATGATGAAGAAATGGGCATGAATCCAAAGGAAATACCTATCATATAAAATAAAGAAAATAAAAATTAGAAGAAATTCCTGAGTTAAATGAACACTAAAAGAAAGAATTAAGAGAGGTTCTGCTTAAATATTAAAATGTTTTCTCATATCAACAAGTACTAGTAACAGACTATGAATGTTATTTAACTCTTAAAGGAGATGAAAAAATTTTTAAAACCTATATCATTTTGCTGAACTGAATAAAGAAGCTGTGAGGGATTTAATTCAAAATATGATTAAATGAGGAACCACTGAGAAAGCTGTGAGTGTATGTAATAATCCTTCAATTGTTGCGATTAAAAAAAGATGATTCTTTGAGTATGGTGTTAGATACTATGGCCCTAAATAAGGTGGTTTTAACAGGAAATGACTTAACTTGAAAATAGTGATGTGAAATGCAGCTATTGGAATTTACCATTAGCAAAGGAATCCAGGAAGTACATTGAGTCCTGTTTGAAGGTCGATGTTATCAGTACAAAGTTGTAGCATTTGGGCTCAAGATAAGTGTTTGTACATCTGTACAATCTACATCACATAACTTTAATGATTAATTAAGGATTATAATAGTATATGATGAAGATGTTTTAATCTTCACAGTCACTTAGGAAGAACATTACATGTTGTTAGAAAAAATTTTGGAATCAACTGAAAAGGGGGGAATGAAATGAAGATTAGGTAAAACTGAATTTGTAGAAAATGTATTGAGATTTTTAGGGTATGAAATTAGTGGGATAGGAAACTATAAATGTATACAAATAAAAAAGTTGAAGGGTATATTTCATGTATTTTATTTCTATTGTATACTTGTGCCAGGACAGTTATTTAATGCTCCATCCTTAAGGAACCTGTTGAACAAAAATGTACCTTATAAATGGATGGCGGAATGCCAAACAGCATCTGACGAACTTAAAGAGGCTTTGAGGCTTTGTGTAATTGTAAAGTACTATATCATTCAGACTTTGCTGAGCCATTTTGTTTAATGGAAGATGCATGCAGGTATGGGATTGCTGTAGAACATTTTGGGTGGATAAAGAATGGGGTGAAGACATACATGAGACCATAAACTTTGCTAGTTGACCTTTACAGCAGTCAGAGAGTAATTATTGCATATTAAAAGTGGAAGATGTTACCTATAGTTTTCAGCTTGCAGAAATTTCAGCACTATGTAATGGGGCACAAAGTGATTGTTTACAGCAATCACCGGGCATTGATATGTGAACTTAGGCAGTTTCAAAGGGACTGAAAATGCAATCACATATACTTTATCAAGGAGTGTAGAGAATAGTGGTTACATTACATTAATACTTGTTCCATAGTTCATGAATATGACATTTAGTGTTTATTTGTTGAGTAGAAGGAGTTGTTGTTCAGAAATTCTTTTAATTTGTTTTAAATGTTGGTTGGCTATCTGTCAGACAGTTAATGTCATTTAGGAATGACTAAAGGCTTCTGTGGCAGTATAATTCACCCTTTCCTGTGCCAAAGTCAGATTTAATCCAGAATAGTGAAGACCAACCTTTCTACTAGTATTGTAGCTATGCACTTCACCATTATTTCTGAGAGGGTTGGGTTATTAATAACAAATTTCATAAGCGTATACCTGTATTGTGAAGGTACTGTGAATATCCTGAGTACCTTAAATAAATGTCTGCAAGGTGTACTTGGGTAGGCTCCAGCTATTGTTCTGATTTCACACTTTTGTACAATGAATATTTGTTCTCTTCATTATGAATTATCCCAAAATATGATGTCATATGAAAGCAGTAAATGAAAACAAGCATAGTAGGCTAATTTACTGATATGTGTATCATTAAAATTTGCAGTAACCCTAGTAGTATAAGCAGATGAACCTAACCATTTCAGCATATCATCAAAGTGTTTCTTCTGATCCAATTTCTCATCAATGGGCGCACCAGATATCCTTAATATTTTGCTTAGCAGCAGACAAAGGCTATACCTGTCAATAGTTTACTGTTTACTGTACAGAATTGTATATACAATGTTTTCTCAAAATTTTGTGAGTCCATTTGCAGAGAACCACTTCATAATTTTCTGAAAAGATATTATTTACAATTTCCTCAGCAAATTCTTGTTTGGTGGATTTGACTATCATACTTGTATCATCAGCAAAAAGAACTAGCTTTGAATCTTCATGAATATAGAGTGTCAAGTCATTACTATACAGGCTGTTACAAAAAGGTACTGCCAAACTTTCAGGAAACATTCCTCACACACAAAGAAAGAAAATATGTTATGTGGACACTTACAGGAAATGTTCAAAATGTCCTCCGTTAGCGAGGATACATGCATCCACCCTCTGTCGCATGGAATCCCTGATGCGCTGATGCAGCCCTGGAGAATGGCGTATTGTATCACAACTGTCCACAATACAAGCATGAAGAGTCTCTACATTTGGTACCAGGGTTGTGTAGACAAAGGCTTTCAAATGCCCCCATAAAAGAAAGTCAAGAGGGTTGAGGTCAGGAGAGCGTGGAGGCCATGGAGTTGGTCCACCTCTACCAATCCATCGGTCACCAAATCTGTTGTTGAGAAGTGTACGAACACTTTGACTGAAATGTGCAGGAGCTTCATCGTGCGTGAACCACATGTTGTGTCATACTTGTAAAGGCACATGTTCTAGCAGCACAGGTAGAGTATCCTGCATGAAATCATGATAATGTGCTCCATTGAGCGTAGGTGGAAGAGGGGCCCAATCAAGACATCACCAACAATGCCTGCCCAAATGTTCACAGAAAATCTGTATTGATGATGTGATTGCACAACTGCGCGCGGATTCTCATCAGCCCACACATGTTGATTGTGAAAATTTACAATTTGATCACGTTGGAATGAAGCCTCATCCGTAAAGAGAACATTTGCACTGAAATGAGGATTGACACATTGTTGGATGAACCATTCACAGAAGTGTACCCGTGGAGGCCAATCAGCTGCTGATAGTGCCTGCACTCGCTGTAGATGGTACGGAAACAACTGGTTCTCCCATAGCACTCTCCATACAGTGACGTGTTCAACGTTACCTTGTACAGCAGCAACTTCTCTGACACTGACATTAGGGTTATCGTCAACTGCATGAAGAATTGCCTCATCCATTGCAGGTGTCCTCGTCGTTCTAGGTCTTCCCCAGTCGCGAGTCATAGGCTGGAATGTTCCATGCTCCCTAAGACGCCGATCAATTGCTTCGAACATCTTCCTGTCGGGACACCTTCATTCTGTAAATCTGTCTCAATACAAACTTACCGCGCCACAGCTATTGCCCCATGCTAATCCATACATCAAATGAGCATCTGCCAACTCCGCATTTGTAAACATTGCACTGACTGCAAAACCACGTTCCTGATGAACACTAACCTGTTGATGCTACACACTGATGTGCTTGATACTAGTACTGTAGAGCAATGAGTCGCATGTCAACACAAGCACCGAAGTCAACATTACCTTCCTTCAATTGGGCCAACTGGTGGTGAATCGAGGAAGTACAGTACATACTGACGAAACTAAAATGAGCTCTTACATGGAAATTAAGCATTTCTGGACATATGTCCACATAACATCTTTTCTTTATTTGTGTGTGAGGAATGTTTCCTGAAAGTTCAGCCATACCTTTTTGTAACACCCTGTTTATTAAGAATAACAAGGAACCCAAGGCTTAACCCAGTGGGACGCTATTCTTGATACCTCCACAGTTAGAGGATTCAGCTGATTTTTGCAGACTATCTGTATTGTTAATTTCAATATTCTCATATTTCCAGTTAAATATGAAGTAAACCATCTGTGCACAACCCCACTCATACCACAATACTTACCCTTATCTAGAACAGTTTCATGATTCAAAAAGTCAAAAGCCTTTGAGAGGTCACAAAACATCCTGATGGGTGATGTTCGGTTACTGAGATCATTTAATATTGGATCAGTGAAAGTATTGTATACACAGCATTTTCTGTTGAAAAGTCTTTTTGAAAACCAAACTGACATTTTGTTGGTACTTCATTTTTACAGATATGTGAAGCTACTCTTGAATACGTTACTTTTGCAAGAATTTTGGATAAAGCTGTCACACATGAGATTGGGCAGTAGTTGTTAGCATTAGATCCATCCCCTTTTTTATGCAGTTGTTTAACAACAGCATATGTCAGGCTGTCTGGGAAAGTGCCCTGTTTCAGTGAGTTACTACATATGTGGCTGAGAATCCTACTTTTCTGCTGGGAACAAGCTTTTAGTACAATGTTGGAAATACCATCAATTTCACGCAAGCTTTTACTTTGAGTGAATTTATTATTTTCCTAATTTCGGTAGGAGAGGTATTTTATCAAATTGCATAGGTATTGCCTCTTTCATATACAGCCTTGCATTTTCTAATGAGTAGCTGGATCCTATTTTTTCCACAACATTTCAAAAATAATTATTACAAATATTTTCTACTTCCCACTTTTTGTTAATAAGATTTTCATTGAATTTGATAGGAACACAGTCTTTCTTTTCCCTCAGTTGCCCCATTTCCCTTTTAGCAATATTCCAAATTGTTTTAATTTTAGTATCAGAGATGCCAGTCTCAGACATCATGCACATACTTCTGAATTTCTTAATAACTTTACTTCCTACAATGCAGTAGTTTCTATAATGTTTTACTGTTTCTTGGTCATTACTCCTTCTAGCTATAAGACACAGTTCCCTTTTCTGTTGACAAGATATTTTTATCCCTTTAGTAAGTCATGGCTTTTTAGATGATTTCTTACAATCATGTTTCAATTTTTTTTAGGCAAACTGTTTTCAAATATATTCATAAAGGTATCATGAATTAGGTTAAATTTTAAATTAGCACCAGGTTCCCTGAATACCTCATTCCAGTCTAACTGTTGCAAGCTTTCTCTAAAATTTGCAGTTGTTAAATTGTTAACTGAACACACTATTTTGGAGGACTGTTTTGCATTACTATATGGAGGTATCTTATATACTGTAAATAGCTGTGCATCACTATCATACAGACCATTCTTAATGGGAAAAATTTTTATTTGATTAAATTTATCTTGATCTATGAAAACATTATCTGTCAGTGTGCTGTTTTCCTGTACCACCTCAGTAGGAAAATGAGTAACTGATGTCAAATTGAAAGAACCATGTAATAATTCAAAGTCAAGATTTGTATCAGACTCTTTCAGAAAATCTACGCTGAAACACCCACAAACAATAATTTGTTTCCCTCTGTCTGACAGATAGCACAGCAAAGAATCCTAGTTTTTCAAAAATGGCTGAAAATTTCCCAAGGGGGACCTATGCACAGCTATAGTTATAAAAGTACCATTATTTATTTGAAGCTCACATGCACATGCTTCTACACACAACAAAACATTTTTGCATCACCTTGTTCCTGAGAGTTCCAGAACCTGTACAGAAAATTGGAATAGAGATAAACATAAACATCATTTCTGCCCTTTTTATTGCTCATGGAAACCACACATTGCATGTTGTGCCACCATACAGCAAGACCTTCAGAGGTGGTGGTCCAGATTGCTGTACACACTGATACCTCTAATACCCAGTAGCACATCCTCAAACATTGATGCATGCATGTATTCGCCATGGCACACTATCCTCAAGTTCATCGAGGCACTGTTGTACCAGATTGTCCCATTCCTCAATGGCCATTTGGCACAGATCCCTCAGAGAGGCTGGTGAGTCACATCGTCCACAAACAGCCCTTTTCAATCTATTCCAGTCATGTTCAATAAGGCTCATGTTTGGAGAACATGCTGGCCACTCTAGTTGAGCGATGTCGTTATTCTGAAGGAAGTCATTCACAAGGTGCGCAGAATGGGGGCACAAATTGTCATCCATGAAGATGAATGCCTCTCCAATGTGCTGCTGATGTTGTTGTCAATGTCGTTTGGAGGATGGCATTCACGTAACATACAGTCAGTACGGTGCCTTCTGTGACCACCAGCGGCGTACATCAGCCCCACATAATGCCACCCCAAAACAGCAGGGAACCTCCACCTTGCTACACTCCTTGGACAGTGTGTCTAAGGCATTCAGCATGACTGGATTTGCTTCCAAACATGACTCCGCCGATTGTCTGGTTGAAGGCATATGTGAGACTCATCAGTGAAGAGAACATGATGCCAGTCCTGAGCAGTCCATTCAGCATGTTGCTCGGCTCAACTGTACCATGCTGCATGTTGCTGTGGTTGCAAAGATGGATCTTGCCATGGACATTGGGAGTGAAGTTGTGCATCATGTAGCCTATTGCACACAATTTGAGTCATAACACAACGTCCTGTGGCTGCACAAAAAGCATTATTCAACATGGTGGCGCTACTGTCAGTGTTCCTCTGAGCTATAATCCATAGGTAGCAGTCATCCATTGCAGTAGTAGCCCTTGGACGGCCTGAGCGAGGCATGTCATTGACACTTCCTGTCTCTCTGTATCTCCTCCATGTCTGAACAACATCACTTTGGTTCACTCCGAGACACCTGGACACTTCCCTTGTTGAGAGTCCTTCCTGGTACAAAGTAACAATGTGGACACAATTGAACCACAGTATTGACCATCTCAGCATGGCTGAACTACAGACAGCACAATTTGTGTACCTCCTTTCTGGTGGAATGACTGGAACTGATTATCTGTTGGACCCCGTCCATCTAATAGGTGCTGCTCATGCATGGTTGTTTACATCTTTGGGCAGGTTTAGTGACATCTCTGAACAGTCAAAGGGACTGTATCCGTGATACAATATCCAGAGCCAATGTCTATCTTCAGGAGTTCTGGGAACTGGGGTGATGCAAAATTTTTTTTGATGTGTGTGTACAGGGTGGCGCACAAAATGTGTTACCATTTTGTTTTTGAATATAAACTTTATTGTCAATACAATCTGAAAGGAACATATACTACAATGAAGAGCCATCCATGGAGATTTGTTCTAACTCAGCACATGCTCAATATGTCCACCATTTTGTTTCCTAACTCCCTTCAAACGAACGCTGAAGTTATTGATGTCTTCCATGATTTCACTGCAAGCTTGAAGAATAAGTCTACTGAGCTCCATTAAATCATGTGGACGTTTCGGGAAAATTTTTTCCTTTAGGTATCCCCAAAGAAAAAAGTCACATGGATTGAGGGCAGCATGTGGATTTACTAATTGACTTAAAAATGAGTGAGAGATTTCAGAAAGTCAGTGCCAATAATAAGATTGTAAAGGCCAGATGTGCACATAGAGCCACAAAACAGACTTGACTTAGCCACTTAGAATGTTTTGGACCATTAGTCCTATCTATCAGGGGATGTGAATATGTTTCTGTATGGTACATAGATTTACAACATTAGTGAAATTATATCCTATTAAAAAAACAAATGCCAGAGTACTGGTGAACAAACTGCTGAAAGATTACTTTCTAACAATAAAACTAAACTAAACTAAACTCATCCTGAACAGGTCATGAAGGCCCAACGGTACTGACTGGGTACCGTGTCACCCTCAGCTCATAGGCATCACTGGAGGTGGATATGGAGGGGCATGTGGTCAGCACACCGCTCTCCTGGCCGTATGTCAGTTTCCAAGACCAGAGCCACTACTTTTCAGTCAAGTAGCTCCTCAGTTTGCCTCACAAGGGCTGAGTACATCCTCCTTGCCAACAGCGCTCGGTAGACCGGATGGTCACCCATCCAAGTGCTAGCCCAGCCTGACAGCACTTAACTTTGGTGATCTGACGGGAACCGGTGTTACCACTGCAGCAAGGCCATTGGCCCAATTTCTAACACTAGGTGTACCAGAAGTTATATTATCAGGCAATGATCTACAAAATACCTTGAAAAAGTTTAAAGAATATTTAGGAACCAGAAATATTAAACATATTAAAATGTCAACATATTTTCAATCAAGGTAATATGTGTGAGCGAAATGGGAACAGTGCTATGTTGAACAATTTGCCATAGAAAACATACTGCATGGGAACAGTATTTAGAATATTTTGAGAAAGTAATTAACTGTCTGAAGCTGTTTTGCTTCAGGTGAGTTAATGTGTGGAATCAGGGCCAACAATCCGCTGTTTGATATAGTAGAACTTCTGGCTATTGTTGCTAGGACTCAGACTCAAAAAGAGAAAATGGCATGTGACAATGTCACAAAAATCATTTTAGGAAGAAACAGGTGGCATGACACTAGGGTGTCTCCTATTCTTAGATAAAACTGACAAAAAATCAAAACAGATAATGCCTGAAACCAAAAATGAGGAGCAAATGGGTCCATTCACGGTGACTGAGAAGTTGCATCCAAATGCCTAAAGTTTAGAATATTGGAATTCAGGAAATCCCTTAGGATTATGTAATATTATTGACATAAAGAGATATGTACACCAATAATGGGACCTAGGGGTAAAGACCTCAGAGGACATTGCACTCTTTGCAATACTAGGTGACTGACTAGTAGGCACTCAAGTTATTGACAGTGTTACTTACTTTTCCTTTTTGTTAATCTTCTTCTTTTGTCATTCTGACCTATATTTATTATCTTTAATCTTCCTCACTACCTAGAGAAAAGTGAAGTATTAGAGGGTGTTGTCATGCTGAATTTAGCTAGTGTGAATGTAATATGTATTTAGAGGGAAGAGGACATATATTGATTTGAATGTTAATAAATAATGAATCTAGGTGCTGAGGTAAATGTTTAATAATGAAATAAAGTGATTTGTTGCATAGAAGGTTGTGTTGTGTTGTTGAAAAATACACAGAATATTTTGAAATAGTGAAGTAAAAATTGACTAATCTGATTTATCAGTAAACTAATTAATGTGTGGAAGCTAATTTTGGAATAAGGTTACTTGGTGTAGAAAGGTGTTGCTGCGATGAAAATGATTGACAGGGTTTGGACTACTAATGTAAAACTTACCAAATGTGATTGATAAAGGGAAGTAGTTAGCAACTAAGGAAAGACAGGAAACAGAAAAAAATGATGAACTAATTAGTGTATGAAAGTTAATAAGGGAAACAGATAACTAATTGCAGAAAAATGCATCATTGTGATGGTTAATGTATTTCAGGTAATAATATGGAGAATTACCAAATGTGACTTAAAATAAACTGAGTAGTTTGGTGACATAGACGTTTTAGTAGGAATACGGAGTAGACAACCTGTTAATGACATTGCTAAACAAAAGTATGAGGAAGGATAAGAGTGGAAGAGGGTGATTAGAGAATTTTTAGTAAGTAATTTCCTGATTTTGGATGTGATCCCTTTCTGTATTAGGTCAAATATGAAGGAGAAAATGGTAAAATTGGTGATAGCTAAGTTAAGTTAAAATTTTTTGTAAAAAAGAAATGTGATTTGTGCTAGATTTGTTTTTTGAAAAAAAAGTGAAAAACCAATATAAAGTAAATATTTTGTATTAAATAAGAAATTTTAAAAGATGTTTTCACTAGCAACTTGTTTTACTTAAAAATGTTACTGATTTTTCTCACTTTGGAAAGTTGTAAATTTATCAAGTAGCCTCAATTTGTGTTGCTTAAGGGCACCAATTAAGGAAAATTGTCTGTTAATATACTTTCACTGAGGAGAATAACTGAAATATTTAAATATAAAATTTGTTCTGTAAAAAAATAATTTTAGGGAAAACATAGCCAGTGTTCTAACATCTTTAAGGAAAGTGTTGCATAAAATAGCAATCCTGGATGGAGCTATGTGTCCAGGAAAAATCTACATGTAACCATAGCCTGGACTATATGTGGAATAAAGTTGGAGTGTTATGGACACCACAGATAAATAGCCAAGATGATGCAAGAAAAATGATTCCAAATGTAGGGCACTAGTGAAGTGGTGACTTTGTGAAGTGCCAACTTTAATAAGCTAGGCATGAACATTCAGTTACACATAGACACACTAAAAGTGAAATATGAAGGAAAACATTTCAGAGCTGAAAACACACCCACACACACACAGAATATCAGTGGTGTTTGTTGCAGAGTCTAGTGTGAGTAGTTTACAGAATATCATATTTTGTAAAGTTATCACACCAACACTTGTTTGTGAAATTCAACCTGTGTAGCTGCTGGATACAGTATTGTCATGCTTGCTTACAATGCGCTTGTGTGTTCTGAGTGCACTGCGACTTGCTAGCCAGTTAGTGTGTAACACTCTGAGCAGTAAGTCATGAGTGAATGATTGGACTTACCAATACAGTAAAAGCTGTCATGCCCATGGTGTAGGGAGAGATATAGTCAGTGCCTGAATAATTTTTTTTTAATAACTTGAAATTCTATGAAACTAAGAAGAAAAAGTTGCATTTTTGAAAAAGAACTTGTATACATCATAATTTTGTAAAGAATTTAAAAAAAAAGAGACTGTGTAAAACAAATATGCTAGGTTACTTTTAGAATTGCCAAGTCAAAAGTAAGCATTATGTAATTTAGTTTATTAAATTTCACTTTTAGAAAACTATCAGAATTTTGGAAAATGGTCATGATGCTGCATAATTATTAAAAAATTTTTGAAAAAAAATTATAATCATAGGTGTTGTGAGGCACAGCACCTTTACATTGCTCCTATAGTAATCAATGATAGTGAGCAGCTTCATACAGATGCTCAATACAGATGGTGAGTTTTGGCTACCTCAAGATAAATTAGGATCTGGCAGCAGCTACTAAAAGTTATGGCTGTGGCTGAACAATGTCACTATTGTACTGACTATGAAATTGAAGTAGTCAAAATATTTAGGAAATGAAACTTTATCTTCTGTGAACATTATGTCTTTTATTAATTGTTACTGATTTAATATCTTTAGTTATTGATGTGAATGAAGGTGGGATTACAAAGTAATATAATAAATGAATGTTGTTATGCCTATTAGATCAGTAAATGGTAGTGTGGGAATTGTGTCTGAGCAGATGAGTGAGTCATATGTTGTTATGGTAATCAATTTATTTAAAGAGGCAGCTATTTTGATATTTGTGGGTTCTGTAAATTTGTTCTTTTAATAAATTGCTCAAACTTTATTAAGTTGTGGATGGTCTAAAGTCAAAGACATAGGATAGTGCAGTTTTATACTGATATCAGATACAGTCTCATATATTTTGGCAGGCTAGGAGAATTTATTTGGGGAATATAAATGAAGATTTGTTCAGCCACCATGCCAGTAAGATGTGGATATTCGGAGCTCTGCATAGATGTAGTAATTTTGTGAAAATAAGAATGAAACTTGACATTGGAATGCTGTTAAGTTATGGTGAATGAGTGATAAATACAAGCATATGAAATTCTGATTTTTCTGTGTAAACTGTGACTCTGGAATTAATTAAAAATCCTCATGACATGTTATATAAGTTGTGATCCAGAACTGAATGTTCAAAGATATCCACAAACTTTCAATAGGTTTTAAGGTACTGGCAGCACCTTTCACATATTTATGAATATATAAAGGGCAACTTTTTCAGGCATCCCATCATTCGTCTTGATCATCAGCAAAACAATTTGATTTACATCTTTGCTTGAGCCCCATTACTAAACACAATCATATCATCAGGACTGACCTCGCTCACTATTTTTGAAGAGTGGGTGTGAATGGTTTGTGGTGCACACAAGGTTATTTTAGACTAGGTAACTCATCCTTGAATCCAGATAATAACAGCTGTAATAAACCTGAAGTACTGCTGTGAGATGCAAAGAACTACCTCCCACAGGTAAGACTCTTAAAACCATAGTGGTTAACTTCCAAAGCATTCACAAGAAAGAGCCAGCATTTGAAGCACTCCTAAAAAGCACTGAAGCTTGCGTAATACTAGGCACAGAAAGCTAGTTAAAACCTGAATTTCACAGAAGTGAGATCTTTGGGGAACATTTAAGCATTTACCAAAAGGTTATGGGAAGGAGAAACGGGGTGGTATATTTTTCACAGCAGACAAGAAACTCAGGGTCACTGAGACAGAAATTGAAGGTGCATGTGAGATCGTCTGTGCAAGACTTGGTATCAAGGGTGAGCAAAAAATTATAATAGGATCCTTCTACTGACCACCAGATTGCAAGAACATCTTCTTAATAGATGGGGACAGGTAAAACAGAACTCTGCCTTTGCCCAACACCTTAAAGCCAGTGGCCATAGTCCTCCACAAGTACAAAATCTTAAGATTTTGCAATTTGCGCAAAAGAGTAAGAAGTTAAACATTTTGGAAGAAATTGAAATATTTAGGTGTTATTAATGTAATTCTGGAGCTCTCGTAATTCTGCCTAAATATGAGCCCTGTCCCTCTCTGGTCTTATGTACTCTTCTTAGCCAGGCCATTAGGGTCCCCCTTTTTTTTTTTTTTTTTTTTTTTTTTTTTTTTTTTTTTTTTACTCACATAGGGTACTTGAGAGTTTGTCACTTTAAATGACGATGCATTTTACACATTTCAATGTAGCTATAAAAAAAAGGGGGGGGGGGAAGTTTACCCACATAACGTCCGTCTTCCACGTTGGTATGTATTTTTTAAGCCTAATAATTTTAATTGTATTTTATTTTTAAAAAAATGTTTTCTTGTTAGAACTTCTAGCTCCAAATGACGCAGTTTTGAGTGTTATATGGGGGGCCTCTATATCTGAAATTACAGTCCTGTGTTTTTAATGTTCTTGTTCTAGAGGTATATGATACAAAAAATCTGTTTATGTACTGCATCTGTCTGTTGTATTATACACCTTGTTTTCTCATTTTAAATTTACCACATTCATTTATATTTTACTTCATCAAAATTTTAGAATAAGCTATGCACAAGTGTTGCCCCTAGTAATTCCATCTTATCAATGATTTATGTGCATTACATTTACAGAGTTTTAGTGGGTATGTATATCCAGTTTACGATCTCTCATTTTTATCATTGCTGCATCACAGTGCCACCTCTTGAGGTGATTCTGTATTAGGCTTCAATACTGGCACATGATGCTGTGGTGCATTATGCTTACTACCTGAGCCCCCATCTCACTGTGTTACTCGCTCCTGTGAATGGGAACACGTTATGCAGATCTTGGTGCCTTTTGCATCCATCTAGAAAAGGAAATGATTTTACTATTTTATATTTCTAGTTTTTACTGAGTTTAGCGGAGGCAATGTTGGCCAGATATATTTGACAATGCCCTTTGGCTACACTGACTAAAGGATTCTTCTAAGAAGTACCAAATTAAGGTATTTGCTCTTTCAATAGGTTATCTGTTTATACATACTTATAGGTTATCCAAGATTGCAAAACGCGATCACAATTCTTAAATGGATGTATTTGTTCTGTTTTCTATGTAGATAACCTGAAGATGCCTAAATAAGGTGAAACACATCGTTGAAAAATAAAAAAACTAAAATTGCAACCAAGACTGTTTTTAACAAATACTATCAATTTTAAAAGAATAGTCAAGCAAATGCATAATAGTTATAAAAAAAAAAGCATAGTGCTATAGATAGAGAGATGCTGAATGAAATATGTTTAGCTTCAATGACTACCATAGCAGAATATTGTCAAAAGATCTTTCACAATACCCAAAGAAATTCTAGTAATGGAACTAAAGTTAGTGTCCAGTCACTCATAGATAACACAAGAACTGGAACTGAGAATGACAAAGCAGAAGCAGAAATGCTCTACTCTATTTTCAAATATTCCGTTATTTAGGAAAAGCCAGGAGTAGTGCCCTAATGTAATCCTTGTACCACTGAAAATATGGGTGAAACAGATATTAGTGTCATGAAGGGAGGGGGGATCACAAGAAACAGCTGAAACTGTTGAAATTGAACAAAGCCCCAAGGTCTGATAGAAACCCTATCAAACTCTGCACCCAATTTGCAGTTGAGTTAGCCTCTTTGTTAACTGTAATCTATTATAAATCCCTTGAAAAAAATAAACTGTGTCCAATAGTTGAAAGAAAGCTCAGTTACACCTATCTTTAAGAAGGGTGGCATAAGTGATCCACAAAAGTAACATAAAAGATCCTTGACATTCATTTATTGTAAGAATCTTAGAACACATTCTGTGCTCAAACATGAAGAGGTATCTCCAACAGAACAACCTCCTCCTTGCTGATCAGCTTGGACTCTGGAGACATAGATCATGCAAAACCAAAATTGCATTTTTCTCACTTGACATCCTGAAAGCCTTGGATCAAGGCAGTCAGATAGATGCTGTATTTCTCGACTTCCAAAATGATTTGACTCAGTACCACATCTAAGCTGGCCAGAGTGGCCGAGCAGTTCTAGGCAAACAGTCTGGAACCGCGCGACCGCTATGGTCGCAGGTTCAAATCCTGCCTCAGGCATGGATGTGTGTGATGTCCTTGGGTTAGTTAGCTTTAAGTTGTTCTAAGTTCTAGAAGTTAAGTCCCATAGTGCTCAGAGCCATTTCAACCATTTTTGAACCACATCTAAGCTTATCAAAAATATGATTAGGTGAAATATGTGGCTGGACTGAGGGTTCCTTCATAGGGGAGACACAGCAACCTTGGGAAGTCACTGACTGATGCAGAAGTAACTCTGGGCATACCTCAGGGGAACGTGTTGGGCCCCTTTCTGTTCTTTGTATGTTAATGAACTTACAGATTATATTAATAGTAACCTCAAACTTTTCACATGTGATGCAGTTATCTACAGTGAAGTAGAGCCTGAATGAAGCTGTACAAATATTTAGTCAGATCTTGATGAGATTTCAAAGTGGTGCAAAGGTTGGCAACTTGTTTTAAATGTTCAAAAATATAAAACTGTGCACTTCACAAAATGAAAAAAAAAAAAAAAAAACATGGTATTCTGTGAATATAATATCAATGAGTCACAACCAGTAAACTCGTACAAACTCCTGGGAGTAACATTTAGCAGGGGCATGAAATGGAATGATCACATAGGCTCAGTTGCGGGCAAAGCAGGTAGCAGACTTCTGCTTATTTGTAGAATACAAGAGAAATGCAATCAGTCTATAAAGGAGATTGCTTAAAAATCACTTATGTAACCCATCCTAGAAAACTGCTCAAACGTGTGGGACCTGTACCAAACAGGACTAACAGGTATATTGAACTTGTACAGAGAAGGGAAGCATGAATTGTCACAGGTTCAGGACCAAGACTTGAAGTCGGGACTTTTGCCTTTCGAGGGCAAGTGCTCTACCATCTGAGCTACCCAAGCATGACTCATGACCCATCCTCACAGCTCTACTTCTGCCAGTACCTCATCTCCTACCTTCCAAACTTCACAGAAGCTCTCCTGCGAAATTTGCAGAAGTAGCACTCCTGGAAGAAAGGATATTGAGGATACATGGCTTTGCCACAGCCTATGGGTTGTTTCCAGAATGAGATTTTCACTCTACAGTGAAGTGTGCACTGATATGAAACTTTCTGGTAGATTAAAACTGTGTGCCGGACTGAGACTCGAACTCGGGACTTTTGCATTTCGCAGGCAAGTGCTCTACCATCTGAGCTACCCAAGCATGACTCATGAGCACTACTTATGCAAGTTTGGCAGGAGAGCTTCTGTGAATTTTGGAAGGTAGCAAACAAGGTATTGGTGGAAGTAGAGCTGTGAGGACAGGTCGACAGAAATTATCCCGACAAAGTCTGCTAAATTTGTTTCAACAACTGTCTTTAAATGATGACTCTAGGTGTACACTACAACTCTCTACATATTGCTCCAGTATGGATCATGAGAACTAAATTTAGTTAATTACAACATACACAGAGGCATTTAAGTAGTAATTTTTCCTGCACTTCACACATTAATGGAATGAGAAAAAGCTCTAATAACTGATACAATGGAACTTACCCTCTTCACAGTGGTTCACAGAGTATAGCTGTTGATGTAGATGATACACCAATTGATTGGGATTATTATTAGGTAACTGATTCACCATGGCATTCCAGTGAGCTGTTAGGGACATGAAGGTCAACCCAGATGGAGCCTGCTTGCTTGGGTAAGCGTTTTGTAACTGAGGTGTGGCAGTTTCTAATGACATTTCCATCTGAGCAGCCATGTATCTTATAGGCATGGAGCACAACATGTTTTTCTTTCATGACATTCCACTTCTGCACTGCATGGTTGTCACACAAGTGTGCCCAGAGCTAATGTTACATAAGAAGACTTGTAGTGCTCACCTGTTCCCCAATGAACTGAAGTCTGTCCCATGCTTTACCTATGACTGAGTCCATGTGATCTTTCCAGTTCATATCCCTACTGATTCTACACCCAGATATATGTATGAGATAACTGATTACAGTTGTTGTTCATTGATATTGTAGTCATAGAATAGTATATATTTTTATAATGAGAAATGCACAGTTTTACCTTTCTGATGATTTGCAGCAAGTTGGAATCCTTGCACCATTCTGAAATCTTATCAAGTCTGAATGAATATTTGTGCTACATTTTTAAGACAGTACTTCATTGCAAATAACTGTATCATCTGCAGGCGTTCTGAGGTTACTATTAAAATTGTCTGCTAGGCCATTAATATTGCCACAAGCTACACTGCATGCAGTGTGCATTAGTAGTTAGCATTGCTGGCTGGTGTGCTGAGAGTTGGCAATTCAGACCCAATCACCAGCACATATTTATGTTTTAGTATTTACTTTTTATGGAGGGTTTTTGATATTATGTTTGTAATGTCAGCATATCCTAGAATATTAATTGTTTGCATAAATAGGAGCACTATTTCTGAGGAGGCATTTATGTTAATGTTTACCATGGTGTCCATAATAAACATACTAAATGGTGCCACCCGTATCCCTGCTTTTAGATTTTGACTTGATTGTGATTAGACATGACATTATTTGGTGGAGATACTGGGTATTCAAAGCATCTGTGTCAGCATGCCTCCAATTAAGTAGTGTAAAAGCTAAGTTCTCAGGAGGCCAATGGATATCAAAACAGCAAGAAGTCAGCTGCATATCAGGCATCCTTGAATATCTTCCAGAGATACTGGTCAGAACTGGGCAAAGTGGGTTAAACAACTCAGCAAGTCACGTAATACAACAAGTGGGATGACATGATGTGTTTAGCAAATGTGTACTTTTACTTCAACAGCACAGGCCAGTATTGATTTAAGAACAACAAAGAGAAGCTCAATAGCTGGGATAAATTCCAGGCTAAACTGAAGAAAACTTTTGGTGACAATGAACAAGTCAACTTGGCAGAGGAGCAGTTGATGAAAACTTTCCACCTTAAAGTGGGAATGACAGAGTCTTACTTATGTTATGTTACGGTCCTCTGCCACAATGTGAATCTTAATACAATAGTTGCTGACAAATTTTCACACTCGATGCAAGAAGTCACAGAAGCCATGTACCAGGTATCCTTGAATATCTTCCAGAGATACTGGCCAGAACTGGGCAAAGTGGGTTTAAGTATTCAGCAAGTCACCTAATACAAGTGGGATGACATGATGTGTTTAGCAAATGTGTACTTTCACTTCAACAGGACAGGCCAGTGGTAAAGGCACAGGCACAGGTAAAGGCACAGGCCTTCTGGTAAAGGATCCCACAGCAACAGAGAAATTCATCAAGTGGTGCCAGCACATCCAGGAAATACAGTAGGAAAGTGCCAGATGATGATGGAGGTACAATTGACTCCAAAATTTGGTCCTTATGGCAGCAGTGGAAGACCACCATGAGTTTGCCTCTCTCATTCACCACATAGTAAGAGAAAAGATACAGGAGTTTATAGTTGTCAGAAATGTCAGTCTGAGTGCATAAGAGATAGCAATTGTAAATGTGAACCATAAACATTGGGAGGTGATGGCTTATGTTCATGAAGGGTTGTATCAGTCTTTAGCATCAGTTTGCACCAGTCAAATACACCATGAAGAATGGACTTTGATAACTCAGATTTACCGGTATGTCACTGCCAACAATGGAAACCCGGAACCTGACCAACACAGGTACAACCAATACCACCATGAAGTACAACACCCCACAGAGGAACAGACATATGGAAGACAGAGGACAACATGCCAATATGGTCCCACTGTTGACATGCTGGGCACATTATATGCTACTGCAGGAAAAGAAGACACAAGACATCAACTACAACAACACTCCTATTCATGCCAGTCAACCTGTGGGTTGAAGATCATTGCTGTACCCTGGACCAAGTCACTACCCAATACACCATAGCCATTACACGATGCTGTGGTTGCATAGGTACCAGCCACTTGCATAGCTGGCAAGTCCAAGAAACTAAGTGAGGTGACCATCTATGGGGCTGAAGCCCCTATGGATGAAATAATACTCCATGGAAAACAGTTACTAAGATATCAAGAAATTTCATCAATGTCATCATTGACGGACAGTGTCTCTAGGTGCTAGTCGACACATGGTCCTCTTTTTCTGTAAAGTCAAATGCTTATCAACACCAGCTGAGAAGACTATGGTATGTTCTGTGATATAAAAGTGATCATTCTGAAGACTGCAATGGGAAACAAGGCCAGTTGACATGAGCATGTATTGCAATAATAACAATGATAGAATACAGTCCATTGAATGTATCATTTTAACAGAATGTAGTCATAAAGCTATTCTCAGATGGGACTTCTAGCAGGCATCACATGCAGTCATAGACTGTAGAAGATTAGAGCTCTAGAGTAATCAATTTATTCCAACATGCAGTCATAGACTGTAGAAGATTAGAGCTCTAGAGTAATCAATTTATTCCAACAAGCATGCATAACAAAGACTGCTTTTGGCTGTTGTTTCACATTGAAGATATTGTTATCCCACTGTCATCAATGAGATGAGTTCCAGTCATCTGTTGCTCAGTTAAACCGTGAAGTTTTTGGCAACTGTGAAAAGCTGCTCAGGCTCACAAAAGAAATCTACATGCCAACAATAATCATAAACATTCCAGGTGGTCAAGCAGAACTTTGGATCACTAACATTGTTATGAGCAGCCAAAACTCATCCCTAAAGATATCTCCATAAGATCTGCTTAGCCAGTCCAGGATGGGCAGCTCATTGCCACTGATGAAGAATAATGCATGTCTTGCACTACAGACTATGCAGTGGAGGAAGCTACAATCAAACTGCCAACAGGGTCTGATCTTACCAAGGAACAATACCCACAAATGATAGCCATTTTGCACAAATTTTTGGATGCTTTCAAATCAAGAGTGGAGAGAAGGCAGATTGAGCAGCCCATGGTACAATTTTGTATCAACAATGTGGATCATTGACAAATTAGCCAGCATTAGTACAGGGTGTCATTCGTTGAATGATGCATCATTCAGTAAGATGTGAAGACAATGCTGCAGTACAACATCATACATGGCTCAGAGAGACCTTGGTCCTCTTAGATGGCACATGGTACTTCTGTGCTGAGTAAAGACAACCAAACAAAACCATAAAAGAGGATATTTGGCACTTTTTGTGCATTTATGCCACCCTAGAATATTTGAGAGGTCAAAAGGATTTCTCAGCTATAGGCGTGCAGGAAGGTTGCTGCTAAATTGATGTCGATGAGGCTAATTTGGAAAAGATTATCTTCATAATAACTGATGATTTCTATGAGTTCAACATTATGCCATTTGGACTATATAACACTCCAGAAAGGTTCTGTACCTTAAATAGATGACATGTCTTTGCTATTTGGATGACACTGTCATTGTTTCCAACAAAACATTTGAAGAACATCTATTCTGCATGATGATGCTCAAGTCTGATCAGGCTGTAGGCCTCTACCTGGCTCCTAAAAAGTGCCTCTTCATTACCCAAAAAATAAAAATCTTGGTGCACTTAGCGAATGGTGATGGAATTAGTCCCGATCCAAAGGACCTTCTGGTTCCTCAACACATTTGTGACGTAAGAAGTTTTCTTTGAATGTGGTCATACTACCAACCGTTCATAAAGCAGGATGCATCTCTTGCAGGAGCTAATACAAGGAGACCAAAGTTTCCTTGAATGAGGTGGAAGAAAGAGTTTTCCTTTTTCTTAAGGAGATGCTCCAGTCCTAAAAATGTATGACAAGAATGCCATGAAAGAACTTCACACTGACATTAACAGTTATGAGAGAGGTGCAGTTCTAGTGCAAATTCAGATATCTACTGAAAAGGTAATTGCTTATGTTTCCAGAGAACTCTCCAGTTTCAAGACGAACATCTCTGCAACCAAGAAAAGTATGTGGTGAATGTTGTAAATTAAGTGGTCGCCTAAGCAATGGATCACGTAGGGTCATTAGTGGTTGCTTGTATGGCAGGATATGTCAGGTGCAGTGGTCATCTGAGTGATGAACTGTGTACAGTGTTTTCAGTGGTCATTCATGCAACTGTCCATATTCAATAACTAAGGGGTCTTCTGGCCAATGGGTGTTTTGTGTGATTGTGATCATCTCTGTAACAAGTTTCTTGTATCAACAGTACTTTCAATAAATGTTAACTTAGTGAGCAATTGTATCTTTTATGTGCCAGAACCTACGTATTCTGATTCCTATGTAAAATGTCCCAAAGTGTATTATAATTCTGTGGGCCATCAACTATTCATCATTTTCACTGACAAAAATTCTGTATTCTAGTTAATTAGCCTGAAGGCTCTGCCAGGTCAACTGGACAGATAGGGACTGAGGTTTCAGGAGCAAGATGTCACAGTGGTATACATAGGTGCACACAAACACAAGTTCACTGACTGCCTTTCAAGGAATCTTTTGGTGGAACATAGAAGTGTGGATTAAAATAACTGCATTAAATGACATTTCTAAGAACACAGGGAAGACCTGGGACTGTTTAAACCAATAGAAACCTTGAAGAAGTAGGAACCAACCAAAGACAAATTCTAGTTAATAAATGGAGCATTGTATAAGAGCAACTGTGGTACAATGAGGTAATAATGATTGGTCATTGTCCAAGCTCATTTACAGCCAATTCTCCTGAGGAGTTTCTATGATGCTCCAACATCTGGTTACTTGGGATTCATGAAGACTCTAGACAGAGTCAGATGCAGGTATCACTGGTCAGGTCTCTATTAATGTGTAAGACACTATGTGAGTCATGGTAAGGAATGCCAGCAATAGAAGCATATGTTGCAGTGACCCTCAGGGTATTCGGTACCAATATTGTCTGCAGCAGCACCATTCCAGTGAATTGGAATCAACCTCTTAGGGAGATTCCTATAGCTGACAAATGGGATTGAATTGATAATGGTCTGATCTGACTGCCTCACCTAGTATGGTGTCACCAGTATTTACTGACTGCTGAAGCTGTGAGAACTGCAAGGTTCTTTTTAGAAGATATAATTTCAAAGCATAGGGCACCCCAAATGATCAATCTCTGCTTATGGAAAAGTTTTCAAGCCAAGACTAGAATCAGATGTAGTTTCACATCACAACATCCCACTGGGTAAAAATTGCCTTCCACCCATCAATGAATGGCTCCACAGCATGCTTTAGAAAGAGTTCAGCAAAAATGCTCTCTATGTACACTGATGTTGAACAGAGAGATTGGGATATAATCACACTCATCATGACATTTGTATATCATGCAATGAAGCAAGACACTACAAGGTACACACCATTCTTACTGCACCTTGGTCCTGAGGCTGAAACAAGAATAGGCACACTGCTCCCAATGAGATGGATGATACCCAGGATTATTACTTGAAACATCTCCTCAGCAGGACCAAAGGAACAAGAGTGCTGACTGGTGCTTGACCTCTAGATGCCCAGGTGAAGGACCAAGAGTCCTCTGGCACCAAGCACCAACCAGTGAGATACAGTCTGGGAAAGTTGGCATGGATTTTTACACCTTTTCAGTAAGTGAAACTATTGGAAAAGCACACAGACATTGTCCATGTTCTTTGTATGGATCCGAATTACAGATCTGAGGGACAGGTTGATGATGGAGGCTTTTCATTCAGGTAAACTGATGCCCACTTGATGATCATGAAACTCTGATTGGAGGGGTTACCTTCAGTACTCATCATAGTGAAGAAGATGTGACAACATGACCCACATGTGAGGCTCATCCAGTGCTGTCATGTAGTGGACCATTGGCAAGATCTAGATCTACAATGCTATAGTCAGCTCTAATGAAAAGTTGTAAAAGTGCATGTTGCTGTTTCTCCAGGAGAGGGAGCAGTGCCTTGAGCCGTACTGTATGCAGTGTGGAGTAACAGTCAGCATCTCTGGCTGGCATGCTACAGGTGTCCAGTTCAGATATGATCACCAAACTATATTCATTATTTAGAACTTATCATTTTTGGAAAGTTCTCAATATTTCTTATGTTTGTAATGTCTGCATATTCTGGAATACTCAATTTTTGTTAAATAGCAGTAATGTCTGTCTAGCAGAGAGCTCTTTTCTATCTGTATGTTGGTGTCTGTAATTAATGTGATTTTAGTGGCAAATGATATACTTTATTGATGACATTTCTTTCAGATTTGGACTTGATAGAGGATATGATATAACAATTTACAATATGAGCTGTGAGGACCCCAACCCACAGACCTGGGACAAACTTGAAGTTGCTTCGACATCTGTCAATGACTCGCCATCCAAGATAACATGCTGTGTTCTGTTCACCAAGAAATCCTCAGCCCAGACAAATTTATCTTGATATCCCATATGATTGTACTATCAATAATAAGTGTATGTGTGGAACTGAGCCAAGTGCTTATCCGAAGTGAAGAACTACTGCATGTACCTGACTGTCTCAATCCATGGCTTTCAGGAGTCCATGTGAGAGAAGCACAAGTTTGGTTTCAAATGGCTGATTTTATCAGAATCCATGCTGGTTGGGATGTAGGACATCATAACTTTCCAAGTACCTCATTACATGCGAGCTCAGAATATGTTCTAGGATTCTACAACAAACGGATGTCAAGGGCACTGGATGGTAGTTTTGAGAAGCACTTCTGTTGCCAAGACAGGTGTGATCTGTGCTTCTTTCCAAGCAGTAGGTATTGCTTTTTGTTTGAGGGATCTAGCCATTTGTAACAGTTAAGGACTATGCCTCAAATTATCTGCTCTTAATAGGAATTTTAAAGTAGTAAGTTGACCTGTTAATACAACACAATATGCATATTCTCAGAGAAAGAAGTTGTAGTTCCTTTGGTTACTGAGAGTGTGGTGGAGGCATAAGGTTATATGGTTGTCAAGTTTCTATCCTATCAGTACTAAATAAAGCATTATTTGCTAATGAATAACAAAAACCACACAATAGTAGAGACATATTTATTTATTTATTTATTCCATGTGATCTGATGGTACACAGTGTGTTACAGATGTCAGAAAATATCAGTTAATATTGTTAACAAATATTAACATATAGCATCCTAATGTATTATATTGCAAAGATTGGTTAAGTTTACTTCACTCCATTGCTCAATGTTTTCAATTTAACATAAATAGCAAGATTACTGTTCTAGGTATTCATTCATAGAGTAAAAACAGTGACACAACAAATATGATTTCACGGCTTTGCTAAATTTTATGTTGTCTTAGATGGACTTAATGGTAGTGGGAAGATTGTTGAAGAGTTGGAGCATCATGTGGAAAGCTCCCTTTTTACACAGTTGAGTGTTTGTATGTAAAACATGCAGATTTTGAGTTTTTCTTGGTGTTTTATTTATGTATTTCTTATTTTTTACAACTCTGGAGTCAGTTGGCACTATGTGGTTTCTGAAAAATTTTAAAGTTTTGAGAATGCATAGGCAAGGCAGTGTAAGGATTTCAAAATTTCTGAAGATGGGTTTGCAGGAATCTCTGGGTTTGCTCCCAGTAATAATCCTCATTGCTCTCTTCTGGATTTTGAATGTGCTCAGGGCAGTTGGAGAATTTCCCCAGAATATCACACCACATTTTAAGTGGGCTTGTATGTAAGCGTAGTATGCGCTGGTTAATGTTTTCAGGCTAGCACATGATTTCAGTACACTCAATGTATAACAGCCAGTACTAATTCAGGCATTTACCTTTCCTGTATATGTATTCCATTACAGGTTATCTTGAACCCACAGACCCAGGAATTTGAAAACAGTCCCAGTATCTATTGGCTGGTTATTTACAGTGACAAGTGGCTGAGAGGAATTTGCATTTTGTGTTGTGTGAAAGTTCATGGAAGCTGTCCTTTTGGTGTTGATAGTTAATCAGTTGATTTTAGCCCAGTTTCTGAGTTATTCAGTGGCCAAATTCACAGCTTTTTGCACAGCCTCTGTATTCTCCCCTGCGAGGAGTACAGTTGTGTCATCAGCAAATATTATTGTTTTGTGTGCATTTACGTTCAGGCTCAAGTCATTAATATACAAGAGGAAAATTAGAGGTCCCAATACTGAAGCCTGTGGTACACCTTGCTTTACAGTTTTATTACTCATTAGGATTACGGTTATTGAGTTGTTTTGTCTATTAGTGTATTTCATGCTGACTCTCTGCATCCAAATGGTTAGGAATGAAGCAATCCAATTGTTTGCAATTCCTCTAATACCATAGTGTTCTATTTTTTCCTGCAATATTTCGTGGTCAACAGTGTCAAAAGCCTTTGACAGGTCCAGAAATATGCCTGTTATGGGTTGTCTTTTATCTAACAGATCTAATAGCATATTTATGCAATTATATACTGCAGTTTC
Source organism: Schistocerca nitens (assembly GCF_023898315.1). Lineage (NCBI taxonomy): Eukaryota > Metazoa > Arthropoda > Insecta > Orthoptera > Acrididae > Schistocerca > Schistocerca nitens. The sequence continues at coordinate 534,829,866 of NC_064616.1, read as the reverse complement.
AGTAGATTTGTTGCTTCTGCACCCATGTTGAGCTAAACTTAGTAAATCTTCTTCTTTTTCAATGAAGTCCATTAGTTTTTTGTACATTATTTTGTCAAAAACTTTAAAAAAGTAGGATGAGATTGAGATAGGCCTGTAGTTATTCATATCTTTATTATCACCTTTTCTTGAAGACAGGAATTACTTTAGAAAGTTTCAAAGATTCAGGGTAGGTAACTGCCTGGAAAGAACAGTCAAGAGGTGAGTTAATGGTTCAGCAATTTTGTGTACACAATTTTTGATGAAAGCTGCTGGGATACCATCAACTCCAGCTGAATATGAAATTGTTAGTAAAGCTTTGGCAGAAATGACTCCAGAGAAGTTGAGTAAAACTGTATATCACTAGGAGAACATTGGTAAGGAAGCCAGGAAAAATAAAATGAGGATGGAAGCATGAAATGATGATTGAAAATAATATGGAAAATTAAATTTTATCCATTGGTAAATCCAATGACTCTTCTACTGCACACACTACAAGTTATGATGGTATTGAGGAAGGAAGTAACTGGAAACTGAGTTGCAGTTACTCTTTGCTGGAAATACTAATTTTTTCCCCAGGAACAATGGATATATCAGAATTTGAGTGAGTTACTTATACGGCACTTCCATTACAACTCTAATTTTACTGTTGAAAAATAGCCCTCTGCTCTGCTCACAAATACTGGAGATACTGAAACTACCCTGAATACTATGTACTAGAAGTAATTTATCTTATTTTGAAGCCATTCAGTGTGGTACTCACATGAAGTATCCTGATGAATTTCTGCAATCATTGTCTATTGAACATACAATTTATTATATATATCACTGTGATCATTATGAAAGACAGCCATTGCATGCCCTATTGCTTTTTTGACATGTACATATAGAAATGGCCTCATGTTATCTGGAAGAAGTATTCTTTAAAGGGTGTAGGTAATATGGTTTTTCAAATAATACTCAGTGTTGCACATTAAAAGAGAACTACAGCTGTATTGTATATGTAGGAAACATGATTCCTTTGACTACTCAGCTATGCTCAGTCATCAAGCAGCTTGTTATTTTGATTAGATATATACTGCTGACCATGAGAACTTCAACCCCAGAAATGATAGTGAATAAATGAAATTTTATTTATTGTGCATATGCATTTCTGGTGCACCTTTCTCCTTTGTTGTGTCAAAGGAAGAAGTAATGAGATGAATGGTGATATACAATTTGTGAGACTGTTTTCCTGTGAATAGCATTTGATAAAAATGTAAATGTTGTGTGACTAGGACCTCCCACCAGGTAGACCATTCACCGGGTGCAATTCTTTCACTTTTGATTTAATACAACTTCAGCGACTGGTGCGTTGATGGGGATGAAATGATGAAGATTAGGACAACACAACACCCAGTCCCTGAGCAGACAAAATCTCTGACCCAGCCAGGAATCAAATACGGGCCCTTAGTATTGACATTCTATCGCACTGACCACTCAGCTACTGGGGGTGGATAGCATTTTATGATATACCATTTGTGAGACTGTTTTCCTGTGAATAGCATTTTAATGCATGCAACTAACAAATGAAGGCAAAATAAAACAGTAAGATTGTAAAATAATTTATGGGAAGTGAGTGATGTAATAATTGATGTCTAATTCCATTGGGAACTGTGTGCACCATGACCATATTATTGTCAATACATTTTGGATAAATGGCAGCACCTGTCATAAATATTGAAATCTTTTATTTTACAGATCGATTTTGGTCACTGTGTGATCATCTTCAGTGCTAAAAATATATAAGAGCCATCAGATATGAGGATCTGAACACAAATGAGGCCCTATTTATAACCACCATAAAAAATACAGAAACAGAAAAATATATACAAATATACAGATACTTTACCATTCCAAGTTATACAAACACTGTAGGCCAACATCATAACAGCACAACATTTTCTATGAGGTGTAACATATACTGTGATGATTACTTCCAACAGATATCTTCACTTTTACTGCATGCAATAATTTTTAAACATGCAGAAGAGCCTATCTTGTAACCTTTGCAGTTAACCTTAGCAGTTGCTGATCCAATGTACAGTAGGCTTGTAGCTTACACAGCCAGCTACCTAAGGTCAGTATTGCAAAAACAAGCATCATAGTGCCCTCTATATTCCATAGCACACCACATGCAGACATCAAATACAACAAATACCATCTTCATATACATATGCATCATCATCTATGCTTTGCAAAACACCATGAGTTACATGGCAGAGGGTACCTCTCATTGTACCAGTTACTTAGGTTCCTTCCTGTTACAGTCAAGTATGGGGCTTGGGAAGAATGATTGTTTGAATGCCTCTGTTCATGAAGTAGTTATTCTAACCTTATACTCATGATCCCCATGTGAGTGATGCATAGAGGGTTGTAGTATATCCCTAGAGTAATCATTTAAAACTGCTTCTTGAAATTTTGTTAATAGACTTTTTTGGGATAGTTTATTTCTGTTTTCAAGAGTCTGCCATTCAGTTCCTTCAGTATCTCTGTGACACTCTCTCATGGATGAAACAAACCTGTAAACATTCATTGCCGAGCGGTTTTAGGCGCTTCAGTCCGGAACCACGCTGCTGCTACGGTCGCAGGTTCGAATCCTGCCTCGGGCATGGATGTGTGTGATGTCCTTAGGTTGGTTAGATTTAAGTAGTTTTAAGTTCTAGGGGACTGATGACCTCAGAAGTTAAGTCCCATAATGCTCAGAGCCATTTGAACCAAACATTCATTCTGTCCTTTGGTGGATACATTCAGTATCCCCTGTTAGTCCTATCTGATATGGGTCCCCCACACTTATGCCATATTCTAGGATGGGTCAAATGTATGATTTGTAAGCAATCTCTTTTGTAGGCTCATTACACTTTCCCAGTATCCTACCAATAAACCAAAGTCTAACACATGCACTACACATGACTGAACCGATGTAATCATTCCATTTCATATTCCTACAAAGTGTTACACCCAGGTATTTGTATGAGTTGGCCTATTCCAACAGTGACTCATTGATATCATAGTCATAGGATAATACATTTTTTTCATTTTGTGAAGTGCAAAGTCTTACATTTCTGAAAATTAAAAGCAAGATGTCAGTCTATGCACCAGGTTGAAATATTATCAAGATCAGACTGAATATTTATGTATCACAGATAACTGCGTCATCTGAAAAAAGCCTAATTTTACTATTAATATTGCCTATAAGGTCATTAATATACAACATGAGCAGCAAGGGTCCCAACACACTTCCCTGGGGCACACTCAAAGTTACTTCTACATCTGATGATGACTCTCCATCTAAGATAACAGGCTGTGTCCTCCCTACCAAAAAATCCTAAATCTAGACACAAATTTCATTTGATACTCCATATGATTCCACTTTTTACAATAAGCATTCACACAGTGCTGAGATGAATGCTTTTTGGCGATCAAGAAACACTGCATCTACCTGGTTGCCTTGATCGAAAGGTTCAGCATGAGTTAGCTTTCACATGACCTATGTTTTTCGAAATAAACAGTGATTGGAATTGAGGACATCATTCTGTTCAAGATACTGCATTATTTTTTAGCTGAGAATATGTTCTAAGTATCTAGAACAGACTGATGTCAAGGATACTGGGTCACTTGTACTACCCTTCTTGTAGACAGGGGTGATCTGTGCCTTTTTCCAAGGACTGGGCATGGTTTTCTGTTCAAGGGATCTACAATAGATTATAGTTAGAAGAGAGCTAACTCACCCACAAATTCATTACATAATCTGCCAGGGATTCCATTGGGGCCTGGAGAGTTGTTCAGTTTTAACGGTTTCAGTTGTTTCTCAACACCACTAACACAAATACTTATTCCATTCATCTTTTCAGTGGTACAAGCATTAAATTAGAGCAATTCTCCTTGGTTTTCCCTTGTAAAGGAACATTTGAAAATGGAGTTAAGTGTTTAAGCTTTTGCTTTCCTGCCCTCAGTTTCAGTTCCTGTTTCATTCGCTAGATACTGGTCACTAACTTTGGTCCCACTAACAGTCTTTACATGTGACCTTAATTTCTTTGGAATTTGTGAAATGTCATTTGACAATATTCTGCTATGACAGTCACTGAAGGCATCACATATTGTTCTCTTGACAGCCACACATATTTCATTCAGCATTTCTCTATCAATTGCCATAAATTTTGTTTTATGTGTATTATGCAATGATCTCTGTTTCTTTAGAAGTTTCTTTACAGTGACTGTATACCATCAGGTTCCCTTGCAGTGTGAATTGTTCTACTGGGTACACACCTATCCAATGCATGGTCAACTATTCTTTCAAAAATGAGTCAGAGTTCCCCTACATGCTCCTGACCTGTGCTGAAAGTTTTAAGTTCATCTATAGAAAAACCAAAGCTTACATAAAAGTAACCTTTAAAATCACATGACAGTTTTTACTACCAGAAGTCATAGCAAAGTCTTTAAAAACACACTACAGGCATAATAAAAAAATACAATAAAATTACTCCCTCTGACATAAAGTAAAAGATAAAATTTTATAGGAATATGCCTAACATAAAAGCACATCATAATTTCTTAAAAAGAAATACAGAAAAGTTAACATCAGAATTAGCCTTGTTACTTTCCAAAAACATTGATTAAATGTAAAAACATTAACCCTTTAAAATGAGATGTTATGCTCTCTCTTACCCTGCTCAAGGACTTGACAAACCTAATGACTGACATTATCAGCAATTATTCTTAAGAGACATTTACAAAAAGTAATAAAAAGACATTATCAAAAATACAATAATCTCCCCTATGATGTACCAGACCCATATATTGATGTAATAATGTTATATGAAAAATGGAACTTTTTGTAATTCGTGAACATATGCAAATTCATATTTTTCCAAAGAGTAAACTGATTTAAAAACCATGAAGGACAGCATTACATGACAAGTAGAAAAAAATTTAGCAATGGCTGCAACACTATATTGGCAACTAGCATAATTTTTACATCAGCTTATCTCCTTCCTTTACTCACCTAAGATGAGACTTGCTACTGATGCTGTAAGGACTCCACAAGAACACACCAGCAGAGCATGAATGATATTGAACTTTCCATGGTAAATGGCTACCATCAAAACTGATAATATAGCTGCCAGGAGGCCCACAATAATAGCCTGGGACTGTGAAAGTCACATAAATTAGTATGCTATTCACCATGAATCAAATTTAATAAATGTAGCCTGGAAAAATATTATAGAAATTAAAACACACACACATACAGAGAGTTACTAAATATTCAAATTAAAATTTGTATTGCAAGTGTTGGAAACTGAGTAATTAATGCATTCAATAGGAATGGATTTTGAGAAACATATTGTTTCCATGCTCACACTGCTGCCATGTTAGAGAGTAATACAGATATGAATTACATTTATAATCAAAATAGGTCTTTTATTTCAGTGTAACAAAATAATGTGTTTGAACATTTCTATTATTTCACAACCCACTTACAAGAGAAACTCTGTGTGTTGACTACTAGATTTCTAACAAATTATTCTACCTTACAACATTTTAGCCCATGTGTCTGGATAATTTATTCATAAGGAACCAGTCCACTGCAGATATTTTGTGTAGTGGCAATAACTGATAATAGCAGATCTGTCCCTGAATCTGGAGAGACAGTGGGGAATCATATGCCAAATCCTTCATCCAGAGCCACTGTAAAAATTGAACTGAACTGAAGTTAGTGATCACAAAATCGAAATGATCCAGCTTCGTCAGTCCATGAGTCTTTCAGAAGACAACATACCATCATTCTGGAATTTAATTTGAAGCAGAATATGTGATATCTATTCTCCCAGTATCTTGTGCTACTGATTATGAAAGCAGATGAAATACATGTCAGATGTGTGGGAAGCTTAAATACATGAGCCTCAGCTAATCTTACCCACACACTAATGGAAAATCTTTGCTGAAATCTGCAGGGTGCAGTGGCTTGAAGGGGTCCTTCAGTCGATGGTTCTTTCAATGAGTTGTAACAGTTTGCATTTTAAATTACAGTTTGTCAGCAAACAGAGTTAATCATTGAAATTAGAGTTCATCTGTATGTTTATGTGCAGAAATGGCTCATTCCAAATGATTGCATCAACTCACTGCATGTACCTTCTAGTCATATGCAACCATCCATATCATAATGTGAATCATACCTCTTACGCATTCTCTAATCTGAATAGTTGCTGAACTTAATGAAATACACTGGTCAACAATGAAAAATTTTCAAGACTGTAAATGGGTGTTTCTTATCTATTTGACCACCCCTCCCCCTCCCCAAGCATGAATATATTATTTGTTTTTCTTTTGTAGCATCCTTAGTTTTAAAAATACTTCATTACATAAGAATAGTTATAAATATGGCTTGTGCTGAGTGTTTAATTTTGTTTTACTGCTAAATTTGTGTTAGTGTTTGTACAATGTCACGAATATATTTCAGTCACCCAAACAACGTTTGCTACATCTGTGTGGAGTACACTGTCAAATCATGCAGATGACATCTGACACCCACAGTGAAGAAATTGTATGATCATTATTTTGGATGCAAGTTAGGTGATCAGGAGTGAAAATGGGCACCACATGTTGTCTGTGTGAACTGTCTGTCTTGTCTTAATGGCTGGGTGAAGAAAAACGGTAAAGTTGCAATGCCTTTTGCTGTTCCAATGATATGGAGGGAACAAACCAATAATGTAGCTGATTGCTGTTTCTGCATGGTTAAAATAGCAGGGATGAAAGGCAAGTATAAAAAGATGATCAAGCATCCCTCCATCAAGTTAGCTATTCAACCTGTACCTCAAGTGTTCTTCCTTACCTGTCGCCATTCCTCCTGGATGTTGAAATCTAGGTCAAATCTAGTACAGACGTGGGGAATGCAAGCCATGATTTTAATTATTAAGAAATGATGCCACATCTCCTGACACAAAATGATATGAATGACCTTGTTAGGGATCTGAATCTTTCTAAGGCACAAGCTGAACTTTTCAGTCTGTGTCTGTAACAGTGAAATTTACTAGACAAAGTTACTAGGGTTTGTTTCTTTTGACATTATCAGGCTGTCTTCGTACCATTCTTTGATATGGTAGACTCATTCTGTTACTGCACAGTAACTGTTCATTGGTGGATCCAATCTAGCCCCAAAGCAGTATTCCTTCACAATATCAATGTATATCCTGTTCCCATAGGTTATGCCACTATTCTGAAGGAAAAATACAGCACTATGGAACTTTTGTTGAATAAGATTTAATATAAAGCCACAAATGACAAATCTGTGCTGACTTCAAAGTAATTGGGAGACTTACAGGATTGCAAACTGGATATATATATATATATATATATATATATATATATATATATATATATATATATATATATATATATATATCCAGTTTCTTTTTATTTTTTATTTTTTTAATGAGATAGGCATGATTGGAAGAGTCATTATGACAGACGGATTTGGCCTACCTGTCCACAAACAGAACATGATTGGAAAAATGTAGCAAATGTTCCATTGGTGAATTTGAAAGAGATTTTGTTCCCACTACTTCACATCATACTTGGACTTGAAGTTGTTCATTGTTACAACGCACAAAGGTGGACCTGGTTTTATGTGCTTATGCCAGAAATTCCATGCATTGAGTGAAGCAAAGTGAAAGCAGGAGTGTTTGTCAGCCCTCAAATTAGACAACTTATTCATGGTGCTGATTTTGTCACAGCTTTGAGCCCTCTTGAACTGGACCGCTGCAATTCTTTCAGAAAACTGTGTTCCGATTTCTTTGTAAACAAGGGAGCCAACTACTGTTATGTGTCGGTCAACAAACTACTACAGTCTTACCATAATCTTGGTTGTAACTTGTCATTAAACTTGCACATTCTTCACTCACACTTGGATTTTTTTTCTGCTGGTGCCCTTGGCGAAATCTCCAATAAACTTGGGGAATGATTTCATCAGACCATATCAACATTGGAGCAATGCTGTCAGGGGCAATGCACAAGAAGTATGAAGCCTGACTACTACAGGATAACAGTGCCACACATTAGAGGCACAGCAAATGTAAGAAATAATTTAGGTATGTATGAAAACATATTTCATTAGCATTTAATACACTTTGTGTTGATAAATAAGCATTTACAGACAAAATCGTAAGCAACATGAAAACTGAATACAATTAGATAGTGACTAGTACAATTTGCATAAGAACTGTGGGCATGTGGAAAAATCAATGCCGGATTCATGCTCAGCAGGTCAAAATACATGAAAATAACCTATTGTGGTACTCAAAAATTTTACAAAGCTGAATTTTGTGGACCATTATTATGGCCTCTTTACTTCTACTTCTTGGAGCTGCACAATCATTTGTGATTATGTAAATGAGCTTCTTTCACACACCTATTGGGTGATTGTGACAGAAATCATGCATGCTGCAGTCATGTACTGTAACAAGCATTTTCAAAAGGATTTAAAAAGTTTCCTTGTACTACATTTACCTTCAGTGTATATTAAAATCATGTTTTCATTGTTTTTCAAATGCAGATTCAAAGTTGATCTTCTGAAAATTAATTGCAAATGAGGTCTATAGAACTATAAGCAGGAAAAAATTCTATAATGATAAGCTGTAATAACTTTTCATAAAATGTTATAATTCTGTGTATAATGCGAGGGTTTTGCTGGACTGGCATAAGTCCCTCCCATTTCTGAAACCTCCCTTTCTCATTTTGACAATACTCTGATGTCTATAGTGCTCCAAGGCTTCTTTGGAGATTTACTTGGAATTTAGGTACCATCCTTTGTAGATATAGTTCAATCTTAGGCTTTTTAACTAGATGTGCTCCAAACACATTTCATAACACAGTTATGTTGCAGAACATAAAAAATAGATTACTAGGTGGACGAAAGAGCAGCCAGCTCACTATTTGAAGCACATTTTTCACTAACTACCTCAGTTCTAAGCCTGTTCACACTTATGAATTGAACCACAACAGTCATCATTTGATTCAGTGTGTCGACAAGTTATTGAGTTGTCCAAGACAACATCAGTGAGTCAACAGATTATGGGGGCTCACACCAATATGCATGAGATTGAAAAATAATAAAATGTCAGATTTTGCTACCTTCAACATTAACTTACTCTTCAAAGCCAGAAAAATACATATATGAAGCAGAGTTTGAACCAGAAGGATATCAAATCCTGAATGGAAAGCCATGCAAGTGAGTAATGAAGACTGTACCTTACCTCAGAACAAGTTTTATATTCATTAAACATATCCTGAGAGCCGTCATCAACATCAGGTTGAAGAACAGTAGGCTTTCCACCATTACCTTAATGGGAACAAATAAGATATACAGTACAGTCTTGCAATTACCTCCTCAATGAGACTAATGGAACAGATCAAGAGAAAGCAGAATTTTGGGAAGATGTAGAGAAGACACTAGTCAAGGTTCTCACCAAGGACGCTATCATACTTTTTGGAGATCTAAATGCTCAACTTTGAAAGGAAAGAAAATTCAGGAACACCATTGGGAATTAGCCAGTTCATAACAGAAGTAATCAGAAAGGCAAATTGTTGGTGGAAGTTTGTAAGAATTTTTATCTCATAAGAAATCAACAATATTTTAACATCTTCCATGGAAACACAAATGTGGATATCTCCCAATTCTGTACTAGGAGAGCTGTAGATTGACCATTTAGCGATACTGAGATGTCCTTACAAGGAAATTCAAAATGTCAAAGTCTGTAGGGTTACAAACTTAAATTCAGATGCATTGCTTTCAAAAATTAAGGTAAAAATTCTGCCAACAATCCAGAAAACTAAAAGCACAACCCATATCATGATGTTTGGTACTGAGAAACTTAGAGCTGGCAAATATTTTAAGATGAAGAACCATCAGGGATGGGGAAGTTAAAAGATGCACTGATTGTCAGTGTGAAGGAAACAGTTTGGAGAAAAAGTGGAGATACATATATTGGTCAGTAGAAGGAGAAAAGGCAACTGAAGAGTGTCAGGAATTGTGCAGTTATTGATGTTTTCAGAAAACATCAGAAAATTTTTAAAAAACTTTCAATAAGTAAGGGTGGAAAACTGCTAAACTTATTAAGAACCCCAGGAGAAAATATGCAAAGAAATGTTTCATTCAAATAGAAGAACACTTCCAAAAGAACAACACATGACACTTTTATAGGACATTCATGACTAGCCTAAGTAGATATGAACCCCCAAACCTCAGCCTTAAGAACAAAGTGGGAAACATAGTACAAGGCGACATGGAAAACATTCAGATCTTCACCAAGTACTATGAACAGCTCCTACAATCTGAAGTGCCATCTGAGATGTTCAGCTATAACCAAATAGAAGAAAATCCCAACTCAGACACATCAACTGGAGAAAATGTTAGAGCATCATAAATACTTGAAGAATGTCACTTTTTTGGATAGTTATTTATTCATAAAGGATAAGATTAATCTAAAATTTTCCTATTTCCTCCTGTTCTCCTCAGTGTCAAATCATTACAAATAAAACTGTTTCCTAAACAGTACCTAATATAGTCTGTCACATATATACATTATGTTGTACCAGAGGAACTGAGGATACCACTTTATTGGTTATTTTATATTTTATTTATTATTATTTATTATATTGTTTATATATTTTATAACCAGTTTCACAAATTTTACTGTATATTGGAGAGGGTATCAGGTACAGTTATTGTTATATACACTCCTGGAAATTGAAATAAGAACACCGTGAAGTCATTGTCCCAGGAAGGGGAAACTTTATTGACACATTCCTGGGGTCAGATACATCACATGATCACAATGACAGAACCACAGGCACATAGACACAGGCAACAGAGCATGCACAATGTCGGCACTAGTACAGTGTATATCCACCTTTCGCAGCAATGCAGGCTGCTATTCTCCCATGGAGATGATCGTAGAGATGCTGGATGTAGTCCTGTGGAACGGCTTGCCATGCCATTTCCACCTGGCGCCTCAGTTGGACCAGCGTTCGTGCTGGACGTGCAGACCGCGTGAGACGACGCTTCATCCAGTCCCAAACATGCTCAATGGGGGACAGATCCGGAGATCTTGCTGGCCAGGGTAGTTGACTTACACCATCTAGAGCACGTTGGGTGGCACGGGATACATGCGGACGTGCATTGTCCTGTTGGAACAGCAAGTTCCCTTGCCGGTCTAGGAATGGTAGAACGATGGGTTCGATGACGGTTTGGATGTACCGTGCACTATTCAGTGTCCCCTCGACGATCACCAGTGGTGAACGGCCAGTGTAGGAGATCGCTCCCCACACCATGATGCCGGGTGTTGGCCCTGTGTGCCTCGGTCGTATGCAGTCCTGATTGTGGCGCTCACCTGCACGGCGCCAAACACGCATACGACCATCATTGGCACCAAGGCAGAAGCGACTCTCATCGCTGAAGACGACACGTCTCCATTCGTCCCTCCATTCACGCCTGTCGCGACACCACTGGAGGCGGGCTGCACGATGTTGGGGCGTGAGCGGAAGACGGCCTAACGGTGTGTGGGACCGTAGCCCAGCTTCATGGAGACGGTTGCGAATGGTCCTCGCCGATACCCCAGGAGCAACAGTGTCCCTAATTTGCTGGGAAGTGGCGGTGCGGTCCCCTACGGCACTGCGTAGGATCCTACGGTCTTGGCGTGCATCCGTGCGTCGCTGCGGTCCGGTCCCAGGTCGACGGGCACGTGCACCTTCCGCCGACCACTGGCGACAACATCGATGTACTGTGGAGACCTCACGCCCCACGTGTTGAGCAATTCGGCGATACGTCCACCCGGCCTCCCGCATGCCCACTATACGCCCTCGCTCAAAGTCCGTCAACTGCACATACGGTTCACGTCCACGCTGTCGCGGCATGCTACCAGTGTTAAAGACTGCGATGGAGCTCTGTATGCCACGGCAAACTGGCTGACACTGACGGCGGCAGTGCACAAATTCTGCGCAGCTAGCGCCATTCGACGGCCAACACCGCGGTTCCTCGTGTGTCCGCTGTGCCGTGCGTGTGATCATTGCTTGTACAGCCCTCTCGCAGTGTCCGGAGCAAGTATGGTGGGTCTGACACACTGGTGTCAATGTGTTCTTTTTTCCATTTCCAGGAGTGTATAATCATTAAATCAAATATCCCATACTGTAGCAATAATTTATTGAAACACAGCTTTTGCAACTATAAATGCATGGTACAGTTTTAAATATACAATACAATACACACAAGAAATGTTTAAATGAACTTTATTGCAAGTACATAAATACCTGGAAATGACTATTACTAAAATAGGACATAACTCACATGAAATCTTGCCTCATTTTTATGATTTATTCATCCTCATTAACATGGCTGAAATTTAGTCCTCATATGACTTACATGACCTACAAGTGCTTCATGTGGCAGTTAAATCTTGCTTTTCTGTTGAAGAGCTCTAATTACAGAATTTTTGTGGATAATAACACTTTGGATTATGATACAATGAAATGCTACTGTGAGCTGGCTTGCATGCCTCAGTAACGCAGTAACAATAATGAAGGTGCAGCCCATTGGGCATGGGGAGGTGGGGTAGTACTACCAGTGGAGACATCTGACCAACTTGTGGTTTCTGAGGAGGGGTAGAAGCATTTCCGTATTTGCAAGGGCGACAGACTAGTTGATTGATGATGATTTTTTTGTAACATCCATCATGATCTTGCTGTGTTGCTACTTTGAACAGCTGAAAGAAAGTTGAAATTACTGTACTGTAATTATATTTCCTAAGGACATGCAGCTCTCTTGTATCTTGATTATTATGACATGCTCTTTGGTAAAATATTCTGGATATAAAAGAGCCACCATTTGTACCTCTAAGTGGGGATTACTTAGAAGGATGTTGTTACCGATCAATAAAACTGGAATTTTATAGATAAGAGGGTGTAATGTTAGATTACTCAATAAGGTAGATAGATTAGTGAATTTGAAAAGAGAAATGGTTAGATAAAGAAACTAAAAACTTGCAGGGATATAGGAAGTTAAAGAGAAGGAGCCTGCATAACCTGAGATAACTGGTGGTTGTTAAGAGTTTCAGAGACAGCAGTAGGAAATGATTGACTGATATTGGAGAAAGGAATACAATAAAAGATGAATCAGTAGCTTTGAGAGTTAAAATAGTGAAAGAAATAGAGAATCTAATAGGCAAAAAGGCAAGGCCCAGTATAAATCTTGAATGGAATACAACAGAACACAAATCAGTAGCTCTGAGAGCTGAAATAGTGAAGGCAATGGAGGATGTAATACATAGAAAAGCAAGGCCCAGTAGAAATCTTTAGATAAGACATATAAACTTGAAATACAAAAGACTGAAAGTGCATCACTTTTGTGGCATAATCAAAACTAGCATTAACAGTTTAATCTAAACAGACTAAAATTAAACAAGGTTAAGACAAAAATGGTACATTTTATGAAATAAGCAAAATGATACGATTTTCAAGTTACCCACAAAAATCAGGAGATTAAGGAAAGAAATTGTGCCACTTCACTGCAAACATAATTGGGAACAAAAACATGTGACGGTCATCACATATATTTATCATTAATAAATTGAACAACATTAAATATTTGGGAATATGTGAAACTACTCATATGGTTTAACAGCTCATATTTGATAAATGCATGGCTTTCTGTGTGGTATAACCAAGATAATACTTATATAGTACCACCCAGCCCAAGTTTTCCTGAAAATCAGATATGAGAACTTGACCTCTCTATATATGCACACATCCTACCACTTGTGACGAAGCAAGCTGGGATAATTTTAATTCCCCTCCTGTTTTGCCATCTGCCTCCTTAAATTCATTTGTTACTTTTAACCGTTTGCCATTAGCATACATGAGTAAAATCTGCATTTTCATAAAAGAGAAAGGTTGGCCCTTAGTTTTAAAGAATATAACACCAGATCTAATTTTGTGCTTAGTTTCGTGTATGTAACTGATTTTCAAATTTATTTGGACGATTCCCAGTTGGCATCATTCATGACAGGGCAAAATCAGTAATTGTTTCATAACTGAAATTCTGTTGTTGACATATAAATAAATATATATTCTGTAATAATTATAAACGTTTGGAAGACAAAATGCTAGTAATCTTAAAGTATTTATTTGGCTCTATTCGAAAACATGTTAGCAAGGACAGCCCTTAATTAATTCCAAAGTAATTAACAGTTTTGTCAAAAGTATTGTTTGCATAATGATATTTGTTAAGGTCATCATTTAAACAAATAATTCAGCCTAAACCTTGCAGTAGAAGAAAGTGTGAAAAGGAACAAACTTTTAGATGTATTCAGTTAATTTGATGAGTTAAGTTTTAATTGCAATTTCTGTAAATTTAACTTCAGACAATCTGTAGTTTCTGCCCCTGTTATTGTGAGGATACATAAGGGCCCGATTTTTGGTCATGAGACAGTCAGTTCATGGCCGTGTTTCAGATGAGAAACCTGTGTTGGTTAGATCAACAACAGTGCTTCAAATTAACTTTGGAATAAGTGTTAAACAATTAGGCCATGTGTAAAAACAATGTCAGTGTCTGCTCCATATGTACCTGTCTATTATCAAGAACTGTGACCTTTGTGCTTAGGCTTTTACTGCTTGTTGATGTTCAACAAGAAACCATTGTAGCAGTATGTGGAGGTTTGCCTGCAAACTATTAATGAGGCTTATGGAAAGTTTAAACAATAGTGCACTGGCCATATAAATGTGTATATGGGGGGTTGTGAAAAGTGAAAGTAAAAGACAGTGAAACGCAAATGTGCATCTGTCAGATACATCATTTAAATTAGGCAGTGTTGTAATTCCACTCCTATTTTTTCAGCCAGTACGTCGACACCGAGGAAAACAAACGAAGAAACAAAGTAGGCAAACCGCTACAAACTTTCCTGGACTTAATCTCCAAAAGTCTGATGTCACCCTCCTTCCTTCCCACATTGATGTTGGAATTTGATCTTACCTAATTTTTGTTTATGTAGTTGTTTATTCTTCACCCACATAAGTATTCCCCTCTTTCATTTATTTGTGTTTTCCAGTCTGACATATTTTTCCTTTTTTATTTCTTTTCCCTTTTCTCAATTTATTATTTGTTTTTTTTATTCAGTCACTCATCCAAATTTTCACTTTTTCTTCCTATTCTAAACTCTCCATACTCCACCCTATGTCATCTGTGCTATCATCTCTAAATTGTAGACTCATGCTCATAAAGTAAGGATAATGCTGATACAAGGTGAAACAATGCTCTGGTGGGCAGTTAGCGGATTTAAACCACCTCGGGGTATGACCATGCGGTGCATTTGACCTGCACCGTCGTCGCACGGGGGCGCTGGCAGCAGTCCACATACGCAGAAGTGTGTTGGTGCATGTCAGAGTACAGTGCAGCAAGTATGTGTGGAGATGTTTCCAGATGTGCTAATGGTGACGGTGTTGAAAAGGGCTCAAAGAACACATATTGATGACGTTATGAGAGGCTGAATACTAGGCCGACTGGATGCTGATCAAACACAGCCGGTCATACCATGGGCCCTCCGTGTGCCATGAAGTGTGATCTCAAGATTATGGCAATGCTTCCAGCAGACAGGAAACGTGTCCAGGCGCTACAGTACAGCACGTCCACAGTGTACAACACCACAAGAAAACTGATTTCTCAGCATCAGTGTCCGCAGATGGCCACTGAAGGTAGCCTTGTTCATGACCTTACCGCAGCCACTGGAACAGTTGTCTCTAGACACACAGTCTACAGATGACTGAACAGACATGGTTTATTCACCAGGAGAACTGCAATGTGCATTCCACTGTCGCCTGGTCACAGGAGAGCCCATAAAGCCTGGTGTCAAGAACATGGCATATGGTCATTGGAACAGTGGTCCCAGGTTATGTTCACGGTTGAGTCCAGGTATAGTCTGAACAGTGATTCTCGCCGGGTTTTCATCTGGCGTGAACCAGGAACCAGATACCAACCCCTTAATGTCCTTGAAAGGGACCTGTATGGAGGTCGTGGTTTGATAGTGTGGGGTGGGATTATGATTGGTGTGCGTACACTCCTGGATGTCTTTGACAGAGGAACTGTAACAGGTGAAGTGCATCATGACGTCATTTTGCACCAGTATGTCCACCTTTTCAGGGGTGCAGTGGGTCCCACCTTCCTCCTGATGGATGATAGCGCACGGCCCCACTGAGCTGCCATCGTGAAGGAGTACCTTGAAACTGAAGATATCAGGCGAATGGAGTGGCCTGCCTATTTTCCAGACCTAAACCCCATCAAGCACATCTGGAATGCTCTCAGTCAACGTATAGCTGCACATCTTCTAACCTCTAGGACACTTCAGGAGGTCCAACATGCACTGGTGCAAGAATGGGAGGCTATACCCCAACAGCTGTTCAACCACCTGATCCAGAGTATGCCAACCCTTTGTGTGGCCTGTGTATGTGTGCGTGGTGATGATATCCCATATTGATGTTGGGGTTACAGGCGCAGGAAACAGTGGCGTTTTGTAGCACATGTGTTTTGGGATGGTTTTCTCAACTTATCACCAATACTGTGGACTTACAGATCTGTGTTGTGTGTGTTTCCTATGTGCCTAGGCTATTAGTGCCATTTTTGTGTAGTGCCATGTTGTGTGGCACCACATTCTGCAGTTATCCTTAATTTATGAGCATGAGTGTAGTTGGCACCCTAATGCACTGTCTTTGTGTCTGGTGCTACTGGAGCCTATAATTTGTTTTATGCTAGAGTGTAGAATGGAAGGCAAATACTTGTCAAGGTCCCAAAATAAGGTAATGGGTTTGTCATCCTAAAAGAGCATTGTCGCAAAAGAGTTCATGGAATAAATTTTTAAATTGAATTGACAGTGTTTCAGTGAATGTGAAAGAATGAAGTGTTACTACAGCTTCATCAGTTGATAATGCTGAAGAAATAGCTAATAATAATGTTACTGTGGAAGGAACCAGAGCAAGCCAAGATCTCCAAGAAAAACGAAAATCATCCAAGAAAATTAATGACTTTCAAGTTGTTGATGATCTTATAAATCCAGGAACCTGGCCAGATATTATAAATGATAATTTTAGGATAAGAGCAATTAATGAAGGTCTGCAAGACATTAATGAAGAACAGATCACATCTCCTGTGGATGATGAGACAAGAAGGCATTTTACTATTTTTGATTGCTTCCACCATCTTTCAAATGTGACAAAGTTAAGCAAAAGTGGCCTGTATATTGTCACACAATAGATGCTGTGTATTACTTTTGTTGAAGTTGTCCAATTCTAGTTCTGGCGTTATCACAAGAAATGTTTTAAGAGACTGGCAAAACTTGTGATAAGTTCTCTGTAAGCATGATCTGTCCTGCAATCATGTTACTGAAATGTGCAAGTGGAAAGAAATTTTGCAGAGAATAAAAACTCAAAATTAATTGATCAGGCAACTCAAGATCAAATTGTCAGGAGGAAAAGAGGTGGAGTTTGGTTCTCTTAAGGTTATTTTCCATAGTATGCTTCCTTGCCAAAATAAATCTTTTATTAAGTGACCATAAAATATTGGTAAATCCAGGTAACAGAAACTTTTTAGGGCAATTAGAATTAATGGCCAAGTTTGATCCTGTATTAAATGATCATGTTAATCATATAGCTAAACCTGGTAGGTTGGTTACTTACTTAAAGAAGGACATGCAAAATGAAGTCATTACCATAATTTCTGATGAGATTTCATCTATCATGAAAGATACCATACTCAAAACCAAATATTATTCAATAATAGTGGACTTTACACCATATTTAAGTCACAAGGAACACTTAAGCATGGTTTTAGAGACTGTTAGATCTGTTTTCCAATTGTTGCAATTGAAGAATTTTTTTGTTTCTCTCTTTCTTTTTTGAAATGAGTGACACTACTGGAAAAGTTCTTACAGGATTGTTATATCAGATACTATATAACCTTGCCATACTGCTTGCAGACTGTAGGGAACAATCTTAACAATGGGAGTAACATGAGGGGGAAGAAGAGTGATGCTTAACCTCATATCACTGAAGAAAATCCAAGGGCTCATTATATCCCTTGATGTACTCTTAGCTTGAACATAGTTGTTGATGATGCAGTTAATTCATCTATAATTGCGCTACTTTTGTTGGTGCAGTTCAAAGATTGTTCACATTATTTCCTGCCTCTGTGAAGTGCTGGGAAGCACTCAAGAATCAGATAAACCTGACTCTGAACCCACTGTGTGATACCAGATGGGAGGCCAGGATTGAAAGTGTTCAGGTTGTAAGATCTGGGCTTAATGATACAAGGCTTGCATTAACATTGTGGTATTGCATAATGTTCTTTGCCATGTCAAGAGAGCCAATAAAGCAGTTCAGCAAGAAGGTATGCAATTAGACACTACAATACAATGAATAAAATCAATATTTAGTGTTACTGAAGAATACAGAGACAATTGTTTAGAAAAAGCTAAGAGAAAGTAAAAGAATTGGGTGCATGTTTAGGAAATGTTGCTGAGTTAACAGAATTGAGATCTGCAACTATTAAAATGTAGTTTTCTTATGAAAGTAAGGATGAACCCCTTCCAGGGTAAGAGAAATGTTTAAGGGTAAACTTCTTCTCTGATGCGGCAGACACCAATATGATGTCTTTGAAGGAAAGGTTTCAGCAGCTCAGTAACTGCTGTGGTGTCTTCAGTGTAATTTTTGACATTAAGAGTCTGTTAACAAAGAAATACAATTTCGAAATAATTATGAAAAATCCGCCTCGATTGCACAAATTACCTGGTGTTTACCTAGGTTTCAGTGTGGGTAACCACGCCTTCTTCAGAACAAATATAAAACAGCTTGCCTAAATAGGTATAGTCAAAGGCTAAAATCAATACCTACAGCTGCAAGATCCCATAAATTTTTTTACAAATACACAGTCCAAATGTACCAAGTCAATAATATTACTTATCTCAACCCTGTGTGTGCTGCCTCGCCCCAGCCGACATACGATGGTCACAGGCTCTCCACTCCAAGTTTGATGGTGGATCCAAGATGGCGGAAATAGCTTAGGCAACATCGCAGTGACATCATGGCGGGAAGTTCAAATTTTGGCAGAAAAATAGGTCAATTTCGCTACCTCCACTAACATAACTCCACCCCCCTCCCCTCCTAACTACCGTCCCTACTACCCTAACCCTCCCTCATTTGGAAATTGGTGGGAAAAGCACTCAGTCTGTGCTGGGCTGCCAGATAGGATGGACGTAAATCTTTATTTTGTGAGCATTGTTTATTTAAACAAGCCCCTCTGCTCTACCCTCCCCTCGCCATCTGTAAACTGGAGGGTGAAGGACTGAGTCTGTGCGGGGCAGCTGAATAGACTTCATGAAAGTCTTTAATTTGTATGCATTGTTTAATCAAACAGTTTGAGTTGTTATGGGCAGTAGCTCCATCCAGTGTGTTCACCTTGAGGTATGGAGTCCAACTAACTTAGTCCACAACACCACCAGCACAGGGTACTGTCAGTCCTCCCCCTCTCCTCTCCGGTGATATAGTCCAAGATGACTGTCTAGGGAAAATGGCGAGAAAAGGACTCAGTCTGTGTCTAGCTGGTGGTCTGGGAGGATGGACGTAATTGTTTACTGTGTTTACTATGTGTACAATGGATGAGATGTCTGTGCTGGATAAGGAGGAGTTTAGCAAGGATATTAGTATTAATCATGCAGCTGAGGACTGTGTCAATAGCCACCTGTACAATGTTTGGAAACCACTGATATTTGATGAATTTATGAAGAAGGCGAATACATTTCATCAAATAATAAAGATGCAGTAGGATGGGGTTAAGTTACACTTCACAACTCATGCTGACAAATGTGTGTAATGTAACTGTAGATCATTATATAAAAGTACAGTCAACTCTCAAGCACAAGAGGCAAAACGTTCACCCCAGAGCCTTCGCATCCACTGGAAGAGAGCCCACTTGCTGGGATGCCATGTGGTAGTCGCAGGGGCAGTCATGTGCACTAAGCAGGAAATACCTGTAGCCTTCCTCCTTCCCAACCCCGGCACATGGATACCCCTTGTCGTTCTACACAAACTGCTGGTGTTTAGGCAATGAGCGGAGTATTGTCAAATATATACCTTGAAGATGTTACAGGAACTAAGTGTACCACTGCACAAAGAGAGAGAGAGAGAGAGAGAGAGAGAGAGAGAGAGAGTGTGTGTGTGTGTGAGAGAGAGAGAGAGAGAGAGAGAGAGAGAGAGAGAGAGAGAGAGAGAGGGCTTTGTAGACGATGCACGAATATTTAAACAATTTACGATGTAATTACATGTTTTATTTGGATGAATATCAGCACCACCACACTTGACTCTAAAGTGACATCAAGGCGGGAATTCAAATTTTGGCGGGAAAATTGGTCAATTGGGCTACCTCCACTAACATAACTCCATTCCCCTCCCCTCCCACCTACCGTCGCCTAACCCTCCCTCATTGGGAAGACACAGACTAAAAGAAAAAGATTGCAGCACACTTCTGAAACAGCCCCTGAGACACTTCGTGAGCTATTGTGCGAAATATCCTTGTCTCTGAGCACAAGCTACTTCAGGAGTTACTAAATCCAATTGAATATGTCTCTAAATGCACTTTCAAAAAGATCGCTGCACAGTCATTCACCTCAGTTTTGCGGTGTATACTGCCGCCCTTGAATACTGATTCCAAAAATATCGTGGCATACTTGTGAAACCACCCCTGAGACTCTACACGCGCTTTTTCGGTAAACAGATCCCGAAACCGATATCAGCTGCAGTATCTGATTTTACACCCCAAAATGATGATACACTCCTGGAAATTGAAATAAGAACACCGTGAATTCATTGTCCCAGGAAGGGGAAACTTTATTGACACATTCCTGGGGTCAGATACATCACATGATCACACTGACAAAACCACAGGCACATAGACACAGGCAACAGAGCATGCACAATGTCGGCACTAGTACAGTGTATATCCACCTTTCGCAGCAATGCAGGCTGCTATTCTCCCATGGAGACGATCGTAGAGATGCTGGATGTAGTCCTGTGGAACGGCTTGCCATGCCATTTCCACCTGGCGCCTCAGTTGGACCAGCGTTCGTGCTGGACGTGCAGACCGCGTGAGACGACGCTTCATCCAGTCCCAAACATGCTCAATGGGGGACAGATCCGGAGATCTTGCTGGCCAGGGTAGTTGACTTACACCTTCTAGAGCACGTTGGGTGGCACGCGATACATGCGGACGTGCATTGTCCTGTTGGAACAGCAAGTTCCCTTGCCGGTCTAGGAATGGTAGAACGATGGGTTCGATGACGGTTTGGATGTACCGTGCACTATTCAGTGTCCCCTCGACGATCACCAGTGGTGTACGGCCAGTGTAGGAGATCGCTCCCCACACCATGATGGCGGGTGTTGGCCCTGTGTGCCTCGGTCGTATGCAGTCCTGATTGTGGCGCTCACCTGCACGGCGCCAAACACGCATACGACCATCATTGGCACCAAGGCAGAAGCGACTCTCATCGCTGAAGACGACACGTCTCCATTCGTCCCTCCATTCACGCCTGTCGCGACACCACTGGAGGCGGGCTGCACGATGTTGGGGCGTGAGCGGAAGACGGCCTAACGGTGTGCGGGACCGTAGCCCAGCTTCATGGAGACGGTTGCGAATGGTCCTCGCCGATACCCCAGGAGCAACAGTGTCCCTAATTTGCTGGGAAGTGGCGGTGCGGTCCCCTACGGCACTGCGTAGGATCCTACGGCCTTGGCGTGCATCCGTGCGTCGCTGCGGTCCGGTCCCAGGTCGACGGGCACGTGCACCTTCCGCCGACCACTGGCGACAACATCGATGTACTGTGGAGACCTCACGCCCCACGTGTTGAGCAATTCGGCGGTACGTCCACCCGGCCTCCCGCATGCCCACTATACGCCCTCGCTCAAAGTCCGTCAACTGCACATACGGTTCACGTCCACGCTGTCGCGGCATGCTACCAGTGTTAAAGACTGCGATGGAGCTCCGTATGCCACGGCAAACTGGCTGACACTGACGGCGGCGGTGCACAAATGCTGCGCAGCTAGCGCCATTCGACAGCCAACACCGCGGTTCCTGGTGTGTCCGCTGTGCCGTGCGTGTGATCATTGCTTGTACAGCCCTCTCGCAGTGTCCGGAGCAAGTATGGTGGGTCTGACACACTGGTGTCAATGTGTTCGTTTTTCCATTTCCAGGAGTGTATTTGGAAGTCTAAATAAATATCTCTGTAACTCTAAACAGGAAGCTCACAACTTTTCGAGTTTTAGCTGCTTGTATGAAGGCACTTCCAGAAAGAGAAAAATTTCTGAGGCCTACAGCTGGTGTGGGGTTCATCACTTTTCTGAAACAGTGAGAGCGCTTATTTTATATTTGCTGCTGCTGGAGTAAGGGACGTTATTTACCTTACTTCTCAAAGCATTCACTGCTGTCTAAGCACAGACAGGAAAACCAGAACAATTACACAAAGAGAATTCGAAGCACTGTCCTATCGATGAGAAAAATTGCTGGAATTTTCGGTGAATTTTCGATGTCCTACAGCTGCTGGTCTGGAGATGCTCTAAAGCCACAATGATGGCTGAGGGACAGCATCCCACTTGACTAAACCAGAGAAGTATGGTCTGCTTGGATTTGTCTCTGAACACTCGAATAAAGAAGCCATCACGTGACTCTCAGATGTCACAGAACTTTCCGTAGATACCTCGCCATGTATTGTTAGAACCAGTCTGTAGAGGCTCCGATGCCGCAAACAAAGGAAGTCTTGTGACACTCTGACGTCCTGGAACTTCTTGTGAATTAATCATTCTCATTGGTTCTTACTGAGTTTACCCGACAAACTGCTGCTGCTATTGTGGGAGCACTGCAGACAGAGAAATTAAGAGACCTTCAGTGGCAAAACTATTTTGTACAGATCGAAAATAAACATACAGCAGTCATATTGCACGGACAGTCCAACACTGAATAAGTGGTCTACAGATCATAAAATAGGGAAACTATCGCCCAACCAGGATATATCGTCACATACCATATCGATGTAGTAAACACAGTTCATATCCTGCACCATATAAAATCATCACTTCTGCATCCTGCATATAAATATTGGCCACCAGACACTCGTAAATATTCCGTGAAGACAGAAAAATAAAAAAAGACATCAGCACATGCACCTTATATGGTCTTCGCAGCACTATATACTTCCAGCGATGTCGGTCGGTCATCCTCCATGGCCAAAAGTCACTAGTCAACTGCCCTCACACATGCTGCCCTGATGCGCCATCAGAGTAGCTCTCAGTGGACTGCAGCCACTCTCCGAACTTGTGTACAAAAGCTGGTCTGGTTCTCCTCGGCACAAAAGTGTTACTGTTCCTGGCCCCGACCTGCTTGCTTGCTTGCTGCCATGCTTTGTGCAGTTTTCTACAGACTCTGGATACAAGAATGCAGCGACAGGTATACGATGTTTTCGAACTGGAGCAAAAAGTTGATGGTGACCCTCCCTCTCCTCCTTGAACGCTCAAGATAGGATTGAAAAATTTAAAAGAAAATCTATTTTTCCAAAATAGGTTCACTTTGCAATGGATATGTTTTTGAAGAGTTTGAGATATAAAAAATACATGTTAAAGGGATTGTAAGACATGTTATTTGGTCTGAGGTGTGCCGAAGTGCTGTGCCACGCCTCTTCACACAGCATTCTTCTATAGCATATCACTGTATTTCGCCGTGTGGAATTCAAACACGTATATTTTGTAATGAAAGCCATCAAACCTACATTCAGGACAGTGGAAATTAAAATGTTCTGTGGTGCCTCTCCTGGTCCCAGGCGGCTGGTGTGTCATCCTGCCTCCATTACAGAGAAGTCACAATTAATAATGAATGGGATTATTTGTAACCAGGAGAGTAAGAGCTATTCACAAAATTTGCACTCGCGTTACCTATTAGCTAATAACTTTGTCTTTTGTGTGACATAAAATTAAATACAGGAAACACAATCAGTAACTAGGAACTTATCTCGTCTGCGAAGCTCTTTACGTGAAAACTCGAAAAATTAGAGTAAACTGGTAGTTACACTCGTATTTTTTAAAATCAATACTGATGTCAATGATATAACAGATTACAAATCATCCTTCTACTTTACAAAGTCAACTAAGGTGTTTCTCATGTGTAGAGAACCAGTAAACGTCTCTTCCACCTGTCTTTCACCATCCAGATGCACACAACACACACCACAATCGATCTTCTTTCAACCAAATAAAGACGGGAAATAGCGTATGTATATGCAATCAACTGGTCAATCTACGTGAGGGGGAATAATAGTCCAGCACAAACAAACGTCCATATTGATCTTCCCAAATTTCCACAGAAAAAACATGCGATCACGAAGGCTGCCCAACACATATTGAGTATTAGTTAGCTATTCAGCCACCTAGAGGGCGACACGGTTTGGTCAGCTACAAGGGGCCCCCGTCAATACCCGCTCCCCACACCCGGGTCAGAATCGCCCTAGGAAACCAGCCACACATACTTTATCATTGTACTTACAATTGACCTCAATCCGACGACATCCATGTCAAATTCGTACGTCCCATTACTTCACGACATAGACATTTTCTTTGCACATGGCGGAACACTGGATACGGTACATATACACTCCTGGAAATGGAAAAAAGAACACATTGACACCGGTGTGTCAGACCCACCATACTTGCTCCGGACACTGCGAGAGGGCTGTACAAGCAATGATCACACGCACGGCACAGCGGACACACCAGGAACCGCGGTGTTGGCCGTCGAATGGCGCTAGCTGCGCAGCATTTGTGCACCGCCGCCGTCAGTGTCAGCCAGTTTGCCGTGGCATACGGAGCTCCATCGCAGTCTTTAACACTGGTAGCATGCCGCGACAGCGTGGACGTGAACCGTATGTGCAGTTGACGGACTTTGAGCGAGGGCGTATA
Source organism: Schistocerca nitens (assembly GCF_023898315.1). Lineage (NCBI taxonomy): Eukaryota > Metazoa > Arthropoda > Insecta > Orthoptera > Acrididae > Schistocerca > Schistocerca nitens. The sequence goes on along the minus strand of NC_064616.1, from coordinate 534,804,783 downwards.
GTGGGCATGCGGGAGGCCGGGTGGACGTACCGCCGAATTGCTCAACACGTGGGGCGTGAGGTCTCCACAGTACATCGATGTTGTCGCCAGTGGTCGGCGGAAGGTGCACGTGCCCGTCGACCTGGGACCGGACCGCAGCGACGCACGGATGCACGCCAAGACCGTAGGATCCTACGCAGTGCCGTAGGGGACCGCACCGCCACTTCCCAGCAAATTAGGGACACTGTTGCTCCTGGGGTATCGGCGAGGACCATTCGCAACCGTCTCCATGAAGCTGGGCTACGGTCCCGCACACCGTTAGGCCGTCTTCCGCTCACGCCCCAACATCGTGCAGCCCGCCTCCAGTGGTGTCGCGACAGGCGTGAATGGAGGGACGAATGGAGACGTGTCGTCTTCAGCGATGAGAGTCGCTTCTGCCTTGGTGCCAATGATGGTCGTATGCGTGTTTGGCGCCGTGCAGGTGAGCGCCACAATCAGGACTGCATACGACCGAGGCACACAGGGCCAACACCCGCCATCATGGTGTGGGGAGCGATCTCCTACACTGGCCGTACACCACTGGTGATCGTCGAGGGGACACTGAATAGTGCACGGTACATCCAAACCGTCATCGAACCCATCGTTCTACCATTCCTAGACCGGCAAGGGAACTTGCTGTTCCAACAGGACAATGCACGTCCGCATGTATCCCGTGCCACCCAACGTGCTCTAGAAGGTGTAAGTCAACTACCCTGGCCAGCAAGATCTCCGGATCTGTCCCCCATTGAGCATGTTTGGGACTGGATGAAGCGTCGTCTCACGAGGTCTGCACGTCCAGCACGAACGCTGGTCCAACTGAGGCGCCAGGTGGAAATGGCATGGCAAGCCGTTCCACAGGACTACATCCAGCATCTCTACGATCGTCTCCATGGGAGAATAGCAGCCTGCATTGCTGCGAAAGGTGGATATACACTGTACTAGTGCCGACATTGTGCATGCTCTGTTGCCTGTGTCTATGTGCCTGTGGTTCTGTCAGTGTGATCATGTGATGTATCTGACCCCAGGAATGTGTCAATAAAGTTTCCCCTTCCTGGGACAATAAATTCACGGTGTTCTTATTTCAATTTCCAGGAGTGTACTTTATAAGCCAGCAGATCATGGCGAATCTATCACACAACCCCTGCTAAGTAAAGTTCTTCACCAATATCTGAATGCTGATGACACCAAACAATACTGAGCAAAAATCCACAATGGATGAACAGTCTCATTTGTTTTTCTTGCGAGTAGTACCACTGTGTCTTAGGAAGAGACACGTAATCATCTTATAAATGACCAGCTATTAAAAAAACTCAATCGCAACGGCTGTTACTGTCGTCCTGCATAAAAAGCGGTCTTGGTCCTACCAGTGCACACAAGTACCGCTAATGATATCCATGTCAAAAATTCTACAAGCTTTATACATTGAGGTATGGTACTGCCTCTGAAGGAGGTGGTCTGTCACACAAGTACTGTGGCATTGAATGTTGGGACCTCCTGCTTTCATGGCAGACGCTCTATCCATATGAGGCATCGAGGGCACAGAGGATAGTGTCCCTGCAGGGACTTATCCCTTGCACGCTCCCCATGAGACCCACATTCCCAACATGTACAAACCACTAAATACGTAGTGCGCCTAAAACATGTTTGCTCATCACACTCATTACTCGTGGCAGATTACAGTATTAACAGACCGAAAGTGTGGTTGAACATCACCGTCAGTGTAAGCTCGTAATTAAATCAAGAAATTCAGAAAGTAATTTGGCTAAGTAATATGTCGTATGAACCCGGTATTTGCAACAAACTCATGCAGTCGCTAGGTATGTCTCCAGTATTTGTAGCACATTCTCTCTTGATGCCATGTCAAAGGTTCTGCAATATATCCACTGCGTTACAGGCGCTGGAGGATGATGGTTGACTGAGAAGGGTCACATACAGTAGATGGTGTATATGTGACGAATCCTTAAAAAAATACAACGTTAGACTGAGTTCTTAATAAATTTACAATATACACTGGCTTTTCAGATCTAGAGTGTTAACCTTTCTGGTAGAAAGACAGTGTGCAATTTAGAATCAAATTTTTGGATTCAACCACATAACTGCGTTGGATCCTACGCAGATGTCTTTCAATGATTACATCCACTGGTTAATCATATTTGTGGCACTCTCATGTCCCGAAACGAGTTACCCCTTTCGACCCTGTCTGCTTCAGGACCGTCCTTTTTACCAATCGGTGGAAATGGGATCACGTTGTCGTAGCCCCACCAGCTGTGTATAGTGTGTAAGGCCACCGCCCAGCGAAGCTTTCTCCTGCAATACAAGATAGCAGAAAAGAGAGTACCTACAGTTACAGGAACTGGGCAAAGGATGAGGTTTTTCCTACTGCATTACGATATGTCTCGAAACTAAATACGGATACTGCAATCCAAAGGAGATCTGCGTACCTCAGGCTGCATTCATGTCTGTTGACCCATACATCCTCCCTATCATCCTTCGTTTCAACCATCCAAAAGAGAAAACAACTAAAAACTATAAAACTCTGCTAACATCATCCAACAGAGAACTCGATAAGATTTTTACCGTGTCCCTGCCTTCCTATATACATATATCTAAAACAAATACTGTCAGTGTGTTGGTGCTGAGCATATGTGGCGACCGTACTACATATACAGGCGAAATGATAATTAAATCGACACCCTAGCTGCAAACAGCCGTTGATATACATCATTGGGGACATGTTGAAAATTTATGACCGGATCGGGACTCGAACCTGGGACCTCCTGCTTTCATGGCAGACGCTCTATCCATCTGAGGCATCGAGGGCACAGAGGATAGTGTCCCTGCAGGGACTTATCCCTTGCACGCTCCCCATGAGACCCACATTCCCAACATGTACAAGCCACTAAATTCGTAGTGCGCCTAAAACATGTTTGCTCATCACACTAATTACTCGTCGCAGATTACTCTACCAAGTCCCGTACGAGTTGGGGCATAGCATGTGCGTTTGCACAAGAAGGTCAATGGCCGGGTATCCATATTTTAACTATATATGAAGGTAGTATTTGTTCCCTAAAGAACAGATACCATTGATCTGGTATTTCAGAACAGATACCATTGATCTGGTATTTCGGGAACTGATACCACCTTCATTTATAGTTAAAATATGGCTACCCATCCATTGACCTTGTGCGAACGCACACACTATGCTCCAACTCGTACGGGACTTTGTAGATTAATCTGCCACGAGTAATGAGTGTGATGGGCAAACATCTATTAGGCACACTACGAATGTAGAGGTGTGGACATGTTAGGAATGAGGGTCTCACGGGGAGCGTGCAAGGGACAAGTCCCTGCAGGCGCACTATCCTCTGTGCCCTCGGTACCTCAGATAGAGCGTCTGCCATGTAAGCAGGAGATCCCGGGTTCGAGTCCTGGACGGGGCACACATTTTCAACATGTACCCAATGATGTATATCAATGCCTGTTTTCAGCTAGGGTGTTGATTTAATTATCATTTCATTCTAGAGAAGCTGCACGGTCATCAATGTTATCTGTTCTTTCGGGAACAGATACTACCTTCATATATAGTTAAAATGTACAGGTATTGATTTACTGGAGAAAGTGACCAGTGATGCATGTCACCTACACAAACCAGTGTAAAGTTTCATTGCCTGTGCTGTAGGAGGACCATACCCCACTGACTATCAGTCGCAAGAGAGGGTTTGTTGTTTGATGCATTGTTTTTTCTGCTTTAAAACATCCAAGAAGTGCATGACTACAGCTTTATATGCCGCCATATACTTTTTTTTTCCATCATGACTTTGAGGTCTGTGTCAGTTTCTAAACTGCCATTAACATATTTTGATGCAATGGCTCTCACAGAAAACTGGACATCAAACAGTGTAAAGTATGCTGCTGCTCCTAAAACACAAAGGATGATGATTGAAATAAAAGACAATCACAACATATTGAAACTGGAAGGCTTTTGTGATATTTTGGCACATTTCCAAAGAGCTGTCCGAAGGTGATTCATGACCTCTACATTTAAACTCAGTGACAGCGTAGCAGATGGCTCGGTGTTCTGTTTTGACTGATTCCTCATATTGCGGTTATGTACGTGATTACTGTTTTGGTGCTAGCCATCCCCAGAAGGTGTTGCCCCTCCAACAAGAGTCTTTCTCCATCTCAAACAAGTGATGTCAGTCAATCGTTATGACAGAGGAAATGGTAAAGACTCTGTCAGTGTACTGTAATAAGTGTCAAAGTCAACAGTGCGATCAATTTTAGCAATTTTACCAGTTTCTCCTCTGTAATTTCAATGCCAACCAATGACACGGCAGCATGCTTCCCAGTTTCTGTATCATTCCTAAACCCTCCTTCACCACTTTGCGAGTACCATTGTGAATGTAGATTGATGACTGTGCAGTACATCCATTCATTGTTAATTCTTGAACATACGAGGGCGGTTCAGAAAGTAACCTCCGATTGGTCACAGTGCGGGTTGTGGGGGGAGTAGCGACGCCATCTGTGCGTTCACGCACTCAACAGGTCAGTCGGCATCAAGCCGTGGTCGAGTGAACGTCGTACCTGCGCTAGTTTAGTTTTTGTGGCAGTTTGAAATGTGTGCTGCAATAGAAAACCCCGCCAAATGTGAAGTGCGTGCTGTCATAAGGTTTTTTACAGCCAAAGGATATTCTGCAGCAGCTATTCATCGTGAGCTTTGTGCCGTGTACGGACCAAGAGTTATGAGTGAAGGAGTTGTCCGTGAATGGGTACGTTTATTTAAAAGTGGACGAGAAAACGTTCATGATGAAGAGAGGAGTGGTAGACCATCATTGGTGACTGACGAACTCGTTCAGACAGTTGATGCAAAAGTTCGTGAAAATCGACGTTTCTCAATGTCGGAGTTGTCTACTGGTTTTCCACAGATTTCTAAGACTCTTGTACGAGATAGTGACAGCAAGATTGGCTCCAGGCACAAGCGGGTGATTTTTATGCAGAAGGAATTTCAAAGCTTGTGAAGAGATACGATAAGTGCCTCAATCACTATGGAGACTATGTAGAAAAATAGTGCAAAGATGTAGTTGTAAGATGTATATATTAAAATATTTTTATTTAACTTGGTGTATTTTTTTAAATCAACCGGAGGTTACTTTCTGAACGGCCCTCGTATATATGGTTACGATTGTCCGTCTTGCCCTATGTGGATGGGAGTCACAGAGTATTCAAAGATATCCTCGCTTTGTCTTTGACCAACTGTCCCTGCAACACTGTCACCGATTTAATCTGTAAACTGCTGTTCTGCACCAATCTTACTCATGGCATCCATCCAAGTGCACAAAATCTCTCCAGTTGCATGCATGTTGAGGAAGTTAGCACTCCTTATTGGTGTATAGTAGATACGAAAGTCTTGTGATGATATAAAGGAAGGTTGAAGAGAAGAAAAAGTGTTGTTGTATGCTTGATGGAGCTCCAGATGGAAGGGGTTTGAAGCATTTTATGTAAATGAACTGCGCTGTCAGTTCTAAAGTATTGTGCTAGTGTCTGGGGTCAGTGCCAAGAAGGAATTGGTAAGAGAGAATTGATCATAGAATATTAGTACATGCACTCTGATCTTGGGCATAAACGTCCAATATCTGCCATACACCCACTCTGCAAGTTTTCTAGTCCACTCGCTATGATGACAAAGATAAGACTACTTGTTTAAAATAGAGTCTTTGTGTGACATGCATAATATAGCTTTCTAGAAGTGTATAGCGCCCACTGTTCATATCCGGTCATAGCACAGAAGTTATACTATACTTGCATTAGTCCTAAATAACATGATCATTAGTAACTGAGAATGCCTCTTACAAGGAAACAGACTAAAGTGTAGCAGGGGTGTTTGACACGTGAAATAACATTTCATGCTGCCACTGAGTCCATAAACAGAACATCTGTCAAGCAGATGTATACATGGGGATTGCAGTACCTCACAAACACCTCTCACTAACTTTGAAACGCCATAGTTATGAAATTAAAGACTCGATTTTATTCCCCAAGATGCAGCAGGGGACTGGAGTACATTGCATAAATCTTGGTTCTTCCAGAGGAGGGTGCTGAAATAGGATGGTCATGTTTCATCATCACACATGAGTAGTAGGAAGTCCTCTGATGACTATGGTATGGAGAGATTTGCTGTTGATGATGGCATGTAGATAGTCCTCTAAGTCACACACAGAAGACACAACTTGCACAGGCAGCGCGCCAACTGCGGCTCCTGGCTTAGCTGGAAGACATACACACCCGTCCGCTACGGGGTCTCGCAGCTACCTGCTCGGCCGTTAAAATGGCTAATCCTACCTGCGTGCACAAAGGACCGGGGAGGTCCACTTCCACACATAGGTTGGAAATTCTTCCGACAGGGAGCAGACTATACTGGACAATCTGACCTGCCGAATTTGAAGCTGCCACTAGATGGCAGTTGGAGTGAGTAGCAGAGTCCAGACATACTCCCACTCTAAAATGAGTTTTCTCATTTTACAAATACCAAAATTTTAACAAACAACAAAACCAAAACAAGTAAACAATAAAAAGATAACTAGACACGATATCAATGCACATAAAACGTGAATACACTAACATTTGGGATGCCCACATCACCAAAACACTACTGTCACACTGCATGTGGAATACGATGGGAACTAACATGTAGGACACAAAGCAATAAAGCATTAATATTATACTGCATAAATACATGAAATCAATACTAACAGCAGTCAGTCCACAAGAAACATCCACAGCTTCCCAAGCTGATTTTATGAATTATGAGGTTATTCCAGTAAATAGCAATTTGGCAGTGGCTCTGTATCACTTACCACTACACAGATCTGAGGGAACACTTAAGTGATTCACTGCTTAGGTAGGGGACACAATTTTGCTATAGGCCTCTTAATCTGCCCATTAGCAGTTTTTACCATTACCACATGCACACATTTATCAGGACCGGGAAACAGCTGGTCAATGACACTTAACCTCCACACCAAGGGAGGCAAATTATCCTCCATGAGCAGCACATGATCGCCGATCTGGGGTTGCCATGCTCCTTCCGATGTCCATTTTTTGCGTTGCTGCAGATCATATGTGTATTCTGTGGACCACCTCTTCCAAAAGGACTGATGCAACTGCTGCACAAGTTGCAATCTGTGCAACCTGTTGGCGGGAACCTCAAGGATAGAGGGTTCAGGATGAGCACAAAGGGGCTGTCCGATTAGGAAATGACCAGGAGTGAGAGCAGCAGGAGAATCTAGGTCATCAGAGAGAAGACACAACAGCCTTGAATTCAAGCATGCTTCTATCTGAATTAACACAGTAGTCAGTTCTTCAAATGTGAGCACTGCATTGCCGATGACACGTTTGAGATTCGACTTCATGCATTTGATTCCTGCCTCCCAGAGACCACCAAAGTGAGGGGCACAAGGTGGAGTGAACCTCCAACTGATTCCCTCTGACGTCGAAAAATTCACCACACCTTCAACAGTAGCAACATTAGAGAGAAAACGTTTAATCTCATTGTCTGCACCTACAAATGTGATGCCATTGTCACTGTACATGTGAGAAGGTTTCCCTCTTCTTGCAATGAATCTCCTGAGGGCAGCCAAAAATGAACCTGTTACCAAGTCACTAACTAATTCTAAGTGGATGGCCTTGGTTGCCATGCAAATGAATAAAGCAATATAAGCCTTGATGGTAACCTTACTTTATCTTCCACCATGCTTTACAGCAATAGGGCCTGCATAATCTACTCCACAGTGCTAGAATGGATGAGACTGGTTTACTCTAGCTGCAGGTAGCTGACCCATGAGTTGAACTGCTGTCTTGGACTTAAGCCTAAAGCATTTTAAAATTTTCTGATAACTCCCTTGACTGTGTTATGCCCATTGGGGATCCAAAACCTCCTACGCAACATAGCCAACAAAAGTTGTGACCCAGAGTGCAACAGATTTTCATGTTCACGTATTATGAGACTTTTTGTCAAATGATGCATAGGCAGTACGATAATAGGATGGCGCTCATCATATGGTACACTAGCATTCATTAATCTCCCTCCCACTCATAAAATACCTTCGGCATCAACAAACGGGTGCAAATCCCTTAATTTGCTATTATGTGGAATAGGGGAACTGGCCATCAGCAAAGCGATCTCATTACCATATTCATGCATGAAAGCAGCTTATTCCTTCTGCAGATTCGGTTGCCTTTTAAACCTCCCCTCAAGATGCGCCAATCTCCGAGTTGCTTGTTGTCGTGATTCGCCTAAGGATTTACAGTCAGGTTTCACTGGTAGTCGAACCAAAAATCTCCCTTCTTCATCTCGTGATGTGTGGCGCTGAAAGTGAGCCTCACATATTTTATCCTGCTTACTCATCGTTTTCGTAGACAGTTCCTGTAACTCCCAAAACCTTTGCAGCTTGGCATCTAAATTGTCACCTCTAATAAAGCACGAGGTCACTGTAGAATGAGGCATGTTGCATGAAGCTGAAGGCATCCTACCAGACAAAATCCAGCCAAATTTTGTTTCGACCAGTGAGGGATGGCTTGGTTTCACCCGCCTTTCCTTACAAACAACGTCAAAGAAAACCTCAGCACCAAGAATTATATCTACTGTGTCAGGCTTGTTGAATTCTGGATCAGTGAGCGGAACATTACATGGGACACTCCAGGACCTTGTGTCTATCTTGCTCGCTGGCAGGTCACTGGTGACATGATCTACGATCGCACAAGTGGTTCTGACACGAAAGTCGTTGACCCTAGACGACAGTTCAACATCACAAGTGTAAGACACTGAGGCTGCAAAGGCATTGTTTATACCCTTCACAGGAAACGAATGTTTACTTCGTTTCAGTTTTAATTTCTCTGCCATTCCCTTAGATATAAAGGATACCTGACTCGCACTATCTAGCAGAACTCTGCAAACCTGCTGTCTACCCATGCTGTCTTTAATGTTGACAACAGCTGTTGCTAACAAAACATTACAATGGATGTTTGCCTTCCCGTTCGTAGTTTGATGGGCCAAGGAATGGCCTCCTGGTTCACTATTCTGCCCATTCCTTGGTTCAGCAGGCTTGTGGAGCAGTATGTTATGCCTTCCTTTACAGGTCTTACAAGGAGAAATCCTGCATTTAGTCGAGAAATGACCAGAGCGGATGCACAAAAAACAAAGCTTATTTTTTGTCACATATGCCCGCCGCTCATCGACATTTAGTGCTTGAAACCCTTTGCATTTAGTGATAGTATGAGGTTCACTACAAAAAGTACATGATTCCTCAGCATCAGCATTAGTGAGATAAGCCCTCCTCACATGTCTTGTTTGATTTAAATGATTGACATTTCCTTGCAAATCCCTTGAGGTGTTATCTCTGAACCTGATCAACTCAAGGGCCTGACATTTTGTTTCCAAAAAATCTACTAGTTGATTTAATGTGGTGAATGTTGACCCAGACATCTTTACCTCCCACTCATGACGATCCGTGGGTCGCATATTAGACAGAATACCTTCCGCAAGAATAACTTCATGAAGTGGAATATCAGGTTTGAGAGCTTCTAAGGCCTTCAAATGGCCGCATACGTGATTAATTAGTTGCCTATAGTCGCTCGCTGCGCCATGGCCGCCTGTAGGCAAGGCCAACATAGCCTTAGCATGTCTGGCTGCAATTATTTTTGGCTTATTATACCTCTGCGTAATAAGTCCCCAGGCTATCGATAGATTTCCTGCTGTGGCAGGTATATGTTTCAAAAGGTCTTTAGCTTCACCTCGAAAAGACGAATTAAGATAATGAAGTTTTTGAACGTCATCAATTGAATTGTTATTCATAATGAGACTCAAAAACGTATCCCTGTATGATGACCACTTAAGATAGTCACCTTCAAAATTTGGCAAGTTAATAGCGGGTAGTTTCAAAGAACTGACACTGCCTGATGGATTCGAGCCCAAAGGCTGCGGAAGCTGGGTGTACCTCTTCGTTGAACTCTTGATAGTGGATTCAACAAAGTCCCACGAATCCTCGAATTCTCCCCTGTCCTTAGTATGATCTGCTGATTCGTCTTCAATTTCCAGCCGTGTTTGAGACGACTCAAAATCAGTCTGAATCCGAGTCAGTCGACTTAATTTTGATTCCAACATTTCGATGCTGGCACTGTCTGCAGACTGCACAAAGCTCGCTAAGCCCGCGAGAGCGGCCTTTGCTACACATCTCTGCTTGACTAATTTTGTTTTCTCTGAGGGCTCCATTTTAGGACCAGGAAGATGATAGTAGGAAGCCAACAGTTGCACTTACCAGGTTGTAGCGGCAATACGAGGCAGTACGAACTGGAACAGCAGCGGCGTCACGGGCACGGGCACGGGCAGCTGGCGTGGTAGGCGCTGCAGTCTCCGACGGCGCGAAGTTTCGGCGGGAGCAGGAGGTAACGTCACCGATGATGCTGGTACCGACACGTTTCTGTGCCTCTCCCGTTTGAATTAGAGACACATTGAATATTCACAAATATGTCCCCGATCGCCGTTGCTAAGGATGTTATTGTCGAAGTCCCGAACAGGCCTTGGAACACTCGACAGCAGTCAACAACGAAACCGATAACGTGCGCACCTCACACGTGGTTTCTTAGAAGTTCACAAATACCGGAAAATAACTCCGCGCGAACGTAAATTCCGCGTGGTCACCGTATCCGGCCCGGAGGACCAAAAAATGTGCGCGCGGGCTTGTCTTCCCGTGGTGGCACATTGAAGTGTGAATGTATAGTACGAGAGGACTTACTGTCCTCCCCTTGTTTCCACTCACAATAACTAGACGGAACAAGTTGTCTAGTATAATTGTTTATTACATTAAACGTTACAACTTGCACAGGCAGCGCGCCAACTGCGGCTCCTGGCTTAGCTGGAAGACATACACGCCCGTCCGCTACGGGGTCTCGCAGCTACCTGCTCGGTAGAGGTGGCAAAAAATAACGTAACTGATAGAAATAACCGGTTACTGAGAAGTAACGGTTACTGCGATAACCGTTCCTCTGATTCTGGCAGTTATTTCAATAACTGTTTAGTGTCAACAGTGCCTCGCGCCATCTGTTGACCGAAGATCGTACTGCGCATTTGGAAGGCATTCTATAGACCATGGGAATAACTGTGAGACTGCGCGCCATCTGTTGGTAAGAACTGTGTACTATTTCGTGGGCCTTCGTTACTTTTAGCATAAACAATTAAATAAAGTTCATGTCCGAGCCGTGGCTGATAGGAGCTGCAGTACAGGCATTAACAAGTACGGTCGTTCCCTTAAGCCACCGCCTTACGTGTTAATTTAGTTTGGACGGATAGTACAAGGAAAGTTACTAACGAATTCGAGCGACTATGGAAATAACTGTCAGAGACCGGTATTCTCCTCTGGCAGTTATCGTTATTGGCTCGTAGTTCTAGTTCTCTGGTAGTTATCGGGCTACCACCACAGATAACCTGGAAGCTGGTAACGGAATAACTGTGTGTCTAGACGTTCCTGACTCGGTGACTCCAGTTAAAGGTCGTAGTTCCAGGTGATATTTCCAGAGAGGATAGTAACTGGAGCGAACAAATATTTTCGTACTGCTACGGAAATAGCCTCTGGCCATCGCGAATGACAAATAACATGTTAGAAAGTATAACATAATACAGTGGAATATAATAATTATTATCCTCATCATTTGTCAGGAGATTGTCAAAATATGTGAATATATCACAGTAGCTGCTAATATTTACAGAATTGGTACTCTGACAGAATAAAACACAGTTACGTACTTTTAATAAATTTATCGTACACAGAATACCCGATCTTGACTGTTGCAACCAAGTGCTGTCAAAACTGAAATATAGCAGAATTTTTACCTAAGCTGGTCTATCAGTCTCTGTTACGATATTCATCTACAGAGTAGAAGGAGGGGTCAATGGAAGCGTCTGATTCCACCCGTCTGCTTCGACGTAAAGGTGTTGTGGTGTGTGAATGTCATTACGGCACGGTGTTTATGAGTTGGTTTTTGTTTTTGTGTGTGTGTGTGGGGGGGGGGGGGCTGTCGATCTAGGTTGCAGTGCCCGAATTTGCTGGTGGTAATTAATTTTTTTTTCTCTAGCTGTGATGGTTTGTGTATTTATGAAGTATTGAATGTGATTTAATTTATGTAGGGATGATTGATTTGTGGACTTTTGGGATTGTGGTTTTATTTTTCGCAGTTGTAGGTGTTGGTTTTTTAGCATCAGTAGCTGTGGTGGACCTATATAGGTCACCGGAAATGACCGATTCCCATTTTCATAGTTGTGTGTGTTGATGTTTTAGTATCGTCATCTGAGGTTGACCTATGTAGGTCAAGGGAAATGTCTGATTCCAATTTTCGTACTTTTAGTTGTGGGTATTGGTGTTTTGGTATGGTCACCTATAGCTGACCTACACTCCTGGAAATGGAAAAAAGAACACATTGACACCGGTGTGTCAGACCCACCATACTTGCTCTCGACACTGTGAGAGGGCTGTACAAGCAATGATCACACGCACGGCACAGCGGACACACCAGGAACCGCGGTGTTGGCCGTCGAATGGCGCTAGTTGCGCAGCATTTGTGCACCGCCGCCGTCAGTGTCAGCCAGTTTGCCGTGGCATACGGAGCTCCATCGCAGTCTTTAACACTGGTAGCATGCCGCGACAGCGTGGACGTGAACCGTATGTGCAGTTGACGGACTTTGAGCGAGGGCGTATAGTGGGCATGCGGGAGGCCGGGTGGACGTACCGCCGAATTGCTCAACACGTGGGGCGTGAGGTCTCCACAGTACATCGATGTTGTCGCCAGTGGTCGGCGGAAGGTGCACGTGCCCGTCGACCTGGGATCGGACCGCAGCGACGCACGGATGCACGCCAAGACCGTAGGATCCTACGCAGTGCCGTAGGGGACCGCACCGCCACTTCCCAGCAAATTAGGGACACTGTTGCTCCTGGGGTATCGGCGAGGACCATTCACAACCGTCTCCATGAAGCTGGGCTACGGTCCCGCACACCGTTAGGCCGTCTTCCGCTCACGCCCCACCATCGTGCAGCCCGCCTCCAGTGGTGTCGCGACAGGCGTGAATGGAGGGACGAATGGAGATGTGTCGTCTTCAGCGATGAGAGTCGCTTCTGCCTTGGTGCCAATGATGGTCGTATGCGTGTTTGGCGCCGTGCAGGTGAGCGCCACAATCAGGACTGCATACGACCGAGGCACACAGGGCCAACACCCGGCATCATGGTGTGGGGAGCGATCTCCTACACTGGCCGTACACCACTGGTGATCGTCGAGGGGACACTGAATAGTGCACGGTACATCCAAACTGTCATCGAACCCATCGTTCTACCATTCCTAGACCGGCAAGGGAACTTGCTGTTCCAACAGGACAATGCACGTCCGCATGTATCCCGTGCCACCAAACGTGCTCTAGAAGGTGTAAGTCAACTACCCTGGCCAGCAAGATCTCCGGATCTGTCCCCCATTGAGCATGTTTGGGACTGGATGAAGCGTCGTCTCACGCGGTCTCCACGTCCAGCACGAACGCTGGTCCAACTGAAGCGCCAGGTGGAAATGGCATGGCAAGCCGTTCCACAGGACTACATCCAGCATCTCTACGATCGTCTCCATGGGAGAATAGCAGCCTGCATTGCTGCGAAAGGTGGATATACACTGTACTAGTGCCGACATTGTGCATGCTCTGTTGCCTGTGTCTATGTGCCTGTGGTTCTGTCAGTGTGATCATGTGATGTATCTGACCCCAGGAATGTGTCAATAAAGTTTCCCCTTCCTGGGACAATGAATTCACGGTGTTCTTATTTCAATTTCCAGGAGTGTATATTGTTCAAGTGAAGTTTCCGATTCCTGCAGATTTTTTTTTGGTGTAGCAGAATGCTGTATTTTTTTTCTTTTTGTTCTTCATTTTGTGTTTTGGGATCATGGTGTGTTTCTTTTTTTTTACTAGCTTGTCCTCACCCTAAAACCCCCAACTTCCCGCAGTTGTCCCATTGGTTTGATTATATTTTTGGTGGGAAATGTTATTGTATTATTTATATGTATCTTCGTGTTTGTTGCCATGTGTATGTAGTGACGTCATAGACACACTTAAAATAGCCATTTCCGGCATATTGATGACGGGTGGAATCAGACACTTCTGTATCAAATAGTCTTTCAAACACACTGTAAACCGTGCCTTATCTGAAACCAAGTTTTTAATGGTTGCTAACTTGCTGGCAGTTTATTGAAAATGCATGTTCCTGAATATTGGACCCCTTTTGGACCAAGGTAAGTAATTTTAGGTCTTTATGTGGATTGCTGTTCCCATTTCTAGTACTGATATTATGTATTAAGCTATTGGTTGGAAATACTTGTAACAAATTTCATTAAGGAATAAATATACTAGGAAGCAGTGGTTAGAATACAAAGTTCCGTGAACAGGTTCCTACATGATGTTCTTTAATTGATACCACAAACGATTTTTATTACACGCTTTTACATGCGAAAAACTTTTGCTACGTTTGATAAGTTACCACAGAATATGCTCCCTTATGAAATAATAGAATGAAAAAATGTGGTATGCCCTTCCCAACTGAATTTATTATCGAGTTGTAGTCCCAGAAATGTAACACTGTCAACCTTTTCGATCTGCATGTCTTCATATGTTATAAACATGCTGTCGCTGGAGAAATCGAGCAGTTTGCAAATCTGACATAAAAGTTGGATTAGCGTACTCACACTTTCCCCAATAGGACTAGCTTTTACAGCACAGGAGTAAACGAATCTGTCACATTACGTATATTTTTTGTTTTATTACAAGGCTGTACACTTTATTCTATTATGTGAGCAGCACAAGAAATTAAGCTTCGAATTTAACCTACAGTACTCAGTTTACATATTACTTCATACTTAAAAACACTCGCATTCGGGAGGACGACGGTTCAATCCCGCGTCCGGCCATCCTGATTTAGGTTTTCCGTGATTTCCCTACATCACTCCAGGCAAATGCCGGGATGGTTCCTCTGAAAGGGCACGGCCGACGTCCTTCCCCATCCTTCCCTAATCCGATGAGACCGATGACCACGCTGTCTGGTCTCCTTCCCCAAACCAACCAACCAACCAACTTAAAAACGCACGTTGTTAACATTTTACTTAAACAGTGATTTGGCGAAGTTCCGCGTACTTTCTGTCGCAGCTGCGAAGATAATATTTCTAATAGCGACCGATAACCTACAAACATATAATATGAAACACTAATAATCGTTCTAACATCAACTAAAATGTACCCGGAGTTAATAAGCTAAGGTTATGACACGATTCATACGACATTCCTGCTATTTCACACTACTCGCAGTTATACTGATAACTAAACTGATGGATTCCAACTATGTCGTTATTTAACTGTCGGAGTATTCGGTATTCGCTAGCGAAAAATAACTTGGCAGTTATTAATAACGGTTAACGATAACGGTTATCAAAGAATAACTGGAACTGTGATAACGGTTACTCCAGAATAACCGTTTGGCCCACCCCTGCTGCTCGGCCGTTACAACGGCTAATCCTACCTGCGTGGACAAAGGACCGGGGAGCTCCACTTCCGCACGTAGGTTGCAAATTCTTCCGACAGGGAGCAGACTATACTGGACAATCTGACCTGCCGAATTTGAAGCTGCCACTAGATGGCAGTTGGAGTGAGTAGCAGAGTCCAAACAAACACCATGTCTTTAATGTAACCCCATACACAGAAGACCGCTAGGGTTAAATCAGGTGAACGTGGTGGCCAGGATATTGTTGTATCACGTCCAGTCCAAGTCGGCACATTCCTACGGAGATCGTTATGGTCGCAGGTTCGAATCCTGCCTCGGGCATGGATGTGTGTGATGTCCTTAGGTTAGTTAGGTTTAAGTAGTTCTAAGTTCTAGGGTACTGATGACCTCAGAAGTTAAGTCCCATAGTGCTCAGAGCCATTTGAACCATTTGAATCCTACGAAGATACGCGACGACGACGGTAATATGGTGGCGCACCGTCTTGCTGGAAAATAAATGCTGTACCCATATTCTGTTGTAACTGAGGCATTAGATAATATTCAATCATATCCAGGTACGATATGCCAGTCACAGCTGACTCGGCAAAAGAGAAAGGACCGTAAATCTTGTTACATCTTACAGCGCGAAAACCATTTACGTCAGGCGAGTTCCGTTGGCTACATGATGTGGTTCTGCTCACTTCATATCCGAACATTATGCCGGTTCAAAATGGTTCAAATGGCTCTGAGCACTATGGGACTTAACATCTATGGTCATCAGTCCCCTAGAACTTAGAACTACTGAAACCTAACTAACCTAAGGACATCACACACAACACCCAGCCATCACGAGGCAGAGAAAATCCCTGACCCCGCCGGGAATCGAACCCGGGAACCCGGGCGTCGGAAGCGAGAATGCTACCGCACGACCACGAGATGCGGGCTTATGTCGGTTCACTTTATCGCAGGTGTGGAAGGTGGCTTCGTCACTGAACACAATTTAATTAAGAAAATAATCTACAGTCTGCATTTTGTTAAACATTGCTACACAAAACTCAGTTCGTTTTCCTATATCATTTTCTGTTAAAGCTTGCAACAGTTCCAACATGCAGAGTTTGAATGACAGGCTTTTCCGTGACACCTTCCAAATTGTAACAGTAGTCATATCCAGCTCTAAGCTGTCCACGGACTGCAAATGTTAGTAGACTGCTGAACTTGTTCAACTGCTGAGCCAGAGACTGCTTGCCGACCCTATGTGATAATCAGTCAGTTTAGATGAAATGATTATACCAGTTAAAAACAATTTGTCTCTGAGGTGATGGTTTAGTCCTTAATTGTATCTGAGCTGCAGTAGCAGATTTGGATTCATGAAAGCATAAATAACACCGTGCATGCTGTACACCATCATATGAGTCCTTGATGACTGTTGCAATGACTCATTCGCGCATCCAACCTAACGGGAACGCCGGGAACTATCAGTGGGGAATAAAACTTGAAGATATACTGCATTCTGTGCTGTATCAAACATTTCTGTAAGTTATGTACCCTTTTCACATGTAAGGGTTTATAAACACCCTGTATATTCCAGTATGATATTAGGATCTACTGCTATTCATTTCCGGTTTCAGCCAGCAGTCTGTTCCCAAAATTATGTGGGAATTATCAACTGTCACAAGCGATACTAGTTCCGCGACCGTACCATGGATACTCCTGCAGTTTACTAATATCAAATTAATATTGATATTAATTTGATATGATGAAGTTGTCCTCTGAGAGTCATGTAGCTGATGTATATTCGAATGCCGCAGGCCATAAGGAAGTGTTCCTCAAACCTAATATGGGAAAGGCATTCGATTCGATCACTCACCCAACTGTGTTGGAGGCTGTGAAGAACAAGGCGTAAATCAGTGTTGTACTAAAATCTCGTATGACATATACGAAACCTCCACAGCGTTTGCGAGTTTTGTTGAAAGGTTTAATATAAGGTTATTCTATGTCTCCAGAACTATTTTTAATAGTCGTAGAAAAATCTAGGTCTAAATTATTTTGGAAAATAGTGGGAATCCAAGTTCCAAGAAAGAGATCAAATAAGCTGAGATTTGCTGATAATATTGTTCAAAATGGTTCAAATGGCTCTGAGCACTATGGGACTTAACATCTGAGGTCATCAGTCCCCTAAAACTTAGAACTACTTAAACCTAACTAACCTAAGGACATCACACACATCCATGCCCGAGGCAGGATTCGAACCTGCGACCGTAGCGCGGTTACAGACTGTAGCGCCTAGAACCGCTCAGCCACTCCGGCCGGTGATAATATTGTTCTGTTAGCAAATAGTATACAAGAATTTCAAATATTAGTTAGGAAACTTCCGTTACTCTGATTTGAAGTCGCTCTAAAATGACAAAACCAACATCTTGAGGAATGAATGGATACTGGACATGACTGAGGTGAGAAAAGTCATGGGATAGTGATATGCACATATTCAATTGACAGGAGTACCACGTACGCAAGGTGTACAAAGGTATTGCCTCTGCGGAGTTGTCAGTTGTACTCAAGTGATTCATTAGGTGATTCACGCGAAGAGATTTCCGACGTGATTATGGCCGCTCAACGGAATTTAACAGACTTCGAACGCGGAATGGTAGTTGGAGCTAGACGCACGGGACGTTCCATGTCGGATATCGTTAGGGAATTCAATGTTCCGAAAGCAACAGTGTCAAGA
The DNA here is from genome assembly GCF_023898315.1 of Schistocerca nitens. Taxonomy (NCBI): domain Eukaryota; kingdom Metazoa; phylum Arthropoda; class Insecta; order Orthoptera; family Acrididae; genus Schistocerca; species Schistocerca nitens. The sequence continues at coordinate 534,786,492 of NC_064616.1, read as the reverse complement.
GCGTGCCGAGAATACCAAACTTCAGGCATTGCAGGTTCGAATCCTGCCTCGGGCATGGATGTGTGTGATGTCCTTAGGTTAGTTAGGTTTAAGTAGTTCTAAGTTCTAGGGGACTGATGACCACAGATGTTGAGTCCCATAGTGCTCAGAGCCATTTGAACCTTCAGGCATTGCCTCTCACCACGGCCAACGCAGTCGCCGACGGCCTTCACTTAACGATCAACAGCAGTGGCGTGTGCGTAGCGTTCTCAGTGCTAACAGACAAGCAACACTGTATGAAAGAACTGTAGAAATCAATGTGGGACGTACGACGAATGTATCCGTTAGGACAGCGAGGTGAAATATGGCGTTAATGGGCTATGGCAGCAGACGGCCGATGCGAGTGCCTTCGCTAGGAGCACGAAATCGCCTTCAGCGTCTCTCTTGGGCTTGTGACCATGTCGGTTGGACGCTAGGCGACTGCAAAACCGTGACTTGTTCAGATGAGTCCTGATTTCACTTGGTACGAGCTGATGGTAGGGTTCGAGTGTCGCGCAGACACCACGAAGCCATGGACCTAAGATGTCAACAAGGCACTGTGCAAGCTGTTGGTGGCTCCATAATGGTGTGGTCTGTGTTTACATGGAAGGGACTGGATCTTCTGGTCCTACTGAACCGACCATTGATGACTGGAAATGGTTATGTTGGGCTACTTGGAGACTATCTGCAGCCTTGATAGGCTTCTTGTTTCCAAACAACGATGTCATGTCAGTGGTCACAATTTTTGGTGATTGGTTTGCAGAAAATTCTGTACAATTCGAGCGAATGAGTTGGCCACCCAGATTGCCCGACACGAATCCCATTGAACATTTATGGGATATAATCGAGAGGTTATATCCTGCACAATATCCTACACCGGCAACACGTTCGCAGTTATGGATGGCTATATAGGCAGCATGGCTCAGGGTACTTCGAACGACTTGTTAAGTCCATGCCACGTCGAGTTGCTGCACTACGGCGAGCAAAAGGTGGTCCGACACATATTGGGAGGTACCCCATGACTTTTGTCACCGCGCTGTAGATGCTGGAAGTAGACAACTACAAAGTGTTACACAACATGTCTTTCTGGCTCAACTTGCAGATATGAAAGGGGACTCGAAACTAGAAATATGTCTATGTATTAAATTTGGTTGGCAAGCTTAAGGGAGACATTCTTCAGTTTTTAAGTCTGAGATGTTAGCTGCGCTGAAGACAGCAGTTTTTGACTGATGTAGACTACCACTAATGACTTAGGTCTGTGAGACATGGACATTAAATGTGTTCGTTGTTGGAAAATTCAGAGTATCTCGAAGAGGAATGGAAAGATCAATGTTAGGCTACACATAGAAAGACAGAAAGCAGGCAGTAACTATCAGACATACAACAAAGGTTAGTGACATAATGGAAAGAATACATACTTTGAAATGGTAGTGGACTAGTCATGTCGACCGTAGGAAGTATGGCAGATGGTCAAAACAGATACTAAATTGGAGTTCAGTGAACTAAAAAAGATCGAGAGGATAACCAGCTGACAGATGGGAGAGAGACTTAGGTTCAAAATGGCTCTGAGCACTATGGGACTTAACTTCTGAGGTCATCAGTCCCCTAGAACTCACAACTACTTAAACCTAACTAACCTAAGGACATCACACACATCCAAGCCCGAGGCAGGATTCGAACCTGCGACCGTAGCGGTCACGCGGTTCCAGACTGAAGCGCCTAGAACCGCACGGCCACACAGGCCAGAGACTTAGGAAACAGAGCTGGATTCAATTGGCATCGCTCAAGACTGGCAGGAGTGCAATTGTCGACAGCATGTGCTCTCGGTCTTATCTGGGAGCAAAGTTGTTGCATTTACTCACGGTACTGTTAAAAAAGGTAATGCCCACTAAAATCTATGCTACCAAACCTGCATTTAGCTCTGATCGGTTATGTCTGGGGTTTGTTTTTCCAGCAACCGATTTAGTGAATAAGAGTAGGTGTCGTGTGTGGTTTCTCTGTATACAGCGGAAGAGCGGCACAACGACGTCAGAGTAAGCTGTTCTTGCAGAGACGGCTGCCTCACCCCAGTACCTGTTTCTGTACACAGGCTCCTACGAGAAGCTGGATCCTTCCACGTTAGACTGATTGCGTATTACAGTCACTTTCATTTCTATGAAGGTATTTTTACAGAAACAAAGCTGATTGGGGTAACAAACCGAACAAATCATAATTACATTTAGTACTATATCCGTCTTCAGCAGCAGTAAGTGTATTCATTGAAAAAATCAGCAACCACTTGCACAAAAGAAGCTTTATTTCTTTACCAATTTCAGGTACCTAGTGCCGTTCTTCAGAATACTATACAGAAAAATATATCACAAATAACTACAAACTAAATAAGAATATTAAAGTTTAAGAAAGAAAAGTTTAAAAATTTAAAGATAAAGAGATGATACATACTTAGAGTTCTCCCATTATTAGCGAGTGTCAAAAATAAGCAGATATATACAGCATATTTGTATTAGCTATATTCGTTTTGGATCGGGTTGTTAATCAGACAGCAGTGAGACTGGGATAATGCACATTTTAAATAAAAGTACTTACTTGCACAAGTGCTAAATTCCCCAAGATTATTGACCACTTTTCTCTGCGCTCTTTCAGATGTCCCAGATTTGCCTCAGTTGATAGGCGGGACGCTAGTGTCATTTCCAGATTTCCCTTGAGTCCAAGCAGTGCAGGTACCAGTACAACTATTTCAGAATGTTTGAAGGCTTTCCATTCCTATAAGTGAAGATATAGAAAAAATTCAGTGTCTCCATTTGAACATTCTACATTTGTTTGAAAATTTACACATATTATTAAGATATACTATTTATTTATTACTATGTATATGCACATTGACGCCTACTCTGTGTCATTATTTCAACAGTTAGATTCCAAAATATAATGTTTTGCTCGCTATTTTCGATCCTATTTTGGTTTTCTTCCTTAGTGTATACCAGAATATATGACTTAACAAGTCCAATCGCAAATTGTATTACTGTAGGCTAAGAAGTCTAGTAATGCGTGAAAATATATTGCATTAAGCGATCATGTAATGATAGTATTTAAGGAGTCCACAACAACTTGATTTGTCATCATAAGCGCCGACTCCATGAGGCCTGAAGGGGGGCCGAGACCGCTCAAAAAGTCGTTTGGAGGGGGGGGGGGCAGAGCCCCTCCAATATTTAAGAAAATTATTAGTTATATTATGCTTTGTAAAATCACAAAATTAAGTTGGAATTTTTTATTTTCCTTGTTTGACGATAGTTACCTTTTAAAATACATTCAGTAATGAGTTAAGACAAATAATTATTATGGTAGTAAGCAGGTTAACGGGAAACGAGTGGTGTGAATCGTGATAGTGTTACGGTGCTGTGGGCGCACTTAGAATTTGACTCGGTGCGCGAACCTCCGGCGTGCCAGTGCTGCGGTCGCGGTACATCAAAGGACTGGAGCAGAAGCACCTTCACGTCGCCTTGACGCTTCGAGACATTACGGCCCGCGACTATATAAAGCCCACCCTGCTGTCGCAGTCATTCAGTGTGGATAGTTCAGTGCATACTGCAGACGTGTTTAGTGTTCCGACTTTAGTGTCTAGTGGACAATTTTATATGACTATATTTTATTCGTTTACTTCAGTCTCTTAGTGTATTGTGAATTAAGTTTGCAATGGATAAATTTGTTACCAAAAAGACGTTCTTGGAAGTTGATTTTACTGCAAGTCAACCTTATTGTGTAGTCAATTGCTTCGTCGTCTTCAGGTGAGAACCGTTTACAGCCGAAACCTGGACAATCCGGTAAGGGAAGATCATTTCAGAAGTCTTGGTTGATCGATGGCTAGAATATGAAGCATCTAGGGAAAAAGTTTTTTGCAAAACCTGCAAAGAGGCAGATGTTAAAAATCTATTACAATATTCTCCAAAAAAAGAAGATGCATTTCCTTCCGGAGGGTTTTCAACTGGGAAAAGGCTCTGGAAAAATTCCGTCTTCATGAAAATACGTTTACGCATAAAGAAGGTGTTCTGAAACTAAATTCTGTCACTAACCGAAGTGTGGCCTACCAATTGAATTAACAATTAGGTAGTGATATGAAGAAAGGTCGTTTAGCTATTGAGATAATTTCTACTACCGTGCAATTTCTATGGCGACAAGGACTAGCAATTAGAGGGCACGAAGATGTAAACTCAAGTTTCTTTCAATTGTTGGAACTCCAAAAGAATGAAATACCTGACTTTAAAGATTGGTTAGGGCGTTCGAGGTATAAGTGGACGTCCCTCGATATGCAAAACGAGATCATTGATCTACTAGGAAAGTCTGTGTTGAGAAAGGTATTGGCTTCAATCAAGAAGACTGAACATTATTCTATTATAGTTGACGAAACAAGTGATTCTTCGATTCACGAACAAGCGTCATTTTGTATTCATACTGTCGATGATTCATAATCGACAATGAAGACTTTATTGGCTTATACGAGACCCCCTACAAGGAATCACAAACTCTGTTTAGTACTTTAAAACACGTTTTTGCTCGTCTTGATTTGTCAGTGGATAACTTAAGAGGTTAGTGCTTTGATGGTGCCTCGAATATGAGAGATATGAGAGGTAAGTTCAAAGGACTAAGAAACGTAGTTTTGGATATACAACCAAAAGCAAATTATGTGCACTGCACTGGTCACAATTTAGACTTGGGAGTTGTAGACGGTCTCCGCCATCTTACGTCTATGAGGGATATTATGGCTTTAGCCAAGGACTTAATAAACACCGTAAGGGAATCCAGCAAAAGGATGGGACTTTTCAGAAGCATACGCTGTGAGAGCGCCAACTACCAAGCTGGTCTACGACACCTTTGCCCGACTCGATGGATTATGCGAACTTCAAGTATCTTCAGAATGTTGAAAAAACTTTGAAGAACTTCTAGAGTTTTTTGAAAAATTCTGCAGAGGACAAAACAGAGGCAAGTTACAAATATGCAGGCGACCTTGAGTCAATGTTACAATTCAAGACTTATTTCTTTTTACGTCTTATTTGCCATGCAGTGAGCCGGCCGAAGTGGCCGTGCGGTTAAAGGCGCTGCAGTCTGGAACCGCAAGACCGCTGCGGTCGCAGGTTCGAATCCTGCCTCGGGCATGGATGTTTGTGATGTCCTTAGGTTAGTTAGGTTTAACTAGTTCTAAGTTCTAGGGGACTAATGACCTCAGAAGTTGAGTCCCATAGCGCTCAGAGCCATTTGAACCATTTGAACCATGCAGTGAATCCAGTAGAGGATGTCAGTGAAAAAATTCAATGCTCTCATATGAGTGTTGCTGATCTGGAAAGAATATATGAGGGCTTGATTAGTATATTGAATAGAAGGCTTCATAGTTTTGAACACTTTTGGGAATTGTGTTTAAAAGAAAAACCTTCACAAGTTGATGATCCCTCGCTTCCTCGGAATCGACGTATACCAACTAAGTATGAAAACAACGAAGCCAGCTCACCGCACACTTTCAAAACCCCAAAGGAATACAACGAAGTTATTTACATTGAAGTTTGTGAAACGGTGCAATCTTCCGTTACTGAGCGGTTTGCTTCAACTGGACTCACACAGGTCATTGCAGTTGAACAAGAGCGCTTGCTTTTAGTAAACAGAGGTGAAACAAATTTAGAAAAATCAACTGAGTTTTCCAAAAATGATCTAGACATCGAGAGACCGCGCCTACCCTTGAATATGTTAGCCGATATCGCTAATAAAAAACAACTGGTCTTAAAAAACATGCTTGATGTAAGAAAGTATGTTACACAAGGGCCTGCAGTTGGAGAAATATTATGCGAAGCAGTGAAGTGCATTAAGCTTCCCCAGTAGTTCCAATCACGACAGCAACAGCAGAACGGTCATTTAGCGACCTTAGACGTCTGACGTCATATATCGGATCAACAATGGGACAGAAGCGATTGAACAACTTGGCTGTTCTTCATGCCCACCCAGATGTTTTGGATGAATTGGATATCCGACCACTCATCAACGACTACATATTCAGTAATCCAGTCAGACGGTCGACATTTGCACCTATCTATAGACACTCTAGCCCTAATAATGGCATTTAGGGCAATATTAAAAATCTTTATAAAATTGAGAATTACATACATACATAATGTTAAATTATTAGTTTCGAAATATTACTGCAAGTTTAGTACGTATTACTACAATACTATAGTACTGAATTAGTTATTTTCAAATACTTACATGTTTTTAGGGTGTAAGACCCAATTAAAACCCATTATTTACTTACTTTTTGACTGAAAGTATCAGGCATACTGTATTAACTTTATTAACTCTATTAAAGCATTAACTTTGAGATATTGTTTTTATTTAATGAGCCCTGAGCCTTATTCAAAGTAAGCTTAAATTAGCTATTTCACTTATTAATCAAAGTGCTATTACGGTGCGACAGCAATATTTTATGTTTTATTCTTTTAATCATTGTTTAGGATTTATTTAAATACAATTTCAATCTTTTCAGAGCTATATATTCACTGCTCTGCAATAGTCTATAAGCATTATTATTACTGTAAATTAAGTTAGCTTTTTAGAAAAATACTGTGCGTGTTTATGTTTTGTTTCTTTTTTCGAAGCCAAAAAAATGTTTCAGGCTTATCGAGTTTCCCGGAGTGTCGAGTTATCGAGAGTCCAGTTTTCGGCGTTCTGATGTTGATCATATGACTCTAAAATGCTTAAAAAAACTTTTAAACTCACTATTTTTCATTTAAAATTTAGAAAATTTCCTGGGGCAAGACCCCCGTATGCCCCCCCCCCCCAAGTATTTTTTATAAGTCGGCGCCACTGTTTGTCACAAAACCTGTAAAGGGCAACAAATGCTGATGTTAACATCCGACTCTAAACAAATTACAATTTCTTATGGTTGTTTGCATAATACATTACCAACTGTATCTCTACGTCTGCACAAGAGATAAGAGACTAATGAAATCTGTTTGCAAAAATGGTTGACATGTTGTCATGTACTGACGACTTTATAAACTATGTCATAGTTAAGCTTGAGGCTGTAGGAATCCAGTGAGGGCACTTCAAGACAAAAAACCAGAGACATTAGGCAGGTGGCTACCATAGATGGTAGCGGTTAGGTTTAGGAGGTAATCATTAATGAAAGACGCTTGCGAACTACGAATGCGATGGGCAACTTAACTGTTCCAGGATGAGGGTTTCAGTTCAGAGAATTATCTGTTATACACTGTCTAGACGCTGTTGTAAGGCACCACAGTCACAAACAAGTACGTCTTAGTATGTGCAGCAAGCATGCTCCTTGCTCATGAGAACAGAAACGCCAGTGGATTGGCTCTGAGCACTATGGGACTTAAGATCTGAGGTCATCAGTCTCATATAACTTAGAACTACTTAAACCTAACTAACCTAAGGACATCACACACATCCATTCCCGAGGCAGCATTCGAACCTGCGACCGTAGCGGTCGCGTGGTTCCAAACTGAAGCGCCTAGAACCGCTCGGCCGCCAGTGGATTCACACAGGTTAGAGTGAGATACAGAATGAATAAAAACGCGGGAACAGCGGTCCCCACTCCCGAGAGAAAAGCCTCCACACTAATTAAGGGGGAGTAAAATGTCGTAAATTACTGTTGTTGCGAGCCATACTAGGAAGGGCAGTGACGTTTAGCTCTCAGCTGTACGCTGTTGCTACCAAACATGGAGTTTGTTACTGTAAAAACCAGGAACATTCGTATGTACACAGTAGCAGAAGGGAAAGGACCTGAACGTGGCTCACTTTTACTGAGACGAACCGTCTTCTGTTGTTAAGACAGGGAGCTATTATTGCTAATACCGCATTACACACACCATTAAGATCCGGCTTTGCTATGAAGTGTAACGTAGCAAATAATCCCTAGTCTTTACTTCTTGCAGTCAAGTAAGAGATCTTGTAGTGTGACTTGCCGTAAAGCCGGGAGTAGAGCAGTTTTTTCCCCCTCACATCAGCAGAGCTTCTCTGGTCGCTTGTGTAGCGTGAGCTGTCCGCTTGTGCAGCGTGAGTTGGCTACTGTGCGTATGATATCATTATGCACACTCACTACGAATCTCAAGAAATAGTATTAAATTTTATTCGATCTTTTGCGTACTCCGTATACCAACTAGTAATGATAATACAACTGTGCTGTAAAAATCTCAGTTCATTACCTTCAATACTTTCGAACATATAAAATTTTACCTAAAACCGTTAATAACTTTTCTGGTACTACGAAGCAGAGCTAAAGCTTGTAATGTATTCACTTACTATCTCACAAGAAACCATAAACAGGAAGATCAATTCAAATAATTTGTTTCTCTAGAAATTTCTTTGATTTCGATACAGAAGCTTGCTGACGTAAAATTAATCATTTCAGAATTAATATTAAATTATATTTTGTTGTGTGAATGTTGTGGAGAGCGTGAGAGAGTGAATGGAGGACATAAGTAAAGTGTGGCTGTTTTATTTTGATAAAAACTATGTAAAATGTACGCATGGGAAAGTTCTTGTGCACACATGAGATTATGTAGCCTATGTCTAGTGTACAAACCTTTGTATAAAGACAACCAGAAGAAATGCTATTAAATCAGTTAGTATTTCATATTCGGGAATAAGTCGTATTTTATTTTATTTGAATTAACCTTGGTTCGTAAATTAAGAATTTATTTTACAAATTTCTTTCTGTAGTCATATTGAATGAGTTAGGGGTTCCCTCGAGTATTTGGGGGCTGAATCTTTTCTGACTGCTTAAATCATCAGCCGACAGGAGTGAAGGTTTTTCCGCGCTTTGTGTAGTGTTTTGTATTACAGTTCAGTGTCTCTAGGAGTCGCTCGGGAAACATCTTACCGTTCAGATCAATGTGGAATAGCTCTATGCAAATTCTTTTTAAGATGAAGAAAATTTTACGCTATGTTGGCTCTTTTATCGTATTTATGAAGCGACTACAGTATTGAGGTTTTGGTAAAAGTTTGGAAATATTAATTGACGAAGTTTGAAAGTTATTGATGTGTGAACTTTCTTGTCATACTTAAAACTCAATACGGCGTGTTTCGAGAATATCTCTGAACATTTTGGCGAGCACTTCTTTATAAGAAGCTCACTGAACTCGCGTATAGATGTGGTTTAGTTACTGTATGAGATTTGAAAATCATTCGGGTCAGACTGATAAATTTCTGGCTGCTTTCGTGTGCAACATTTTAGTTGATACAGTAACCAACCAGGACCAATTATAGCTTGACAGTAAATACTGACTTGATAGGCATTTACAACATGTTTTGGAGGCAATGTTGAAGCCTTATTACTTGAAATTTAAACACTATGAAGTAAGTCATGTAGAATACCAGAACGTCCGATATTTTTGCGAACTTATACATGCTGCCTCCAAGCTCGAGCAATGCGGCCTCACGCCATATTCGTTTACATTATTCTTTATGTAATGTTCATGTGTCAGTTTTCACAAACAAGCTACTTCACGGTATAATCGTATAAGTTTTTCATTGTGGTCATTTTTGCTAGACCTATACCAACTAAAACTTGCTGTAATCGGAAAACCACACATTCATCATAGGTGCCATGTTAAATTTTACTTCTTTTGTCAGGACTGAGCGGAGTTTAACACTGTCACCTTGATAGATCCCAACGAAGTGCAAATGCGACACAATCCTGAGGCAGTGATTTATTAAAAGAGGAACTGAGGACAATTCAGGTCAAAAGCTTATGCAAAAGTCCATTCTCCGGATAAATATTAATATGTAATTTCTTCGCTAACTTCCTACAAAACTCCACTATCCCTAATTTCACCAGTTACCGACGAATCTTAAAAAATAACTTCATTCCATTGCAAAAGTCGGCAGTTACTCGTATATCACAGTTGGTAAAAGAGTTCCGCTAGTGTACCACATGGAAAAATACATTTCTCTTTATGTGCTGTCATTTGCCAAAACTTAGTTTCGATATCTCGGAATTTTTTCAATTCTCTCGAGATCGAAGATGGATAGAGACCCCCTCCCAAGTCTACACAAAAATTCAATATGTTAACTTAATTTCATACGAAAAAAAATGGTTCAAATGGCTCTGAGCACTATGGGACTTAACATCTGTGGTCATCAGTCCCCTAGAACTTAGAACTACTTAAACCTAACTAACCTAAGGACATCACACAACACCCAGTCATCTTTCATACGCAGAAATATATGGTCTAATATGCACCAATCGCAAATTAATCGTGACTCTTATTTTTTATTGCAAGCTTTTCGAATTGTACGCCGAGTGTTTAATTATATGCGAAATATAACACCAACTATGAGCATTAGCGAAATGATAGGCTCTTCATCATAAAGCTGACATATAAAGCTATAACTGACGTAAAAATATATTTTTTATCGAATCATTTTATTAAAATAGTTTGAGAAAGGTTGTTGGGCAGCAGACGTGACCGCACCGTTGCGCCGGAGTATCCTGTCAGCCACGGGCTCGCCAGAAACTGACGGACTCGGCTGAAGGAGGCCTGTCGCTGAGATCTGCTATGTGTGTATCTGCTGAGAGGCCCGATCGGCGGTTCCCCAACTGCGGGTAACGGTCTGAAGGTCGTGTCTCGACTAACGCACGGACGAGGACTACCCTTAAAAACCCGCCTGAAATATTCGTGGCCGTCGAGGAAAACCGTTCGTGTATTGCCAGCTCGGCCGCGCCCTTTCAAAGGAACCATTTGCATCTACATACCTCCACAAGCCATCATATGGTGCGTGGCGGAGTATTAGTCATTTACTTTCCTGTTCCAGTCGCAAGTAGGGCGAGGAAAAACTACCGTCTATATGTCTCGATACGAGCCCTAATGCTTCTAATCTTATCTTTGTGTTCTTACTCGAAATGTACATTGGTGGCAGTAGAATAGTTCTGCAGTCAGCCTCAAATGCCGGTTTTCAGTAGTGCTCCTCGAAAAGAAAGTCGCCTTCCCTCCAGTGTTTCCCATTTGTGTTCCCGAAGCCTCTCTGTAATATTAGGGTGTTCTTCAAATCTACTGGCAACGAGTATAGCAGCCCGCCCTGAATTACTTCGACGTCTTCCTTTAATCTGAAGTGGCGCGGATCCCAAATACTCGAACAGTGCTCAACAATGGGTAGCAGTAAAGTCCTACATGCAGTCTCCTCTACAGATAAACCACGCTTTCCTAAAATTCTCCCAATAAACCGGAGTAGCCCATTCACCTTCCCTATTACAATCCCTACATGCTCATCACATTTCATATCGCTTTGCAGCGTTGCGCTTGGCTCACTACTAATGCCATATTCGAACATTATGGGTGTGTTTTTCCTACTCATCTGCATTAACTTAAATTTTTCTACGTTTAAAGATAGCTGCCATTCATCACACCAACTAGAATTTTTATCTAATTCATCTCGTATCATCCTACAGTCACTCAACGACGACAGCTTCCCATACACCACAGCATCATCAACATACAGCCGCAGACTGCTGCTTACCCTGTCTACCATATCATTTATGTATACAGAAAATAACAGTGATCCTATAACACTTCCATGGGGCACTCCTGACGATACCCTTGTCTCTAATGAACACTCTGCGTAGAGGACAACATACCGGGCTCTGTTACTTAAGAAGTCTTAGAGCCACTCACATATATGGGAACCTATTCCGAAAGCTTGTACCTTCGTTAACAGTTGGCAGTGCGGCGTCGTGTCAAATGTTTTACAGAAATATAGGAATATGGAATCCGCCTGTTACCTTTTATCTATAGATGGCAGGATATCATGTGACGAAAGGACAAGCTAAGTTTCGCACGAGCTGATTCGTGAACAGAAGCTTTTCCCTCTGGAGGAAATTTATTATATTCGAAATGAGAACTGGAACGATTTAGGGAAATCACGGGAAACCTGAATGTGGATGGCCGGACGCTGATCTGAACCGTTGTCCTCTCGAATGCCTGTTCAGTGTGCTAACCACTTCGTCACCTTGCTCATTGAGAGGAAAAGAAATTGAATAGTTCTTAAAACTTTCCAATCTGTTTTGGCCACTTTTATGTCGCAATCACCACACACGGCACTCATTCTTCTGTGTTGTACTACGTTTTTAACCATTAATTGCATTTTTCTAAAAAAATATTTACAGCATAGTGACCTATATAGGCTCACAATGATTCGATTTTGATTGGGCTCTTTTAGGCATCACAATTTTCCATGAACTCTAAATAGTACGACGTTACTACTATGTATAGAAATGATTTATGTACTGGCGCACGTACATCCCCCCACATTTTATGCACTGCATATTTTGGACCTTGTGTATTGTCTAAAGTAGCTTTCTCTCCAAGCATGCTGACATAAACAACTTTACCACAGTTTCAGAAAAGGAAACGCGAGACACACGGGCATTAAAAAACATGTTGAGAGAACACGTCGAGTACCACAGCCACACAACGTGTTTTGGAAGTTCACTAACATTCAATCCGTCTCTCATTAGCTGTAATCAAATAATGTGACTGGTGTGACACTGTAGCAGTTCAAATGGAAATTCTTCCTCTTCTTATGATATAGATCAATACAAGAATCACTGAGATGTAGCTTCTTAAAACTGTGGATTGCTCTTCGATATGTGATAGGTATGTCTGGAAGTATGATTATATGTCAACAACTTCTGTATATCTTGAGCAGCAGCCTATTTCCCATGTCAAACGAAACACACTTGCCAAAAAAGTTCCTTCTAGAACCAAAATGGCAATACTTAGTTTGCCAGCATCGGTGAACTCCGTGTCCATTTGGGTCGTAACATTTATGACTTTCCGATCAGAGATTTGTCTCACCTTTCATGCAATATCAGTATAATATGGGACGATACAAGCGAAATGCCCCTACTGCAAATTCAATAGTGCTTCAGGAGGCTTTTTTTATTTGTTATTTTCATTACAGCTGTTTTCCTCCCAGTATTCGTGCCTACCCATGTATAAACACAATAAAATTATTTCCAGTGTGAACTTTCTTTCTGTGATGTTACTAACAAAAGATTTGTAACAACTATTTTAGTTAACTGGAGAGTTTTAGTGGAGATACATGAGTTACAATTTTGAGATATAGACAATTTTTTCAGTCCTTACCGACTGAAGACAACAAGCACAAGTTTTCAGTATCTTCTATCTTAACGATGTTTTATCTGACGAACTTTTCAGAACAAAAGTTTCTGTTATTTCAGCCTAGTTACCAGGAAGCCCCCAAAAATTTCATTCGGAGAGCAAGCAAGTAACATAGGACATTACAGGCCACTGTTAATGCCACACAACAAAAAGAATACAGTTTCATCAAACGCAAATGTACTAAATTGTTCGTCCAGCTAATCATAGGAAAACTACGGTTCTACTAATATCTGTGTCTGTATGTATTACTGTCCACAGTTGTCTGAGCCACAAGAAGTGTAATAATATATATATAAATCTACATGTAACGCCGCGAGCCACCGCGGCGTATGGTGGAGTTTACTTTGTGTACCACTGTCATTTCCGCCTTTTCCTAATCCAGTCGCGAATGGCTCGCAGGAAGAACGATTGCCAGCAAGCCTCTGTGTTGGCTCGAATCTCTCTAGTTTTAGCTTCATGATATTTCCGCGAGATAAACGTAGGTGGAAGCAATTTGTTGGCTAACTCTTCTAAGAATGTACGGTCTCGGGACTTAAACAGTAAACCACACAACCATACAGGATGTTTCTCTTGTGGCGTCTCCCGCTGGAATTGGCTGAGCATGTCCGTGACGCTTTAGTGATTACTGTATGAACCTATAATGAAACGCGTTCCTTTCTTTGTACCTTCTCTATTTCGTCTATCAATCCTATCTGATACTGGTCCCGGAGTGAAGAGCAGTATTCAAATATAGACCAAACGAGGGTTTCACTCGCTACCACCCCCGTCGACGGACTGCATTTCCTCAGGATTCTTCCAATGGAAGTCTCATTTTGGCACCTGCCTTTCCTGCAATACGTTTTATGTATTATTTTCACTTTAAATCGCTTCTTAGGCATACTCCTAGATATTTTATGGAAACACCTGTTTCCAGTGATTGTTCTACAGTCGTGCAATCATACAATAATGGGTCTTCTTGTTTACGTATACATAATAAGATACATCTGTTTATGTTAAGGGTCAGTCGCCAATCCCTGCACCAAGTGTCGATCCTCTAAAGGTCTTCCTGCATTTCGCTACAATTTTCTACAATTTTGTAGCATTTTGTGGCATTTCCCTGCATACAACAGCATTGCCCGTGAAAAGCCTCATGGAAATTCGGATGTTATATTCTAGGTCATTTATACACTAAACAAAAAAGTTTTGCATCACCACAGTTCCCAGAACTCCTGACGTTGACTGTGGTTATTGTATCACAGACACAATTACTTTGACTGTTCAGAGGTGTCACTAAATCCGCCCAAAGATGCAAATAACAGTGCATCAGCATCGCCTATTAGACAGAGGGGTTCCGACAGCTGATCACTTCCAGTTATTCCACCAGGAAGGAGGTACACGGCTTGTGTTGTCTGTAGTTCAACCATGCCTAGACGGTCAATACCACGGTTTGATCGCGTCCGCACTGTTACTTTGTGGCAGGAAGGGCTCTCAACAAGGGAAGTGTCCAGGCCTCGGAGTGAACCAAAGCGATGTTGTTCGGACATGGAAGGGATACAGAGAGACAGGAGCTGTCGATAACATGCCTTGCTCAGGCCGCTCAAGGGCTACTACTGCAATGGATGACCCCTACCTACGGATTATAGCTCGGAGAAACCAAAAAATGTTCAAATGTGTGTGAAATCTTATGGGACTTAACTGCTAAGGTCATCAGTCCCTAAGCTTAAACACTGCTTAACCTAAATTATCCTAAAGACAACCAGACACACCAATGCCCGAGAGAGGACTCGAACCTCCGCCGGGACCAGCAGCACAGTCCTTGACTGCAGCGCCTGAGACCGCTCGGCTAATCACGCGCGGCGGGAGGAACCCTGACAGTAACGCCACCATGTTGAATAATGCTTTTCATGCAGTCACAGGACGTCGTGTTACGACTCAAACTTTGCGCAGTAGGCTACATATGCACAACTGCACTCCCGACGTTCATGGCGAGGTCCACCTTTGCAACCACGACACCATGCAGCGCGTTACAGATGGGCCAAAAAGCATGCCGAATGGACTGCTCAGGATTGGCATCACGTTCTCTTCAGCGATGAGTGTCGCATATGTCTTCAACCAGACAATCGTCTGTAAAACAGATGCCAGACTGAGATTCATTGGAAGAATCCTAAGGAAATGCAATGCGAAAACAAAGGAAGTAGGTTACAGTACGCTTGTTCGCCCACTGCTTGAATACTGCTCAGCAGTGTGGGATCCGTACCAGATAGGGTTGATAGAAGAGATAGAGAAGATCCAACGGAGAGCAGCGCGCTTCGTTACAGGATTATTTAGTAATCGCGAAAGCGTTACGGAGATGATAGATAAACTCCAGTGGAAGACTCTGCAGGAGAGAGGCTCAGTAGCTCGGTACGGGCTTTTGTTAAGGTTTCGAGAACATACCTTCACCGAAGAGTCAAGCAGTATATTGCTCCCTCCTACGTATATCTCGCGAAGAGACCATGAGGGTAAAATCAGAGAGATTGGAGCCCACACAGAAGCATACCGACAATCCTTCTTTCCACGAACAATACGAGACTGGAATAGAAGGGAGAACCGATAGAGGTACCCAGGGTACCCTCCGCCACACACCGTCAGGTGGCTTGCGGAGTATGGATGTAGATGTAGATGTAGATGTAGACGTGTTTGGAGGCAACACGCTCAGGCTGAACGCCTTAGATACACTTTCAAGCGAGTGCAGCAAGATGGAGGTTTTCTGCTGCTTTGGGGTGGCGTTACGTGGGGCCGACGTACGCCGCTGGTGGTCATGGAAGCCGCTGTAATGATTGCACAATAGGTGAATGCCATCCTCTGACCGATAGTGCAATCATATCGGCAGCATATTGGCGATGCGTTCGTCTTCATGGACGACCGATCGCACCCCCATCGTGCACGTCTTGTGAATGACTTCCTTCAGGATAAATTCATCGCTCGACTAGAGTGGCCAGCATGTTCTCCAGACATGAACCCTATCGAAAATGCCTGGGATGGATTGAAAAGGGCTGTTTATGGACGATGTGACCCACCAACCACTCAGAGGGATCTACGCCGAATCGCCGTTGAGGAGTGAGACAATCTGGACCAACAGTGCCAAGATGAACTTGGGGATAGTACGCCACGACGAATACAGGCATGCATCAGTGCAAGAGGACGAGCTGCTGGGTATTAGAGGTATCGGTGTTTACAGAAATCTGGACCACCATCTCTGAAGGTCTCGCTGTATGATGGTACAACATGTGATGTGCGGTTTTTATGAGCAATAACAAGAGTGGAAATGATGTTTATTTTAATCTATATTCCAATTTTCTGTACAGGTTGCGTAAGTCTAGGAAGCGAGGTGATGCAAAACTTTTTTTGATGTGTGTGTACATACATGTGAAAAGTAATGGACCTGCAACACTCCTTCGGGGTACGCCCAAAATCACTTCTAAGTCAGCTTTATAAGGAACTAACCTGTTCACTTTGACCTAGGCAGTGCCATTGCATACGATCAGGGACAGAATCAAAGACCTTTTACACATGACATCACCAAATCACCCCAATGCCCACCCCCCTCCCCTCCAACTCCCTAACCCTTCCCTCCACCCTTGCCTCTCCCTCCCCTCCTATCCACTCTGTCTCCCAACTATCATAGTACAGCATTAAAAATGAAAGAAGGTATGAAAAACCTTAGACGGTGGAAATAGTCCATTGTGCTTGTGGAAAAACTTTAAAATCCCCTCCTCTCCATGTATCTCTAACCAATCACACAGCACAGTACACCTTATCTCCAGTCAGCCACAGCGCAGTGCTAGAAATAGAAGAGGCTGGAAACAGACAGTTGTGTGCTTTACACCACACCCCCCCTCCTCCTTCCACGCAATCAGAGCAGAGCATTAAAAAATATCGTCAAATATGCAGTAAAGAAACTGTGCTACCCTCAGATTACAGTCAGAGATATTCATTATTTCCGAAAGACTTTTCTCTCCGGCGTAAAAAAAGTGAATAATTTAAATTACTTACATACACTTTTATACCACTGAGGTAATATTAAAATGACTACAAGGCCAAAGATATGCATCACACACACACATTGCATAGTGTTTCACCTCTTCTTCTTCTCTTCGAATCACAAATAGTATTGCTATTATGAGTACAATGCACTGCGCTAAAAGGAATACGAACCATTAAAAAAAAAAAAAGTCAAAATATCTGAACTGTCTAAGATACCGAAAATGTTG
Source organism: Schistocerca nitens (assembly GCF_023898315.1). Classification (NCBI taxonomy): domain Eukaryota; kingdom Metazoa; phylum Arthropoda; class Insecta; order Orthoptera; family Acrididae; genus Schistocerca; species Schistocerca nitens. Next base: position 534,769,061 of record NC_064616.1, on the reverse strand, counting down.
TCTCCTGCGAGGGCTATGCAGGGAGTGAGGAACGATCGCTCGTGAAATGGAAACCACTGTGAAAATCCGACGAGGCTTTTCAGAGACGTTTTGGGCAGTGACTCCGTCGATCGCAAGACTCTCTTCTCAGTTGTGAGTGCACTGTGAGCGGATAAAGGTGCCTAGAACAACAATGCCTCCCGCCAAGTAGGAGGGCCCGCTGAGAGGCTTCGACGTAATGAATGCAGCCCACCTAACACAACTGCCACGCACTTCCTTCTTCATGGCAATTCTCAGCCGCACTCTGCACGGGCAGTGAAGACGCTCCTGCAGCCGTTTCGATGAGAAGTGTTCAATCACCCACAACACAACTCTAATTGGCTCGTCCTGAGTATCATCTCTGTCCACATGAAACGATGGATACGAAGACAACACTTGGGCGCAGGTTAGGTGCTATAGACCAGCGTAGGGAACTATCGGAAAGCACAGGCGGCTGCCTTCTATGACGATGGTTTTGGAAATTTGTTATATCGCTCCGACAACTGTCTAAGTCTGAGCGGCGACTATGTAGAGAAGTACCTGGGAGGTGTAGCTAAATGTGAAAAGAAAACAGTTTTGATTTTCACTGTGGTTTCCATTTCGCGACCGATCGTTCCTTAGTTTCCGAACAACCCTCGTATACTTGCATTACGATTTACAAGTAGTTGTTTATGGACTGGCACACCAGTCATGCCAGCAAATTTCATTCAAAGCTATAAATCATTCGCTATAGAATATTGGAACGAGTATATACCATATTCTCTATAAGTAACTAAAAGCCAGCTTTTGCTTACAAAACGTAAATAACGAATTTGGAATACTTACTTGCTGAACACGAGTTTTACCTTAACCTTTGACTACACGGGTGGGGTCTCAGCAGACCCCACGCTACATTTTTGGTTTATAATTTCCATTGTTGGCGCACTACAGACTCGTCATTGTAGGTATTCTCAGTGTGCCGCTGACGCAATAAGTGGACGTGCGCCGCGCTCTCGCAACAGTAAGTTCCTGTTTTTCATTGTAGTGGTACCTGTAGACCCCACGCGTGCTTTTACGTAGTATTTATTTACAATATGCTAATACAGTAATTTCCTCTTATTTAAGTATATTTACAACAATGACTCGCTTTCTTCCTGATGAGGATATTGCACGACTGTTGGAAGATGGCACTGACTCAGAAGGTGAAGACACAGAGCTAAATGGCCCAGACGAAGATGTTGATGACATCATTGATCATGATTCGATACACAGTGAACACCTTTCTGGTTCAGAGATGGAGCTAAGTGAAGGCTCTTCTTCTAGTGAAGAAGACGAAGAAAGCTCAGGGAACTATTTTTACGGTAAGAAAAGATTCAAATGGAGTAACTCTGCAACACATTCATCTCGTGTACGACAGCACAATATTGTACGAGAACGCGCAGGACTGAAAGGGCCTGCTGCTTGTAAACGTGAAATGTCGCCTGTAGAGAGTTGGGAACTATTATTACCGATGATGTGATTGAGACTATCGTGCACTGTACCAACAAAAAAACTTGAGGGCAAATATTCACCTCCGTTGATACGGCCGTATTATGCCAACAACATTGATTGCTGTGAGTTACGATCTTACCTTGGATTACTTCTGTTTACGTCGATATTCAAGTCAAATCATGATAATGTTAGATCGCTATGGGCGACTTTTTTAGAAGAGACATTTTTCGAGGTGTAATGGAGATAAACAGATTTTTATTCATTCATTTCAATGTAACCTTTGATGACATCAGCGCACGAGAAGAAAAAAAATCTACAGATAAAGTGGCTTTCATACGAGGCATTTTTGAAAAGTTTAGTAGCTATAGTAGCGCGAACTATTCTTGTTCATAATATTTATGTGTTGGTGAAATGTTGGTAAAATTTCGAGGAAGGTGCTCATTCAGAATGTTTATCAAAAGTAAACCTGGAAAATATGGCCTAAAAATGCAGTGTATTTGCGATGCGAAAACTCATTACTTATGTAATGCGTTTATATACTCTGGAAAACCGCTTGCCCAAAGAAATATCCCTTTGGCAATGCCAGCACAGGATGTGCTAAAACTTGCAGAGCCATTTTATGGAGCTAATAGGAATATCACTGGAGACAGTTGGTTTACGTCTGTTGTGTTAGTAGACGAATTACTGAAACGAGGACTAACATGCGTGGGTACTGTAGGAAAAAGCAACAGAGAAATTCCTCGTCAGTTTTTGCCTGATAAAAGAAGAGCCACTGAACCATCAGTATTTGGATTTGTTCGGGACAAGACCTTGGTATCATTCCTTCCCAAGAAGTATAAAAGTGTAGTTTTACTATCTTCCATGCATCACGAAGAGTCTGTAAATCAACAATCGAAGAAACCTGCAATTATAGACTTTTACAATGCGACTAAGGGAGGAGTTGATGCCTTGGATTTGAAATGCTCAAATTACTCACGTAGAACAAGAAGATGGCCGAACGCCATCTTTGCTGTAATGCTTAATATTTCTCATGCTAACGGATATGTTCTTTGGGTCGGTTCTAATCCAAATAAAAAAAGTCAACAGAAGAGAATACATAAAGTCCACTGCAATGAGTCTTGTGTGAGATGGCGTCTTGCGCTGCAATTCTTCATCTGTCTTGGCATAATTATGTTCGTTATCGAGCGACTGGTCCACACCTGTGTATTTCGCCAAATATTCCAACAAACCGTTTTAAATGCTTCGCCCTGTATACTAATTTTCAAATGTTTAGAGATTTTCTTCGTCACTTTAACTTTTGTGCGTAGGCTACACAAGTCACAAATGATTTTAACTTCCCATCAATTTGGACTGGTCCACAAAATAGTAATAAAAGCGCTGAAGCTTTTGGTTTTGAGACGCACTCTCCTGAATACACAGCCAACCATCATCCAACGTTTCCAGGCGTAGATGTGCTACAGTGGAACACATTCTCGTGTACCACTATATTTCCTCTTTTTCCTTGTAGGCTGGAACGAGGTCGCAGCACAACCATTGATTAAAATGGCGACTGCAACCATTAATCTCTGTGAGATATTACAGTTTTGCAACAATTGTCACCCCATATTCATGTGTGCCGATTACAGCGCCATCTATGGAAACTAGATGACAATTGTTGGAAAACGGTACTATCTCAAACAAATAGACATCCGATTAAGACAGTCGAAGTACCTTTTTGATATTTTTGATAATGCTATCATGTGACAGCTTCTACAATCGAATGAAGCACAGACCGCTATCATACACTCAGTCCGCGGTCAGACAGTGCCAATGATTCGGACTGTAGACATCACGTCCCCGATGTTAATGGTTGGAGAGAGGGTCGATATCATTGCCGCGTACTTTCGGGCTCAAAGAAATGTTGACGAAGCTTCTCAAAGGTATGCTAAGTTGTGTTATCCTGTTCCCTGATAGGAATGTTCGGTCTGCAACGACGTTTCGCAGTATTGTCCACCTGTTCATTGAAACGGAGGGTGCTAAACCTAGAGATGACCTGTGACAAACGAAAATAGCACAGTGAATGTTTTAGCTGCGGTTGCTGTAAATCCGCACATTAGTTCTCGGTAAATTGCGCGAGCTTCAGGAATTTCGTAAAGAAGTGTTCTACGCATACTGCATACACAAATGGCATCCATTTCATTTATCGCTGCATCTAGAACTGCGTAGTGACGATTTTCACAATCGCCTGAATTTCTGCAACTGAATGCAGGAACAACTGGCAGTTAATTATGATTTCATTTCACAGGTACTTTTCTCCGATGAACAAAATTTTACGACTCGTGGTCAAGTGAACCGACATATTATGCATTATTGGTCAGTAGAGAATCCCCATTGGGTAAGGCAAGTTGAACATTAGCGCCCATGGAGTGTCAACATCTGGTGCAGTATTTTAGGTACGCAGGTCATTGACCCATACTTCATAGAAGGTAATCTGACTGGTCAAATGTACATCGACATCGTGGATAATGTTTTACCCATACTAATGGACGATGTTCCATTTCAAACGAGACTGGATATGTGGTTTCAACGCGATGGATGCCCAGCGCATTATTCTGACTAGCTCTAGAAGTTTTCAATCGAAACTATCAGGGTCGATGGATTGAACGAGGAGATCCTCAAACGTGGCCCGCACGTTCATTAGATTTGACTTCCACCAATTTTTTCCTGTGGGAATGGCTAAAACAGAGAGGTTACATGGATGTACCAACAACCCCCGAAGATATGCGGCGGCGAATTCGCAGTGAATGTACAAACGTTAGCGTAGAGACACTAATAGATGTCGGATTGTCATTCAGACACACAGCTGGAATGTAAATTAGAAACAACGGACAACATTTCTAACATTTGCTACACTGAAACGCTTGTGAGAGGCAAGGGAAATAACAGTAATCAAGCACCACAAGATAGTGAGAGGTAAGGGGACTCACAGTAATGAGGCACCCTCAGATAGTGATAGGCAAGGGGATTCATCAAAATCAAACACCCCGAAGGGAACACGTTACTACTACGTCCACGTCGTTGTTCCTGGGTAAAGTTAAATGTAGTCTAAGAATGCAATGCGACATTGTAGACGGTGTCACGTGATAGCATTTTGCCAAACATCAAATAATGTACTTTGGTTTTCCTAATAGTATGTGTATTTTTGTGAGAGATTTCTCTGTTCCAGGAAGCAAACTGGTAGCTGTTTGGAAGATGGCAGTTTCGAAGTCCGTCATCAGACTTGTAGAGTTCCATCCAGGAACGTTATTTGTAACAGCTTAAAAAGAAACGTTCATATGTTCCTTGCTTTTTATTTGGCAGCAAACATTAACACCTGGAATGGTGTTTGTTTCCTCCCAAGAACTATTGAGGTTGGCGTGGAGCATAAACAACTGCCCAAACAGCTTGCTCGAACTTTTGAACATTCCATCCACAAAGAATGATTCGCAGTTTGATAAACACGCTTTTGCTTTTACGCTGGCAAACATCAGTATTGTCTCATTTGGTCTCCTGTTATCATCTGCAAGTAAAAAATTTCTACCATTATTCATCAGTAAATTGTTTTCTTGAAAGAATATTCCTTCGGAACCGGTGGAACTTACGTGCTTTCCATATACACTGGTGTCCAGGATTAAAGCAGCAAACCACTATTTCCCCACCCTGTGTCTAATTCACGATATAATCATAAAAACTGTCAACAGATATCCGTACGACCGTGTTCTGCACGGAAGATGGCATTCTGGTCAACGGATAACCACACCAATGATGACGCCAGGTGACCTATCAAACGGGGTAGTGTATGCCGGGTAGTCCCACACCCACAGTCGCTGTATACACAGTCACAGACGGAGCAGTATGGCACAGAGAAGACGCCTACCACACTCTCTACAGTGGAGAGCCATAGGAATAATGGAAGCAGGACACTCACAAACTGGTGTGGTCCAATGGCTTAACGCGAATCATTCTGTCATTCCTTGAACGTGGCGACAGTTTATAGAGACCTAAACGGCCCGAAGACCGGGGCAGGGCGACCACGTGTAACATAGAAAGAGAGGACCGTTATTTGGCTGTAAGAGCATGACGGTACCGCCTTAGTACTGCACGACAAATGGCATCTGATCTCGCAGTATCCACTGGGTGTGTTGTATCGAGGTAAACGGTGTACAGAAGGCTTGGGCAGAGTGACCCTTACTATCATAGACCTGCTGTATGTGTACCTCTCACACGTCTTAACAGAAGGGATCGTCTAGAGAGGAGTCGCCGGCTGCAGTGGCCGAGCGGTTCTAGGCGCTTCAGTCTGGAACCGCGCGACCGCTACGGTCGGAGGTTCGAATCCAGCCTCGGGCATGGATGTGTCTGATGTCCTTAGGTTGGTTAGGTTTAAGTAGTTCTAAGTTCTAGGGGACTGATAACCTTAGATATTAAGTCCCATAGTGCTCAGAGCCATTTGAACCATTTTTAGAGAGGAGTCGTCAACATGACACCTGGACGGTCAAACTGTGGCCGATGTTCTTTTCACGACGCGGTTTTTGCGAGGTGCTGAGGGCCCAGACTTGGTACTGATGGACGATAATCTCATAGAGTACGGTGGTTGATGTTTCCTTGGAAACGGAACATTTTGCAAGCATGGTGTGGCCTGCTGGCTCTTCCGATGTGAATCCCATAGAGCACGTATGTGATGCATTAGGAACACGGGGTTCATCACATCAGCATCCACCAACCACTCTCCAGGACTTGTGAGCAGCTTTTCAGGAAGAATGGGCGTCATTGCCTCAACATAAGACTGCTGACATCGCTCACAGCATGCTCCATCGTTGTTAGGCCTGTACTGCTGCCAGAGGTGGTCACACCCCATACTGAGCACATTAACCAGTGTCGGAATGTGTGCGAAAATTCACTAAGTTGAATAAAACGAAGAATATTTTGTTTACATTCTCTATTCTTTATATTGTTTCTACTTTACTATCACCTGTTTATACGATTTTTTGGCAAAATAAACACAAACATACCAAAATTTTCGTTGGTTACTTTAATTTTGGACACCAGTGTATTTTCACCTAATGCGATGTAACGAATGTTTCGCACCTCTGTGTGAGGGTAACGAAGTTACTAAGCCGTAGTCTCGACTGAAGAGGTGCCCTACTTCTTCAACGTAAGCTGATGAAATTGTAGCGTCTGTTTCTTTTGCCCGTTTCTCTCCGCTGACAAAAAGTTTTTGCACTTAATTTCCTGCTTCATCTGGAATACAAACATGGGTACCTTTCCCTAAAACTGTGTTATTTTTCGTCAATAGTCTTCCTTTCCATTTACTCTTTATAAAGTTTACACAACGCCAGTAAGTCACTTCTTGTTTGTTTGTATAGTCCACTATATACTGAAGCCCGTTGTAAATTAGTAAAGTCTTCCCTTTGGTGGTCTCGGTGAACTCTATTATCTCAGATCTAAAGCACGGAACACTGCTTGCCAGTCAGAGGTCCACAGCAGTACTGTACTCTGGGTGAAAGCGAAGCACACTGCGAACTGGTGCTGGGACGGGTAACTTTCTGCCGGAAATGATCTTTGGCCTTCTCCCAATACGTTGCAGGTAGCGGCGGACACGCCGGTGTATCTCACTTCTGGAACACCCTATCCATTACCTACAGTGTCCTGAGTCTTGTACAAATGTCAACACATTCCCTCTACGTGTAAGTGTCACTCCGTGCAAGTGTCACAAATGGTTCAAATGGCTCTGAGCACTATGGGACTTAACTTCTGAGGTCATCAGTCCCCTAGAACTTAGAACTACTTAAACCTAACTAACCTAACCTCATCACACACATGCATTCCCGAGGCAGGATTCGAACCTGCGACCGTAGCGGTTGCGTCGTTCCAGACTGTAGCGCCTAGAACCGCTCGGCCACTACGACCGGCGCAAGTGTCACAAACTCGGGACATAACAATCGAAAGACGCAGCGGCATCAAGGAGCTCAGGGGACGCTATAGGCTCCATAGGTGCCAAAGCGACTGTCTCTGGTGCCGCGATGTCATTGCAGTCCAGGGCAACAGCCTGAAGTTTGTCGACCATGGCCAACACAGCTTCCAGGTGTTTATGGACAGCGTCCAGATACCCCTGCATTTCTACTTAACAGGCGCTGCCCCTATCCATTTTCAATCAATTTTTGTTTGTACGCCAAGTTAATGTAACACTAACCCAAGAAGTTGAACTCAGTCTACACAAACGATAAAAAAATATTTAAACTCTTACAACAAAATAAATAGTACTACTAAAAACAGTTAAATAAACAGCTACTATTCACCTCTAGACAGAAGCACGTAAGAATACAACGTAAGTAAAGAATGATTACAATATGTGTACAGACGTTAAGATGCTACTGCTGCGTCTGAATTCCGCTCCTTCTGAGGCAGGAGCTCTACGATCATATCTGTTTCCTCTTGATCTATAAGTAACAGCAAATTCACTGGTGCTGCTGTTGTTAAGGCTTTTTCTCTTGTTGAACAATCGTCGTACACACCCCACAATTTCTCACATTAAATGTTCCAAGCCTTGTCTTATCACGAGAGATTTATGCCATTATTATTGGGGTTGTCAGCTGGTGATATGAATCACTTGTTAAGAGACAGTGTTAATCTTCTTTCTGTGCATGGGGAAGTGTATAGGTTGGGGAGAGATTTTGGTATCATATGTGGTGCGTTACTGTGCTAGCACACATTAGGTCGTTAAATCATGCATCAACTTGTTGATTGATTTTGTCTGTTCCAATACACATATAGGCAAAGATTTGGTAGTAGGTTTAGTATCTATTCATAGCAGAAATAGTGTTTTTTTAAATAATCATTGTTAATAACAGAAATAGTTATGGTGATAGGAGGTAGTATTGTGTGAGATAAAATGAAGTATTAATGTGTATTGCATAACTTGTGTTAGAATAATCAATATAACCTGTGGTTAAATTATAGGTAACAGGCTACATTGGAATGGAAAAAATAAATAAATGTTTAGTACGGACTTGGTGTCAGTATTTGTGACTTACTGTTATAAAAATAAGCCAGAAATATTTTTAAAGAACTTACTTATAAAGAACTAGACCAAATGTGTAGTATTAACTTACTGCAGGCCAACAGTCAATAATAAGCAGTTTAGGGATACGAAAATTTCATTCAGCTTTTCTTGATCGAGATAAAAAGTTCGTAGCACTTGACGATGGAGTGACACTGTAGAACTTAGGATGGTATGTTCACGAGTACACCCCGAATCAGTGCCACCTTCAGACGGTGTCGCAGCATGGCTTCAACTACACTGTTTTACTGTACAGTGGTCACATCTCGACTGCGTCCCACCACTTCATTCTTACATTGTTTTGGTTACTGATCGTACAGTGACTGCTAGTTGGTAGTTCTTTCTTTGTTTCTCTTCTGAGTACTGCAGTGTTGACGTTCGAATTTATAAAAGCACAGTATATTGACAAACTCACTATTCCTCGCACAAACAAACGGTCTGTAGTTATTGAACAGTTAACAACGGATGAAATCTTCACGAGGACTATTCGCTGGTAGTACATACACTATGCGATCGAAAGTATCTGGACAGCTAGCTGAAAATGACTTACAAGTTCGTGGCGCCCTCCATCGGTTATGCTCGAATTCAATATGGTGTCGGCCCACCCTCAACCTAGATGACAGCTTCCACTCTCGCGGGCATACGTTCAATCAAGTGCTGGAAGGTTTCTTGGGGAAAGGCAGCCCATTCTTCACGGAGTGCTGCACTGAGGAGAGGTATGAATGTCGCTCGGTGAGGCCTGGCACGAAGTCGGCGTTCCTAAACATCCCAAATGTGTTCTGTAAGATTCAGATCAGGACTCTGTGCAGGCCAGTCCATTACAGGGATGTTATTGTCGTGTAACCACTACGCCACAGGCCGTGCATTATGAACAGGTAAATGGAAATGAGCGTTTGGAGTCATTGGCCGGGAGGCCCTGTACGGGGCAGGTCCGACCGCCTTCGTTCAGTTCTTGTTACATTCGACGCCACATTGGGCGACCTGCGCGCCGGATGGGGATGAAATGATGATGAAGACAACACAACATCCAGTCCCTGAGCGGAGAAAATCCCCGACCCAGCCTGGAATGGAACCCGGGCTCGTACGACGGCAATCCGTCATGCTGACCACTCAACTATGGGGGCGGACATTATGAACAAGTGCTCGATCGTGTTCAAAGATGCAATCGCCATCCCCGAATTGCCCTTCAACAGTGAGAAGCAAGAAGCTGCTTAAAACATTAATGTAGGCCTGTGCTGTGATAGTGGCACGCAAAACAACAAGGGGTGCAAGCCTCCTCCATGAAAAACACGACCACACCATAACACCACCGCCTCCGAATTTTACTGTTGGCACTACACACGCTGGCAGATGACGTTCACCTGGCATTCGCCATATCCACACACTGCCATCGAATCGCCACATTGCATACCGTGATTTGTCATTCCATAGAACGTTTTTCCACTGTTCAGTCGCCAAATGTTTGCGCTGCTTACACAAAGCAAGGCGTCGTTTGGCATTTACCGGCGTGATGTGTGGCTTATGAGCAGCCGCTCGACCATGACATCCAAGTTTTCTCACCTCCCGCCTAACTGTCATAGTACTTGCAGTGGATCCTGACGCAGTTTGGAATTGCTGTGTGATGGTCTGGATAGATGTCTGCCTATTACACATTACGACCCTCTTCAACTGTCGGCGGTCTCTGTCAGTCAACAGACGAGATCGGCCTTTACGCTTTTGTGATGTACGCGTCCCTTCACGTTTCCGCTTCACTATCACATCGGAAACAGTGAACTAGTGATGGTTAGGAGTATGGAAATCTCGCGTACAGACGTATGACGCAAGTGGCACCCAACCACCTCACCACGTTCCAAGTCCGTGAGTTTCGCGGAGCGCCCCGTTCTGCCCTCTCCCATGTCTAATGACTACTGAGGTCGCTGACATGGAGTACCTGGCAGTAGGTGGCAGCACAGTGCACCTAATATGAAAAATCTATACAGGGTGGTCCATTGATAGTGACCGGGCCAAATATCTCACGAAATAAGCATCAAACGAAAAAACGACAAAGAACGAAACTCGTCTAGCTTGAAGGGGGAAACCCAATGGCGCTATGGTTGGCCCGTTAGATGGCGCTGCTATAGGTCAAACGGATATCAACTGCGTTTTTTAAATAAGAACCCCCATTTTTTTATTACATATTCGTGTAGTACGTAAAGAAATACGAATTTTTTAGTTGGACCACTTTTTTCACTTTGTGGTAGATCGCGCTGTAATAGTCGCAAACGTATAAGTACGTGGTGTCACGTAACATTCCGCCAGTGCGGACGATATTTGCTTCGTGATACATTACCCGTATTAAAATGGACCGTTTATCAATTGCGGAAAAGATCGAGATCGTGTAGATGTATGGCTATTGTGATCAAAATGCCCAACGGGCGTGTGCTACGTATGCTGCTCGGTAACCTGGACGAAATCATCCAGGTGTCCGGACCGTTCGCCGGATAGTTACGTTATTTAAGGAAACAGGAAGTGTTCAGCCACATGTGAAACGTCAACCACGGCCTGCAATAAATGATGATGCCCAAGTATTTGTTTTAGCTGCTGCCGCGGCTAATCCGCACATCAGTAGCAGACAAATTGCGCGAGAATCAGGAATCTCAAAAACGTCGGTGTTGAGAAAGCTACATCAACATCGATTGCACCCGTACCATATTTCTATGCACCAGGAATTGCATGGCGACGACTTTGAACGTCGTGTACAGCTCTGCCACTGGGCATAAGAGAAATTACGGGAGATTACAGATTTTTTGCACGCGTTCTATTTAGCGACGAAGCGTCATTCACCAACAGCGGTAACGTAAACCGGCATAATATGCACTATTGGGCAACGGAAAATCCACTATGGCTGCGACAAGTGGAACATCAGCGACCTTGGCGGGTTTATGTATGGTGCGGCATTATGGGAGGAAGGATAGCTGGCCCCCATTTTATCGATGGCAATCTAAATGGTGCAATGCTGATTTCCTACGTAATGTTCTATCGGTGTTACTACAAGATGTTTCACTGCATGACAGAATGGCGATGTACTTCGATCATGATGGATGTCCGGCACATAGCTCGCGTGCGGTTGAAGCGGTATTGAATAGCATATTTCATGACAGGTGGATTGGTCGTCGAAGCACCATACCATCGCCCACACGTTCACCGGATCTGACGTCCCCGGATTTCTTTCTGTGGGGAAAGTTGAAGGATATTTGCTATCGTGATCCACCGACAACGCCTGACAACATGCGTCAGCGCATTGTCAATGCACGTGCGAACATTACGGAAGGCGAACTATTCGCTGTTGAGAGGAATGTCGTTACATGTATTGCCAAATGCATTGAGGTTGACGGACATCATTTTGAGCATTTATGGCATTAATGTGGTATTTACAGATAATCACGCTGTAACAGCATGCGTTCTCAGAAACGATAAGTTCACAAAGGTACATGTATCACATTGGAACAACTGAAATAAAATGTTCAAACGTTCTGTATTTTAATTTAAAAAACCTACCTGTTACCAACTGTTCGTCTAAAATTGTGAGCCATATGTTAATGACTATTACAGCACCATATATCACAAAGCGAAAAAAGTGGTCCAACTAAAACATTCATATTTCTTTACGTACTACACGAATATGTAATGAAAATGGGAGTTCCTATTTTTTAAAAAAACACAGTTGATATCCGTTTGACCTATGGCAGCGCCATCTAGTGGGCCAGCCATAGCGCCATCTGCTTCCCCCCTTCAAGCTAGACAAGTTTCGTTCTTTGTAGTTTTCTCGTTTGACGCTTATTTCGTGAGATATTTGGCCCGGTCACGATCAATGTACCACCCGGTATTTTTGGGGGTGTCCAGATGCTTTTGATCACATAGTGTATTGTAGTATTACACTGATCAGCCATAATATTAAGAGCAACGACTTACTATCGATATAAACCCGTCCAGGCGATAGCAGCGACACCTGGCGACTAACGATTATTACTTAGGCACACGCACACGCATGTGACAGAGAGCGTTCTGTCCGTGTGTAGAGTGGGGAAGGCGAGCGATCTACCTTAGTTTGACCGAGGGCAGATTTGTGATGGCCTGAAGGCTCGCTACGAGCATTTCAGAAACTGCACGACTTGTCGAGTGTTCGAGGAGTGCTGTGGTGAGTATGTTCAATACGTGGCGAAACCAAAGTGAAACCACGTCCAGACCTCATGGGGTTGGGGGCCACCCCTCACCAGAGATGTCTGACGTCGTAGACTGGGCAGACTGGTAAAACAGGACAGCGACGATCTGTGGCGGAACTAGCATCAGATTTTAATGTTGGGCAGAGTACAAGTGTGTCTGAGCACACAGTGCCCCGAGAACTCCTAACGATGGGCCTCCACAGCCGACGACACATGCATGTGCCAATGTTAACATCATTACATCAGCAACTACGACCGAAATGACCACATGGCCATCGGCAATAGCGAAGCGTTGCATGGTCTGATGAATCTCGGTACCTGCTTCATCACGTTGATGGGATTGCTCGAATCCGTCACCTTCCAGGGGAACAGCCCGTTGACACTTGTACTGCGGGACGGAGACAAGCTGGTGGTGGCTCTGTTATGCTCTGGGGAACATTAACGACGGCATCCATGGGTACAGTGAAGCTCGTGCAAGACACAGTGTCGGCCAACGAATATCGTACACTGGTTGCAAACTACGTAAACCCCTTCTCGATGGCAATGACATTTTTCAGCAAGATAATGTGCCGTGTCACAAGGCCAGGATTGTGATGAAGTGGTTCGACGAACACTGTGGCGAGTTCGAATTGATGTGCTGGCCCCCCAACGCGACAGATCTGAACCCTATCGAACACATCTGGGATGTGATTGAACATAGCATCTGAACTCATCGCCCCCCTCCCCGGCGTTTACGAGAATTAGGTGACTTCTGCTTGCAAATGTGGTGCCAACTCCCTCCAGCGTCCTACCAAGGCCTCATTGCTTCCATGCCACGAGGCTTCGCCGCTGTTATCACTGCCGAAGGTGGACATACCGACTATTAAGTAGGTGGTCATAATGTTCTGGCTGATCAGTGTATAAGCTTCATATACCTATGGAAGATCATAGAGTATTTTCTGGTATAACCTAGACCACAGGTAACTTTACTGCTGCGATCATGGATGACAATTGATTCCGTCTTAACGAGTGCTACCTATGGAAGTTCAGAGATGTAAGCGCACTAGCAATGGAATTGTAGAATGGATTGCGTTGAGTAATTGACAATAGCCAAGGTATCGGTACCTACACCTAGTCTTTAAGTATTAAAAATATTCGATGCAATATAAACACTTCACGTACAATATGGAGACATATAAATATCATTATTATGTCTTGTCTTAGGAAGACAGTTAAGTTACGATGGCTTCCATGTTCTACCAGTTTGAACTCAGACTTCCGACAACACTACCACCTTCTTGTGGACGACTACTATGCCTAAATCTCACAGATGCACTCTAGAAATTGTATGAAGTCCGACTATGTAAGGCTTTTGTCAAAAGGGTGGAAATCGAACCATGTGATAGAGTATGGTACAAAGTTGCAAATACACATATTTCTGTAAATGGATGTCGAGCAATGGTACATCGAATGTATAAGATTGTGATAAATTACAGGAACCTAAGTATCATACTTTCGTATATCCGCTTGGTAAACCTCTAGCCACGAAGCTAAATGCAGATATTATTTTTCTGTTATAATCTCTCTTTATATTACCTTTATCATCATAAATTTTGTACTTTTTCATTTTAGTAATTTGGATAATCCGCTGTTATTACCTAGAACCGTCACTAGGATATAAAAATTACCTGACATTGTAAGAACTCCTTAATGATTCCTAATGTTGCATATGAATGACACTCTTTCAAACACGGTTTGCTTTTACATCATTTTCAGTTTAATAAGTGTATAATATTTTATTGCCGATTACCGTCACAATGACCTGAAACACTGTCTGTCTTTAGTTCGACCTCAATTGCGACCCATAGTGTTGTGTATTGGCGATTTTCCTTATAATTTAGTTCGTTGCACAGACATTTAACAAAATTAAAAGTTTTTTTGAGACAGTGTCTAGGGCCGACAATCAATTGTAAAGTATCAATACGATAAAGTATTACATAAATTATATCGCTTGGTTTTTATAACTTCAGGAGATTGCTATCACGCTAGTTATTATCGTTAAATTCCTACTGGTTTAACTATAAGATGAGCTGTATTGATGTCAATGATCTAGTTTTACATACATTTAGATCTTATTCCTTTAAATGTTATTAGAACATGTAGATATCATGTAAGGTATATAGTCAGCAGCTAAGGCCACACAGCGGTCTTTGCACCAAGCAATGTGTCAAAACCTAGCGGCTGTCAGTAATATTGGGACAACGGGGGCGTCAGGTCACTCTGCGTTGTTGCCAGCTGTATCCAAGATGGCGGCGATGACGTCATCCAAGATGGCATCATGTAAACTTGGCAACAGTGCATGATGTCATCCAAGATGGTAGCCATTACGTCATTCATGATGGCGGGAAGTGTGAATTTTGGCGGGAAAGTTGCAACGGCCCCCCCCATTCCCCCAGAAAAACAGTGTGAAGTTCAAATTCAAATAGGATAATGAACCACACCCCTCTTATCTTTACTAAACAAAGGAAATGGTAGGAAGATATCTAACTTGGGCTACCTCCTCTAACCTAAGTAACCCGACCACCACTTCCTCCTACGACCAGGAGCCAATATTGAATTCCAACCGGATAATTCATCACATCATGGTTAGCTCTACTAAGCAAACAAAATTATGGGAAAATATATCACTTGGGCTACTTCCACTAACCTAAGTGACCTGACCACCACTCACGCCTACGAACTATTGCCAAGTTTGAATTTCTGCCATAAACAAAGGTCACTTGGGGTTTGACTACCAACCTAGTAAAATTGTGGGAAGATAGGTCACTTGTACTAAACTAAGTAATCCGACTGCCACCTCCTCCGACAAACTGGCACCAAGTTTGATTTCCAACAGGATAATGCATCACTGCTGTAAGAAAATAATGGGAAAATAGCTCACTTGGCATATCTCCACTAACCTAAGTCACCCGACTGCCACTTCTTCTTACGAACTGGCACCAACTTTTAATTTTGGCAGTAAACAAAATTCAATTTCCATATACCTACTAAGCTAAGAAAATGGCGTGAAAGACAAGACACTTGTACTAACCTCAGTAGCCAGATCGCCCCCTCCTCCTAACGATTCGTGGGAAAAGACTTGGACATAAGTCTTTATTTAAACAATTCCATGCAGGTGTGTTCACCACAATGTCAGGAGTCCAATTGACCTAGTACACATCGCCATCACCACAGGGCGCTATCATCTGTGACATAATCCAAGATGGCGACACCCAGTATATTCATCAAGAGCTCCAGACTCCAACTGACTTAGTACACATCGTCATCGCCAGAGGGCGCTGTCGTGACGTCAGGTGATGTAGCAAGTACTATTATTCAAGATGGCGGCATACAATGTGTTCACCACAAAGCCTAGTACATATTGACACCACCAGAGTGTGCTACTATGGACTTGGACTGAATTTTCGCGAATGCTGCGCCAACCTGGACTTAGAAGGAAATAGTTAAAGTCTCCACCACGATCCCCAACTGACCGCCACGTCCCCTTACCGACCCATGTTGACAGGCTAACGTGTACTAACGTATACTAACATGCACAGTGCATGACGCCATCCAAGATGGTGGGGCGAAATGGCGGAAAAACTGCTCTGGGCCCAAGTCTTTAGTTCGCAGGCAGTGTCTCCACCACGAGATTTAGTGTCCAGCTGACCTAATGCACATTACTGCCACCAGAGGGTACTGTCATCCCTCCTATGACCCAATCCCAGATGGTGGTCTGTAGGGGTGAAAATGGTGCGAAAATGACTCAGGCTGCACTGGGCTGCTGGGAAGAGTAAGAAAGGAGTGCACTCTGTTTATTTTCGAACATTTTATTTAGGTGTAGACATGCTCAGTGCTCGTAAAATGTCCAAATAACGCATAGCACAGCCTACAGACCTGCTCGCAAAATAATGCAACAGACACGCAACCAACGTATGCAGACACTGCTCCCTGTCCACTAGAGTGCATGGGAGGCTACCGACAGCCCTTATAAGTGACACAGCCGTCAGCTGTCAAACCACACACAACTGCCCACAGGCATGACACGGATACATCCCTTTTCATACTTGACACTAGGGAAATTCATTCCGCAATACGTGTTCACCTAGACGCTGATGGAGGCAAAGACTTACATACAGAGCACAGACGCTCCAAGGCAAGCCGCGAGTGCATGTGGTCGACGCAGCCGATGCTGGTGAAAGTTGTGTCCATACAGTTTCTGTTATACCAACGTCATAGAATTCCAAGGCGCAGTGCTCATCACACTTCTTTACCACGGATGGCACAATAGCACAGCCTGCTTCCATCTAACGGAACATACGAGTCGCATTCGGCCATCCGTACACGTACCAGCATGGCTCTCATCTCGCTGCAAAACGTCTGTGTAGCGAGTCGCCTTCTAAAACGTTCTCAATGTTATTCTTATGTCACATAGCTTTCTTGTAAAAAATAAGACCCAAGTCGACCTCTCGGGAATTGTATAGTGTCACAGAAATAGTTAACGCTCGCTTCCTTGATGCCTCAGCTTGCATGGAAATTCTTACCCCAACAAAACCTCTTTACGAAAATAACATCGAATGCAGTCTTCCCAGCTCTTCTAATGTGCTACCCTTCCAGATTTCTACATACGCAAACGTTCGCTCCCCTATGTAGAGACTCCTATATCCCACCACAAACGATGTGAAAGAATGGCTCTTATCGAATCTACCTGCCGTATTACTCATGCCACCGGTACTGAAGCACCATCCACCAATTCTTTCTCCGACTTTCAGCGGTTATTTTACACAGATCGCAATATTGCATTGACAGTTAAACCTGCAAAGTTGCCTGCAGATTATCAAATACGTATCAAACTCACAAGAATATTAGAAGCCCGGAAGATATTTACCAGTGTAACTACACTTAAATATTATGATTGCTGCTACAGTCTGACACCAATCAATGTACAGTTAATCATTCCTCTTGACGACTGTGTTTCAGTATCTATAGCACATATAATTTTCCACACAAAAACTCTCTCTCATACCCTCGTGGTTATCCATGTGCTGAATCTATACGTCCCTCACGATAGGACACACAGTCATCCTCTGTAGTCATACTGTAACATAAACAGTATTAACTTTACAATCCAATATATACACGTTTTACACCATGTAAGCAACAGTAACTTTAAAATACAATATATACACGTTTTACACAAACAGTGCAACTATCTTTTATATGTGTAGAGCACCTGAAAAAATCATCATGCGCCTACACTCACACCGGCTATATGTTACGATGCTCCCCAGTGCTAGGGAAGCATTGTCAGCCTTTTCTTTCTTTCTACAGAAGCGCCATTCAGCGGTAATAAACTACTTTACACTGATCACCATTTCGCATCGACAACCGAACCTCGCAAAGTTGTCTACAGATCATCAAATACATACGAGACTCGCAATAATGTTCGAGCGTGAAACCGAACACCATCCCAGCAATATACCACCGAGTACTGTGTTGATCTAGTAAACATACAGTTCATATCCTCCACCATACAAAATCAACCTTTTACATCAGCTGGCCAAGGTCGCTCTCGGAACTGTTCTACAAATTCGCGATCGTTTCCCCTCGGCACAAACGCGTTACTGTCTCTGCTTCCTTGCCTGCTCGCTTTTCTATGCACATCTCCAGACTCGAGGATTACAAGAACACACACATTTTAGCCATAATATTATGCCATTTTCGTCATACTTTTCCATATCAAGCACTATGCAGTATCCTACCGATCGCTAACGCAACATAATTCCCGAGATATAGACTGGAAATTATTTCTCTACAAACAACAAACTTTAGCTACGTGGAGCATGCTCTAGACCACTGACTAACTAGAAACAAACACACGGTAATTGATATTTCCACCCGCGAATACCGATCTCGCTGATCTAACATACTACAAATCATCCATATAATTTACAAGCCAACAAAGGCCTTCCCATGTCTAGAGAATAGGCAAATGTATCTTCCACGTGCCAGATCCACACACCACAATCGATCTTCTCTCAACTAAATAAAGACGCGAAATGTGCAGAAGCAATCAAGTGAACAATTTACATGGGAGGGAATAACGGTCCAGCGCAAATGCACCGCCATACACAATCTTCTCAAATTTCCACTTGATCACGAAAGTCGCCCATCTTACGATCGCGATCTCAATTGAATTTCATTCGACAATGAGCGAAGTAACCGAAACACACCCTACCGAAGGCTGTGGCTCTGTAAATCGAAATATCTCTATCTTCCTGGACATACTCTTCCCTTTGTTTACCGAGCGAGGTGGCGCAGTGGTTAGCACACTGGACTCGCATTCGGGAGGACGACGGTTCAATCCCGTCTCCGGCCATCCTGATTTAGGTTTTCCGTGATTTCCCTAAATCGTTTCAGGCAAATGCCGGGATGGTTCCTTTGAAAGGGCACGGCCGATTTCCTTCCCAATCCTTCCCTAACCCGAGCTTGCGCTCCGTCTCTAATGACCTCGTTGTCGACGGGACGTTAAACGCTAACCACCACCACCACCATCTCCCCTTTGTTATCACAGTACTCCAAGTAAAATCAATACCTTCCCTACAACAGGGCGTACTCATCTCCTTTCCACAAAGACATGCTTTATAGACCTCATGCTCAAATACTTACGTATTACATACCCAGCACTTCTACCAAGTATATATAAGTTCGTAAATAAATCTTTGTCTACCATATGAAATAATACTGACCGAAAATCAACGATGGGTGTGCATATCCCTTAAGTTCTTCTTGCGAGTCCTACCACCATGTCATAGAAACAGAGACGTAATCGACCAGATGTTAAAGAGAAAACCCGATCCTAACAATTACTGCATGTTACTCTCACAACCGCTCTTGGTTCTACAGGTACACACAAGTATCCACGTTAAAAGCTATACCCGCTTTACAAATGATGGTACAACATTACCTCTAAATGAGGTAGTTTTCTTTTTTCCAGACAAATACCGTGACAGTGGTCGTAGGAATGTGTAAGCACACGATGCAACTTCGGGTTAAAAACAATGAACTTTGAAAGTGATTCGGCTAAAAAACGTGGGGTGTAAGCGATATTTGCGACTCCCTCAGACCGACCCGAACTATATAATTGCAAGTCCACCATAGCACACTCTGATGGTGAACACATTGTATGCCACCATCTTGAATAACGGTACTTGCGTCATCACCTGATGTCATGAAAGCGCCCTCTGGTGGTGGCGATGTGTACTAAGTCAGTTGGAGTCTGGAGCTCTTGATGAATACACTGGGTGTCGCCATCTTGGATTACGTCACAGATGAGAGCGCCCTGTGGTAATGGCGATGTGTACTAAGTCAGTTGGAGTCCTGATATTGTGGTGAACACACCTGCATGGAATTGTTTAAGTAAAGACTTATGTCTAAGCCCTTTTCCCACGAATCGTTAGGAGGAGTTGGCGATCTGGGGACTGAGGTTAGTACAAGTGTATTCTCTTTCGCGCCATTTTCTTAACTTAGTAGATATATGGGTACTGAATTTTGTTTACCGCCAAAATTAAAAGTCGGTGTCAGTTTGTAAGAAGAGGTGGCTGTTGGGTGACTTAGATTAGTGGACGTATGCCAAGTGAGCTATTTTACTGGGATTTTCTGTCCTTAATAGAGATAACAGCAGTGTGATGCATTATCCTGTTGGAATTCAAACTTGGCGCCAGTTCGTAGGAGGAGGTGGCAGTTGGATGACTTAGGTTAGTACAAGTGACCTATCTTCCTCAATTTTTTTAGGTTGGTAGTGAAACCCCAAGTGACCTTTGCTTACGGTAGAAATTCAAACTTGGCACCAGTTCGTAGGAGAAAGTGACGGTCGGGTGACTTAGGTTAGTGGAGGTAGCCCAAGTTGAGATACCTTCCCGCAGTTTTCTTTGCTTAGTAGAGATAACTGTTGTCTGATGAATTATCCTGTTGGATTTCAAAATTGGCGCCAGTTCGTTGGAGGAAGTTGCCATCGGGTGACTTAAGTTAGTGGAGGTAGCCCAAGTTAGATATCTTCCTACCATTTTCTTTGCTTAGTAGAGATAAGAGAGGTGTGGTGCATTATCCTGTTGGAATTTGAACTTTGCGCCAAGTTTCTTGGGGAGGGGATCGTGGCACTATTCTTGCCAAAATTCACACTTCCACCATCTTGAATGACGTAATGGCAGCCATCTTGGATGACGTCATGAGCTGTTGCTAAGTCTACATGATGCCATCTTGGATGTCGTCGTTGCCGCCATCTTGGATACATCTGGCAACATTGCAGACTGACCTGATGCCCCCCTTGTGCCAATGCTGTCAGTCCCCATATTGCTACAGTACCGGTGACAAATGTGTATACTATGTGTATGCTGAACGTTGCGTTTGTTGAACGTTGTAATGGGCATCATCTGCCATACTATTCACATGTACCACGTTGTTGTTGTTGTTGTTGTGGTCTTCAGTCCTGAGACTGGTTTGATGCAGCTCTCCATGCTACTCTATCCTGTGCAAGCTTCTTCATCTCCCAGTAACTACTGCAACCTACATACTTCTGAATCTGCTTAGTGTATTCATCTCTTGGTCTCCCTCTACGACTTTTTACCCTCCACACTGCCCTCCAATACTAAATTGGTGATCCCTTGATGCCTCAGAACACGTCCTACCTACCGATCCCTTCTTCTTGTCAAGTTGTGCCACAACTTTCTCTTCTCCCCAATCCTATTCAATACCTCCTCATTAGTTATGTGATCTACCCATCTAATCTTCAGCATTCTTCTGTAGCACCACATTTCAAAAGCTTCTATTCTCTTCTTGTCCAAACTATTTATCGTCCATGTTTCACTTCCGTACATGGCTACACTCCATACAAATACTTTAAGAAACGACTCCACGTTACAGCGACATATATGTGATGATGTCTGATGCAAGATGATGTGAATATTGATGTCAGTTCCTAAGTCTTCATGCCATATCGACTATGGTAAGACGATACCTTTTGCATTTAGTCTTTTTAATGGACGGTTCCTTATGCAAATGTTGTTCGTTTGTTTTAACCGCCTTTTCCTTGTATTAATATATATTTTCAGTTTTATGAGCAACGTGAAGTTACACTGACCACGAATAATGAAAATCTGTTTTTAACTATGTCATGTATGGATGACATAGCGATGTGTGAAGCTGTAATAGCAACAACACTAAACAGTAATGGTTTTGGTATGTATTCTGTAATTAATTCGTGTATATACTCTTGAACTAAGTGGCAACGGCCTTGCCGCAGTGGATACACCGGTTCCCGTGGGATCACCGAAGTTAAGCGCTGTCGGGCGTGGTCGGCACTTGGATGGGTGACCATCCAGGCCGACATGCGCTGTTGCCATTTTTCGGGGTGCACTCAGCCTCGTGTTGCCAATTGAGGAGCTACTCGATCGAATGGTAGCGACTTCGATCAAGCATACCATCTTACGACCGGGAGAGTAGTGTGCTGACCCCATGCCCCTCCTATCCGCATCCTCCACCGAGGATGTCACGGCGGTCGGATGGTCCCGGTAGGCCACTCGTGGCCTGAAGCCGGAGTGCTATATACGCTTGAACCCTGCTGCAGTATTAAGTGCAGTCCTGTAAGCTGATGTATGTTGCTACCATGAGATAGTTAGATTGTTAGCTAAAACTAGTAATCAATTCAGACAAAGAAGATTTTATGTGCGCTCTTGTCTTCAACGGGGTTTCAATCCCTAACATAAATAAAAATTTCGCATGTCTCCTGGTTGACCAATTTCTACGAACTTGATTAACATGGAGTTAATAAATGATTTATATTGCGACTTAAATGTAATCACATGTCAGTTCGAGTATAACACCCCTATGTTATACCCATTTGACCACTCGATATCACGACAGGAGGACCCGCCAGTATAAAAGCAGAAAGGGAATAGAGAAGCGTAACAGCTAAATCGGGCAATAAAGAGGGCTCAGTGATTTCGAACGTGGACTAGTAATCCGATGACATCCGAGCAACAAATCCATCAAAGAAATGTCAACTCTTCTAAAGCTGCCCAAGTCGACTGTTGGTAACGTGATTGTGAAGTGGAAGCGCGAAGAAACAACAGTAGTTAAACCAAGAATAGGCGGACCTCACATACTGACGAACAAGGACCGTCGAGCACTGGGGAAGGTGGTTCTAAAATATCACCGCATGAAAACAAGCGGAAGGAATACCTGGTGAGCTCCGATGTGCTACCAGCAGTCCAGCTAAGACACAGACAATGCATAGGGAGACAAGAAGAATGGGGTACAATGGTTGAGCAGCTCTTCAAAAGCGAACCATTTCTGCAGTCATTGTTATGCGACGCCTGAGGTTGTATAAAGAGTGATGCCACAGTGCAGTGGGTGATTGGAAACGAGTGATTTGCAGCGATGAATGACGCTACAAAATTGGTTCAAATGGCTCTGAGCACTATGAGACTTAACATATGAGGTCATCAGTCCCCTAGAACTTAGAACTACTTAAACCTAACTAACCTAAGGACATCACTCACATCCATGCCCGAGGCAGGATTTGAACCTGCGACCTTAGCAGTCGCGCGGTTCCAGACTGAAGCGCCTAGAACCGCTCGGCCACTCCGACCGGCAGTGACGCTATACCCTGTGGCAATCCGATGGAAGGATTTGGGTTTGTAAATGGCTGGAGAACGCTACCTGCCATCATGTGTAGTGCCAACAGTGAAGCTGGTGTTACTGCAAGTGAGTGTTTTTTGTGGTTAGGGCATGGCCTCCCTATTGCTCTTAAGAAAACTTTAGATGGGGATAGATATGAATACATTTTGCAGCATCGATTACAGCATGCAGTAGAGTAACAGTTTGGAGACCGTGATTGTAACTGCATGACAATGCATCCTCTCATAAAGCATCTGCTAAGCAATGTTTTGTGAGCAATAACGTTCCTGAAACGGACTTGCCTGCCCAGAGTACCGACCTGTACCCAATGGAACATCTTGTGCGCGAGTTAGAACGTCGACTTCACTCCAGACACCAGCGTGCAAAGTTACGATATTCTCTGGTTTCGGATCTTGAAGAAGAAGGGGCTGGCAGTCCTAAACAGATACTCAGACACCTCATTGAAATTGTCTCTAACAGAGTTCAAGTGGTCATAAAGACGAAGGAAGGACACATCCTCTGTTAATGTTCACTAATAGGTGACCAGATGCTTTTGAGCAGATTGTATATAGCGCGTGTTACTATACAATAAGTAATCACGTTTTCTCTAACACGTCAGTCGCAGGTATATAAGTTATTTTTAAAATTACGTATGACGATATCAATTAGATGAAAATTCTTAAAGAAGGTTGAATAAAAAGAAACATAAAAAATCATTATGTGCTGAGAATTTTACTGAACATATACTACTCTCTTATGCATCAGCACATTTGACAGACACAGCGCTATAGTATACTCAGCGTTTTAGGACGTATCATTGTGTGCACATGACAGCAAACGCTGCAGATACTACATCTGAGCATGACAGCGCCGTCATAGAAAAACGTGAGCAGGTCCAAAGAATCACAAAATGTTGCACGTTTGATTTATTTGCATGGTGAATTTCATAGTCGGTTGTCAATTTGTGCAGCATCCGGTTTTCGAACGTTAGTTAAGTGATGGCCCGAAGATTACAAGCATTTGAATACCGCCAGTGATCGTGTTGCACAGAATACGCCAGGATAACAGCAGGACGTGTGTCAGCTGCCTCGATACCTTGGTCATAGCGCACAGGATCCACAACTGGTGGATAAGGATTTCTTTCTACCAGCTTTTGGAGATTTAACAGGCAAATGATCAGTGTCAATCATGTGAGTACGGGCCAGTTACTTGATGAACGGAATCATGAATAACTGAAACTAGACAAGTCATGTGTTAACGGTATAAACTGGAATTTATATTTAATACTATATTTGTGAAATTCAGGTTCTCTGTTACTTTTCTGCTTCTTTTTTCTTTTCCTGGCCTTCACGCGTCTTTTCACGTGGTCGACATGTTTATTTCGATTTGGCGATGTTAGTGGTGTAGTGTGGCCTCCTCCACTTTCCTCTCGTCCGCGGGACGGAATTTGTGTACCTCATCTGCTGCGTCTAGCATTGTCTCCTGTCACAGGGCGAGAATGTTTTCGAAATGTTTACCTATCGTGTAACTGAGGCGGGACGTGGGTACCAACCCTGTATTCATCTTGACTGATGTGGGAAATCGCCTAAAATCCTCATCCAGCCCGGCCGGCATACCAGCCCTCTGAGGAAGTCCACTGGGAGGATACGAATCGAGTCCGACGCATACACCCGAATTACGGAAGCGGTGTGCTGACGCGTACTTCATCTCCCTCCATAACGAGCTGAAAAAGTTCACCCCAGAAACCCTACCTTCCGCTTTCATTACACAGAGAGAGTTGTTGGTTGAGGTCAGGATTCCCTAACAACTTTTCTTTTGCTAATTCAGCCTTTAGAAATTTGAGCGCAGCTTGAAATCGCTCAATTCAGTCAAAAGTTTCATCCAGTGCCAATTCTTCTAAAAAGCATGAAAAAAAAGTGTACTTCAAAACAAGTTTCCAATAGAGCTACACAATCCTGGAACCGATTTTAATTGTTTGGTCAGGATCGTTCCTGATCTTCTCTGCCAATATTACGCGTGTCTCATGAGCTTAACGTTCGTTTTCACAGTTTAGGTCGGTCACTACGTTACATGTGGTGAGAGGTAACGAATGAAGTTTGGTATTCACGACACACTCTTGACACTTTGTATCCCGGAATATTGAATTGGCTAAATGGTTCAAATGGCTCTGAGCACTATGGGACTTAACATCTTAGGTCATCAGTCCCCTAGAACTTATAACTACTTAAACCTAACCAACCTAAGGACATCACACACTTCCATGCCCGAGGCAGGATTCGAACCTGCGACCGTAGCAGTCCCGCGGTTCCGGACTGAAGCGCCTAGAACCGCACGGCAATATTGAATTCCCCAACCATTTCCGAAGTGGAATGCCCAATGCGTCTAGTTCCAATTACCATTTTTTTTGTCACCTCAGCGTATTACGGAGCTGAAATTTCGGAAAATGACATTTCCTCTTCCACTCTTCGTCACAATCTTACACATTCCTTTGCTGAAAAACAAATCTGCTTCTTGCGGCTCTCTTCTATAACCGGAAGAATGGGTGAATATTGACGAACGACGTGAAATGCATGACAGCTATGGTAGTTAAGATCGTTGTGTAATTTACATTGTAACATAACGGTACGGTCAAAGTTTCAGGAGACATTTATCACCTCTAGAAAGAGACAATCCAGAAGCGCTTTATGTCCATGTTGGAATGCATTTTATACGGGGTTCTACAGTACCTTATTCGAGGAAAACAATCTACCATTATGCCACATGGAACAAACATCCCGCCGACGACGATGTTATGAGATAGAGCGCACAAGCTGGGACTGGAGTAGAACGGGGCAGGAAATTGACTGTTTCCTTTTTAAGGTAATCACCCTTCTACTTCCGGCGCTCTTAACCTGCTTACGTTCGCGCTCACAAATTGTAGTTTCCGCCAGTAGCAGCACAGATTTGAACTTGTAACACCATGACTCTAATACTCTACTGATTTATTTTGCTTTTGTTTTATTTAAAATTACATCTTTGAGCTTCTGTAAATGTGTTTGATTGAATAGATAACACAAAATTGTATACTGTTTTCTTTATACAAATTTTGATGTCATGGTTTGGTTCTATGCAATGTAGTGTATCTGTCATTTAAATTCTTTGTCCCATTTGGAGGGAACAAAACTTACTGTATATAATTGTAATTTTGTGTGAATAATTTTTTGTAGAGATGTCAATATGTGTAAATGTTTTGTTTTATTTAATGCATTTGGTTGCTGTTATGTAAACTGCTGATCCTCACTTAGGATTCTTAGTTATTCTGTATGTAAAAGTTGTTGTGGTTCCCCTCGGGAACGGAACTGTGTAGCGCGCGCAAATTGTGGCTGGCCTATGTAGAAAAGGTGGAACTGATAGTCAGTCGGGGACGAGCTACGAGTCGGGGACGAGTTACTAAACTGTGCACTGCCATGTAAAAGATGCATATTGTGCTGGTTCCGAGAGAGGCTGTTCTGCTACTTTCCAATGCCTCGGAGGGATGGATAAATAGCTGGAACGATTCTGGATTTGGTATTCATCATCGCCACCAAGAAGGGCTAGAGTCCAGCTATTCTGTCTGCGAATCCACCTACCAACATGCAGTTGCCACCACGTTGCGCAATCACCGTAACGGAATACTATAATGATGTACAGTGAAGGATCAGCTTAATGGATGTGCTAATGTGCTCAAATATAAGGTAATTTATATCTGAATTTATGTACCTACGCCGGCCGGTGTGGCCGTGCGGTTAAAGGCGCTTCAGTCTGGAACCGCGTGACCGCTACGGTCGCAGGTTCGAATCCTGCCTCGGGCATGGATGTGTGTGATGTCCTTAGGTTAGTTAGGTTTAATTAGTTCTAAGTTCTAGGGGACTGATGACCTCAGAAGTTAAGTCGCATAGTGCTCAGAACCATTTGAACCATTATGTACCTACCTTGATTTTTCTCCTCGTCATAACACCTCTCAGGTTCCTCTCCGTTTGAAATAAAGTGATTACCGAGTGTCCCTACTGAAATAACAATAAATCACAGTGTTTTGCTAATCGATGCCTCTTGAACATAGTAAAAAAAAGTTAAAGTTAATGTAGCTTGCTGAAAATAATTTTCCTAGTAAAACTGCTTATTAATGTGCTGATGCCTACTTCAAAATTAAAAGTTCTTAAGATTGAGGCTTATAAAGTTTTGCTTGGTGAATGATCACATTACTGCCTGATGTAAATCGCAGAAGGTGAGTCAGTATCTTACATATATGTTAATTCTGTGTCTCACTGTAGTAAAACTGGAAAACTGCAGTTGTGAATCGTTATATACTCATGACAGAAGGAGATTAACGGAATAAGAGCAATAAATCACTTAACGAGCAGCATTAATCTTACTGGGAACAGGATATATTGTAACGTTGTCGCATCTAGCCCCCCGAGTCAGTGTATACAAGACAGTTGACACCGTCCGCTTAGTTAACACACACTGACAGGCCAAAATAGACAAACGCAGTTATCTTTAACATGGAACACCGGCAAAATCCAGATGGCAACCACAAAGCTACGATTTTGTTACTGCAGTGTTTAGTTCGGTTAGTTTCTAGGCGCGCACTGGTCACAGAGATGATGCAGTCTACGACGACGACGACTACGACTACGGCAACAGCAGCAACAACAACAACGGTGCGAAGGCGCACCTGGGAGGAAGTGGCCACGACAAGTGAAAGTGAGCGTTCTTTTTGGGGGACAGAAGTTGTCAGCAAGTGGAAACTTTACAGGTCGCTTCAAAACGTATGATCTGTAACAGCAGTCCCAATGCGACCCGTAGAACATTACCATTCACAGTTGCACGAAACTATTTCAGTCTTCAGTTCAGCGAATGGGAATCCATACCCACCTCAATATCACCACAACGCACGGCATTATGGGATTAATGATTACCGTGTACATCAAATACTGTCAGTTAGTTTGAGCACCACAGTTACTGTGACCACGCAACGAATACATCTGATAATCGTGAGTAGATTCAGATAAACAATGTTAAGGCCTAAAATAAAATATATGAATGCAGTTCTATCTCCGAACTGCCAATAAGAGGGAAAGTATTAAGTAATGCATAAAAAAGAGTAACCCTTTATGAAATGCACTCTTGGTAGCAATCAGTAAAGAAATCCTTAGTAAATTCACAACTAAGTATCAAATATTAGTATGTGCTCTTAACGAGATTTGGTTAGGATAAGGATTGGTGTTTCAGAGGGCTTGAAGTATTCCGATATGATACGGAACATGGATATGGAAGGAGAGCACAGATGATAGAAATAGTATTGACAACAATTCCGTCTACCTAAATTCCAAAATATTGACAGTTATGCCAGACAGTATGTCAACATGAAAGACATAATCGTTACACGGGTAAGCCACGAAAACAGACGCAGCTAGAGGTAGACTGCAGTGAGTATACGCTTTTCGTAACTTTACCTTTTTATTGAAGCTATGCAGAAAGTTGTACAAGGGTCCCTCGGCTTATATTTTTATTTTCGTGGAAAAATGAGAGACAGAAGCTTCACTTCTGCTTGCTCATTACTGCGATAAAATACAGTAAATTAAAACAAATTTATTGCTATTGGTGCTGTTGTTGTTTTCAGTAGAATTTTCATTTAACTTTTCCTTAGTTCCATTTTCTATTTGTATTTTTTTAATACAGTCTGGACGTTTTATGGCGTATTGTATAACGTTGAGTCATTGAAACACATGCCCAATTGAATACAAATCCATACAGGCAATAAAAACGTAATTTTGTATGTATGTATGTATGGTCCTCATCTCCTCCAAAACCACTGGACCGATATCAACCAAACTTGGTATACATATCACTTTAAATCTTTAAAGAATCGCTGTGGACGTAAGAATCACCTGCCTACCAAAGGCGGGGGATGACCGTGAAGAGGAAGTGTAGACCACGACGCGGGAGGACCCAGAATTTATTCATTCAGTATTTGAGTATGAGAGCATTTAGTGACTTGAAAAACCTAAATATAATTTCAGACGTTTACGAAAGTTTTTACCATTGACATCCACCACGAAATTATGAAAGGAAAAAAAGTTTATCGTTTAATACATATTTACTGTTCACGCAGTAAAACTGCCGTATCATCATTTACGTTTTAATTTATTAATTCTTTACTACTAACTACATTCGAGTCACATTTAATTCACGTATACCACTGAATGCAGCTGCGAATTAATTTGATTTTACGACACATAGTTCAGGAGATGTGACATCACGAATACTGAGATGTGCGAAAAACTGCCGCATCATACATGACGTATAAATTCACTACTTCTTTACTACTATGTTCGCAACAAATTTAGCAGACAGTATCCACATATTGCGCTGAATGCACCTAGGAAATTATGTCATTGTACGACATGTAGTTCAGGAGTGTAACATAATTAACATTGAGCTCCGTGAAAACGAAACTGCATGGCGAAATTCGCTGGAGATACAGGTGAAATATGTGTGCTACATGTTACATATATGTGAAATATATGTGATATGTGCTCTTTTGGGCAATGCAACAGATAAAAAAGTCTTACTACACCCCTGGGTCGACTTCAAACAAACTTGGCACACATATTACTTACTACCTGGAAAGAAATACTGGGAGGTGTGCCGGGGGGGGGGGGGGGGGGGGGTAAGAACCAGCAACCTAGTATTGGTATTGGAATGGGTTCGATAACGTGGAGAGAGAACAGGGGGACGAAGAGATGGACAAACAGAGAGGGAGAAGGAGGAAGTAGTCACAGATAGGGGGAGGGGGAGAACATTGACAGAGAGAGGGTGAAGGGGAGAGGGGCACAGAAAGGAAAGAGGAGAGGAGACGAGCTGTGCAGAGAGACAGGGGCGAGGAAATGGAGGCGCTCAACTGCGCTGTTTTCACCACCCATACAAATTCCCAACCTTTGCTCAGCCCAATCTCGCTACTTTCAGGAATGATGATGAAATGATGAGGACAGAACAAACACCGAGTCATCTCGAGGCAGGTGAAATTCCCCGACCAAGCCGGGAATCGAACCCCGGGAGAGGAGGAGATAGTGGGTAGGAGGAGATAGATGAAAGAGAAGGAGATGGACTTAAAGAGGGGAGGAGGAAATATACAAAGGCGGGAACAGCAAATGCACAGGGGAGGAGGAGCAGATGGATAGAAACTGGGGAGGAGCAGATGGACAGAGAAAGAGGGGCGTAGCAGATGGACAGAGGGACAGGAGTAGATGGATAAAGGGCTGTAAGACGTGGACAGAGTGAGGGGAGAGAAGGAGATGAACATAGGGTGGGGCAGGGAAGACGGACAGAGGGAGGGGAAGGAGGAGATGGGCTAACAGAATTGGAACACATATGCAGGCAACACCGGTAACTCATCTAATTAATTAAATAATGAAACACAAATCATCACCTGATTTGCGTTTTGAGGGATTTGCCTAAGCTTAAATCACGTGCTTTGTACATACCTGAACTAGATCGAGGTAGAGCCCTGCGCACACCATTCCCGCGCCGGCAATGAGGAAAGCAGGCAGCACCTGGCGTATGATGTCGCAGTAGGTCTCCGGCACGTCTTCACCTGGTGTCTCCTCCGTCATCTGCTCGAGGAAATCTCCGGAATCGTCCCGCGTGGTCGTCTCAGTCTCCACCCGGTCCACCTCCCCCTGCTGAGGTCCGCTTTTGACAACGGATAATTCCTCCCTACTGGCGCAAGCATTGATGTCGAAGTCTGCCCCGTTGGTGGCATCGATGTACGGGACATCGTCATCGTCGCCAGCCGCTTGGAGAGCTTCAAGGAATTCCAATTCATGCTCCTCACACGGTCCCGCAATACCACCTTGCTCCTCTGCAAGAAAACACAGTACCAGCACTAAAGACCATCGCCTTAACGGTAGAAGTGAGGCCTGTTGGCACATTAAGTTATTTTACGTTCATTTAAATTAACTAACTTAACACTTATGCAACCATGAAGATTTTCTTTTGCCTGTACATAAATGAAAGATATCAGTATATGTACATATGTGTGAGAGAGTCAGCGACCGAATGCGATGAAAACTAATTATTTCTCTCTACGTTCGGAATATATTTTTTTTTTTCATTTCAATGACCTCTGTGATGATAGAGGCAACGGAATTACTTACGCAGACGGAAAGCTACATAGTTTGTAAGAAAATCATGTGACATTTCTGGAAAGATATTTTCGCATCTTTGACGTGGAAAGCGATTAATATTGTAATCTAAATATGAAAGCAGGTTGCGCAAAGAAAAATCACGCATCCAGGTCGTTCATATATTGAAATTTTTATAAATAGAGTAAATTTAGCGTAAAACCTACAATCATTGAATGTGCTGTTGTGAAATGAATAATCCAAACCGTAATGGTTCTTGGTGTACACAAGAAAACAAGCACACCAGACAAAAAAATTGTAACGCTAATATCCTGTAATACCGCTTCCAGCCTTGACAACGCCTTCAGTTCGCCGAGGGAGGGAGACGACCACTTCCTTCAGGTATGCGATAGACAGCTGATATGACTCATTGATTATTTGATGTCGCAGAGCTGCCAAATGTCGGGAACGGTGATTGCTACGTTTCATCCGCTATTCCGTATGGTTAGAGAAATTTTCTATAGGTTTAAGATCGGGTAATTCAGCGGACTAGTCGAGTGCGCGACTTGTGCCTGATTGCCACCCAGGAACGCCTGCGTGCAGCCCCGTGATCGCGGCTGTTGTCGTCTTGGAAGACGTGAGTGTACACGGCGTACTCATCATAAACGTGGAGAAGAAAGGGCAACGCTTGATCACTGATACTGTTGAAATAAATGTCCTGCTTAATCAGTAGGGCTAAGTCATGGCACGCAAAACATCCCTAAAACATATCAAAACGATCTCGGTACGAATTACACCATTTACGTACGCGTGTTAAACGCCTCATAGAACTGTCAGTGCACTCGATTTCTTGCATTACTTGAAAAGAGGCAAAACTGCCCCTCGAAGACCCGCTCCCTACGCGTCCAGTCAGTTACTTTTGTACGGGACTCCAAACGTCCTGTGTATGCAGTTTCTTTCGCAACCTTTCCTCGGAAACTGGTTGAGATAGACCTGCATTCATGAACAACTACGTTTTCTGTCGTGTATAAAACCGACTGTCAGTGACACTTGTATGCGGTCCTGCCAGTTAGCATCTTTCTTACAACCACTGCTCTTACGTCGTGTTACGTGACTAAGAGTGGTACACTATTCGTTTTAGACGGTCCTCACTGATACACGATCTTCATGCAGTGTATAGTCATGTGCATGTCCAAACGCGATAGCCCTTTCTGACATTCTATCGCGTCTCCACACCGACTCACTTTACCCCGCTGATTCCACGCAACTGACTGGGATATAAATACCATTATATGTTATGACTTAGATCTGCAGTAGAGTCATATGATCACCTGGTACAAGTTCCACACCACCTCCATCACTCGAAAGCTTCAGTGGTGGCTCATATTTATAAACATTTTAAGTAAAAAACATGAAAAAGTTAATCAGCATTTGCAACTAGAAGTGTTAAATACTAACAGGCAAATGCATCCACTGATAGAAGGACGGCTGTAGGTCACTTCTAATGGTGGATGCCAGGAAACACGTCGGCTTAAGTTATCCTCGGTGGAAGCAGGATAGTACTGTATGCGCCACTTTCAAACCATGCATCCTAGCAGGAAGCAACGAGATACTAATGAGCATATCGCGTTTGGTCTTTAGAGCTGGTAAACCTTCGATAAATATCAACAAAGAGGCTCGTTACAGATCAAGTATATGGTATGATCGAAATCTTTTTGTTCTTTCGGCAGCGATATTAAACAGATTTCCATTTACACACGTTGTTTAACTTAATAATTTTCTTAGCTTACCAGGAAAATACATTCATATCTGCTTTCAATAGGAAATAGAGTTGCATTCTTTTTCATTTACAGCAACATGTTCTACGGTTGTAGGTTTAAATTCATTAATAAAATATTTAAAACCTGTTCCTCCTCGATTCATGATCCTACGTCCGATATTTACAACTGTATTAATGTAATAACAACAGATTATTTCAAGGCTATGTGAATATTCTTTTAGAAATGCGTACATGGCTTCCTTCCCCATCGTGCTACGAGTAACGTTCAAAAATAACATAGTGGCCTACCTCCCTGCAAGTCTTACAGTGATGAAGACTGTGGAGATTCTTTTCAACTTTGACGAGCTACTTTGTAGCTCCTAACAAGTATTTTAAGACGTCTCGAAAGAACACATTTAATATCCTCCGTACTCGCGTTAGATTTTTCTGTCTACACATCTGAATGTAGTCATAGGAGGCTGAAACCGCCCGTTATTTATATTGCAACTGCAGGTGGAAGTAAATTTGTTTGCAAATAATAGTCAGGAACCGCATCTCATACTTTACAGTACACTATCACCCGTCAGACACCCTCATGCCCTTCAGTAATTATGTACTGGATCTTTATCGACTGTATTTAGTGGTCAGTATTTCGCCGACGGAACTGTTCGAGTCCGATTTGCATACTAATTCAGTCAAGATGGTAGTCACTGATTCTTTATTTTCAAAGTTCTGCACAGGATTTGCTGATAATGTTACAATACTACAGTACTTCTCAGGGATGGATGGCGTATCAGAAGCAGTTAACATAAATATAGCTTCATACTTCTAGGTTAAAATTTGTGTTGTATGACGACAAAATCCACACTCAACAGTTGTCATCTATTAAAAATCGTACAGGGGTTGAACAAAAATATGGAAACACCACGAGCAATGCATCCTTGAACATAAATGCTGATGCTACCCATGCTTGTAGGTTGTGCTGTTGTAGTCGACCACGAACGGCAACTTCCAACATACTTGATACGTTGCAAGTGTCAGAAGTGCTCAAAACAGTGTTCTGAGTAGTTGGGAGTGCATTATGTCACAGCTAAGTGAATTCGAACGTGGGTACTCGTGTGGCAGTGCATCCCTGACCAAGGAAGCCGAAATGTTTGGTACCTCAAGAGGCAACGTATCGAAGATGTATACTGCATACTCCGGTAAACATCATCCACTAAAACACAACACGAAAGAAAGTTGTGTTCAGTAATCGTGACGGACGGTCACTGAAGAGGATTTGACGAAAAACAAGAGGACGGGAGCTGCAAAATTTACTGCGGAACTGAATTTCGCATTCGCTATCTCTGTCAGCACCAATACGACACGAAAGGAGCTCCATAAGCTGGGACTTGTAAGGCGAGCTGGAATTCCAAAACCATTCATCAGTGATGCAATTGCCCGTAACAGGAAAACGTGGTGCCGAAGCCATAAAACCTAGACTATGGAGCAAGGAAATAACGTCGTTTGGTCCTATGAGTCCTGTTCCACACTGTTTCCAATTTCTGCCCGAGTTTACATTCAGGAGTCAAACATGGTGGGGGTTCGGTTATGATTCGTGCATCCATATCGGGGTCTTCCACGGGCCCCATGGTCACTCCGCGAGGTCGAATTACTGCCAAAGATTATGTGACCATTTTGGGTGATGTCTGTTCCCCAGTGGTGATACTGTGTTACAAGACGACAGCGCCCTTCTTCACGCGGCTCGGATCGTCCAGGACATGTTTTGTGAACACAAAGACGACTTGTCGCATTTCCCCTGGCCGCCACAGTCACCAGTCGTCTTTGTGGTATACTTTGGTGAGAAGGATGCGTGATCGCTGTCCACCTCCATCATCCCTATCTGAAATTTCCACTATTTTGCATGAAGGATGGTATAAGGTACCCTCGAAAACTGTACAGGACCTGTGTATATCCATTTCGAGACGACTGGAAGCTGTTTTAAATACGGTTTCCCTACGCCGTATTAGGCAGCGAAATGTGTTGTGCTTTTCGTGTCTGCATATTTCTGATCACCCCTTGTAGGTCTTGCGGCTTAACTTTTATTTCAAACTTTTGTTTTTATTTGGAACTCTTTCTCATTGCTGCAATAAAAGTGTTTACAGTTTCCTATAATGCACATTCAACGGAGCTGTCTAAGTCAGTAACAGTCGCTGTCTCTATCGGATAAAGTATAATATAGCTGATATCCTTCCGCACTACAAAGGAATTTGCTGAAAATCTACAACAAATGGAAATTAAAAAAGTGTCTATATAAAAATTGTCTATAGCACAAGAATGGGTAATCTAAATCAGCCATCTGCCGCTGCATTTGACAGAAAGTAAATGTTACACAAATAAGTAGAAAGAAATCAGAAATGAAAAGTTGCACATAAAAATGTTTATAGCTCAATAACACCAATAGAACAACAAACAGACATTGCAACACACAAATACGAGGGAACGTATATGGAACACTTGGTCGAAATACTAGAAATGCTTGTAGCGCAACCTGGAAAACAGAAATAAAGAGAACAGAAACGTAACATACACACTGGTTAAAAGTAGGAAAGTAATCGTAGACGGCGGTGTTAACGTAATTAGCGGAAGTGACATTTAGAGAGAAATAGGCGACAAGAAATGCGGAGGCTGTGTTCTGAGGGTAATGAGTTGTTTACGTCACGGACCAAGCCCTCCAGACTGACAAAATCACCATGCGAATCATTAAAGTTCTTCGTGCGTCACACTTGCCACGCCAAACTGGCGCATGATGTCATACAATCAGACCTCAATCCATGAATTACCATGGTAGAGCAAACGTTAATGCAATTGGTAGGAACGCGTAGAAGTATCTCCAAGATATTTTAGAGTCCTCACGAAGGCAGAAACAAGCTGTCTCATAGCTACAGTAAATCGAGACCCGGGTGGATACTATCATAATCACCAATGCTGCATTCTAGAGTAAGTTAGTACCCTATTACGCGACTTATCTGGTATCTTGTCCGTTTGAAACTTGAGAAAAAAACGCAGTAAGAATAAAATTATACGCAAACACAGATTATACACATACTGTACACAAAAAGTAACGATTCAGTGCAAAATTAATAGTCGAAAATGGACACATAGCAATCTGGTGGCTTGTCCGTTTGAAACTCGAGAGAAAACTCCGTTAGTGAAAATAAAGTTGTATGCAAACATAGATTGCACATATACAGTACACACAAAGTAACAATTTAATGCAAAATTAATAGTAAAAAATGGACACATAGCAAGATCTCAGCAACTGCATGACTCAGGGTACATGAACTAACATGCAGCCACTGACAGGCATTACGTGCGGAGAACAGACGAGCAGGCCTCGGTTCATCTTCGTTACATACCCCATTTGTGAATTAAAACTGCCACGGTAGAGGAGTTGTAGGAAACGTCGCTGTCCGACATCCTTGCTGGGATCGGCAATCGCTGGGGAGTTCTTTTTTGCTAAGAACAGCCAATAAATACAGAAATACTACTGAAAATGTAAGTGAAGTGAGAAACATTCATGTCCATAAGTTAAGGCATCTTCGAGATCTATGAAAAAGAAAACATTGTATCATTGTGACATTGTGCGGACTAAACAGTGATGAAACACCACGGAAACACGTGACTTAGTTGAAATGGCAGTACGAGACAGTTTAGTCTTCCAACAACAGTCTGTGTTGGCAGATACTTGTACTGACTATAGTGGCCATGACTGTGCTTCGTGTGCGTTTAGTAAACGTTAATAGAGTCGTTGGGAAACAGGATGGCAGAGCAATCACTGGTGTATGACGTCAAATGTCACCGGATATTTTGCAGATTAAAGGCCAGTCACAGTACGCGAGAGGTGGGTGGTGGGGCGAATATGGAATGACGTATGGCTAAGAGGAGATTCCAGGACGGAGAAAGTATTCAACGGTGGTCGGCCTCAAGGCGAGTCTGCTTGTCTTAAGTGTTCGAGGGCTGCTAAACGTGGCTCACAATTAACCGCAAGCTTCACAAACATAGAGGATCAAGCGTTTTGTGAAAGCATGTACAAATCCCTTTCTCCTTCTCACAGTCCAAAGATAATTTTACACGCATCAGTTTTGTGCATCGAATATGTCGAACTCAGACAAGGACGGTACGCTTGATTGCTTTAAGAATAAAAGCGGGGAAGCAAACGTGATATGAGATGAACGGAATGAAGAAGGTAGTCATACGATACCGTAATGAGTGAGTGGAAGATACACCCCTAAGATTAGTTTAATTATCTTAACATGAACGAAGAAAAGAGAGAGAAATTTTGTCTCTCGTAAGCCCTTTGATTGAAAAGTAAGAAGCTATCATGAAAGCAAAAATGCAGCCCCAGAAACTATAATTAAAATCCTATGATTTTTCCCGTTCTCTCCTTCAGTTGTTACTCAAGGAATTTATCTTTTTAATAACGACATTTGTTACTTGCAGCAGGGTCAATTGCTATTTGTATGTTCTGTTAAAACAGATAAAATTCAACATAACTCTTCACCCTATCGTGATAAGCTTTCGATGTAATGCTCCAAAGCAATACTGGTTTTAAATGCTCAAGTAAGCTTATACTTTTCCAGCAACTGGTTTACTTCAGATCGTACAATACGATGACACATAGAGACTGCCACACAGGTGTCGTTTATTGTATGCGTCTACACAAAGTTGGTTCTCATGTTCAAGAGTACAGAAAGTGCACTCTTTCACAAGCTTGTATAGTTGAAAATCGATGAGACACTAAGTTGGGGTGAAGTCCTACATGGTGAGTGAGCCTTTTTCGCGGTGCGTAGGGTCCTGGATTCCACCTAATGGACGCTAACAACTGCAGACCGCACTGTGGTGTTGTGGTAGGCAAATATTTGGAACCTGAGGGCATCACGCATCTTGCATTGCCAGCTTGCTTCCCGAAGTTAAACCCAGTTTGATATGAATGGGATGCTCTAGTCCAAGCGATTGAGGCCCAAATAACGCCAATACAGGGCATTGCTGACCGCGAGAGAGCACTCATAATATAGGGGACGGGTTATAACAAGCTTGAACATCCATCCCGAATTGCTACGCGAAAGTATTACATCCTGCTTTTACGTTTTATATGCAACTGATGGAATGGCGCAATACGCAATTAATGCCGCACAAGATCCATGTGCAATTTTCCAGTAGGTCCATGCTGTGTATCCGTTGCAGTGTCACGTGTTACAGTGGTGCCAGAGCACTGTTTAGTACACACTTCACTTGCGTGACTAATGTTTTTATGAAGACATGAAGTGTCCTTAAGGTGTAGACATAAGTGTAATAATATAACTGCAGGACTAATCATGTCATAACAAATAGCTCACGAAAACAATATTTCACAATGACATATATGTACAGCAAGTCGTCGAAAAATGTAGTTCTCACAATAAATATCATCTCTGACAGAAGCTTTATGTCACAGGATGTTACCTGAAACATCTCACAAGAAAGTTCCTTAGCGGTTTGAGAATTTAGATAGTATAATGAAAAAAATTTGTGAAGTTTTTGCAAAGTCAGCGAATCCAAAATAACAGCCTTAGGAGGCAGCATCATCTTTCAAAAGGGGTACTTACTGTTAATTGAACCTCTGCCCTTTATCTCCTAAGTCAGTTTTTGTTTTGTTTTGAATTACCCAAACAAAAGTAACAGCTGAGCTTAACCACACCTAGCAGGCTAGACATCATTAGTCTTAATGTAATGACATAGCGTCTGGTGTCCCTACTAAAGAAGTGATCATTATGAAAAGAGGTTAACTATTTCATTTACAGTTCGGCGAAATGTAAATTATCGAACTTCATATGCACTGAAATTACCAGTACAAAAGCAATTAACTGCAACTAATACGCATTCCAGCAAATACAACAAGGCATATTATCGTAAACAGCTGGAGACTAATTTAAAACGGAAATTTGTTTTTTCCTATAACATGTTCCGACAGTAGAATTGTAAAAATATGTGTGAAATCATATGGGACTTAACTGCTAAGGTCATCAGTACCTAAGCTTACACACTACTTAACCTAAATAATCCTAAGGACAAAAACACACACCCATGCCCGAGCGAGGACTCGAACCTCCGCCAGGACCAGCCGCACAACCCATGACTGCAGCGCCTTAGAACGCTCGGCTAATCCTGTGCGGCGTAGAGTTGTAATTTAAATTTTACTGGTTACTTTAAGGAAAGGTAAGTATTTACTTTCCCATACCGTAACAACTACCAAACAGACAGCAGCCTGCCTCATCTGTTATGGACGAATTCAGAAACAACAGTGCAGGTCAGAGAACAGCAGAATAGATTTCGACTGGGACGATCGTTCATAGACGGTACACTTACTGCTCTGACTAT
Source organism: Schistocerca nitens (assembly GCF_023898315.1). Classification (NCBI taxonomy): domain Eukaryota; kingdom Metazoa; phylum Arthropoda; class Insecta; order Orthoptera; family Acrididae; genus Schistocerca; species Schistocerca nitens. The sequence continues at coordinate 534,729,299 of NC_064616.1, read as the reverse complement.
CTTGGAGAAACAAGCAGTTTAAGATGTTGAGGGTTCCTGAAGACCTTTAGCATAGTACAGCACAGTATACTATGGTGCACCATGCTAAGTGCAGATGACTCAAACGGTTATACAATAATTTTATGTAAGTTTACTAGAAGGATCAAATTATGGAACTTACTTCCCCAGCCATTCTCAGTCTAAAAAGAACTGTGAGAAAACTTTCGTATGGTACCTAATAAATAAAAAGAATATTATGTAAACGATACACTTAATGAAAATTGAAAGTTTAAATATTATGTAACAGGAATACTTGATGGAGATACAATTTTATGCATCCTTTCCAGCGCAGGCGATCCGATTACTACAGGTCGGGGTATGGATTACCTAAGCTAAATGCTGCGAAAATTAGAAAAAGCATACGAAGATCGAGGATTCTAGATTAATATGAAAAACCTAACACCATTCAGTAAAGAAAAATACGTTCAACTGACAAAAATCAAAGACATGATGCTTTCAAGTACTCCAGAATAATAGAAGCGCATCTCACATCAGTATCAAAGTAGAAGACTACAGACGATTTCAATCGTCTGAAATAACACTATAACAAAAAAACGAAAGACATAATCCATAACATTTTCTTGAAACTGTTCACGTATGGTAGAGAGACATAGGAATTGAATAAGACACAGAGAAAGATATGTGTACAGATGGAAATGAACTTTCAGAGAAAAGTCTGAGACAGTTTAGGACCCGGTGAAAAACGGTTCCATAAAATAAATTACAGTAGTGAATTAACAGTCGCAGTATGGTGATGGAAATACCTGTTCTGCATATTTCGTACAACGTTTCTGATGTTTCACCTACAACGGCAGAAGATAAGGTTAGAGTAATGTGCTCGGTTCAAAAATGTTCAAATGTGTGTGAAATCTTATCGGACTTAACTGCTAAGGTCATCAGTCCCTAAGCTTCTACACTACTTAACCTAAATTATCCTAAGGACAAACACACACACCCATGCCCGAGGGAGGACTCGAACCTCCGCCGGGACAAGCCGCACAGTCCATGACTGCAGCGCCCTCGACTGCTCGGCTAATCGCGCGCGGCGCAATGTGTTCGGTTCTTGCTATTTCTACAACGATAAAATACGCAGAAACCCGCTCGGTATGTACTTTACGGAGGATGTTAAATAGGATCAGTAGTGGAGAACTTTATATATAAAGGTTTGTACACTTGTAAGGCCTAGGAAGCCTATTTATAGAACCCTGTTGGGTAAAGATGTTACATATTACTTATTACAATTAAGTCAATGTGCATTCTTATTAAGTAGCAAATTAAGGCAGTAAGCAAGTAATTCATCAGTGACGGTGGAGTGCAGAAATCAGGCAAGTATGGAAGACGTAGTCATCAAACTTGACAGTAAAAATGTGAAAGCTATTACAGTTAGTGACCGAAGGAAACATTTCAATTTCCGATTTATCACTGTGTGTGAGAGGAGGATAGTGATTGGTCAATACAAACTAATTCAAATGTTTGAAGTGTAATAGTGGTTTGTTAATGCAGTCCAATTCAATTAGAGAAGGAGTCTAGTCAATAAATAAACTTGGCACACGCATGACCCAGTGACCAGTCGGCGTATGTGCACAGTTCAGTATTTTCCGGGAGAGAGGCTCGAATCTTGTAGTGGGCATGAGTTTCGTTCAGCTGTGACCAGAGCTGGATGTAGGCAGGTAGCTACTAGGTGTGACCCACTGACAACCACTCTACCTGAAACGAAATCACTGAGTGGCATCTGAGAAGTAGTGAAGTGTCTCTCATGAAAGCTTGCGTTGAAGTATCCATATAAAGTCTCACACTAGACTGATGACTCCCACAGTGTACTGCAAAGTTTTCCTTGCGTATGTCCATACCTCCGATTGGCCACCTCTGATTCTTCTTTGCACGTTTCGAATGATTTGCCACCAACTTTCGTAACTGTTGTATAACGCCTTCTCCTTCCACTCTATAAACACACATTCTCCAAGAAAGTTTTTCTCTGAAACTATTATTTCACTACATTTTCTCTAATACCCGAAAGCTCGATACCCGGTGTACGTGTTCATTTATCGGCTCTGTCTTTGAAAAGCATGTTTATTCTTCAAATTACTTGCAAACTTATTGCTGGCAAAAACATGGAGTGAGTATATATCCATGCCGTCCGGTAAGACATTGGCGCTTGGCGACCGTGCTGTAGTGGCTTTCATGGTCTGCCTTCAGACCGAGTTTCCAAGCAACTATCATTCCTTCCGTCCAACAGCGGCAGACTTCTCATCTGTCTCACTAAATAACTCCTGGTTGCTGCCACCCCCTCCCCCTCCCTCCACCCCCCCCCCACTCCGCCAGTGACTGTGGTCAATTCCTGACTTAAGTAATTGATAATACCAAACATTATTTGCATTTAAGACACCGTGATCCGCAAAAAAACCTATGTTGTCTTGGGTCCATACACCTTACTGTTATTTAGTAATTGTATTCATTGTTTTCCTCAAAGTGATCAGTGACTACATAAATCCAAGTGATGATCAGTACCTACATCTGCGTACGTACCACGCGCGCCACCGTATGATGCATAGCGGAAGGTATCTTGTACCACTCCTAGTCATTTTCTTTCCTCTTCCACTTACAAATAGGGTGAGGGAAAAGCGACTGTCTATACGTGTCCGTACGAACCGTAATTTCCGTTATCTTAGGAGTTCTTAGATTAAGTGTGGAGAGATCGGTCGCGAAATGGAAACCACAGTGAAAATCAAGAATCTTTTACTAGCAACAGTTAGCTACACCTTCCAACTACTACTCTACATAGCTGCAACTCCGACTTCGACATTTGTCGTAGTTGTCCAACTTTCCAATACACTCGTCATAGGCGGCAGCCGACTGTGTTTTCGCCAATTCTCTACGCTGGTCTGCAGCTAGTTGCTTGTAGCAAAATGCTGTTTTCATAGCCAGTGGTTCATGTGAGCAGAGATGAAACTCTGAATGAGCCAATTACGGGGTGTATTGTGGATGGTCAAAGACTTCCCATCAAAAACACTGCTGGAGCATCTTCATTGCCCCTGCAGAGTGCGGCCGATTTGCCCCTGCAGATTGCGGCCGATAATTGTCATGAAGATGGAAACGCATGACAGTTATGTTATGTGGGCTGTACAACGTCAGGCGAAATCCCTCACCAGGCCCTCATACTTGGAGGGAGACACTATTTTCTAGGAATTTTTACGTGTATACTGTGCCCTCAGAACTGGAAAGAGCGAGGTGACGCGATCGACGGGTATGATACAGACACTAGGGACACAACATATTTGTGCAAAGCTTCATCGAATTTTCGCTGTGATTTCCATTTCGCGGACCTTACTATCTGAAGAGCCTCCGTACGTTGGCGGCACTAGAATCTTTCTGCAGTGAGCTTCAAATGCCGGTTATCTAAATTTTCTCACCAGTGTTTCACGAAAAGAACATCGTTTTTCCGCGAGGGATTCCCATTTGACCACACTCGTCTACTGATCGAACCCACCGGTAACAAATCTAGCAGCTTGCCTCTGAAATGCTGGAATGTCTTCATTTCATCCAACCTGGTGGTAAAATGGTTCAAATGGCTCTGAGCACTATGGGACTCAACTGCTGAGGTCATAAGTCCCCTAGAACTTAGAACTACTTAAACCTAACTAACCTAAGGACAACACACACATCCATGCCCGAGGCAGGATTCGAACCTGCGACCGTAGCGGTCGCGCGGTTCCAGACTGTAGCGCCAGAACCGCTCGGCCACCAGCGGCCGGCCCTGGTGGTAATCCAAAACACTCGAGCAGTACTCAGTAATCAGTCGTATGGGTGTTGTATGTTGGGTCAGCTTTATAGATGAGCTACACTTTCCTAAAATTCCCACAATAAAGTGAAACTGAACATTCGCGGACACTACTGACGCCCTTACGTACTTCTTTCATTTAAAATCACTTTGCAACGTTACGCCTAGATATTTAATCCACTTGACTGTATCAAGCAGTGCACTACCAGTCCTGTATTCAAACAATATGGCACTCTTTTTCCTGCTTATCTGTATTAACGTACATTTTTCTACATTTAGAGCAAGCTGCCATTCATCACGTCAACTAGAAATTTTGTCTAAGTCAACTTTTTTCTTCTTATAGTCATTAAACGACGACACTGTTCCGTACAGCACAGCGTCATGAGCAAACAGCCGCAGACTGCAGCTTGCCCTCTCCGTCAGACCCTAACCTAGGGCATTATTCCTTTTATGCTTCTACAACTACACTCCTGGAAATGGAAAAAAGAACACATTGACACCGGTGTGTCAGACCCACCATACTTGCTCCGGACACTGCGAGAGGGCTGTAAAGCAATGATCACACGCACGGCACAGTGGACACACCAGGAACCGCGGTGTTGGCCGTCGAATGGCGCTAGCTGCGCAGCATTTGTGCACCGCCGCCGTCAGTGTCAGCCAGTTTGCCGTGGCATACGCAGCTCCATCGCAGTCTTTAACACTGGTAGCATGCCGCGACAGCGTGGACGTGAACCGTATGTGCAGTTGACGGACTTTGAGCGAGGGCGTATAGTGGGCATGCGGGAGGCCGGGTGGACGTACCGCCGAATTGCTCAACACGTGGGGCGTGAGGTCTCCACAGTACATCGATGTTGTCGCCAGTGGTCGGCGGAAGGTGCACGTGCCCGTCGACCTGGGACCGGACCGCAGCGACGCACGGATGCACGCCAAGACCGTAGGATCCTACGCAGTGCCGTAGGGGACCGCACCGCCACTTCCCAGCAAATTAGGGACACTGTTGCTCCTGGGGTATCGGCGAGGACCATTCGCAACCGTCTCCATGAAGCTGGGCTACGGTCCCGCACACCGTTAGGCCGTCTTCCGCTCACGCCTCAACATCGTGCAGCCCGCCTCCAGTGGTGTCGCGACAGGCGTGAATGGAGGGACGAATGGAGACGTGTCGTCTTCAGCGATGAGAGTCGCTTCTGCCTTGGTGCCAATGATGGTCGTATGCGTGTTTGGCGCCGTGCAGGTGAGCGCCACAATCAGGACTGCATACGACCGAGGCACACAGGGCCAACACCCGGCATCATGGTGTGGGGAGCGATCTCCTACACTGGCCGTACACCACTGGTGATCGTCGAGGGGACACTGAATAGTGCACGGTACATCCAAACCGTCATCGAACCCATCGTTCTACCATTCCTAGACCGGCAAGGGAACTTGCTGTTCCAACAGGACAATGCACGTCCGCATGTATCCCGTGCCACCCAACGTGCTCTAGAAGGTGTAAGTCAACTACCCTGGCCAGCAAGATCTCCGGATCTGTCCCCCATTGAGCATGTTTGGGACTGGATGAAGCGTCGTCTCACGCGGTCTGCACGTCCAGCACGAACGCTGGTCCAACTGAGGCGCCAGGTGGAAATGGCATGGCAAGCCGTTCCACAGGACTACATCCAGCATCTCTACGATCGTCTCCATGGGAGAATAGCAGCCTGCATTGCTGCGAAAGGTGGATATACACTGTACTAGTGCCGACATTGTGCATGCTCTGTTGCCTGTGTCTATGTGCCTGTGGTTCTGTCAGTGTGATCATGTGATGTATCTGACCCCAGGAATGTGTCAATAAAGTTTCCCTTTCCTGGGGCAATGAATTCACGGTGTTCTTATTTCAATTTCCAGGAGTGTATAAAACAAAATTACACATTTTAAAAAAAAGTAGTCAGTTTCGCGAAAACCAGTAATTGTATTTCATTGAGAAACAGAAGTCTGAAATTTGGTTCAAAGGTGGCTACAACCTTTCTCTGGAACAGTACAAATGCATTGCGCCCTGTGACGTCACCCTCGGGCTTCGCGACGCCTCAAGTAGCAAGATGTTTAATCACGCGGAAAAGAAGGAGACAACTCAGAGGTTCGTGTGAGGAGTAATGACGTCACACTGGCACCAGTTTCACCACAATTACGTCTAACGCCACCGTTGAAATGTCACAGGATTGGAAGGTCTTCGCACCTCCTCTCACGTACATTTCACCCCTTCTTTTGACGCCACTGCTATGGAGATCACAAACGAGAACCCAGGGTTGAAATAACGCGCTTTTCTTATGAGAGGCCGAGGGGAACATTTCAGAAACACCACCGCCGCTCAGAATCGACACAAAGAGTTCTCAGGAAATGGCATAAAAGGGGCGTCAATGAAACCACCCCTTCCCTTGGGGCGTTGATGCCCACCCATTTCGCGGTCGATAACGACAGATCGCAGTGCAATGAGTAATAATGAGATGTTCTTGACAACGTTCGACACTGATTACATCCACCGGAGGATTCAACCCTACTCTGAGGACATCGGAGCACTGCAACCCATTGAACTTGACCTGACACCTTTGTGGTGTAATGCTAACACATTTTTTTGCTCTTGTATTCAGGGTGGAATCACTAGGGACCTTGAAAACCATTCGATGAAATCTGAACGTGATCCGAAGCAGAAAAGGCTGTTTATGCTCTTTCTGCCCTCTGGGTGATCATGGAGGGGTGAAATGTTGACATTTGTGTGAATAAGACGTCAAAGGGTTTCTCTAAGACCTCGCCAGGCCGGCAGCGTTCTCTGTGACATCCACACGCCTTTGCTGAGCACGTTAAAAATGTACCTGTCACAGACTAAGCCACGCATTTAGCTGAGTGGTGTCTCACTGCTGCTCTAACTTCTGAAGACAGGCAATGCCACCTAAGGGGTGTCGAAAGGATTGCCTGCCTTCAGGCGCTAGACAAACCGTGAGGCACTGCACAGCTAAATGTGTGGCTTAGTCTCTGACAGGTACATTTTCGATGTGCTCAACAAAGGTGAATCGATGGCACAAAGGGCACTGCCGACCTGGGGAGGTCTTAGAGGGACACTTTGCCGTTTCATTCACTCACATGTCAATATGGCACCTCTCTATGATCACACCATAGGAGGGCGCAAAGCAGGATGGCTGACAGAGCATAAACACACTTTTCTGCTTCGGATCACATTCAGATTTCATTCATTGTTTTTGAATGGTCCCTAGTGATTCCACCCTCTATACAAGAGCAAAAAAAAATGTGTTAGCACTACACTCCAAATGGATCAGGTCAAGTTCAATGGGTTGCAGCGCTACGATGTCCTTAGAGTACGGTTGAATCATCTGGTGGATATAAGCAGTGTCGAACGTTGTCACGAACGGCCTGCCATAATAAAACTGCGTGATTTCAACCCTGGGTGTCGCGATTGTAATCTCCACTGGAGAGGCATAAAAAAAAGGAGGTGAAATGTTGGTAAGAGAAGGTGTGACGAACTTCAATCATGTTTCACGTCCATGTTGGCGTTGAGCATAGTGGGGTGAAAACTGGTGCCAATGCAACATCATTAAGCCACCTTGCGATTCACACGAACTTCTGAGCAAAGTCATATTTCGCAGTGGGAGACAATTACAGGGTTTCACTCAAGTGACAACTATTCTTTGTGTAGTGTACTTGTCAAAGCATAACTATGAAAATATGTAATAGGGCAACCAACTGTGAGCCTAGAATTTTCTAATAATTACCTTCAAGACGTTTGAAAATAGTTGTAAAACAATACGAAATATGATAGCAATAAATCTCAGATTTCCATTATTCCAAATCGTCATACAATTATTCGCAATCGGTAGATGTTTTTAAATCCTTACATAAACGAAATGAGAAGAAAGACAACAATGCGTAGAAAATCAAGTACATTAAGTAATTATCCATTTTAGTTGGAATGAACAAGTAAAACTGTAACTACAATTCTTTCACTGCATGCACTGTATGAAAAGGTCTGTTTTCACTTATAATCTACTTCAGGGTACATAGCTCGTATTCACTGCTAATCGGTCCATATTCACTGTAGTGAAGATTTGCACTTTTGATGATTCGCAAAAGAACTTTGCCCTCAGAATTCTCTGGGGACTATCAACCCGCAGAATGAGTCATGTGTCACTTGCATACAGGAAAACATACTACATTCATCCCCTAAGTTTACAAATTACCTTAAACTACAATGCTGTTTATCCTCTGCATGAAATTAATCTCCTTTAAAAAATATTCCATTATCTTACGAAGTACTCTATTATATTTCTGGCACTGAGTATTCCATCTTCTCTGGCGCCTTTTACTAACTTATACGCATTTGGCACTACAAAGTTTGGACGCTATGAAACCCAATCTACAAATTAGAGAAATTTACTATTTATTTTCTTGCGGTGTGGAATAGTTTGTGATTTTTGACCAGGGCGTGTTTTCCTTCCTGGGAAGTTTGCTTCTGCTTTTCCCTTGATGTTTCCACTCTCCCATTCGCTGTTTCTTGTTTGTGCTCCCGTGCCTTAGGAAAGATTGTCACAGTCACTCAACTGCCATTTTACAGTCTTCACCGCCACAGTCCAGTCTCTTCTCTGGAACTGTAAATTGACCGCCGTATCCCCTGTATCACTGCGGAGCGCTACATTCAAGTACCTCCCTGTTTCTAGAAGAAATTTGACTCATCCTCAACGCATATCTGCAGTGTACACCAAACTGGTGCATATATTCCAGTGGGAATTACGACCGATTAGAACATGATATCCCTCCATTTGGCAATTCGCTTTCCACCTGGGTGATGTGAGTATTGTGGTATCATTAGAGTGAATGCATTTCGACTTCCTCAGTTCTTCTACGTGCTGTTGTTTCCGAGTCCAGAGACACTGCGTCTTCGAGGTCCGGTTAGTTGAACATGTTTAGTGAATGCATCAACGAACACAAAGATATATTGTCACAGAAATTGTTCTTTGGCCACCGTTCCCAAGAAATACACACACATAGCAACTAACTTGCTGCATGTGATTTTGTAACATGTCAGAACGTGCATGTTTTTCACGTGCTTCGGCATGTCGCGCATTCTTTTTTCGGAATGCCTTGCACTACCATTCTCTATCTGTAGTTTGGTACTGTTTTTTAGTAACACTGTGGCCAAGACGAAACAGATAGAGTACTTCGTCATCATGCCCTCTATTAAATACCCGGTTTGCCAAATCGATCGATCTTATTTCATTTGATGCTGATACCTTAGTTCACTGTCCGTGTTGTGTGGGTTTTTTATGTTCGTACATTCTCTCCCCCTCATCGTTATGTGGTTGGTATGTAGATACTTTTTTCCCACAACATTACCTCTGAATTTCCTTACACCAAAGCTCTTCGACTTTTGCTGTAGAAAACCGTATCACGTCATCTTGTAATTTTCTACTGCCTTTTTTTTTATCTACTCGGAAATTCCCTTCCTCAACAACTTTCTGTGCGCACGTCCTAACGCTTATTACAAGACACGTGGAAGGGCTTTGTGTAATCTGAATGTGCCAAACACACACAATGCATAAACGCTTCCTTGACTGTATGAAAAATACGCTATTGTTTCTCGTAGATTGTTATTTGTTTAAGTGGCTCAGACAGTGGAGACCTAATAAATGTGTGAAATTCAACATAAAACCTAAATAAAAAATCCTAAAGGTAGCAGTAGTTCTCGGATCCTCGACGGGCTCTGCATGTTGAATATTTCCGCATTCTTCTCATTTGCTGGTCAGATTCATTTTTGCAAGATATCAGATCAAAGGAATTTGAGTTGGACTGTGCAGCGCTTCACCTTATCTAAACTCGCAGTGACTCCACGTTCTCTAAATATCTGAAATCCCAGTCAAATGTGGAAAGTGCTCCTCAGTACTATACAACACAATTACATTGTCATCAACATACACCGCCCAGAAAGTTTTTGATCTGGCGTTAACATACAATTTATTTTCCGCACCAATGGTGAAATCACGTCCTTTATCACCTGGTCAATTTTATTATAAACATATTACTTTCTTTCGAACAAGAAGGCCGTGTACTTTTTGCATCACTCTTTAATTTTTTTCACTTGTCTAAAACGTGAAGTGTTGTCTGTTGACAGAAGGATGTCAGAGGATATCCTGTATGAGCTTGGGTTGCGCTCCATCAGCTCCCAACCAGTTATTTTTAATTCTCTTGCACCCAAACAACATTGGACATTTCCATCCTTTTTCGGCTCAGTTGTAATAGAGTTTATACGTTCTTACACAGCGTGTGACACTATTTTTTCTGTTCCATTTCTCATGTTGCTTCTCTAGCTGCTACGCTTATTTTACAAAATGGGATATGATTTCACATTTGGACCTTTTCATTCATTTGTGCGATACTCCCACGGTTGTCCTCGGTACACAGGAAAATGTGTGTTAAGTGTCTACTGATTACTTCCTTTAGACAGTTACGTTACTTCTCAGGAGTAATTGCATTCTTCTCGACTCTTTCGTCTTCAGCATCGATTTTTCTTTACCCCCTCACCTACTTTCTTCCCAAAAAATACGTCATTCCCATCGTCCGAAAGAGTTATCACTGTAAATCTCAAACCATGCCCTTACTTCTCATGGGTGATTTTCACTGCATGTATGCCGTTGCTATCACTGTCACCTTTACTCTTCGAAGATGTATTGAATATAGTGTTATTTTCCTTTCATGATTCGGCGAATACCTTGTCTACACTATCGGCATTTCGTTTCCAGTTATTCGCTTCCTACCCGTCTACTGAAGATTTCTGAGTAGCATATATATATATATATATATATATATATATATATATATATATATATATATATATATATCAGGCGCTTTTTCTTTGGCGTTTCAGGAGATACCTGCACTTTCGCTTTAGCAGTGTGTAGCTGGAGTCAGTCCAAACAAATGCTGCTCATTACGTCGTTCATCAGAAGCCCAGTATGACGGAAGGCGTTGGTTTGTTCCCGTTACAAACAAAATGATTTTTAATGTCGAGTTTTACGTGCCCATTCGATAGAGAAGTCCCAAATTAGTCTTCTGCGTTGTTTGTTTTATCGATATATATTAACCAGGAGCCGGCCGAGGTGGCCGAGCGGTTCTAGGCGCTTCATTCCGGAACCGCGCTACTGATACGGTCGCAGGTTCGAATCCTGCCTCGGGCGTGGATGTGTGTGATGTCCTTTGGTTAGTTAGGTTTAAGTAGTTCTAAGTTCGAGGGGACTAATGACCTTAGATGTTAAGTCACATAGTGCTCAGAGCCATTTGAACCATTTTTAACCAGGAACGGTAAAACTCTAACGAGGGGAGGCCATGACGTTGGGATCACGGATTGACTTCAAATTTTTGTACATCTTTAGTAGGCGATTGAAACAACATTACGAGCAAGTAGTAAGGTGCCCTACTCTGGAAATTCCGAGAAAATCGCAAGAGAAGTTTCACCTGTCTATTATGTGCCTCACGTATCTGTGCAAAGGAGCCGTAAGTAAGACGTCCGTGGTTAGCGTTCGCGCTCAGCAAGAGAGTCATGGATGAGGCGAAGATTCGAATTCCGCTTACACTAATTTTTTAATCTATATTTTTTCATCACTAGTCACATTTTTTATTTATATTGCATTTGAGAAGTAAAAATAATAAAAAACACATGCATTTTCACGACGTTGTTGTGAATTTCATATGTTATTTTACTATTTACGATTTTTCATTAAATTTTCCAGGACGAGAGACAGGCTTGGAAAACCCAATTCAAACATACATAAATAATGATGAGAATGACGTTATTCAGCATTATAGTTGTCGCAATGTGCCAGATTACAAGAGTAATGCACAAATTTTACCCGTCGGATGTGTGCTCGACATCACACGTTGCACGATGGTATTTGTCATACAAGTATGGAAAACATTAATTGAAACGCTGTCTACTACATCGAAGGAATGCAGTTTCCCCGCATTTACGGGGAATGTTCAGAGTTTCTAAGGGAAAACACTAGTTGAAATTTTGAAAAATTTCCCTTTCTTCGGATAGTTTGATGCGAACCATATATGACCAGTGATGAAGAAACTATAGATCGAAAATTAAGTCTGAGTGGGAGTAGAAGCGTCACCTCATACACGTTCAGCTTACGAAGTTCTATAACATTATTTGTTTAGGGTTCATTTAAATTTTTAAAATCTTTTTTGCTTTAAAATATTTGCATATTGGTACTATATTTTCTGTAGATGTACAGTAAAGTGTGTTTATAGTTCCTTGCATTGTATGTGAGTAATGTATGTAAAATACTATGTACATTGTTCATTATGTTAAATAATTTTCTGATGACATTTTGTATGTGAAAATATTTCTGTGTATAAATTGTTCATGTTGATGTAAATTTGGCAATTTAAGAAATGGTCACGCTTAGGAAAAATGTAAGAAGTAGGTGTTATGCAAAAGCCAGTGTGCTTTTGTTTAAAACGAAAGTGGCTCTGGGGAGTGGAAAAAGTGGCAAGGGTGAATTGGCTACCTAGAGCTACCTAGAGCAAGCGCAGGAAGTAAGTCACACAGTCTGTTGGCAGCAGTGATTGAGGCAACACCTTTGTGGAGCAGGAGAAGTTTTGCTTGCAAATTTGCACAAAAATGCCTATGATGAAGACTGCAAACGGCTTACGGCATAGCTGCTAGTTGTTGGGCAACTGTATATAAAATTGCAAGACGCCAAGAAGAGAAATGAACCAATACAGCAAGATACTTGCAGGCCGTACTGTGGGTAGTGTAGCCGTCATAATTGTTCGCCACATCCAAGCCTATAGCTACCAGATAAGATTGTTTTTGTATTTTACTTTTGTACAACGTGAACCACTAGTTTAAACTGTGTTTTAATAATAATTCTTGAACTTTAAAGAAACTGGTTCCTGTTATTTCATCCTAATCATACACTTATGTAGGGTTCCTTCCTAGTGTTTGATTAATCCGAGTACTCTGTTTTACAGACTTATGAAGTGCCAAGTTACTATGAAGAGGCACCATTTAAATTGTTTTTGTGTTTTCTTAACTATTGCGAAATGTTATAGTAAATGTCTGCTTAAGTAAAATTAAATTAGAGTGTACCCAAGTTATTAGACTCTGTTAAATGACTATACAGAGTTAGTTCAAAGAATAGTACCTTTTGAAAGTAAATTCCCGTAAGAAAGAGGTTTTCTTGAAGTGAAATGTTCAGTATAAAATGGTGTGAGCTTTAGTATCTAAGTATTTTAGTTTTCAAATTTGTTGATTATAGAAAACGATTTTCTAAATGTCCCCCCGGCCATTTTTTTTTTTTAGCTTAGTTGAAGTTATCTACTGGGCTTTTTCTCTTTTAAAAACGTAATGTGTAAGGGTGTCCTCCAACATTGTTTAAGTGGAGTATTATTTATTTGAAGAGCCAAACTAAACAGTAGCAAGAAAGTAGGCAAAATTCATACTTCAGCTTTTCTAATACTTCACTGTTTCATTGTCTGGATAGGCTGGCGACCGTTTGTACATATTTTAAACCACTAAATAAACTTGGAACTGAGTTGTCCTAGCTTCAGTATAATATTATTCATTCTGCGTTTCTATCTAATTGCTGGGTAAGATGTTAGGAAAAGAATTGCATAGTCTGATTTACTTAACCATTAGAAAAAACACACGGTCAGATCCTATAAAAAGGGTAACTCTATTGATTAGTTTCTTCTATTATCAGGTCTACCCTCCCATCGTGTACTTTATTTGGAAACTAAACTAAATTTTAGTAAGAGGGTTATACGTGGATTTTCCCGTGACCGGACTATTTGTTCTCTTGGGGTATAGTATACGTGACAACATAGAGACAGGGTTTTCTGTTATTTAGGTAAAAGCATAATAAATTACGATAGTTGTGGTAGGGTTGTAGTTCGAAAGCTAACTACTTCACCACTACGATCACGAAAGGTGAACATTACGCACAGACGCATCAGCCACATAAAAGACGCCTAAAACTTCTCTTGCGAGTTCAAATGGTTCAAATGGCTCTGAGCACTATGGGACTTAACATCTATGGGCATCAGTCCCCTAGAACTTAGAACTACTTAAACCTAACTAACCTAAGGACAGCACACAACACCCAACCATCACGAGGCAGAGAAAATCCCTGACCCCGCCGGGAATCGAACCCGGGAACCCGGGCGTGGGAAGCGAGAACGCTACCGCACGACCACGAGATGCGGGCTTCTCTTGCGATTTGCTTGGAATTGTATGGGTAGTGCACCTTACTATTTGTACATTATGTTGTTTTAATGGCCTACTAAAGTCGTACAAAGTTTGAAGTAAATCTGTGATCCCAGCGTCGTAACTTCCCCTTATAAGAATATCCAATACTCCAGTACTCCCATTATCGCACTAGGCTAATGTGACATCTCTATCGATGGGCACGTAGAATACCGCTTTGAAAGCCATTTTTTTGCAACGTGGAGCAAATAAGCGCCTTTCGTCGATACTTAGCTTCATATGAAAGACATGATGAATGGTGTTAGCAAACACGAAATAGCAGATATCTACCGGAACACCTGAAAAAATGCCCCTAAGGACTCTTAGGAGTGACATCCTATATATATCGAATCCTCGTTGTTCACCTCCTTTTGGTTCCTGTCTTCTATCTCGTGAAGCGTTAGACAGATCGCTGTGGTTAGCACTTTAAACGAATCTGCGTCTCTATTAATTGTAAGTGCGTCGGAAAATTTGACTTCGTAGCGTCACACTACGCTTCATAAGATACCTTGCGGTCTAGATTACCTGCAAGAATGGCTAAGTATGATGCGTAGGTAGTCGTTGTCTGCCTTGAATGTGCGTCTTTATTGCTGTCTGAGCTGAAATGCTGCAACATATTCCCAAGAACTTCTCCCAAAATCCTTGGGAGGTGTTCGCTCTGTACTCGATATCGTATACCATGCACTTTCCTTTGCTGTCTAATACTTTCCGGATTACCAACATGTAGCTCCTCGCTGATTCCTTTCAATCGAAAATATGTCTCAAGATCCCCGAGGAAAACTTTATGGTTGAAATTTCTGTTACACCCGTGTCTCTGGAATGGAAAGTCAACTGCTGGGTTGACAAGAACAGTGTGTCTATATCCAGTGCTCCTTCTACTTCCATTTTTAACGCTGTCTCTCAGCATAGCGATCTCATGTTGTGGTCCCTAATCGCCTTATTTCGCATAACAGTAATGTGTGCCGAGGTCTCGTTAACGTGGCTTGGACTGGTGGCGACTTTCCTCAGATACTTACTCACACTTCTCCTATTAAGATCTAAGATCGTTTTTAATGTCGACGTTCATTTGCTTTCTTGTTGTTGGCTTTCCTTTGTTCCAGTTATTTCTTGTGTGAAATCACAATGCGCATCACCTATTGTTTCTTGCGTTGCTTCCTTCTCTTTCTACAGCTTTGTCAGTTCCTAATTAGAAGTCTTTCAACTTTATGGTAACATCTTTTTCACATCACTAGAACTTTTAAATCTGTGTGTTCTGCATTCAAATTCAAGGAATCTTACTTTAGATCTAACGGCTTTGTTATTATGGACACAAGTCGGGGTATTGCATTATTTCCTTACATATTGCTTAGCTTATTTGTAACCCTGTGCTGAATCTCTAATCTCATTATGGTTCCTTGAACTATTTTTCAAGTTTCCTGTTTCCTGTATTTTAACTGCCGAACTCATATCTATCGCTGCCTCGTCTGATCTCATGTTGATACCTGTTCTGGACTTGACAGACGCTAGCTATACTCTAATTTTAGGTCTGCTAGACATCCTGACCAATTGAATACAAGAAATATTTAGTAATTTGTCACACAATCAGACAACAAAATAAACACAACCTTGGTATGCAGCACCATGACACAGATTGACGAATCACAGAAAATCACGATTACAACAGTACTTGAAATGAGATATACATCGAAATAACATACGTAATACTCACATACATTCTGTTCAAAATTCTACTGCTAATTACTTGCCATGATAATTTGATGTTCCGTTAGTTTACTTTAGTAACTGCAGCCGATTAAATTAATAAATAATGAAATAATTACAGTATAATGTGACATTTAAAATTAATAATAAGTTAAGTGCATTAATGGAAGTGAAATTCACTGTAATGTTTCATTCCACAAAGTGTTCTGCTTTGGACCATCATAAATTAAATTCAGTTAATCTTTACGAAACACAATTACAAAACAATTAACATCTGTTTGTAAATACCATCGAAATAATAAAACAATAAAATTCCCATTTTATTACAAAAAACTCTGTAGGTCGAATTCCAGGGTTAGTTATTGTTACTAAGAGACAACCGGAACATTGGTGATTATGGCCGCCGTATCTTGGGGCGGGAGACGTCTCATCTGTCTCATTCTATGGCAATTGGCGGATGATATTCCCAACCCCCACCCCCTCCCCGCCCTGAACTAACACCTGAAAACCCCACTCCACCGAGACTTAGCGCTAGCTCTAGGTAGCATCAATTTATAGAGACTGTCTAGCTAGTGAACCATTTTACATATTGTAGTGCATGAGCTTCTATTGTCCTGGTATCTTCCCGTAGATCTAAACGCAACTAGGACGACAAGTTGAAATTTCCTTCCGCTGACAGCGAAAGATTGCATTTTTGGACATAGTGAATTCACATTCTTTAAAATTTTCTGTAGACCAATGCAAATTGTACAATGGCTTTCCATTGTGTAGGCATCCTTCAAGAGAAGTTGTTCTGGATGATATGAGAAATACCAGTTAAGGCTATCATCTCCTTTTCATAAAAATGAAAACTTTCTCCGGACATAAGTGTCGATAGATATGGGAGTAGATGAAAGTCAAATGAAAGAATTCCTGTAACACACGACGAACAACAATTAGTACCTCAATTCACTCTTTTTTTTCCATACCAAGGCAAGTGCATTGTCCTCAAAAAAGTTCTTTTTTAATGTAGTGGCTCTCGGTGCGTCCGCATATAGCCATTTCAACTGTGGAATGTTAATTACGAAGACAGGTGCGTAAGGACTACACAGCACCCAGTCCGCGACCGGAAAAACTCTCCATCTCGGTGGGAAATCGAACCGTGGCCCCTTCAGTTAGCAAACCATCGCGCTGACCACTCAGCTACCTAGGCAGACCTAATGGACAGATTCAAATCTTCAGTAAGCCTCCAGTTGCTCTCCATACTTTCCTCTTCAGAGAGCTCCTCCTGCCATACTGATCTACTAACAGCTCTCGAATTAAGTATGTAGTGGAAAACTCGCCGGCCGAAGTGGCCGTGCGGTTAAAGGCGCTGCAGTCTGGAACCGCAAGACCGCTACGGTCGCAGGTTCAAATCCTGCCTCGGGCATGGATGTTTGTGATGTCCTTAGGTTAGTTAGGTTTAACTAGTTCTAAGTTCTAGGGGACTAATGACCTCAGCAGTTGAGTCCCATAGTGCTCAGAGCCATTTGAACCATTTTTTGGAAAACTCGACTTCACCGGGTCATCAGGAATATTACTGGGATCATGTGGTTTCTCTAGAAATTGGTAGTCCAGAAGAATAACAAGACATATTGTTGTGTCCTAGCGTTGTAATCTAAGTTTTGCCTATTTCACTGCACAGAGTGGTACAGTTTAGGACTGGATTTTTGCATTTCTGCGCAAAGAAAAGGTACTGTATGCTTGTCATCTACTATGGCCATTCGATACAGCGTAATATGGCAGCATGTAAACATCCAACGACTTCCAAAATTACTGTACTGCTCGTTTCCAGCCACCGGTCCATCACAAAAATGGTTCAAATGGCTCTGAGCACTATGGGACAACTTCTAAGGTCATCAGTCCCCTAGAACTTAGAACTACTTAAACCTAACTAACGTAAGGACATCACACACATCCATGCCCGAGGCAGGATTCGAACCTGCGACCGTAACGGTCGCGCGGTTCCAGACTGTAGCGCCTAGAACTACTCGGCCACCCTGGCCGGCGGTCCATCACACAGAGACTTTTGTTAAAGCCGTGAGTATCAACAACTACACCAAATGGTGTCCATGAGTACCTGAGTAAGTGTGCGATCTCTTGGTGAAACTTGGGCTCATAGTACTGCTGACAGTTTTCTTACAGCAGGTTCAACCTTGATAGCGGGCTTGAATACACGCCTATATAGGTTTATGCGGTGTTGAAGGGAGTTTTTACAATACTTATTAGTTCGCGGTATGTCATATTGGTTTTTGCGGTAGCAGTGGTTGCAAAGCGGTAAACTCAGTTCAGAAGAATGCACACTGGCTATGAAAGCGCCAACGAAGACATGGCGTCGCTATATTTAGATTAGTGCATGTAAAGTACCAATATCGCGATGTGTTAGCAAGTGCTAGGAATACGAGTTGGTTTAATTCCTTTATTGAGGAACAGCAAAGCCTACGACAAGATACTAGAAATTTGCTCATACATACAGCAATATTAAAGTGAAATCATCAGGACGGGAGCAGAGGTGATGTAAATACATGTTGGACAAAATAAAACTGACCTTTAAATCACTTTGTGCACCTTATGATTGGGCGGATGAAGTAAATTGGGTTGCGTATCTTACGGTGCAAGAAATATTTTTTGGGTCAATTTTTTTGCCCACGCAGTATAAATAAATTTAATGAATAACTGACACCACTGCAGTTGCTGAAACATCGAAGCAAGACGAGAAGTGACTGTAATAGTCAAAACGGTATCATGTGAACAGAGAGATAAAGTAGGGAGATAACCTGCGAATGAAGTTCTACTCCACACTTCTCACTTATTAAAATAAGTAGGAATATAGTTTTGAATGAGACGAACATTTATATGAAGATAAACAAACCTGACGTTCTATGGTGATAGGCAGTAGTCTAGGTTTTGGTTTGTATACTTAAGCTCGCCGTGTTACAATGTCAGTGGTAGTATATCTCAAATTCCAGCCGTTTCATACGTGTCGAATAACATGAGTCCGTCCACTCGCTTTTTTTCCAACAATGGTTTAATCATTCATACATAAGAAAGATGTTGAAAATGTTCTGGCTGACCAATCTCCTCTGTGACAGTGTTGCGCCTTTTATAATTACTTTGCATACGCTCGACGCTGCTTTCAAATCCAACAACATACACACACCGAGGACGACGCAATGGTTCTTGCATGCTAAAAAGTTTTCATTTCAGATGTATTTGCAGCAAATTCATGGTTTAGCAGCCAGTTTTGCATTCTATAGTTGTTGTGAGAGATTGAATCAGTCATGTACTGCATGGGCAGCTGGTCTCTAATTTCTGATGTGAAAATGTGAAGTCAAGTTCGCAAATGAAACTTCTAAACAAACCTACAATGAGTCGTTAGTACAAGACGCAAAAATTATGTGTGCACACGATAAGGAAGTTTGTGTATAGGAAAGTAAACTAAAAAGTGGCATATATTGTAAAAACTCACAAAGCGTTGGCTGTAACAAAATATTTTGATGAACCTGATGGTTCTTTTATAAAACAACGTTCCAGTTCACGTCACACTAAACAAGATTGGAACACATCACGTTCGTCTCCTTCACCAGACTATTAATTACAACCCTGACGTTCAAATAATAAAGAATCCGCATCACCTGTACAACAGTAGTGCGCATCTCAGCCTACACAGGAAATTTCTGCGGTTGAACCTTGCTATAATAACAGAGAGGCTCGATATCTATGTCGCACAGATTTTTATTCAAAGCACCCTCGCTCTCATTTCCCATTGCTCTGCACAGTGTGAGAGGACCTCAGAAGTAAGTTAAATCGCTTGGTGGAACAAGAATTTTTCACATTTGTCACTTCTACTCAATGGGTAGCTGTACTGGTAGTCTTGCGCAAACTAGGTGACCAGCACGTCTCCGAGATAGATCTAGCGTAAGCACATCACTCCGTGGTAATTAAGACACCTTTCAGATTGTACAGATACACAGGTTGCCTTTTAGAACTGCTAGTGCGCAGCCAATTTTCAGAATATAGTTAGAACAACGAATTCAGAAGATTAGGAACAAAGTTAATCACTGGGATGATAACACTGTAACTGCTGCTACACTGAAAAACTTATGTGGTCTGTCACAAGTTACAACAATATGGACTGAAATGTAATTTCATAAAGTGCGAAGTTGTCGGAAAACAAGTGGAATATCTAAGCCTCTTCTTGAGTCACAGAGGTTTATAACATGTAGAAGTCATAGGCAAAATGCAAGTACCTGCAAAATTATAAGATCTCCAATCGTTTTTTGAAAACGTAATTATTGTGCCAAATTTGTAGCTAATACCATCCAGTTCTCCAGAGCACTCACTACCTTACATAATCATCATCATCATTTATTGTACTTAACAGGCTATAAAGGCGCATGACAGAAAGCAAAAGAAATATTACAAACCAGAATAACACACTATACAAAGATCAGTAACACAATCAGTGACACAGTAAGGAGCATTGTCCTGATCACAGTTGCAGGTATTTGCGGCAGATGTTGTTCCCTTTTCTTCTGTCCATTGAATCTTCCAGGGATGCTGTTGGCTCTACCTCCTCCAACGTCCTCGTCACCCTATCTTTCTACCTAGTCCTTGGACGACCTCTTTGACGTTTTCCAATCAGCTGGGAATTGAACACTCGGTTGGGGATGGATTTTCCAGCTCTTAAGACATGTCCTTACATAATAAAGACGTAATCTAGTTTTCGCTTGTATCAAGTAGCTCTCAGCACAATATGTTGGCGTTCACAGTTCGAGCAGTATTCAGTAATGGTCTGCTGAGTCTTTCTTATTGTAAAACACGTAAAATGACGTTCTCCCGAAGCAAACTAATTGATATTTTCTGAAAAATGGTTTTCAATCACTTCTCCTCACTATTTTTTTCTAAAATGTTGGCAATCCTAGTCATGGTGCACGTATAACAACCGCAAAGGCTGAAAAAGTATGTAAGTGAAAGCACTCAAACACAGAGACACAGTGAAACATGTATATATCTGACTTAATGGTCAGTGACTTTAGTCTGTTGTCTCACATTAAGTGAAAAACCCCTCAAACGCAAAGAGTGAATCAAAAAAACACTTACATAGCTCACGTGGCCACAGGGACTAGTTTCATTCGGTTGTTTCGTTCAACTGTAAAAATCGAATTAAAGAAAAAAAAAACACTCAAGTGGCCCATCGGCTGTTATAAGCTGCCGGTTGTCCCATCACTACTGATTTCTCGTTTCAGTCCCAAGAATTTTTTTCCATAAAAGACAGTTCAATACTTTCAACAGTGGGTCCACTTCCTAAGTTACTGCAACCTACACCATCCTACACCATTCATCATTGCCCAACAGCACAACACGCAAACGCCGAGACCTTGTCCTGAGTTCTCAAGGATTGAACCCTACATTTCATAAGACCAATGTGCTTCCCTGCCAACAATGTATTAGAAAATAGCTTGGAAAGTTTTCGTCTCACAGCAGCCGAAGTAGCGTCTGCTAAGGCAGCTCCTACATCAAATTGAGATGCATATTCAGCATGGTTTGACAGAGCCACTATCACCCCACGTCCTCCTAAAAGTTTACATCTATTCTTCCTTAAAAAATATGATTAACACGGTCAAGGGTGTGTTGATGATGACAGCTAATGACGATGAGTAATGTTGAGTGGTCATCCTGTTGTCACGGGGCCAGCTTGTCATCAACCTTTTGCAGGCTGACCACGGGACTTAACGCAGATGAAGGTGCTCGCAAGACACCACGCCTATTCGCCAGACATCACACGCTACATAGAGTGGCCAGCCCACTACTAACAGACCTGTGTAGCGACCGAAGCAGCCCCATCTCAACATTTCCATGTTCGGCCAACACCTCTGTGCCCTTGGAACCATGTGCACATCGAGTTCACCAGCCCATTCCTTCAAGATATGTGGCTCATCCTTCTCAATGCACTCTCAGAATTCTGTATTTAGTGCGAACGCCTAATACCACATCTCGACAAACTGTCAGGTACCTTACAGAAATCTGTCTCATAAAAAGTACTGTGATGGACAGTGGCAATCGAGTCGTTCCTAGTTTGTTTCAAGGAACAGCGCTGTTCCATCCAACCTCCAATGTCAGACCGAGCGGTTCATCTACTCTTTAAAGATTCAGATGTTCAAGAAGATGTCAGTCGTGAAAAGCAGAGTTCCTGATCCAGTTCTAGGTCCATACAGATCTATGGGCTAATTCTGCTAGGGTTGCTGAATGGCTGCCAACTGCGAGACGCTCCTGCGTCTCCTGCGACTAACAACAAATCCACACCAGCCCAGCTGGCGCTCAAATTACTCTTTGGGAGCTGAGGTTTTGGGCTACATCTTTCGCTGAGTCCCAGGTTGGCCTCCTAGCGCCTGGGACTGACAAATTTTCAGAGTGCAAGCCAATGGCATCGGCATGGTGGGACACAAAAATCAGCTGCATCCGTGCCCAGCGCCAGGCAGCACCACCACCAATACTATAGCCAGCCTGGTCTGACTTCCGACGCCACACTCAGAACCCAACTCAACTCAGGCCCACCGGAGACACACATGTAAACCAATGAAGTGGGGTACTATGTCACCTCCCAGCTCCCTTAAGTCCGGCTCATATGGAGAAAGGTTCACCGTAAGTTTATTAGGTGGTGGCGATGGCTAGATCTCATTCCGAAGTATCACACGGTGTAAGGTCTGCTGCATGTTATATGGTGGCACGACGTCTATTTTAGGTACCGATGTCTGTTAGAATAATTAGGAGTTTTCTCAGCATTGAAAGTTGTAATCTCTGTCTTAATGTTCGTTAGCCGTAGGATCACGAAATAACATAAAGGTAAGTTACTGACTAAGAGGAAATCGAAGGCACTCTCTCTAGTAAATAAATCTATAATCATACTAGACGAGCGAATCCAATGCTCGTTCCATTCTCAGAATTTTTAAGTAACTGATCGTTACGTTATCCCCTGTGTGCAACGAAAACGCTGTCACAGTGAGATCAGTAGCATAGGAATAAAATAGTTATATTTATTGTTTGTGGCTCCCTCAATGATGGAAAGGTTGTAGGACAGTAAGGGAGCTGGAAATCTAAGTGAAGACTGAGAGTGACAAATATTTATTTGCTGTTGATGATCAACATAATTCACATAAAATTAACATAGAGCAGAGTCTCTAAAAGCTCAGATGAAGTTATTAAATAATTCTAACACCGTGGGTAGGTACAAAATCGTATTGGAGACCGTATGGAGAAAACACAACAAGATAGCATCATATGATTAGCTCGCAAATTCAAAGTTAACCAGACCAAAGGGCGCCACACACTATAACTAATTAAGCAACAGAAGTTGCGTGGAAAAGTGAGTAAGTAGCGAACTATTCAGAATATCGTCACACCACTGCAATAGCGACTCATTCCCTTAAAATTATTTAGCATTCGATAATCAGCACCATACGACAGAGGGGACACGAGTCCCTCAGAATCTTACTTGAAAACCCTCCTCTGCTCATTTAAAACAACAATTTTCCATGGAGGGGACAACCTAAAGTTGTTGACAATGAGACGAACGAGAATATCACTTACTCTACGAAAAAAAGGGAGAACGGAGCAGAAAGGTAGCGGCGCCGACTCATAGACTGGGTACACCAAATTTCAGGGCAAAAGCAACCAATTTTCTCAAACTAGT
Source organism: Schistocerca nitens (assembly GCF_023898315.1). NCBI lineage: Eukaryota > Metazoa > Arthropoda > Insecta > Orthoptera > Acrididae > Schistocerca > Schistocerca nitens. Next base: position 534,705,779 of record NC_064616.1, on the reverse strand, counting down.
CAGGCGGCACCATGGCGTCCCATCCTTTGATGTACGCACAGAAAAAGCAAAACTATCTTGCACAAATATTTTCTGGAGCTGCCTGTGGCGGAGTTGCAACCTCTGTCCTGGCTGAGGGCAGGTGTTGGCACTGATAATTAAAGTACAGGACAGGACAGAGCCCAGCTTCGGCGTAAACTGCCCACCTCTATGGGGATGCTCACACCTCCTAATGAGATTCACTGACCACATCCTGCTGACAAACAAAACTGCGACCACACTGGGAGCACACATTCCTTGCGAGAAAACGCTGAATTTTCCTCCCAGGCGCTCATGTCAAGTACACTCAACAAAGTAACCAAGAAACAGTAGCAGAAAATGAAATATTATCCTTTAGCTAAATGTGACAGTCATGTATCAGTAAGTAAAAACGACTTTTCCCTTTACGCATCATTTAAAGCACTAATTCTTTTTTTTACTCCAGTATGGATACATCTACAGTAAGTAAGTAAAAGACACTGTGAGATTATGTCACCAGTCTTCCGCTCTACCCGGCTGTGAATTTAAACTCTTTCCATGGTGCTTTTTTGGACTGTTAGGCGGCCGATTGTACTGTAGCGCAATTACGGACTTTGTTGGAGAATCCTAAGACTGTCTGTCTATAATGTTTAAACGTCAAGGCAAGGAATGTTTTCGCAAGCTGTCAGTGTATTTTGTATTGTGGAAAAAAGAGTGAAACAAATCACTTTTTTGCACCGACACCGATTGTTACAATAGTATAGCATTAAAACCCACATAAAAATATGTTTTTGTACGTAATACAAGCCAAAAAGGTGGAAAAATGTGTTCAAACAAGAACTTTTACAGAGGGATCACTACTTGCAGACACAGCAGGCTGTGTCAAAGCACAAACTTGGGTATGTGTAAAAGAGATACAAAAAGACAGAGAATGAACTAAAATATCTGCCAGTCACTAGCCGAAAGGTTTTGGTAAGCTGGTTGTATCTTCCATTGATTGGAAAAGATGAAGGTTATAATGCGTTCAACCCACTGGCCAAACTAAGTGAGGCGGAGAACCGTCAGTCCTTGAAAATATTATTCACTATGCTTGTGAGGCTATGAAATGTGTTGTAGCTCAAAACCAGAATTATTAACACGAAGACGCCTAGTCTGAGTTAAGTCCATGTCACGACAATAGAGATCCGAGCGTCATATCAAATACGTCAAGTTGTGGGCAAAGGAATACGGACTCTGAATGAATGAAAAGAGCCCTACCGGCCGTTGAACGAAGTGAAGGAATTGAAATTAAAGATAATAAATATTACAGTTTGACAAGGGTATGTAAAACGCAACACCCGTGGCATTGCTGACTGTTTGTCTGGCGAACGGAAAATGGACATAAAAGTAAAACTTCAGCATTCTACTTATATGGAAGAAAAATTTTATGAACAGTGAAGCACCTTCTAAAACAGGAATTTTAGGCTTAAAATCCGACGTTTTGAAAAATACGTGTAGGAAATATGTGCAGTACTGCGAAAATCTGCGTATAATCAATCTAGTGGAATGCTAAAATTTCTTGGACAATGACTTACAGATTTTACGAATTTATGAAATTCAAGCTTTATAGGAAGGCGAATAATTAGACAAAAAGGATGAGAGATAACGTTTAAAAGCAAGGTGTTTGTGTCAATTTTTGAGTGGTTATGAATACTGTATTAAGAACAAGTTCGATGTGCAGGCAATTGTTGAATATTGTTTCCACAGATGGTGTTATGGTTCAATTAGTGGCACCTTGATCGGGTGTTATGCACCAACTTATACTATCATTCTTTGGTGAAGACTAAACTGCGAAACCCGCTATGGATAGCGGTCGCTCTTCGACCGCAGAAATAATACAATCTCCCTGGCTAATGATTCCCAAAGAGAGAATGACCTGTTTGTATTGTGAAGCTACTTGGTGGAGACAGAAGCCGGGTTTACCTATCCGCTCAGGTACAAGAGCTTAGGAGACACAGGACACACAAAGGATACCCTGTGAATCAAAATTTCATTATGTAGCCAATGCTTATTCCCGGAATAGCTATGGAACCATAGCGTCGTAGGAACTCCGAGGCTATTCTTGAACACCGAACGGACGTGGGTCGTTAGCAGTAAAGTGTTACTTTCCTTTCTAAAAGTAACATTTGTGTTTTCCAGACGACGGCTGTATCGGTATAACATAACGGCGGGGTAAAAGGTAACCGACTGGCCAATGGGACCTCGGAATAGTAGAGGCAGCCGATTTAGTGCGTCAGCAGCAAGAAGAAACAGATCTCCATTGCTACTTGGAAACTTGGAAAAACGGAGAGACGCAGTCTTTGCATCGTAAGGTAAAGTGCTGAAGGGAACGCATTTTCGTTGATTTACGTGTGGGAGAAAGGAATTATGTTCAGTAGAAGACGGAAGGATCCGTAATTAGCTTTTCGAGTGACTTATTTCAAGGGAAGTCTCGGAGTTTATACGGGCGGTACTTAAAGCTTCTCTTTTAGTTTATATTGATTGGATACCGTGGCAGCTATTCTTTTCTTCCGTAAGGAGTTAAAGGTATTTTGTGTTGCCGCTGCGTTCCAGTATACGGCTTAGTGTTAAATGTGCGGTGGACATAACAGAACGCAAGAAGTGAGAAGTGCCATCCGTGTTATCATTATCTGTGTTCTATTAATATTTATTGTTATCAGTATTCTGGAGTGAATACCCCGGCAGTTCACTGACCTTATGAACAGATAGCTAGTCTGTGAGGAACGCGCAGTCAGAGGGAACCCGATGATTAGTCATAGAGCGATTCTTTTATACTGAGACTGGCGGTATTGGTGGGTGGTGTTATAAGTAGCTGAACGTGAAATCTTTATTTTATTGGCTAAATAAAGGGACAGAAAGCCACAATAGGATATTCTAAATTAATTTGTATGAAAAAGACTTTGATGATGATTTTAAAGGCTATACTAAACAGGTAATCAGAACTACAAAATTAAATCTAACCTGAAAGAGAGTGGAACCGGGCTAATACAGGGATTGATGAGGAACTTTTAACGGAAGATCTATATTAGCAGCTGATTTCCGGTGGTAGTGATATCGCTGATGTCAACTGTAGGGGTATCCCAGGTAGACTTGACGTACCGTCGAGACGGTATGAGTCAGTTGGTGACTGCGGTCGATGGTAGGAGACTGGTTTTGACGCAGATGCATGGGCAAAAGTATTGAAGTACAATGATCTTGAAAATGAGAAGATGTATCTGAGCCGCGTTTGTGACTGAAAATTCAGAGGAAGTAATTTTGTGAAACACAAGTTTGTAGAATCGTGAACTTTGATCAGTTTGAAGATCGCGGGGTGTTACTTGAATGGCAATCATTAGTAGCATGTGACCAATTAAAACAGGTGACCTCGTTTAAAAGTCGTATATGGGAAGCAGTCTTGATTAATTTCGGATGACGTAAATAAAGAACTGAATTATTCATAACCTGAAATCACTGAAAGAAAGCGACTCATGAGGTGATGGATTCAGAGAGACCGCTGAGGGACTATAAACTGCCTACAAGTGGAAGAATTACTGTGGTTAATATGAGTGCTTTTTCGTCATTTCAAAACAATCATTTAATATCATTAAATACGGGATGCTGTGCGCAGGTTGGTTTGGACACATGATTCAACTGTACAGCTGGGTAGCTGATGTAATGAACGCCTTTCACCTGTTCGACTGATGTAAACTTGAGTGACCTCTATAATTATTTAAAGAAGTAGATAAGAGGGGTGATTATAAACTGAAAATTAATTTCATCAACTGACTGAGTTTCACAAAGGAATTAGGGCTACAGGATGTCGCGGTCGCCTTTGCCTAATGGTGTTTGCAGCTGTAGAAACCGCAGACCATGATTAGCTCGCATGTGCGATATTGGCTGCTAATGGCAACAGGGAAACAGGAAATCAGGGAATAGTGGACGGTAGAGATCGATAATATGGAACTGTCTAGGTGTGGGCCCTTCGCATAGGTGGCACTAAGGGAACGAGAATGCTAGAGAGAATACCATATGCTGAACCAATGTAATAGCATGCTAAGCATAGCGATAACTGCTAGATCCCTATGACAACGAATCCTAGGTTTCACTTTAATCAGGAAGAGACTGACAGAAATTCAAAGCGTAAGAAAGATATGATAAAAAATATATCAATTTTTTACAAGATGTCGCAAGGGGAACGCCACGAACAATTAGTTTAGATTGCGACGGTAGCGTAAATGAGGACTGCAATAATGAGAGATGTTGTACAGAAGTGTAGAACTACATACCCAGACTGTTTTTTCGTGTCATTCCATCGCCGGCGCCGGAGTCACAGATGATGTCATAACCGAAATAGTGTATACTAAAATTATTGTCGTGTGGGAAACCGCAGGCAACAGTTATCTTTATGCAGGTACGTCCGACCCGTAACAAAATATTAACAGTTTTGCGTTAGTTTATTGCAAAACGATTGTGGAGTCCACAAGAAAAAGACTACAGACATTCGACAGAGGAAAATCCGCAATTCTTTCGCCGGCTAAGTCCGTTCAAATTAAAGATAATTCCAAAACAATGCAGTATAAGACTGTTTCGGTCATCAGTTTCCATCAGTATACATCAATGCTGCAAATGAAGAAGATTATTTATGAGAAATACCAGCCTTTGTATATTATGTGCAGAGTCTTTTGTAGTTCTATGCTGCTGATTTGCATTTCCTGCTTGTTGATGTTATCCATTTCTCACAGTAAAGGACATAAATCTTGCAGTCAATTTCTTTTGCACAAAGTAAGTAACTACATGTTAATAGTATACCGATATTATAGATCGTGCTGATACTTTCGCGTTGCCTTTTGCCGTGCATCGCATCCAAATAATAGACGACGTAGCTACTGTTCTCGAGAAGGTTAACGGAAAGCTTGATGATCAGCACCATGGGAGTAGGTAATTAGCCGCTTGTTATTGGTTGAGGAATTTATTTTCGTCCCGTACTTGGATTGATGGCAGCGCATTATATGATGATTTTGTACTGTTCCCGTGGATCTGAATTGAGCATGATTTTATAACATTCGTATTTCACACTAATAAAGAGCCAACTCTCCATTACTATCAGAAAGTTAAAGAAGGTTTACGGGTTTTGAACCTGTTCCAACGGTGGAGAAACAAATGGCACTCTGTCACACATAAACAGTCCCCCCCCCCTTTCTCTGTCTCACTCTCACTCTCTCTCTCTCTCTCTCTCTCTCTCTCTCTCTCTCTCACACACACACACACACACAAACACACACACAAGTAGCAACATAAATTACAATTCGAAACATCTAGGCAGTATCCAAATTTGGTAGGATGCATACGAAAAAAATTAATATTCTGCAGCATGCTTTAAAAAAATAACTGAATAACTGACAGTTTTCAAACATCTGTGTTACCCTGTTCTCACAAGCGTATGTGGTGGTCTTTCATTGTGCACTTATAGCTCCTATATCGATTTGTCACGGTCTGCAAGAAACAATGTTGACCTGGTAGGCCTGCTTTAGTACAAAAAACTATTGGTGAGCCTCAGTTATGTTTACGTAAATTGCAGTCAATAGGGTTCTTAATTTTTCGTTTTTATTACTTTTATTTTACTAACAAGAAATGAAGGCTGTCAAACGAAGTGTGAACATAAAAGTAGGTTCTAGTTTGCGCCGTAGGCATCAAAAGTGCCATATCAGCACGAGAAGACTTCCGAGAATGATCGACATCCTAAAAATTGTTTTAACATAACATGACATTTCGCCTTGTACGGGGCACGTCACTATGACGGCGATGCGTGTGTGGGACAGGTGATTAGCATAGGACTGTACCAAAGCACGGTTAGGTATCGAAACACGTGATGTGACCACAGGGCAGAATGTCGGACAACTTTTCCTAGTTTTCATAATGGATAGTCTCCTTGGTTGACTCAACGCTAGAGATGACAGTTGGGTGTGGATCTGTCTCTATCGACGGTTCAACTCCTTCTGCTATGGCACTTCGTTGCCTCTGCTTCCATAGTCCAGAAACTATAATCTCTGCAATCAATATTTGACTCAGTCTATCGGCATCGGCATATGTTTTCCGACGAGTCCCATTAGACCTTCTCCAAGAGCCAAGTTACTTTATTGAAAGTGTGGATGTTCCGAATTGAACACGTATAACTGGTGGACGGCTTTTCATTGCATTGACTTCCATTTTCCAGAAACTAAAGCTGCAGCAATGAGTACAGTGCGCCGCCACTACCATGTGTTTTGTGATGAGTCCTGTTACATTCTGTAATACAGTGAAGTTACTTCTGTGAACGTGCCGACGTCGTCGAATCAAACAAATTTTGATTAGATGTCTCGCTGAATGACATTCCAACACGAACCTTAAAGTTTTACGGCCTAAGGAGTATTCCAAGACGTTTCGGCACTACAGCCGGACGATGTCGACATCTTGTCAGGATATTTCGGCTGACAAGCAGGCAGCCATCTTCAGGTGAGTTTTACACTGTGTAAAATTTACTTTAGGTAGGTGTATGGTTCTCAGTCGAAATATCGTGACAAGATGTTGACGTCCCGCGGTTGCATCTCTACACATCATGGAACAGCCATCCGAATAGCTTATGTTTCCCCCGAAGTCCAGCGGTACTGGCTGCTTGCCAACCAGTTATTTGGCGACATGTCAGGCGAATGTGCAGAACTCGGAAGCAGCGGTATTTGTCTTTCAGAAAATAAGACTTGAACGTTTGTTCCAACACGGAGAGAGAAGTTATCCAGTTAGAATATAGAATATAGCTCCTAGAAAAGGGTAAAAGGAGAGATACACTATATGGTCAAAAATATCAGGACACCTGGATGAAAATGACTTACAACTTCGTGATGCCCTTCATCGGTAATGCTGGAATTCAACATGGTGTTGGCCCACCCTTAGCCTTGATGACAGCTTCCACTCTTGCAGGCATACGTTCAGTCGGGTACGGGAAGGTTTCTTGGCGAATGGCACGGAGTGGTGCACTGAGGAGAGGTGTTGATGTCGGTCGGTAAGGCCTGGCACGAAGTCGTCGTTCCAAAACATCCCAAAGGTGTTCTATAAGATTCAGGTCAGGACTCTGTGCAGGCCAGTAAATTACAGGGATGTTATTCTCGTGTAACCACTCCACCACAGGCTGTGAATTATGAACAGGTGCTCGAACGTGCTGAATGATGCAATCCCATCCCCGAATTGCTCTTCAACAGTGGGAAGCAAGAAGGTGCTTAAAACATCATTGAAGGCCTCTGCTGTGATAAGGCCACGCAAAACAACAACGGGTGCAAGCCCTCTCTATGAAAAACACGACCACACCATAACACCACCGCCTCCGAATTTTAATGTTGGCACTACACACGCGTGCAGATGACGTTCACCAGGCATTCGTCATACTCACACCCTGCCATCGGATCGCCACAAAAAAAAAAAAAAAAAAAAAAAAAAAAAAAAAAAAAAAAAAAGGTTCAAATGGCTCTGAGCACTATGGGACTTAACAGCTGTGGTCATCAGTCCCCTAGAACTTAGAACTACTTAAACCTAACTAACCTAAGGACATCACACACATCCATGCCCGAGGCAGGATTCGAACCTGCGACCGTAGCAGTCGCGCGGTTCCGGACTGAGCGCCTAGAACCGGATCGCCACATTGTGTACCGTGATTCGTCACTCCACACAATGTTTTTCCACTGTTCAATCGTCCAATGTTTACGCTCCTTAGACCAAGCGAGGCGTCGTTTGGCCTTTACCGGCGTGACGTGTGGCTTATGAGCAGCCGCTCGACCACGAAATCCGAGTTTTCTCACCTCTCACTTAACTGTCATAGTACTTGCAGTGGATCCTGACGCAGTTTGGAATTCCGATGTGATGGTCTGTATAGATGTTTGCCTATTACACATTACGACCCTCTTCAACTCTGTCAGTCAACAGACGAGGTCGGCTTGTGTGCTTTTGTGCTGTACGTGTCCCTTCAAGTTTCCACTTCAGTATCACATCGGAAACAGTGGACCTAGGGATCGTTAGGAGTGTGGAAATCTCGCGTAGAGACGTAGGGCATAAGTGACACCCAATCACCTGACCATGTTCGAAGCCCGTGAGTTGCGCGGAGCGCCCTATTCTGCTCTCTCACGATGTCTAATGACTACTGAGGTCGCTGATAAGGAGCACCTGGCAGTAGGTGGCAGCACAATGCACCAAATATGAAAAACTTATGTTTTAGAGGGTGTCCGGATACTTTTGATCACACAGAGTACCTCGCACACGTTATTACATTGTGGCGAAGTACCCACTGTTATGAGTACGCCCTGTTATATCCTGGGCTCTAGCAAAACAACGCAAAACCAATAGCAAAATTTAATGTATTACCATCTAGGCCAGCTAAACCACAAATGGCCAGTCCCTTCTATTTCAAGGTGTGGTCATTGTAGTACATACTGAATAACCGTACAGCAATGGGAAGTGTTTGTAGGAGGTGGGATCAGCAACAAGAAGGAACGAGGGTTGGGCTGTAGTAATAGAACTCTGAGAGGTATATCGGACCCTTTATCGAGGGAAAGGATGTGGAAACCGGAATACAGGGAATGTATATTTCAGAACAGAGTTCTAATTCAGTAAGAGCGAGTCCATTAAAGTTTCTTTGGTATAGAATTTGGAGTGTATACATTGGAAGGAGGAACTGATAAGTTTTTATAAGTGTTACGGTGCACATTATAATGTTCTTGACACCGAATACACGGAAACTATAGGATTTACTGACATATTCAGCAAATTTTAGGAAGGACTGTATTTTTATTAGATAGTAGGATGTGGACGTATGGGAACGTAGACACATAAGAAAAACTAGGTGGAGTATATGGCGCTCAAGAACCAGTATAAAATGGTTTGTAAGCCCAAGTCATTTTGTAAAATGTAAGGAAGGGTCAAATAAATCTTTAGTGTCTGTGAGGGTTGTAGAACGATGTAATTACCGTGTAAGATTCATTAGCAATTTTGGTCCCTTCAGGATTTTTATTGGATTGATAGTCGGGTCACCAGCCTAGTTAGTGATCGATATATCTTAATATCGAAGAGGGGATGGATGAAGAGGTCCAAACCAGCAAGCGAAAAACAACACAAGGAGTGCTCTACCTCAACTAGTATTTTCCGACAGTTTGGGGGTCTCAGCACATGTGAATTACTCTCTATTTACCTACAATTTTAGTGTCATCTGCAAGTGGCAACATCTCTCTGTTTATACTGTTGCGTTTGATGCGGCGTCGTGCGGCTCGGCATTGCCAGCCGATACTAAATATTCTACTCCCTACTTCCACACATACATGTAGGACGAAGAGGTGACAAAAGGTTTGATGTACAGTGATGAACCAAAACGTTATGCCCACCGGCTTAATAACCTGTTAATCCACCTTTGGAACGCTGTACAGCCGCTATGCTACGTGACATGGATTCTAAGTCCTTGGTAGGTTTCCGGAGGTATATGACACCAGATCTCTCCACATTCGCGTAAATTACTGGCCAGTGATCTGAGGGCGAAGTGCTGCGAGTTTACTGTTTCCCAGATATGTTCCATCACGTTCAGATAAGGCAAATTTAGTGACCGAGACATCAATATGACGTCATTATCATGCTCCTCAAACCACTATAGCATGGTTCTGGTCTTGTGATATGGGCAGTTGTTGTGGTAAATGATACTATCTCTGTCGGGGAAAACATCAAGCATGAAAGAATGCAGGTGATTCTCAGTAATGTACACGTACTTCATAGCTGTTATGGGGCCTATGAATACAACCACAGGTCCCACAGAAGCCTTGGTGAACCTCACCCATAGCATAATACTGCCCCAATCGGATTTTCGAGCGTTGTGCAGTGGATGTTTTGACGTGTCGGTATTCTGGACGAAGGTGTATCTAGACGTGAACATCGACCTTCTGTAACAAGAATCGTAATTCAGCCAACCAGGTGACAAGTTTCCAATGATCTACGATACGATCTGAATGACTCACGCCCATCGAAATCGTAGCTGACGTTGTTGGTTTAACATAGGAACATTTAGAAGTCACTGCTGCGGAACCCAATGTTCAACAACATACGCTAAACGGTGTGCTCCAAAACACTTGTGCCAGCAGAACACATTGTATTCTGCCATCAGATCTGATAAAGTTCATTGCCTGTCCTGCTTTACAGAGCGCCCAAGCCTCTTACCTCAAATTTCTGTAATGAGGCGAGGAGGTCCTACAGCTTTTCGCCTAATCGTGGTTTCGCCATCACTCAATGACTTTCAGTACATGCTCACGACAGTAGCAGCTCATTAGCTTCGCTGTCTTCGTCCCAAGCGCCAGGCCATAACAATCTGCCCTTTGTCAAAGTCGCGATGTCAGTGGATTTCCCCAATTGCGGCCCATATCACAGTACCCATTCGTCTCTTCTCCCCTTATATACTTTCCTTGGCACGTGCCTAGCTAAGACAATGATGAAATACTTGCAAGAAGTCATTAGCAGTGGCGAAGGTGTGAATCGTGTTCAAAAAGGAAGAATGATTAGTTTTTATCGTCCCGTCGACGACCAGGTTATTAAAGACGGAGTACATGTTCGAATTGTGGATTAATGGGAAAGGAAATCATTCGTGTCATTTTTAAAAAAACAATCCAATTATGTTTCTTAAGATATTGAAGAAAACCACAGAATATCTAAACCTGAGTGGCCGTACGGGGATTTAAATCGAATGCGCTTTCTTACTCAATAATCTGTTTTCAAGAGTTGCCTCATGTTCGGCTCAGAATTCAAAGCATGAGGCTATACGTTCGATACCCGGCTGGGGTGGCTGAGCGGTTCTAGGCGCTACTGTCTGGAACCGCGCGACCGCTACGGTCGCAGGTTCGAATCCTGCCTCGGGCATGGATGTGTGTGATGTCCTTAGATTAGATAGGTTTAAGTAGTTGTAAGTTCTAGGGGACTGATGACCTCAGAAGTTAAGTCCTATAGTGCTCAGAGCTATTTGAACCATTTGAACCATACGTTCGATATTCATGTCTATGCAGCGACAAGAACAGTACCGACTGCAGCAGAATAATACCTTAATATCTCAGTGGTCACCATGCAGTAATCGTAACAGGTCGTCATATGGTGGAATGCTGGCTTCAAAACCATCTCTGTCTGGACGTATCAGACCGACACTCTGCAGAAGCATTAGTAAGGATTGTACATTTGAAAAGAAGTAATTATAAGGTACTGAACTCACAGCTTCGTTGAAGACAAAACTGTAAAATATGTGATAGCGAACTCGTCGGAGTACGGTGTTACGGTTTGTTTTCAGAATAATTCGGGTGGTATAAGTAGTAAAATCGTTCGCCCTCTCTGAGGTATGTTTTCAGTTGAACAAATAAGTCTTTAATGTTATTAACTGTCTCATCCTGACCTGTCGGAAGTTACTACATTATGCCAGCACTGAAGTGTTTGTGGAGAAAAGGTGATAGTTTTTGTAATTGAAGTTCATCAATAAGAGACAGCGTTCAGTGAGTAGGATCTGGAACGCACTTAGTTGGATTGATAATAGCTGATAGTAGTTTGTTAGCCGTAACGAACTGAAATATTTCAAAAGAAATGCACACATGACGCTTCTTGAGGGTCTACGAAACAAAGAAAACTTCTTAATTAGAGAATAATTTCAATGCAACTGTGGCAATAGTTTGGAAGCAAACGGTCAGTTCCATCGGACCGGCGTTGTTGATTCTACTAATAAATGACTCAATTTACTTTAGAATTTTGTACGTGGAAAAGTCTCTCCGCTGACAGTAGTATCACCAGATTCTTGACACACCAAGGAGTGCCATTGTATGGGGTGTTTAAATAGCCGATGGAAAACAGGCCATACTTACTGGGAGTAATTGATACTGGTAGAACATGGAGGTTGTGTCAACCACTGTATATTGTTTTACATTCTTTGAAATTTAGTAGTTGTCAAGGAAATAACGCAGTGTGCGGAAGGATATCTTCGACTTTTGTGGAAAACAGACGGAAGTTTAAAGAGTCAAGGGACATAACTGGGAGTCAATAGTTGAGAAGGGAGAGAAACAAGATTTTAACGTATAGATCCTGTTATTCAGTCCTTAAATAAATTGCAAAGGGAAGGAAACTACGAAGAAAGTTCGAAAAAGAATTAATGTTGAAGAAGCTGAAATAAAGAGTTGAAGATTTGCTGATGACATTGTAATTCCGTGAAAGGCCTCAAATTATTTAAAAAAATCAGTTGAACGGACGCATATTATCTTAAACAGAAATTATTTGATGACCGCGAATAAAACAATGGTAATAGAATACATTCGAATTAAGTCAGGTGATGCTGAAGGAATTAGATTTGGAAATGATACGCTAAAATAGTAGATAAACGTTGCTATATAGTAGCAGAATAACTGACGACGGAATAAATAAAGAGGATACAAAATTCTGACTGGTAATGACAAGAAAAGTTTTTCTGAAAAAGAAAAATATATTAATGTCGAATATAAATTTAAGCTTCAGGCACCCCTTCTCCGAAAGTATTTGTGTGGAGTGTAGCTTCATACGGAGATGAAATGTGAACGATACACTGTACAGTACAAACAAGAAGAGAATCGAAACTCTGGAAATGTGGTTTTACAGAAAATTGCTGAAGATTAGGTGGGTAAGTTGGATAACTAAAGAAGAGGTACGGAACTGAAACTGGAAGAAAATAAATTTGTAACAAAATTTGACTGTAAGCAGGGAAAGGTTAATACGAAAAAGCCTTGGGCATCAGGGAATAATCAACTTGGTAATGGAGGAAAGTGTAGGTGGAAGAAACTGTAGAAGGAGACCAAAGTTTGAATACAATAAGCTAGTTCATGTGGATGTAGCATGAAGTAATTATAGAAAGATGAAGACGACAGGCTGCGTTTGGACTGTTGCCACGACCTGAAATCATGAACTACTCATGAATGGTATCGGATTGTGTCCGTTGATGAATCACGTTTCTGCACTATTCGTGACGACCGTCGTCAGTGAGTATGGCGGTGACCTGGGGAGAGGTCTCATTCTTCCAAATTTTAGGAGAGGCACAGCAGTGTTAGTTCTGGGGAAACCACACATCAGGTCACGGCTAGTTCTGACGGAAGAAACTCTGGCAGCATAACGGTATGTCATGGACATCCTGTTTCCTCATGTGTAACCTCTCATGCGACAGTGTCACGGTGCCATTTCTCAACTGGACAATGCACGTCCACACATAACATATGCATCTATGAACTGCCTGCATGATATTGAGGTAATCCAGTGGCCGGCAAGATCCCCGGGTCCCAACAAAACGTGTGAGACCAACTAGGACGTCAACTCCTTCACATTGCCAATATCCAGGGTATCAACATTTGTGGACCAGTTTGGTTCAGGAGAGTATACAACAGCTGCATGACACCATTCTCAACTGAATCAGTGCATGCTTCGAGGTCAGGGTGAGTGCTACGTCATAGTGATAAGTGGGCTCATACCGCCTGCTTCGTTCTTTGTAAATGTGACTCGATCTTGTAATCACTGAAATAACATCATGTAACATCTCAGACGGTGAACTTTCACTCTGTTTCCTCGTCCCTTTCTCAGAGCACCATTTAGTCTAGAAATTTTGATATATTCTCGCGTTTCCTGCTGGGTGACGTCGTCAGGACTGCCTGAATATGGCAACATGTCAGATAATCGAAATATCGCACCATTTGTAAGATACCACCCGGCTTAATACCCAAGAATCTTTCAAAGAAAACATGAATTCACATATATGATATATGCTTCAAGCGAATACCAAGGGATGGATAATGGTTTTTAATGGAGTTACACTTCTGCATTACCGACACCCTTAAATAAAATACAGACCAATACGGTTAAAATCGATTAAGACAGTACAGCACACGAACCAACTAAACAGGATATAAAAACAATACTGATCTAAGGAGGTCCTGGAAATAATACTATGGACAAAGATTTGAAGAAGTACAGTCCACAGCGTCCATAAAAACAGCACGACCAAAATATTTAAAGCGGGACTAGGGTACTGTGGCTCACGGACCACTTAATAATAATGGGTAACATAGCCTTTCAGTAACTCTCTAAAATCTCTCGCCGACTATTTTGGGAAGGAGGCTTGGCAACACAGAGAACATTTGAACAGATACCACTAGTCTCAGTATCATTTAAAACCATTGGAAGGACTACAGATCAGCATTCGGGTCACAGAAAAAAACACACTCAGTTAAAATACGGTGTATCGGCGCACTTGTTCCACCTGTATTGCTTATACTGATGAGTCCTACCACCGTAGGAACAAACAACGTGTCGTGGAACCAGATTCCACAAACAGAAGTAACCTGTCTGATCAAAAGTATCCAGACACGTATTAATGGGCACTAATTTGGGGTGTGTCCATCTCCTCCCTTTATGACGACAGACTCTGATGGGAGCACTTTCAATGATGTGTCTGAATGTTTTTGGAGGAATTGCAACTCATTCATCCAGAAGAACAGAACCCAGAGGAGGTAGTGATGGAAAATAATTTCTGGAGCGTAATCGACATTCTAATTCATCACAAAGGTATTCCATTGGGTTCAGTTCGGAACTCTGCGCAGGCCAGTCGGTTTCAGGAATGTTATTGTCCACAGATTGTTGTCTCACAATAGTACTTTATGTTAGGGTCTATTGTTATGCTAATACAAACAGTTATTGTCTATGAACTTTACTGTACTGTACGCAACGCACAATGCTGTAAAATGTGTTCATATCCTTCCGCATTTATGGTTTTCTTTAGCGCAATAGACCATACACTAACCATGAAAAACATCCCCATGCTGCAACACCACCTCCACCGTAATTTACTAGTGGCACTACACATGATGGCAGTATATATTCTCAAGGCATTCGCCAAACCCAAAGCGTTCCATGAGATTACCACAGGGTGTAGCGCGATTCACTCGAAGTCAGTCGTTTCCAGTGATTCACTGTCCAGTGGCGTTGTTCTTTACACCACCTCAAGCGTCACTTAGCATTGAGTACAGAAATGTGTGGCTGGCGAGGAGCACCGTGATCATTGTACCCTATTCTATTAAACTTCGTACACGCAATCATTGTGTTAGTTGATCTACTGTTAGCAGTCCGCAGCTCGTGGTCGTGCGGTAGCGTTCTCGCTTCCCGCGCCCGGGTTCCCGGGTTTGATTCCCGGCAGGGTCAGGGATTTTCTCTGCCACGTGATGACTGGGTGTTGTGTGATGTCCTTTGGTTAGTTAAGTTTAAGTAGTTCTAAGTTCTAGGGGACTGATGACCATAGATGTTAAGTCCCATAGTGCTCAGAGCCATTTGAACCATTTACTGTTAGCAGTTTATAATTGACGAGTGTTTCCTTCCGCTGATTTCATGATGCTGCTCGACGGTCCCTATTCGTCCGTAAATGAGGGCTGCCTGGTCTTGGTTTGCTTGTTGTACCTTCGCTTTTCCGCTTTAGAATGACGTCACCACCAGTCGGCCTGTGCGGCCTTAGAATGTTTGAAATGCTCCTGATGGATTTGTTACTCAGGTGGCATCCAACGACTAGTTCACGGTCGAAGCCACTAAGCTCTCCTGGTCGATATACTCTGTTATTACATCTCCGCTGACTAAACAATTCTCCCTGTCTCCTTTAATGTAGGTGGGTCCGCCTCTCGTGACATGGTTGTAACACAGTATCACACGGTAGATTTCACTAAGTGCAGCTCATTCGCCCATACCTCTATCATCATTGACCTCCACGAACACATGGCTCTCCTTAACAGGTACATGGCAACTGCTCGTAGGTTCGAGGGGAAAGTATTCTTGGTGGCTTCATCAGAAAGTTCATTTCCCCGGCTTCGCATGTGCCCTGGATCTCAACAGAAAATTATCTCCTCCTACCGTCCTCATAAGAAGGAGAAGGTCCCTTGGGAATGCTGGATCAACCTGTTTGCTGTGTAACTCTACCCAAAAACAAGAAGAGCACTTCTGGAATTGGAACAGATGAGGATTTATTGCCCTAGTACCCTCATTCTCGAGCTTCCCCTCTACACTTGATGCCCCTGTTAAGCCGAGCATCTCAGCGGAAGCTTGGGAAACCAATCGCACTGGGAAACTTAGTCTTTGAGCAGACAGGATTTAGGGGTCAGCGGAAGGCAACCACTGAAATTTTCCCATGAGAACACCACGGCTTTGCTCAATTATAAATTATCCGGAGCTTCAAGTCCCCCAATAATTATCCCTGCGCAGAGTTGTAACATGGAATGTGCGCGGGATACTTCATACGGAAAAACTAGCTGTAGTAGAAAGAGAAATGAGTGCGAGTGACCTGGATATTGTCGGGCCCAGCGTGACTCACTGGAGAGAAAGTAATAATTTCATGACCAGAGGAAGCAACACTGTCTATTTTTCAGGGAGTAGCGATTAAGCTCAAATGGTGTAGCAAGAAAAAGAACTCGTGAACAGATACTCAACATACGACAGATAATCGAGATATGGTAGTTCCTCCTAGAAATCTGAACAACTGTGTTTTCTGTTATGAACCCGTTAATGACAAGATCATCTCCATAAAACTGAATGCTTCTTCGTGTAAACTCTAAATAATCCAGTTATATGCTCCTACTGCTGCAGCGTCGGATGAGGAAATAGAGGAGTTCTATGAACAGGTGGAACAAGTCCTTAACAAGATTCGTAACAAAGAACAAACAATAATTCAAGAAGACTTCATTGCTAAAATTGAAGATACTTCCCAAAACACACACTTACAATATGTGGTTGAACATTATGATCTCGACGAGCAAAATGACTGAGGTAGGTACTTACTAGATTTCTGTGTGAGTAACGACTTGATCGTCTGTAACACTATGTTCCAAAACTACCCAAGATGACTGTACATTTTGATTCACCTGTTGATTGATTTGGAAACCAGACTGACATCATACTAGTGCGAAGGCGTAGGAAGACTTCGGGACCTGGAGCTGATTGCGGAAGTGATCACGACCTGCTGTCCGTAAAAATGAGGATTAAGCCCAAATCCACCTAGAATACTGGAGAAAGACAACTAAAACTCACAAACAAGGAAGATCTTCGGGAATTTGGAGAGCCTGTAAGACCAAAACTGCATGTCATTAGTCTTGATAAAGATGCACCAGCATCACAAATATGGAACCAAATGAAGGAGATCATTTCCTCATCACTTCCGACATCAGAACGACCATAAAGTGCAAAAGATATTTGTATATCACAGTCCACGCTACAACTAATTGAAGAGAGAAGAAATCTGAAGAAAATTGATATCCACACCACCCAGGATCAAGACAGATATTAAGAACCTGTACAGAGAAATACAACGAATATGCAGAAAGGACAGATGACACTTCATTAACGGTGTCTGTGATGAGACAGAACATCATAATCACAGCCAATTACGTGATTTCTTCAAGAAACTCAGAAACATCTCCGATGAATTTAATCCTCGTACGTGGGTGGTAGATGATCAGAATGACAACCCTGTAGGAGACAAGGAAGAATCGGTTGTGAGGTGGAAACAGTACTGTGAAAAACTGTATTCTGGGACCAACAACAGTAGGGAAAGTGAAGCATTTGACCAACTTACATTGGAACCTACAATCTCACGCAGGGAAATACAGACTGCAATACAACATTTGAAGAACTATAAATCCCCTGGTCTAGTGATCGAAGAAATGGGGAGGGAAAGTGCTGATCCGCTGTATTCAATACGTGCAAGAATACGGGAAAATGGGGAATGGCCAGAGGACTGGTCGAAAGGTGTCTTCATCCCACTAGACAAGAAAGGGTCAATCAGGGACTGCTCCAACTACCGAACCATTGCTCTCGTAACACACGGAAGCAACATTTTGCTCCACATCCTGAACCAGGGTTTAAAGTTATACATTCAGCCTCATATATCCATATAGCAAGAGGATTTTGTTGAAGGAAAATGAACTTGTGAACAAATACTCAGCATACGATAGATAATCGAGAAATCGCGAGAGTTCTGTGTTCCTGTCTTCAATTGCCTCTTTGACTATAAGAAAGCCTTTGACTGTATTGTCTCGGAAAAGTTGCGGCACGTGGTTGCAGAGATCGGTATCTCACCACATTTGACAGCAGTGATCAGAAGTCTATACAAGAATCACCTCGCAACCATGAAGACAAATGCAGGCGCGTCTGATTTCTTCGGTTATGTAAGATAGGGTTGTGTTCCGTCACGCAATTGTACAACATCTTTGCAGAACATGTCATTAGCAACGATCTTGATGGACGCACTAAAGGCACATCGATTGGTGGTAGAACTATTAACAGCCTCCGATTTGCTAATGACATACTTTTAGCTATCAGTGAAGACGAACTTGCTGAGCTATTAACAAAAGTAAAGGACATTAGTCTATCATATGGACTGGACCTCAATCTCAGCAAGTCCAAATTTATCATAAGTGACAGAGGAGTACAGGTTCAACTCAAAGGTCGATTAAAGGAACTGAAAGCCGTTCACTCTTTCATCTATCTTGGGCCAACCATCTGTGACACGGGAACATGTGAAGATGAGATAAGAAGACGGATAACGCTAGGGCGAGTGGCTGTGAAGAAACTCACCAAGATCTGGTAGAACAGAGCAATAACCAACATCACAAAGATCCGTCTTGTTGGAATACTCGTGTTTTCCGTCTTCTTTTATGGCTGTGACACATGGACCCCTAAAGTCAGAGAGAAACAGCGCATCGATGCATTTCATCTTTGGTGCTAGCGCAGGATTCAGTGCATGAAATGGACTGAAAGAGGAACAACTCACTTTCTGTACTCGCGTTTCTTCTCGTCTCAACCAAAAATTTCTCCAATTCTTTGGTCGTATTGAGAGAAGAGATGGAGAAAATCTAGAGAAAACAATTACGGAAGGAAAGATCAAGGGCAAGAGACCGAGAGGAAGAACAGCGAACATTGGACTGATCAAATCAAGAAGATCTTGAGTCTACCTCTTCAGCAGGTTCTAAGAGATGCTGGTAACCGCCCGGCATGAAGACGATTGGTTCATGGGGTCACGATGCTCAGCAATGAGGGCAACGACTTGTGATGATGAAGATGATGATGATGATGTCCCTCATGATAGCAAACAATTTTCTATAGTGGACAGAAAACTGCCGTTGGAGCGCTCTACTGAGGACGCAACTAGGGAACTTGCCTAAAGGACCAATAAAGAAACTTAGCTTAGACCGATTAACGTAAACACAAATAAGATCAGGGTGTCAATTTAAAATCTCAAAGTATTTGCTTAAAGTAACATACTCTGGAAAACAGGCTTTTCTGCATCCCGTCAGTTCTCAATGTTACCTAGACCATTTTAGCAACCAAGGAATTCCCTACCGCGCCACTGTTACTAGACCTGTATTCCATCAACCTGTAGATCTCTATGTTACGAGGTCGTAACCAAGTGCAGTGTCACGAGCTACTTACAACTACCTCATACAGAGAGAAGGGGCAGTTTTATCCCTCAATGGTGCTGGAAAGAAAATAAAAAAATAACCTTTTACTGTGACATCCGGTAGTGACGAAAAGCATGATCCTTGTTATATCCGGCGGTGCTATTCAATAATTGTCAAATTTATGTCATCTGGTTTTGTTGGGAGACGTACTTGATCTCGTGCAGCTGTGTTTCAGGAAGGGAATACCGGCTGGACATCCCCCACATATTACTCACGGATGTGAATTTATTGATGGAGTTTGGGAACTAATTCCTGACATATTTTTAATTTCTTTAGTTATTCTCCGCACGTTTACCCTTACACTCGAAATTATACAAGATTTTTGGTCGTGGGGCATCGCTTCAAATTTCTTATAGCTGCCTCTTAGCGTCGAACGACAGTAGTCTTTCCATCGTCTTTTCGCGATGGCTTCTGAATGAATATGCACACATCAAAAGAGTTTTGCATCACCCCGGTTCCCAGAGCTCCTGAAGATAGAAGTTGACTGTTGATATTGTATCACAGGCACAGTCGCTTTGACTGTTCAGAGGTGTCACTAAACCCGCCCAAAGGTGTAAACAACCATGCATGAGCAGCGCCTTTTAGACGGAGGGGGTCCGACAGCCGATCAGTTCCAGTCATTCCACCAGGAAGGAGATACACGGCTCGTGTTGTCTGTAGTTCAACAATGCGTAGATGGTCAATACTGCGGTTCGATCGCTTCCGCATTGTTACCTTGTGCGAGGAAGGGCTCTCAACGAGGGAAGTGTCCAGGCGTCTCGGAGTGAACCAAAGCGATGTTGTTCGGACATGGAGGAGATACAGAGAGACAGGAACTGTAGATGACATGCCTCGCTCAGGTCAGCCAAGGGCTACTACTGCTGTGGATGAGCGCTACCTACGGATTATGGCTCGGGGGAACCCTGAACGCAACGTCACCATGTTGGATAATGCTTTTCGTGCAGCCACAGGACGTCGTGTTACGACTCAAACTGTGCGCAATAGGCTTTATGATGCGCAACTTCCGTCCCGACGTCCATGGCGAGGTCCATCTTTGCAACGACGACACCATGCAGCGCGGTACAGATGGGCTCAACAACATGCCGAATGGACCGCTCAGGATTGGTATCACGTTCTCTTCAACGATGAGTGTCGCATATGCCTTCAACCAGACAATCGGCGGAGACGTGACTGGAGGCAAACCAGTCAGGCTGAATGCCTTAGACACACTATCCAGCGAGTGCAGCAAGGTGGAGTTTCCCTGCTGTTTTGGGGTAGCATTATGTGGGGCCGACGTACGCCGCTGGTGGTCATGGAAGGCGCCGTAACGGCTGTACGATACGTGAATGCCATCCCCCGACCGGTAGTGCAACCAAATCGGCAGCATATTGGCGATGCATTCGTCTTCATGGACGTCAATTCGAGCCCCCATCGTACACATCTTGTGAATGACTTCCTTCGGGATAACGATATTGCTTGATTAGAGTGGTCAGCGTGTACGCCAGACATGAACAGTATCGTACATGCCTGGGTTAGATTGCAAAGGGCTGTTTATGGGCGACGTGACTCACCAACCAATCTGAGAGATCTACACCGAATCGCCGTTGAGGAGTGGGACAATGTGGACCAACAGTGCCTTGATGAACTTGTGGATAGTTTGCCACGACGAATACAGGCATGTATCAATGCAAGGGCACGAGCTACCGTATTAGAGGTACCGGTGTGTACAGCAATCTGGACCACCACCTCTGAAGGTCTCGCAGTATGATGGTACAAAAATGCTATGTGTGGTTTTATGAGCAATAAAAAGGGCGGAAATGGTGTTAATGTTTATTTTTATTCCAATTTTCTGTACTGGTTCCGAAACTCTCGGAACCGAGGTACTGCAAAACTTTTTTTGATGTGTGTATTTTCGGTATGGTGGATTACGGCTATAATGTCATACACCCAGCCTTGAAAGCCGGCCGCTGTGGCCGAGCGGTTCTAGGCGCTTCAGTCCGGAACCGCGCTGCTGCTACGGTCGCATGCTCGAATCCTGCCTCGGGCATGGGTGTGTTTGATGTCCTTAGGTCAGTTAGTTTTAAGTAGTACTAAGTCTAGCAGACTGATGACCTCAGATGTTAAGTCCCATAGTGGTTAGAGCCATTTGAACCATTTTGAACCAGCCTTGAACGCTTTCAAGCAGCCCAAAAACAGGAAAGTAGCTTTAAGCGGCCATTCGATCCATCTGAGAATTTAATCTCGGTGACCTGCTTTCCGGATCTGCTCCGATGGTCCGATGAATTGAGATGGTGGTGAGGTCACCCTCGTGCGGGTCCTAATTCAGATGGCTACATATGACATAACGCTCTATGTTCCTTTAAATTTCCTAAGAGGAGAAAGGGACGGGGAAGTACAACATTAAGTTGCTTTCGGATCTCATCGGCAACAGGTTCGAGTAGCGACAAGTACTATGACGTTAACTTGAGCATAAACCATGATAGCTGCTACCTGAAATTTTGTGGTTAAGGGCATGGAGGTGAGGAGGGGTATGTGTCCTTGATGGATATTGCCACACCATCCTTCGTCCTATTACCAGAAATGTCGGTTTTCCTATGAACTCACTATCTTCCAGTGATGAGCAATCTCCGTGTTTAAAATGGTTCTCTTGGAATCCTTTAATATTCTACTGAATTATGGAACTTACGAGGGTTGGAACTTACATAGTGGCAAGTATTTATTCACAACCGATACAAAAGAGTTACGTGTTTTCACCTGTTACTGTCCTTCAAAGTCCGCAGCTCGTGGTCGTGCGGTAGCGTTCTCGCTTCCCGCGCCCGGGTTCCCGGGTTCGATTCCCGGCGGGGTCAGGGATTTTCTCTGCCTCGTGATGATTGGGTGTTATGTGATGTCCTTAGGTTAGTTAGGTTTAAGTAGTTCTACGTTCTCGGGGACTGATGCCCGTAGATGTTAAGTCCCATATTGCTCAGAGCCATTTGAACCATTTTGTCCTTCAAAGTAGTCACCAGCGTTGTGTAGAACCCGTTGCCAGCGATGTGGGAGGCGTAGTACACCGTTAGCAGTGCTGTTCTGTTCATGGTGCGAATGGAGCGGACTAAAGTTATGGTGATTCTCGTGTACGACTGTGACGGTATTATCCTAACGCATTACGTTCCTCCACGGCAGACCGTCAATGCATAGTATTACTGTTCGTTTTTGGAGCCTCACCTGCGACCAACTTTGCGAAAGAAGCGGCGACAGTTTCTGCGCAACCCACCCATCATTTTGCACGACAATGCGCGGGCGCATACAGCGCAATCTGTGGCTGCTCTGTTCGGTCGATGGGACTGGGAAGTACTGTACCATCCACCATACTCCCCGGACTTAGGTCCTCGTGACTTTGATTTGATTCCGAAGATGAAGGAACCACTTCGTGGCATTCGCTTCAGAACTGTTCCAGAGATTCGACAGGCAGTAGACCGCTCCATTCGCACCATCAGCAGAACAGGCTCTGCTAACTGTATACTACGCCATCCACATGGCTGACAATGGGTTCTACACAACGCTGGTGACTACTTTGAAGGACAGTAACAGGTGCAAATATGTAACTCTTTTGTATCGGTTGTGAATATTGTATTTTAACGCTTGATTTTAATTTGTTCCGAACTCTGTTCTGGGGTGGTGAGCAACCGGCTGATTGAGGGTCAGTGGAGGGGCTTTCCGGGTCTGGTGTTGAGGTATCTACGCTTTTCTGTCAGTAAGCTGTGGCAGCACCACAACTTATGGTTCCTGGGACAGCCTTGGAGCGACAGTTTGCGCTCATGTCTCTGATTATTTTCTCTATGTGAGTAATGAGGAAAGACTGCTTCTTAACATTTATTTTTAATTTATTCTTGTGTTATAGTGCCCTGAATTCTCGTTTGTTTACCCTATTTGCTTTTACAGGTACTTTTTATGGTGTTTAGTGCTACTCCGATGGAGGGTTTTTGTGCTGAAACATCTGTATTTATTCATTTAACCTGGTACAATTAGGGTTATCAGACACTCTCTTAAATTTATCGAGGCATTCTACATATTTTACGTGACTTACATTGCGATAATCATGTTATAGCACATTTAAAAATTTAAATTAAAATAATACAAATAGAAACACAGTTTTAATTCGTACACGGTAAGTTCAACAATAACTAGAAATTACGGGAAGTTAGGATTCAATTATAGGGTTAGCAGCAATGGACTGAGAGAAAAGCATGGAAGAGAGAGTGAAAGAGGTGCACACAGGTGATGAATACAAGGAAAGAGGAAAGTGGCACGACTTATAGAGAAAAGGAACAAGAAATAAAACTAACTGCGAGATGATAGGAACATTGACTTACTATTTGACAGAGGGAAAGTTGGCCATGTAGGCTACATTTGGGGGAAACGTTACGAAGGTCACAGAAGGAAGTCCTTTAGGATCTTTTTCAAAGCATCAGGGCATTGCACTGTGCACAAAGCGCAGAGCAGTTTGTTTATGAGGCGGACAGCATCAGTAGCGAAGGAATTCGCGAATGTCTTTTTTTTTATGAATGGTCTCAGCTAGGATACCGTGTAAGTGGGACCAGGTATTCCAATTACGGTAAGATGACATGTATTAAACCTCTTATCCGAAGTACCGGTATGCTTGCACACTGAGGAGTCGATGAAGTAGAGAAATGCGCATCGTAGCCACGTAACTTGTCTGGCCGCAACCACCCTATCTGGGCGTATGAAGCTCTGACAAGGTCATTTTGACGAGTCGTTGGGCGGGGCGTCTGTCATCAACGCAGAGTCGCGTAAACCTGACCGATCCCCTCGTGCCGGCTGCCGCACTCAGCTGTGATGACTCATAATCAAACATCTCGCTATTCCGTCAGATGCCCTTCCTCAAGTTGGAACGATCAACTTTGAAGTGTATTCTGCTACCCTTAGGAAACTGAAGAAACGACTTCAGCATTTTCCTCGTCGCAAAAATAAAAACGAACTGCTCCTTCTCCATGACAACGGAAGGACTCACCTAAGTCTGCCCACCCGATAGGAGCTCACGAAACTTCATAGCACTGTTCCTTATCCACCCTAGAACCCAGTTCCCACACCTTCCGACTTCCATCTCTTTGGCCCAATGAATGATGCACTCCGCGGGAAGCAGTACGTGGATTACGCGCAGATTATTGATGCAGTAGGGCGATGGCTTCGACGTTGACCAGTAGAGTGGTGTCATCCGGGTATACAGGCTCTCCCAGTAATGTGGTTAAGACCGTCACACCGAACGGATAATATGTTGAAAAGTAGAGTTTTGTAGCCAAAAAAGTGTTGCGTTGTTTATTGAACACCCGTCGTATAATATTTTTCGTGGATTTTAGTTACCCTGATGTAAAGTAAGTGCTCAGTTTGTGTTTGTATTACGTTTTCCTAATGAAATTGTGTCGAAAGCTTCATATCTTGAGTCCATAATCCTACTTTAGTTACTGAAATTTCGGTCATGCTATTAGAGGATAGCGATAACGCGCGCATAGTGGCCATACTGGGGCTGGCTTCTGGCCACTTTGTGTGAGGGGAAAACCAAACAGCAGCGGCCGAAAGAAGGCCTCTGCAGCGACACTTACAGCAAGTCCTTGTAATAGTGACCTGTAGGCATCGAATAAAGGAAGAGAAGAAAAATAAAGTATAAAAAAGGAAGCACAGAAAGCAGCCGAAGAGAATAAAGGCAATAAAAAGAAGAGTGTGAAGACCTCGAAACGCAACCCCAGAAGATATTTGACGACAACGATGAAGGCAGTAAGTGCAATTGCTGCGAAGAAAAGTTTTCAAATTCTAGGCCAGAAAAGCAGTGGGTTTAGTGCCATTTGTGCTCCATCTGGGCCCACGAACTCTGTACAGGACTTGAAGAACACGGATTGAATTTTCTGATAAGTGTAAATACTTCAATTCGATCATGTTTTGCCATAAAATATGTTTAATTCTTTGTTAAAATTCCTTATTGTTAGGTTTAAAACTAAGTGGCCACTTTGCCGGCCTTGTCAAGAAATCTGGCCCTTTAGCCGCTTTGTAAAAATTTAACTGTTTAAAGTATTTAATTTGCTCCTAATATAATCAAAATATTCGATATTATACTTCAGTAGTCGTAGGTTATAATCATTCATTTCCTTACATTTATGTGTACTGCTATTCGGCTTTAAAAATTGGAATGCCTTAGCCTTGCCAGTTTGCCCCGCTCTCCACTACAGAAGGACAGAACTGAGGAAATGTGACTGATATACAGGGTAAACAAAAGCGGTCCTGGAATTGACCCCTATGGCACCCCTGAGAGAACATGCTTCCAGGACAACCTTTCATTCACACAGCTACGTTGCTCTTCATTTTTGAAGAAGCTTTCAAACCTACTCAGTGCACTGTCTTAAAAAACTTAGCTGTCACATTTTTCTTAGCAGTATGTCAAAGTTGAGAGAACCCAAAGCTTTGTTGAAGGCTACTAACGATAATATTGTGGGCTCACGGTTGTCCACGATATGTTTCAGGTCATCATTTATCTTCATTAGTGCAGTGTTTGTGCATTGGTCCTTACGAAAATCTGACAGATATTTGTCATATAAGCTGAACTCCCCCATAAGTATCCAGCAATTTGGTCGTGAACAACTTACTCCAGGACTTTGGTCGGTAATCACAAGACTATTGACGGTTTTAGAGCTTAGGGTTAAGGCGGATTATGCTCCTTTTCCATGGAGTGGGGTATGCCCCACTAACGACAGAAAGTTTATAAACTCGTATGAGAGGTACTAAGCTATCAGTGGCATTCTAGATCATGGTTACGGTGATACCATAGTTGCCTATCGCTTCAGAAGAGAGTCTCAGTATCGCTTTCCTTATTGTGTTTATTGTTACGTGTTTCATGTGGAAAGTGTTGTAGTTAATTATCTAGTCTAAGAATTCTCGTGAGCGATCGTTCTTTCGGAGCTGACTGGTGCAGAGAAAAACTCATTCAGTTCATCAGCTGAGACCTGAGAAGTAATTTCTGATTTTGCATTTCCGACGCCAATTATTTTCTGTAAAAAATCATCACGGGGGATTAGATTTGGTGTTATCAGTACTGAGCCTAAGAGAAAACGCCACAGTGCAGACATTCACATGAAGGGTCAACTCTTTGATGACATAACCGACATTGACGTCAATGTGACACGCGTGTTGAACTGTATCCGAAAGAATACATTTTCGGACAATGTCACATGGTTGTACTAAACTGTGTGGAGACCATGTAGAACACCTCAGGATTTAAAACCACCACTCTAACTGTTCTATATTTTTTATTAATTCAGTGTCGAAACTTTTGGAACTGAACTGATCATCTGGGTGCTTAGTGTCTGTGCGGAGTTTCGTAATGTGTTATTATATCTGTTGATGATATTCGCTTTCTATAAATAAGTAACGGTTGTCCTGAATATTTATGTTACTGATTAGGCAGTCCTCTTTTATGGAGTAAAGAGGAACAGGAAGACAGCGCGTAGTAAGTTCCACGGCTAAATCAGAAAGACTCCCTTTCTCGCGCACAATTGCACATATCCTCCGCGAAATGTGCGTGTTATCTTAAGACTAACAGGTTCGTGCAGATGACTTCGATGAGTGCATCGTATTTCTGCTCCTCATAATTAGAAGAGAGAAAAGAAAGGTAATCGAAGGCGATGCTGGCACATAGTTTACTCCATTTGAGTAGCACAGTGGCAGCAGCCAAGATTAACTTTCCCTCCCGACTGGACGTGCCATCCCCAATTGTGTTTCATTGTCTCGGAGCAACCACACAAACTAAAGGAAATTGCTGTCCTTTCCTCGCCGTCCATTATGTGGCTTCTGTACGGCAGCAGTTTGGAAATATCGAGAGCTGGAATGAATATTCACTCTGCAGCGGAGTGTGCTCTGATTTGAAATTTCCTGCCAGATTGAAACTGTTTGTCGAACCGGGGCTCAAACCTGAGACTTCTGTCTTTCACGGACAAGCCCGCTACCTACTGAGCTATCACACAGTTTTAATCTGCGAGTTAGTTCAATATGCACAGCTCTTATAATATTTTACATTTTTGCTAAACATCAAGCAGTAATTGAATATTTTTAATTTGTCATTCTCATTTCTCCATGATGGCTTCAGAGCGCAAATGGACAAATTTTATATTTACATTTATGTAATGTATTCAACGATTAATCGAATTATTTAACTTGAAGGTCCGTTGCAAGTCGTTTGTGCACTGAAGGCATGTTGATGGAATAAAAGGAATTTGTATTACTCCAAGAGACACTCCGAAGTCTGGGATTTAACCAGGATAAGGACCAAGCTCAAGATCTGGTTTTCAGATGCCGTATGAAAACTCATTGCCGGTCTGCAGGTCGAATATTAAAAACAGAGATGAAAAAATCCAATGTTTTTCTTGAGAAGTAACGAGTCTGTTTGCGTGGCCATTCTCCGTAGCAAGCACAGGAATATTTGCTGTGTAAATAGAAGCCGCCTTTTCTTGCTGCACTGTGTTTCATTTCTCTCAGACGAGTTTCGCCTTTTTCACTTTAAGGCATCATCAGTGGGATCTAGAATGATACAGTTTTGTTTGGATATGTGTTATCTATAGATAATAAAACAGTTCAGGTTTCGTTTTTTATGTATTCAAAATATGGTTTTGGTTGGCATCTGCGTTTCCTCTCATCTGGTCACATGCTGGAGGTCGCATTTACGAAATATAAGCATGTTTTTATGTTCCGAACTTTTTTCTTCCCACTTTTTTACAATAAAGGCAAATAAGATGGAAAGAGGTAAGAAAAAAGTTCTGAACATAAAACCATGCTTATGTTTCGTGAACAGCAGTAATGCGACCTCCAGAATGTGGCCAGATGACAGGAAATGCAGATGACAACTAAAAACTTATACACTTGTGTGCAAGACTTAAGGACGAAAGTAACTTTAGCATGACGTCTCATTGTCACGTAACACAGCTCGATGAAACTTCGACCGTAAATAGAAAGAAATGCTCAATATTTGTGCAGAAGCTAACTGAAAGAAATACGCAACGAGACGAACAGAAAACACACTTTTATTTGAAGACAATAATTACACTGAAGTCACCGCGATTCATGATGGTTCCGTGAACATCACAAAAGGTGGGATGTGGTTCTCAACAGGGTGTGTGATCACCATGGACGGCAATGCATGCTGTGAAATGTGCTTCCAAGGCTGGTAAAGAGTTCTTATACTAGGGTGTTGCATACCTCCAACACCGCGCTTGACAATTGTGTCCGGTTCGTTGGTGCATGTGGACGTGCTGTAGTACGTCTCCACAACGAATCCCACACGTTCTAGATAGGATTTAAGTCGGAGGAACTGGCAGGCCAATCCTACGTCGAATATCCCCTCGTTCAAAGAACTATTCCACCTTCGCTGTTCGTTGCGGTCTTGCATTGTCATCCATAAAAATGAAGGCAGAGCCGAATGCACTCCTAATGCATATGGGGAAGCAGAGCAGTTTCACAATAACGTTGACCGCTGAATGCACCATGTTTCAAGATTAGGAGGTCAGTACGCCCATGTAAATTTATGCCCCCCCCCCCCCCCCCCGCACCGTAGCACGTGGACCACCGAAACGATCATGTTCGACAACGCTACACTTACCCTCATATGGCGAGAGGTGGGAACACGTAATGCACCCAGCAACAATTTCCGTTCAAAAGTGACACGAAGGCATTGTATAACACCTGCAATAGAACCATAACGAATCACTGTAGTATTCAAACTAAACTTGACACTTTTATGAGGTTTTAAAACTGTAATAATAACAGGTTGTGGCCACTATTACTTATGGGAGTGGCGTCTCGGGAAGGAACGAAAGTGGATGTCCGAAACTCGGTATATGATCCTGCCTTGTGTCCTCCAAGGTTTTTAAAATCTTCCAGGTGAATAACGAGATGGTTCCTATTAATTTAATAATACATGTCAGACACCTTCCCTTACTCTTTCCCTTCGCTAGGTTTTGAAAAATGAACTATATTCTTGTTACAGCTGTTTATATTGGCTCAAATGGCTCTGAGCACTATGGGACTTAACTGCTGAGGTCATAAAACCCCTAGAACTTAGAACTACTTAAACCGAATTAACCTAAGGACATCACACACATCCATGCCCGAGGCAGGATTTGAACCTGCGACCGTAACAGTCGCGCGGTTCCAGACTGAAGCGCCTAGAACCGCTCGGCCACTCCGGCCGGCACTGTTAATGTTATTACAATATAATTGTTACTGCCATTAACAATAAAATAGCACACTTCCTTGAGGTTCTGCAACAACATGAAGAAAGCGTTTATTTTTTGTTATTACTATGATGCTCTAACAGGCACTGAGGAAGGAATCAATTTAATTTGTTATGATTACTACAATTAGTATTAATATCATTGCATTTTCGGTTTACAAATTCATAAGTAACAGTTTTATTACACTACCTTTATTTTTGCTTTAACGAGTTATGGGTGAATTATAAGGTGTTCTACGAGCTCATGTCAACGACAGATATATCCATGTGAATAAATGAAAAATAGTTTGTCATAGAACTCTGCGTTTGACCGTGTTGTGCTGACTGCGCGTAAAACAGCTATCTTCTATATGTATGCAAGGCACTGGCTTTCTGGCACGGCTACCCTAAAAGTTAAGGAAGCATGAGCAGCAGCCAAGCGAGGCGCAGCTATTTACTCTGTTAGGAGCCATTAGCTGAGTGCAGTATATCACTGCCTTAGAAAGTCTTCACAAAGCACTCTAAGTTCACTTTTCAGCAGAGTTACTCGTTTAAAAGCATGGAGATTTCAGACGATGCGTTCCAGTCGACGTAGATTTCAGAACTCATTATCCGCTTTCACTACATGGAGTTGTTAATGGAACAAATCGTGACGTCATTTTTTCTAATTAATTATTGATGCACAAATAAATGTTTGGATTTATATTAGATAAGCAAGCTCATTAGAACGTTTACATGTCCTAATACCTTTCTCTTAAGCCCTTCTGCTTTCCGTTATTTGTCTGAAACACTGAGTGAGCATCGCCCTGTAATGAATAAGATGTTGAGCTGAGGCAGACGAACAAATATTAGCATTGTCAATGATAGATTTTGCATGAAAGGTTCTCTGTAAGCTACATTTTAGAACCTTGTAGAATGGCATATCTCTTTAATAGCCTTGGGAAGGTTGTCGTAAATGTTTAATTCATGCTAGTAAATGCTGGTTAATACTCTATTTTCCTTCGTAGATCTAACTTAAGTCTGATAAATTCTACATGATCATGTATAAAGATTTTCGTTTGCTTAATGTGAGTAGTCGATCGGTTGACGTATTAATTCGGTGGAATTAGTATCGCACCTCTTTAAACACATCTTTATAATCAATCCATTTACTACCTTTAGTTATTATTCTTATGCCTCTTTCTGTAGATTGAAAACTATGTTCATACTTCAGGTTTGATCATTTGATACCCCACGTATGATTCCTAGCTAAAGAGTGAGCGTACACTGCAATATTGCAGAACTGCATGGTACTGGTTATTTGTCAGTGTTAACAATTTTCACGTTTCTAGTATTCTTATGTGTTCTTTCCACTTAAAGTGACAACTCATTCCTACTTTATTGCCATTTTTACATAATCTATAGAATAATCATTCACATTTAATGTGAGAGTATTATGTTCCGTACTTAAGCAGAATTTCATGCTGTTTTTTGGTGTATGTTGACTGTTAGTTTATTGCACCAAAAAAAACAAAGAGCAAATGTCCTTCATGAATTTATTTTCTTCCTCTATTAACAGGTCATGTGTTTTCTTGTGATTACAATCTTGGCTCCATCAAAAAAGATAATTTCCTTCCCCATGTCTAACATTGCCTGCAAAATCATGGACGTGTCTTAGTGTTTGCGAACCTTTGACCGTTGGCGACTTTAAACTTGAAATGATCATTGATGTGCAAGATAGCTCACGTTTGTCGGCTACCGAATACCTGTAGTCAACAGGATTCCCAGTACACTGACAATGATCAAATGGTCGAAATAATACGAACACCATGGCTCCAGCCACTAGAGGTAGGAGCTGTTTACTGACATAACTGTACCGTACAGTTTTGTTTTCCATTTTAAGTATAATGCCTTTGGAAATTTTTCTGTGATGATAGAACTTCTATAGTCGTTAGCTACCAAAATTTGGACTTTACAGTCGTCCGTCAATGACAATTTTTTTGGTGTTTGCTAAACTGTGACAGATCCTTAAGTGACATCTAAAGCTACCACATCTGATGTCATTAGTACATGTAGTATACATGGCAAAGCTTCAGCTGCTAAAATAGTAGTTGAGGGAAATTCAAGTTCTTGATAGAAGAATGGGAGCCTTGAAAACAGTTGTTACCTACATTAAGAAAAATCATTGGCACCAATCAGACTGATGAAGTTAATACGCATACGGTGCCACAGAAATAAATTATGGGAACACATAACCTGGATGTCCTTCCAATGGAACAAAGGAAGATTAGGAATTTAACGTTCTGTCAAAGCAGATTCCATTAGAGAAACGAAATTTCGAATTCCGCTCTGATGAATACCTGAAAATTCCTGCCGGCCGAAGTGGCCGTGCGGTTCTAGGCGCTGCAGTCTGGAACCGCGAGACCACTACGGTCGCAGGTTCGAATCCTGCTTCGGGCATGGATGTCTGTGATGTCCTTAGGTTAGTTAGGTTTAAGTAGTTCTAAGTTCGAAGGGACTGATGACCTAAGATGTTAAGTCCCATAGTACTCGGAGCCATTTGAACCATTTGAACCAACAAAAACCAAATGAGGATAATGGAATATAGACACATTAAACCAGGTGATGCTGAGGGAATTAGATTAGGAAATGAGACACTTAAAGTAGTAAAGGAGTTTTGCTATTTGGGGAGCAAAATAACTGACGATGGTCGAAGTAGAGAGGATATAAGATGTAGAATGGCAATGGCGAGGAAAGCATTTCTGAAGTAGAGAAATTTGTTAACATCGGGTATAGATTCAAGTGTGAGGAAGTCTTTTCTGAAAGTATTTGTATGTAGTGCAGCCACGTATGGAAGTGAAACTTGGTCGATAAATAGTTTAGCCAAGAAGAGAGTAGAAGCTTTCGAAATGTGGTAGTACAGAAGAATGCTGGAGATTAGATGGGTAGATCACGTAACTAATGACGAGGTGCTGAGTAGAAGGACTGAAGACCTCAGCCGGCCGGGTGGCCGAAGCGGTTCTAGGCGCTTCAGTCTGGAACCGCGCGACCGCTACGGTCCCAGTTTCGAATCCTGCCTCGGGCATGGATGTGTGTGATGTCCTTAGGTTAGTTAGATTTAAGTAGTTCTAAGTCATAGGGGACTGATGACCTCAGATGATAAGTCCCATAGTGCTCAGAGCCATTTGAACCATTTTTTTTTTCTGCGATCCTTGCCAAGTAGGATTAATAGTAGACGTAGAGAAGATCCAACAAACAGCGGCGCGTTACATCACTTGATAGTTTACTCGGCGTGAGAGCGTCACAGAGATACTCAACAAACCTCAGTTTCAGACGCTACAAGAGAAGCGTTGTGTGTCACGGAGAGTTTGAATGTTGAAATTTCGAGAGTCTACGTTCCTAGAAAAGTCGGGTAACATGTTACGTCCTACCACATATGCCACGCAAAATGATAACAAGAAAATTAAAGAAATTAGAGGCCATATGAAGCTTTGCAGTCATCCTTCCCGGTCACCATTCTTGAATGGAGCAGGAAAGGGTGAAACAATTGTGGTACCAGAAGTACATATCTTAAGGTAACTTATTGAGTACAGATGCAGGAGCAGAGCTGCACAACGTGCATGAAATATTGATTTATTTTTCACAAGAGTGCATCACAGACAGTGTCGCTCGCTAAAGTCAGCTGATAGAAGAATATCATCTGTTGATTCCATAGTATCATGACAAAAAGGTGTAAATAAGACGATTACGAAATTAATTCGAAATTTTCTCACAACGTTTAAAATAATAAAGATACGAAACAGTGTAGACAGATATTCTAATAGTAATTGTGGTAGTCATTGTTATGATAGTTCGCAAAGTGGAACGAAGAAAGGATATCTTGCACCATTCCCTTCTGCGTCCACAACTTGTGCAATTTCACACAGAGAAAAGCTGCACACTTTACTTGAAAAGAAACGTGGACATGTGGCTGGCATCTGTCTCAGCCGCCAACGGCTTTCGCCGTGGTGCGGTGTGATCATCCCATGTCAAAACAGTACTCAAACTACTGACTTTACTGGTTATCGAAAACGTGAATGTGGATTTTAAAACGGATACCGGAGCTTCCTTATTGCTGTTTAAGTCTGAAAGATATCGTCGTATAGGTTGATTGCCTTTGGAGGCAACTAAAACACATCTGGTAACGTACTGTAAACATTCTTGTGCATAGAAAGACCAAGTTGTAGTCGACGTCACCTAAACAACATGTTTGTTAACCAATAACATATTTTGTAGCTTCTCCAGTAGAGGAAACTATCATTTTTGGCCTAGCGTCTTCATCGGGTTTGAATTTCAAACAAAGGAATCAGTAAATATGATATAAGTTTGGTAAAGTGGGCGCCATATGCAAGGAATTCTCTCATTTATTATGAACTAATCTGGGTTCTGTACAAAAATTTGAGACGAACATATTATTAAAACCTAATGCTATTCCTCATTTTACCACGTATGGGACGGTGTCTTTTGCTATGGAGGAGCTACACTGCGTAACAAGGCTCTCTTTTTTAAAAACCCGTAATTGTCTCCACTTGCGACGTAGAAGTTTGAAATTTGGCTCAAAGGTGCCCACAATATTTCTCCGTAATGGTGCAAAAGCGTGGTGCCCTGCGACATCACTTTCGGGCTCGTTGGCGCTTCCAGCAGCAAGGTGTCGACACATGGGTAAAAAGGTCAGAGCTCAGAAGATCATGTGAGATGTAAGGCGAGTTAATTATGTCACATTAGCATCAATTTCACCACAATTCAGCCCAAACCCACCGTGCATGTGTCACAAATGGAAAGGTCATCATACCCCCTCTTACCCACATATCACTCCTCCTATTGACGCCTCTGCGATGGAGGTCAGAACTGCGACAGCCAGCCTTGAAATCATGTGGTTTTCTTATGGTTGATGGAGAAAACATTTCAGATTCACCGCTGCTGAGAATCGATACGAAAAACTGTCACGAGGTGGCATAAATGGCATCAATTTAAGCGCTCCTTCTCTTGGACTTTGATTTCCATAAAAAAGGATAGTTTACAGCGTGATGAATGACAATACGACGTTTTAGACAACTTTCGTCTGTGCTGATTCCGCCTGGATGATTCAACCTCTCTCTAAGAACATTGTCGGGTTGCAACTCCACTGAATGTGATCTGATCACTTTTGAGTGTAGTTTGACAGTAAGCTTTCCTCTGGTATGTGGGGTGGAACTGCTAGGGACTGTCCAAAACCATTCGACGAAATCTGAACATGATCCAGAGTGGCGAAGGATGTTTATGATCTTTCGGTCGCCCAGTTTTGCACCCTCCTTTGGCGTGGTCAAGGGGGATCCATCACTGACGCGTAAGTGGGTAAAATGGTAAAGGGTCCCTCTAAGACCACACACGCTTTTCTTGAGCACTTTAGAAAGTTCAAAAAAATGGCTCTGACCACTATGGGACTTAACTGCTGTGGTCATCAGTCTCCTAGAACTTAGAAATACTGAAACCTAACCTAACCTAAGGACATCACACACATCCATGCCCGAGGCAGTGTTCGAACCTGCGACTGTAGCGGTCGCGCGGTTCCAGACTGTAGCGCCTAGAACCGCTCGGCCACTCCGGCCGGCCAGCTGAACAGTTGTCGAAGTCTCTGTACAAGTATGGTTTTGAAGGACTCAACAAAGGTTCTTGCCGAACTGGTGTGTGCTATAGTGACTTTTTGCAGTTTTATTCACGCATGTGTCTGAGTTACCCTCCGCCCTCCCCCCGCCCTGTGATCAAAATTGGAGGACTGAAAAAGCCTTACCAACATTTGCTGCTTTGAATCACATTCAGATTTAGCCGAATAGTTTAGACTGGTCTTTAGTGGTTCTACTCTGTATATCGGCGTAAAAAATGCGGTAGCGTTCCACTGCAAAGGGATCAAATCACGTTCAGTGTGGTCACGGCCCCACGAAATGTATAGAGAAGAGTTGAATCGTGCGGGCGTACCATCAGTGTCTAACGTTGTCAGGAACGTCGTCCTGTTGCTCATCACACTGCGAACTGCCGTTCTGGACAGCGAAATGTGTGGGAATCGACGACCCAAGAGACGAGGTGATTTCATTTACGCTCTTTATGCCACCTGCTAAGTCCTTTTCGTGTCGATTCTGAGAGATGGTGTGTCTGAAATGTTTTCCTCGGCCACGCATATGAAAACGACGTGATTCCAATGTTGGACGTCGCGGTTCTAGCCTACGTCACAGGGGCGTCAGAAGTTGTGTGAAATGTGTGTAAGAGGACGTGTGACGACCTGCCCATCGTGTAACACGCCCACGGTGACGTTGGGCAGAATTGTGGAGAAATTTAGTTTCAACGTAACGTCATCAACCCACCTTGCACCTCAAATGAACGTCTGAGCTCTGGCCTTCTTAGCATATGTCTCTGTCATACTATTTGAAGCGTCGCACAGCCCTAAAGTAATGTTGCAGGGCACACGATTTTGTACCATTATCGTCGTCATTAATCCTGCACGATAACTCTTCATGCCGGCATTCACAAATTCATCGAATATTTCTCTGACTGATGGCAAATTATCTTTTCTCTTCTTCTGTAACCTCGTAGGCTTTTCATCAAATCACGCAGCTTGGAGAAGTTTACGGAACCTCCGGTTGTTCACCGATGCATTAAAAAAAACTGGTGCAGTGACATCAGTGGCCCATAGCTAACCGTTAATGAGATATTATTACTTTTTCACTCCTTAGGAGAGTAAAACCCCAAGGAAGGCAGATAATTCCTCAAAATATGTCTGTGGGCAGTCTCGAACTCTACGTAAGTAAGCTGCTGTCACTCTGTCAGTAGTGTATGATTGTCTGTTCACGGGCAATTTAAGACCAGTTTCTAATCATGCCGATTAGCCAAGCCACTGTCATGACAACAACAACGCCACATGTTGCAACCCACCCCTCTGAGGCGGCTGCATCCCGTGAACCCCGCTGTGACGTCACACGATGACACAACTGTGCTAGGTACTGACATCTCTGGATCTCCGGATGTGTTGGTTCGGTTCCCTGCATGTGTAATTATCCTGTTGCAGTCACTTGGATCCTGAGATGTATGCCGTAATTTTATCACATAATTACGTATGTTAGTATCAGCCAAGTACTCCATGTTAGGAGCAGCTGCATCAGGCGCCTGTTCTCCATGCCAGGAGCGGCCCTTTCTCCTACTGGCAGTAGCTCTAAAATGCTTGGTGACAGGCTATGTAACGAGCCGACCGTAAAAATTCTGTCACATGTTTATAGAAATGTTGTCTTCTGGATCCGGTACACAGGCAAGTGCGTCCGTCGTAGGCGACGCGCGTTGGCATCTACATCTACGTGATTACTCTGCTATTCACAATAAAGTGCCTGGCAGAGGGTTCAATAAACCACCTTCAATCTGTCTCTCTACGGTTAAACTCTCGAACGGCGCGTGTGAAAAACGAGCACTTAAATTTTTCTATGTAAGGCCTGATATTTTTTATTTTATCGTGATGATCATTTCTCCCTACATAGGTGGGTGCCAACAGAAGTTTTTCGCAATCGGAAGAGAAAACTGGTGATTGAAATTTCATGAGAAATGGTTGAAATGGCTCTAAGCACTATGGGACTTAACATTTGAGGTCATCAGTTCCCTAGAACTTAGAACTGCTTAAACCTAACTAACCTAAGGACAACACACACATCCATGCCCGAGGCAGGATTCGAATCTGCAACCGTAGCAGCAGCGCGGATCCGGACTGAAGCGCCTAGAACCGCTCGGCCACAGAGGCCGGCCATTTCATGAGAAGATACCGTCGCAATGAAAAACGCCTTGGTTTTAATTATTGCCACTGCAATTAATGTATCATGTTTGTGGCACTATCTCCCCTACTTCGCGATAATACAAAATGAGCTGCCCTTCTTTGTACTTTTTCTGTGTCATGCGTCAGTCCCATCTGATGTGGATCGCACACCGCACAGCTGTACTCCAGAATATTGTGGACAAGTGCGGTGTAAGCAGTCTCTTTAATAGACCTGTTGCACCTTCTAAGTATTCTGCCAATGAATCGCAGTCTTTGGTTGCCTCTACCCGCAACATTATCTACGTGATCGTCCCAATTTAGGGTATTTGTAATTGTAATCCCTAAGTATTTTGTTGAATTTACAGTCTTCAGATTTGTGTGACTTACCGAGTCATCGAAATTTAGCGGATTTCTTTTAGTACTCATGTGAATAACTTCATACTTTTATTTATTCAGGATCAACTGCCACATTTCGCACCATACAGATATCTTATCTAAATCATTTGGCAATTCGTTTTGGTCATATGATGACTTTACAAGACGGTAAATCACAGCATCATCTGCAAGCAATCTAAGACCGCTACTAAGATTGTCGCGTATGTCGTTAATATAGATCAGGAAAAATACAGGACCTATAACACTTCCTTGGGGAACTCTGGATATTATTTCTGTTTTACTCGATGACTTTCCGTTTATTACTACAAACTGTGATCTTTCTGACAGGAAATCACGAATATGTCGCACAACTGAGGCGATATTTCATAGGCACGCAGTTTGGTTGGAAGACGCTTGTGAGGAACGGTGTCGAAAGCCTTCTGGAAATCTAAAAAACCGGAATCAATTTGACGTCACCTGTCGATAACACTCATTACTTCATGAGTATAAATAGCTAGTTGTGTTTTGCAAGAACGAGATTTTCTGAATCCGTGCTGACTACGTGTCACAAAATCGTTTTCTTCGAGGTACTTCATAATGTTCGAATTCAGTATATGTTCCAAAACCGTACTGCAAATCGGCGTTAGCGATATGGGCCTGTAATTCAACGGATTACTCCTACTTCCATTTTTGGGTATTGGTGTGACTTGAGCAATTTTCCAGTCTTTAGATACGGATCTTTCTGTGAGCGAGCGGTTGTATATAATTGCTAAATATGGAGCTATTGTATCAGCATATTCTGAGAGAAACCTGACTGATATACTATCAGGGCCGTAAGCCTTGCTTTTATTAAGTCATTTAAACTGCTTTGCGACACCGAGGATGTCCATTTCTATGTTTCTTATCTTGGCAGTTGTTCTTGATTGGAATTAAGGAATATGTACTTCATCTTCTTTGGCGAAGGAGTGCCGGAAAATCATGTTTAATAACTCTACTTTAGCGGCACTGTCATCAGTGACTTCACAGTTGTTATCGCGCAGTGAAGGTATTGGTTGCGTCTTGCCATTGGCGTGCTTTATGTATGACCAGAATCTCTTTGGGTTTTCTGTCAGATTTCGAGACAGAGTTTCGTTGTGGAAATTACTGAAAGCATCTAGCATTGAGGTACGCACTATATTTCGAACTTCTGCAAAACTTTGCCAGTCTTGGGGATTTTGCGTTATTTTAAATTTGGCATGCTTTTTTCGCTACTTCTGCAACAGCGATCTGACCCGTTTTGTGTACCATGGGGGTTCAGTACCATCACTTATTAATTTATGTGGTATATATCGCTCAACTGCTGTAGATACTATGTCTTTGAAATCATTCCACATCATTTCTACGTTTACATGATCAGATCGGAAGGAGTGCAGATCATCTCTTAAAAAGGCGTTAAGAGCATTTTTATCAGCTTTTTTAAATAGATATACTTTGCGTTTCTTCTTGATAGTTGTAGGAGTGACGGTATTCAGCCTAGCAGCTACTGTCTTGTGGTCGCTAATCCCTGTATTCGTCACGATACTCACTATTTGTCCAGGATTATTTGTTGCTA
Source organism: Schistocerca nitens (assembly GCF_023898315.1). Taxonomy (NCBI): domain Eukaryota; kingdom Metazoa; phylum Arthropoda; class Insecta; order Orthoptera; family Acrididae; genus Schistocerca; species Schistocerca nitens. Next base: position 534,666,249 of record NC_064616.1, on the reverse strand, counting down.
AGAGGTCAAGTATGCTTTCGCAACCATTACGCTTCGAGTGGGCTCTTGAACTAATTGTTCAAAATAATTATCTGTGAAAGCATTCAGTACAATTTCGGATGAATTTTTATGCCTGTCGCCAGCTTTAAACGTATAATTTTTCCAGCATATCGAGGGTAGTTTGAAGTCACCATCGACTATAATTGTATGAGTGGGGTATCTATATGAAATGAGACTCAAGTTTTCTTTGAACTGTTCAGCAACTATATCTTCTGAGTCAGGGGGTCGGTAAAACTATCCAATTAATAGTTTAGTCCGATTGCCAAGTATAGCCTCTACCCATACTATTTCTCAGGAACTATCTACTTCAATTTCATTACAAGACAAAGTACTTCTGACAGCAACAAATACTCCACTACCAATTGTATCCTTTCTGAACACAGTAAGATCGTTAGGAAAAATTTCTGCTGAGCTTATTTCCGGCTATAGCCAGTTTTCTGTACATATAACTACTTGAGCTTCAGTGCTTTTCTATTAGTGCTTGGGGCTCTGGTTATTTCCCAACACAGCCACGACAATTTACATCTACAATACCGATGGTTTCTACAACTAACTTACTGTTTTTTACCCACCCCCTTTTATACGGACGCCCGTTCAGTGGTCCCCTGAGGCCCTCTAACCTAAAAAAAAAAATAACTGCCTAGTCCCACCCACACAGCCCCAGCTACCCGTGTAGCCGCATGGCCCGGTCAGCGTGTGAAATATGCAAGGGTTACCGTCGCACGAGCGGCGACGGCCAAACAAGCTAGCCCTCATATCCTGTCTTGCAACACTCAACGTCGGCACCATGACTGGATGGTACAACGAACTATCTAAAGTCCTTGAAACTCTACGCGTAGACATCTGTGCAGTACAAGAAACACGGTGGAGCGGAAGCAAATCGTACGATATTGGATGCGGTTACAAGCTGACGTATAAGGGCACACGCGGAACAGATAGTGGCGTTGGCATTATAGTATTATCCAAGTTTGACGGTAATATCTCTGAAGTGAAAAGATATGATGGTCACCTGATGAAGATTGTGTAGATCACAGATGGCAGAGAAATCCACTTTTTCAGTGCTTACGCTCCACAAACTGGCCAAGCAACTTCCATAAAGGACGCCTTTTGGAGGATGCTTGATGTAAAGACTGTTGAAGTGTCCCCAGAAGATTACATAATCATCGCTGGTAATCTGAATGGGCACGTAGCGTGCAGAAAGGAAGAACATACTACTCACGGTGGGCATGGATTCGGAGAAAAGAATGACGACGGTCAGCGTATCCTGGATTTCGTAGAAGCTCATAAGCTGGTAATTGCGAACGCATGGTTCTTTGCGTATTACAGCGGCACTAACGCCACGCAGATCGACTAAATCCTCGTGAGACGCTGTGATCTCAAAGATGTGCTTGATGCAAAGGTCATCCCCCATGAAATAGTTGCGACACAATGCCATCCACTGATCTGTAAGCTACAAAACAAGTTGCCAACAAACAAGCGCGTAGATCGCACAGGACCTGCAAGAATCAAACGGTGGAAATTCAAGGATAAGGAAGCCGACATCACAGCCGAATTACTTTGCTTCCATCTACCACAGTTGAAGAAAGCTGGGAGAAATTGAAATGGTCTGCTCGCGAAGCTGCACATGCAGTTTTTGGGATAACAAAACCAGGACGACGGAGGATCGATAGATATACTTGGCTTTGGAATGACACCGTCAAAGACGCGGTATACACAAAGAAACGACTGTATCATGAGTTTCTTGCCGATAAAACACCGAAGCGATGGAATGTGTACAGAACAGCTCGAAGAGATGCAAAACAGGCTATAGCAGCAACCAAATTCTCACGTTATGCTGATCTATACGCAAAACTTGACACATGTGAAGGAGAGCGGGACTTATTCGACTTGCTAAAGCAAGAGATCGCAATTCAGAAGATGCTCATCAATTTTACGGAGTCAATGATGAGACCAGTAATCTGCTAGTTGACTGGAAGAAGGCCAGAGAAAGATGGCGTAGCTACTTCAAGAATCTCTGAACAGAAGAGTTTCCCCATCCACCAGTCCCGATCGGGCATGCTGTTGAAGGGCCCGTAAGACATACTGCAGTCGAAGAGGTCAAGACTGCTTTGAGGAAAATGAATCCTGGGAAAGTCACCGACCCAGATGACCTTCCAGCAGAATTATGGTGTTCTCATCATAGGAAGGCAGCCGAATGGTTAATGGAACTCTTCAACAAGATCACTGACGAGGGACAAACACCAAGTGATTGGTAGCAGAGCACCACCGTGTCTCTCTTCAGTTCACAAACTACCATCCAGTTCGACTTCTGTGCCACGGCATGAAAATCTTTGAGCGCGATCTGGACCAAAGAATCTGTGAGATCACATAGATTTCCAGAAACCAAGCTGGAATTGTGAAGAACTGCGGCACAACTGACGCGATTCATGCTGCAAGACTCTTAGTCGAGAAACATCATGAGAAAGCCAATCCGCAGCATCTAGCATTCCTGGATCTCGAAAAGGCCTTTGGTCGGGTGCCACACAGTCTGGACAGCACTTCGACAGCATGATGTTGCAGAGCAACTTATTAACTGGGTGCAGTTACTTTATGCACAGCCAACCATAGGACTATCGAAAGACTTCCCCATCCCAGTCGGCATCCATAAAGGTTCTGTATTATCAACACTCCCGTTCATTCAAGTAATAAACACTGTGACAGCTGACCTGCACTGGCCATTACCATGGACCCTACTTTATGCTGACGACGTGACGCTGGCAGCAGAAAACAAGCTTGATCTGCAGAGCCTAACTCAAGAATGGAGTGACCGGTTGGCGCAACACGGTTTGCGCCTTAATTTGAAGAAAACCGAGTACATGACATCAGATAGACATGAAATGCGAACTATCACGATTAATGGTGAAGATATGACTCGTGTGAGTAAGTTTAAGTATCTTGGTTCCACGATCAGCGTTGAGGGTCGACTCGCTGAAGAGAACTCAGGCAGCCTGGATGAAGTGGCGAACAACAACCGGAGTCACTTCCGACCGCAGGATGACAGATAATTTAAAATAAAAAATCTATCGTACTGTCATCCGACCGGTCGCCTTGTATGGTTATGAGTGCTGGCCGACTACAGTTGAGACAGAACGCCGTCTAAGTGTAATGGAAACGAAGATGCTAAGGTGGACAGCGGGCCTCACTAAGTTAGACCACGTTTCTAATGACAACATTAGGAAACAGTTTGGTGTTGCACCGATCCAAGGCAAGATGCGTGAGAGTCGTCTCCGATGGCCTGGGCATGTTTTATGGGCCGGTGAAGACTCTATTGCCAAGGCGGGTTACACACTTGAAGTCGTCGGCAGTAGACGCAAAGGACGACCTAAGCAACGTTGGGCTGATACGATTAATAAAGACCTTAAATGCGCGAACATCCACCCAGATACAGCCCATGATAGAGCGAAATGGAGACAACGGACCCATGTAGCGGACCCCGCAGGCACGCGGGACAAACGCTGATGGAACAGAAGAAGAAGAGTATTAGGCAAGTACGCTGCTCCCTTAGTCCCGGTCCCCAGATGCTGAGATTTATATCATAATTGAATCAGATAGTTATGCTGTCCCCTGGGCTTAAACCCAAGACTCTATGCCCTGGATACGATTTAAAGTGCTTTAGATGTGTGTCACAATTTCACCAGACATTTACGGTTCTGGTGTGTGTACTAGAGTCTTTAGGTTCGATCTGTTCGCAGTTGTGATTTTACCAGACAGAAGCCATGATGAACAGAATATTACTTACATATGACTTTATCAGACAACTACGCTACCCCCTAGACCTGACCTTCGTATCCTGAGATGTATGCAACATGCTTTAGATGCATGTCACGCAGCTGCGTTATTGTATTAACCATGTAGCGAGGTGTAATTTCATCATACAATTACAAGCCAATAATACTTCTTTTTCGAAGCTCTGAAATTATCGTAATGATCTGATTTATATTGTCACACCTGCCAAGGCCGTCAATAGTCATAACCGATCAACAAGCGCGTTTGGATCGTTGTAATATTTATATTGTGAAGATAGACGATTCACTTTCATGTGCAGTATGTCAATAGTACGACTACTGCTTTCATGTCCACTAGCTAATGGCGGTTTAACATAGGTGTTTTTGCATTCAACAGTAGGCAAAGAAGTTTTACTATTCTGACATAATTGTTGCAGTGTCGTTAAATTTATCCCATATTTATTAGCGACCTTCCTCAATAAAGAACGGGCTATACATTTTTGTCGCCTCGATATAAGTTTCTTTCGATATTTTGCATTTGTTTGTCTTATTTTTGTAGTTTCTCATGATGTCTGCACAATTAAAGAAAAATAAGAAACAGTAACGACATACGCCGCGCGAGATTAGCCGAGCGGTCTGAGCCGCTGCAGTCATGGACTGTGCGGCTGGTCCCGGCGGAGGTTCGAGTCCTCCCTTGGGCATGGGTGTGTGTGTTTGTCCTTAGGATAATTTAGGTTACGTAGTGTGTAAGCTTAGGGACTGATGACCTTAGCAGTTAAGTCCCATAAGATTTCACACACATTTTTTTGAACAAGTAACGACATACATCAGATTGTGAATAACCATCAAAAGAAACTGTAAAAAAAACCTCCTAGTTTTCAATACTGTACCAAATAACTCCATGTTATAGCAAGATACACTTCTGAACAGTAACGGTTCTATCATATGGAAATACAGTTTGTAACAAGGTATGGGTAGACTAAATCGATGGGAACCATGTGTCTAAAAACACTATTCGACCCTGTTGTAAGTTATGTTTGTGAATATAACATACAGGCTGATATACAAAAATGCATAAATGAACGTATGCTCGCAGTAACGAAGTCCGCCACTGCAACTCCTATGAATATTATAGCTGTAGAACTTGTAATTACAGATGAAGCGTCGAAATACGTCGTTGCTCCAACTGGTTATAGCGCTGCGCTATCAGAATTTATAGCGTATAAAAACGAGATATTTAAACAATATTGCAGGGATGTAAGGCTGTATGAAAAAGACATGTCAACAATATATATTTATTTTTGGTATGTAAGACGGATAATAAACAAAGTTACCTGCAATATATATTTGTCTTTTATTGCAACAGTTCCAATAATAATATGGCCAACAGCAGCAGGAAACATACATAGTGTGAAGGATATCTACAACTACGATAAACAGGTCCCGCTATATGTTTCTTTGACGTTTCGCATTTGTTTGTTTTCTTCGTCAGACAATTGTGAATTGTACTTACAGCTTCAGAGTCATTCGGTTCAACATTTTGTTAGAGTAAGTGTCGTGCGCTTGTGCAGTGTAATTTATCTTGCCACTGCATTTAACTTCTAAAGGTTCCGATGGACTTCTATGAGACGTTTATAACATAGCTGTTAAGATTTTCCCTACACGTTGAATATGTTTATTAAATCTAAACCTATCACGCGCTAATTGTTACCCTTGCCCGATACGTGCAACGCAGTAGGCATACTGTTGATTCATCAGTTAGTGAATAACTACACATTGTTCTGCAAACCGCACTTTCTTAATAGTATGTGAAGCCTTGATGAAAGCAACATTGTTTTAAAACTGTGGCTTAGTACCATCACTAAGTGTTACAGAAGAAAATTTGCAATGAGAATATCTTTTTTAACCTGTTGCTAGTTATCCCGTTCTGCAAGCTTTCATCATAAATATAAATCCTACTCACAAATCCGAGGGTAGGTAAAATATCGTGACTTGATGTTTACGACGTGTCCTGAAACCCATCCATCGCCAAAGTGTGAATTTGATGGCCGCAACTCAAGATGTCGTATCGTAAGCGAAAGAGATGGGATTCTGTTGGCTGGATGTTTTGCAATAATTACAAATAAGCTATTATAATGATGCAGAAGGACAATTGAATAAAATGTGATTAATAGATCATCCATTAAATCGTTAGTATGAAGGGGACTTCCTGCCACTCTTGTAACTGATACACAGTCTGTTAAAACACATTTTGTAACAATGGAATAACGATTTTTTATAGGTGTAGTTGTTCTTATTCCTTACATGTGATGTCGTGGAATATCCCCTGATAAAATCTGCAGATCTTGTTGAAAGTGTTCTACTGGAAACCACTTCATATAGTTTAAACAATAACAAATCGAATTGGTAACGTATGTGAAACGTTATTGTCAAACGTGACGCAACTCGCACTCTACGAATTTCAGCCACGTGAAGAATATATTTCTAGATACTACGATAGCTGTGGAACATTCATATGGGACACCATAAATTTTCAGCGCGTGCAGGACATAGGATACTGGAACTGAATTGTATCCATATTTCAAGCAATACGTCCGTCCTACCATATGTAGAAGACATCGAAATAAATAATTGAATAAAGCGTGTTTATGTTTCATTACAAAGCCTCGTAGAAAGTGGTATAAACATCTGTTCTGCAAAATGTCAACGTGGAAGAAGCACCCTTATGACTTTATTAATCCACTCAGATGACGCCCATTTTTTTAAATATGTGAATATATTTTTTAAAACTTAGTTCCAGCGAGACTACCAAACATTAGAAGAATAGTGAGCGGAATTGGTGCCTCTGAGAGCTAGAACACCAAGAATCGCTTATTGGTGCTGTAGCTCTCAGGGGCACTCTGGGATGCTCTGTGTTGTGAGGTACCGCTGTCCATCTCTGTAGGTCGCAACGCGTTTGCGTGAATGAAGCTCAGAGCCGTATGATGTAGCGTGGTACTGCGGGCTTCCTATGTAGGGTCTTGCCCCTGTACGAACGTAAGCCAGAATGAAAAAAAAAAAAAAAACAAGAAATGTGTTAACAATATCTTTTTGTTTTCTGTACGTAAAAAAGTTAACAAACAAAGTTATTTACAACATGCATTTTTCTTTTGTCGAAGCGATTCCAGTAGTAATATGTCTAAGAGTAGCAGGAAACGTACATGGTATGAAGGATATATACAAATATGATAAACACGTCGTACTACGATGCTTTGAGATATTACGTTTATTCTACTCCACAGTTATATGATTGCGGCCTCAGTTACAGCACAGCTTTGGTTTACATTTGACAGAAGAATACTGATGTTTCTTCAAAATCTTAGATACCCTTTGATTCCAAACAGGTCTATACGCTTTTATGACTGCAACGATTATGACACGCCTCTACACGTCTGGCTTGAGGGTGACGACGCCAGCCAACGTGACAGCTTTGCTGCTACCCTCCGGTTGTTGCTGGAGCAAAAATATACACTTACATTACTATCACATATTTCTTCTGGCTAACAATTTTTATAAACGTTTCAAGGAGTGTTACCTACCCTGAGATGTTCAAGTGCTGTGTATGAGTGTGGGAAGAGGTACCACCCACTGCGGACAAGTTAACTGGGATAGCCGTATCCAAACCACCAATCTCCTGAAATGATGAAGGACCCTGTGGAAACTGCGACCATCTAGGCATTGCTGTGAACAAAACAAATCATAAGTGTCGTATTTTTTTGATTGCTACTATCTGGGGCACCCGGTTTCACTCAGCGAGTTGCTACGAGATTGCTTGGTAGTTGGTATAAATGGATAAATTTTAAAGTATAAGAGTAAAAATTCCTGCGGAGGTGCTTCCAGTAGTGGTAATCGAATTTTCCATTCATGCAACAGAATCCTGGTGTATTTCTACTGAATTTTTTCACGTTGCAAAATTGTCGGATGTTATCCATTTTTCCCATTATGAGGTGTTTGTGTTTGTTATATTCTTTCGTCGGGTCGTAGTGGAATGCTTCACCTGTTATGTTGTACTGTTCACTTGTCCTCGTCCGCGATTCTTACCGGGTGATATTTTCATGCCTGGCTTGAATTCGCGGTCTTTTATTATAAGATTGTGTAGCAAGTCTTGATTCTTCAGTCCGTTCATTTCGTTCTTCTTCGCTTTCTCTGCTTCTCAAGGTGCTTATTCTCCTTCGTTGGGAACTTAAAACGTCGTTTGCGCTCTTCGTCTGTTTCGTTTTCTCGTTGCTCTTTCTCTTTTAGCCGTTTTGCTTCGGAATTTTCAAGATCCCTTCTCTTTTACGTTTGGGCATTGTTCAAAATATAAATCAAATCAAGTTTTCATTCAAAAATACACTAAGTACACTTTACATACTTTTCACACTTTATTTTCGATTTATATTCAGTCACTGTATCACTTTGACTACTCACACTCCACTGTTTGTTTTTATTCGCTCACTGCACTACTTTTTCGGTTCCTTCCTTCGTCACTGATAAGAAACCAACGTTCGAACCCACGACGAGTCTTGATTTATACGCCCCTACCAATGGGTAGCCTTACCAGTGGCTTAGAATGGTCCACAATGTTCCAGAACATTCCCCAACCTTCGAGAGTGTGCTGGAATGTTTCGCAATTATCTGCAATGTTCGAGAAAGTTTCCGAACATTCTGAAATCTTCCTGAATGTACCAGACTATTCCCGAACTTTCCAGAACATCCCGCATCACTGTGGAACATTCCGGAACATTGTGGAATGTGGTGGAATGCTCTCAAATACCATAGAATGTTCTGGAATATTCTGGAATACCCTAGAACGCTCTGGAATGTTCTAGAAATTTCTAGAGGGCGAAACATCCCAGCCTTTATATCTTCAAAAGCACGCCCCTTCAGGTAAGAAGTGGAACCTCCTTCATGGATGAAGAATAGAGGACTACCGCACCATATAACTCACTTGATCGAACTGGGCCTCGTTTTTGAGTTTTAGCGGCACGCATATTGTACACTTACTTTAATAATATACATTGATAACGTTAAAAGCAGTGCTACTTACCCTGAAAGAACGGATACATTAGATCGTGTACAGGTGGAGGTGTTTGCACCGTCTATGAAGGAACCTACATATGTTTTTCCAACTCAGCTGATAAACTGCCGTCGTCAGGAGACAATACATTAGCTAGACGTGATGAAACTGTAACAAGAAACAGCGATATATAGGCAACAGAAAAAAATTCTCATACAGAATGAAAATATACAACTTACTGACAATTACAGGCGGGGATTGCAGTGACTCCAGAATATCTGTCACGAAGAAAAGATGTAAACATTATATACGACATAAAATAATTATTATGTAGGGGTAAGAACGATATTTACTTATAAACGTACTATCGGGCAGCTCAGACTTTTGTGAGTTATGTGGAGTCCATAACGGGCCTTCTAATTCCCGATCATCTGTAACAAAAAATAATGTGTTTGTTAGAATATATTCGTAAATACTATTTAACGTATCAATAGAGTAAATATACTAATTACAGAAAAACGATTCAAAAATATAATGAGAATTGGACTGCTGCTGACGAATATACACATCAATTCCGATTGTTAACCTATTATCGACAACCACTGCTACATAAAAAAAAAAAAAACGTGTAATCATTAAAAAGAGTGCAAATAAATAAATAGTACTTAGCAATGCGACTACGTTGAGAGTAGTTAGCGTCTTGAGAACTGTCTGTACTCCATCGTTTCATGGCTAACGTTGCTAGATACTACTTACTCACCCTGATAGAACACCTGCATTAGACCATGCAAAGGTGTTGGTGTTTGCAACGTCTGAGGAAGTGGAGGAGGGGGTGGGGGGGAAGTTCTGTAACAAACAAAGCGAAAAGATATAGCTATCGTATTACACAGAAAAAATACGTTATTACTGGTTGTACTACTCACCATTATCTGTTTACCACTGGATGTTCGGAAACTCGGTATGTGAAAAATATGCATACACTCGTCCTGTGTATAACCATCCTCCTCAGAAACACCTGTAAAAATCGTTATATTATATATTCAAACATGTTTCATAGTTATAGAATAATGTACACACATAGCAGTGCTATGGAAAGGAAGTGAAAGTAATGAAGACATTGCATTATCTGAATACATATACATATAATTAAAGAAAGGTACAAGAGTAGTACTTACTCGTAAACGAAGTGCTGGACAACTCAAAAGTTTTCTAATTCCTTGCCATCTGCTACAATGAAAAAGAAATGGCATAGAATAAGAAGCACTTGCACTCTATCATGTATGAATTTGTTTTTATTTTTATTTCCACGTATAGGCATTCAGGTGTTATAATGTGCTCATTTCTTTCCCGTAGCGCGGCTTTGTGTGTGTGGGTGTGTGTGAAAAACTTCCTTTCACACGGACATTGATGTTATGTAGACGAACTTACACCCACACGACTGAAGTTGCTTTCCAACCTTCCGTACGGAGTGTATATGCCCGGTGGATAGACAATAAAGACATATTTCTCATCATGAAACGACACAATGGAGACAGATCTCAGAACGGTAGTGACTCTCAATGCCCTCGTATTGATAAGTATCATTTTACTTATTTTTACCCTTGCTCTGTAAACGTGTTGAACTAATAACTGTAATATTTATTATACTTGATAATGACACGCCTAGATTTGCCTTCGAGTAGCTAAACTTAGGAGGGTAACATTTTAACACAGAAGCTATGCAACAAAAAATGCCTATCTCGAAACGTAAAGTTATTACACTACAATAAAGTGACGAGAAGTTCAATACGCAGCGGAAACACTCTCCCTCAAGAACAAAGGACTAATAGATGAGTTCGAGAAGAAGGAAAGAGTAATTCTGAGGAAGATTCTTGGTGGACACAAAAAGTTGGTGAAAAATGCGTAAAGATGAGCAATGAGAAGATATACCAATTTATTAAACCAGTCACAACGGAAATGAGAAAGAGAAAGCCGATATTCTTTGGTCATCTGGTGAGAATGAATGATGACAGATTAACAAAGAAAATTTTTAATATAATTCAACAGAGGAAAACACCCAACTCTTGGTTGCAAGGAATAAAGGACGACCTCGATGAACTTGGACTTACAGAAATGGACGCAATGAAGAGGACAAGTACAGAAAGGCAATAACTGAATTCGAGGTTTTTCAGGAGGCTCAAAAACCGAAGACCAAGAGGAAACTAACAGCTGAATATCTGGCAAAAATGGGAGGAGGTAGAAGAGAAGCCAGAGAGAATATATATATATTCTCTCTGGCTTCTCTTCTACCTCCTCCCATACATATATATGTTAGGTGACTCACCCTGTATATATACATTACCGCTGGATATATTTCGTAAACCACATCAAATACTGACGAACCGATTCCACAGACCGAACGTGAGGAGAGGGGCTAGTGTAAATGGTTAATAAAAACCAAAACAAATGCACGGAAGTATGTTTTTTAACACAAACCTACGTTTTTTTAAATGGAACCCCGTTAGTTTTGTTAGCACATCTGAACATACGAGGGGCGTTCAGAAAGTAAGCTCCGATCGGTCGCGAAATGGAAACGACTATGAAAATCCGATAAAGCTTTGCACAGATGTGTTGGGTAGTGTCTCTAGTATAACCCCAGTTAGCATCACGTCGCTCTTCTCATTTCTGAGCTCGCAGTGAGTGCCTAAAGATGTCTAGAAAATAGTGTCTGCCGCCAAGTACGAGGGCCTGGTGAGAAATTTCGCCTGAAGTTATGCAGCTAACATTACATAACTGTCGTGCTGTTTCGTCTTCAAGACAATTCTCAGCCGCATTCTGCAGGGGCAATGAAGATGCTCCTGCATCGTTTTCAAATGGAAATGTTAGATTACCCACAATACAGTCCGCAATTGTCTCCCCCTGAGTTTCATCTCTGGTCACATGAACCGCTGTCTTTGAAGACAACATTTTGACACAGACAACGAGGTGTAGGCCAGCGTGGAGAATTGGCGGAAAGCACTGGCGGCTGCCTTCTATGATGAGGCTATTGAAAAGTTGGTACAACGCTATGACAAAAGTCTAAGTCAGAACGGCGACTACGTAGAGAAGTAGCTGAAAGGTGTAGCTAATTGTTACAAGTAAAACATTTCTGATGTTCACTGTGGTTTCAATTTGGCAATCAATCGGAGCTTACTTTCTGAACAGGCCTCGTATAAACAAATACGTAATCAGTGCCGTTTGTTGCATTGTAAAATGTTAATTACATCCGGAGATATTGTAACCTATAGTTGACGCTTGAGTACCACTCCTCCGCTGTTCGATTTTGTGTATCGGAGAGCACCGAATTACGTAGGGATCCAAAGGGAACGGTGATGGACCTTAGGTACAGAAGAGACTGGAACAGCACATTACGTCCACATGCAAACACATTTTTATTGGTCTTTTTCACTGACGCACGTGTACATTACTATGAGGGGTGAGGTACACGTACACACGTGGTTTCCGTTTTCAATTACGGAGTGGAATAGAGTGTGTCCCGACATGTCAGACCAATAGATGTTCAATGTGGTGGCCATCATTTGCTGCACACAATTGCAATCTCTGGCGTAATGAATGTCGTACACGCCGCAGTACATCTGGTGTAACGTCGCCGCAGGCTGCCACAATACGTTGTTTCATATCCTCTGGGGTTGTAGGCACATCACGGTACACATTCTCCTTTAACGTACCCCACAGAAAGAAGTCCAGAGGTGTAAGATCAGGAGAACGGGATGGCCAATTTATGCGTCCTCCATGTCATGGTTATGTACATATGCGTCAGTGAAAAAGACCAACAAAAAGGTGTTAGCATGTGGACGTAATGTCCATCACAGTTCCCTTTGGATCCCTACGCAATTCGGTGCTCTCCGATACACACGATCGAACTGCGGAGGAGTGCTACTCAAGCGTCAACTTTAGGTTACAATATCTCCGGATGTAATTAACATTTTACAATGCAATAATTCCATTTAACTTACGAATAGAGCAAATATGTTATTTATCGAGAAAACAATTCAAAAATCTCATTAGAATCGGACTGCTGCTGACGCATTTACTCATCAGTTCCGGTTGTCAGACTGTCATCGTCAACCACTCTTCAAAAAAAGATCGAAAACCAATATATGTAATCATCAATAAAAATTTACAAGAAAATAAAAAAAAAACTGATAGATACGTAAGAATGCATTGTCAATAGCGGAATATATCCAGGCAAGTCTAGGCGTGTCATTACCAAGTATAATAAAGGTTACAGTTCTTAGTTCAACATATTTACAGAGAAAGGGTAAAAATAAGTAAAATGATACTTATCAATACGAGGGCATTGAGAGTCACTACCGTTCTGAGATCTGTCTCCATTGTGTCGTTTCATGATGAGAAATATGTCTTTATTGTCTATCCACCGGGCATATACACTCCGTTCGAAAGGTTGGAAAGCAACTACAGTCGTGTGGGTTAAGTTCGTCTACATAACATCAATGTCCGTGTGAAAGGAAGTTTTTCACACACACCCCCACACACATAGCCGCGCTACGGGGGAGAAATGAGCACATTATAACACCTGAATGCCTATACGAAGAAATAAAAATAAAAACATGTATCACAATTCATATATGATAAAGTGCAAGCGTGGAGTTAAAACATGATCCATTTTATATGACTGTTCCATTGATATTGAGAGTGGCAGGTCAGTTATATATTTAGTCAGATCCTGTAACATAAAGTCATATACCCAGTATAATTGCATGACTTTACACATATTTATAGAATAAATAGTGCGGGATCCCTACCACTTCAAATGGTTCAAATGGCTCTGAGCACTATGGGACTCAACTGCTATGGTCATCAGTCCCCTAGAACTTAGAACTAGTTAAACCTAACTAACCTAAGGACATCACACACACCCATGCCCGAGGCAGGATTCGAACCTGCGACCGTAGCAGCAGCGCGGCTCCGGACTGGAGCGCCTAGAACCGCACGGCTACCGCGGCCGGCGATCCCTACCACTATTTTCCGTTTTCCTCCTCTTCATTATCTGCAGATCTGTACTTCCACCCGATCAGAGGGATGTTTGTGCAAACGTTTCAATAATTTCTCCAACATTTTAGGTGGGTAACACCTGCATGGAGGTAACTTTTTTTGAATATACACGTCGACTGAACTCCTCCCAGAAAAAAAAATGTTTGTATGAGCGTTTCGGCGAGACGAAGTAAAGGCTAACTTATAACAGTTCTCAAAAATACGTATCGGACCTATATCTGACTATACTACATGGACTTCATTACTAACATACAAACCGTTATTCTGGAAAGGCAGATAATTCGTTATTTTAAGATATAAAGCAGCAGTTCAGCTCTTTCTACATCCCAGAGGTACCTCCTCACCAACCACTTTAGCTGTACTGAAAATGGATGCAATGGCAGGTAGACATGGACTGAATGTAAGAAACGCCTCGCGAGGCAGTGTAGTCGTTACTACAGCGTTGGTAAAATAGCCAAATTTAAAACGCCTTGCCAACTGGCACTGCCCAGACTAGGACGTCGGTAAGTTGAAAACGTCAAAAATAGTATCAAGAAGTGTGTTAATAGTACAGAGTTCAACTTCACTGGACGGCTCCATAATGCTTCACTGGTGTCACCATTGATACGCTTCTCATTTTATAGTCAAATTATTGTTATGAAATGTTGAATGAAAGATTACTACCTGTGTGCGACACAGAAAACAGATTAGGGTTAGCATCACAAATTGAATATTGAGCTGTAATGTGACTCTATGTCCGTCAGCAAGCCTTCGACGACAGACTGCATTTAGAAATTTCCATTTCCAGCTTATTACTCACAGCCGTCAGTAAACATTGATTTCCTTTTCAGTCACACTGGAGGCTTAGTTGTGATATCTTTATTTAGTTTACCATCAGCATTTCAGGCTATTTTTACAGGAGTAGTAGGAAGTCCTATTCATGTTAACGATTTAGCGGATTATCCACTAACCATATTTTTAGCCAGTTGTCCCCCTTTATCGTTGTAATAGATGAGTTGTAATTATTGCAAGATATCCAGCCAACAGAATCACAGCTCTTTCACTTACGACAAGCCGTCTTGACCTGGTGGCCCTTATATCCATCCTTTCGAGTCAGAACTCTTACCTACCTTCACATTTCTGAGTAGGTTTTCCATTTATGATGAAAGCTTGCAGAACGCAGTAACTAGCAACAAGTTAAGAAAAATATTCTCAGTGCACATTTTTCAGTAACACGTAGCGACTGTACCGTGCTAAAATCTTAAAACAATATTGCAGTCATCATGGTTTCACATATTATTAAGGAAGCGCTGCTTGCAGAACAGTGTGTAGTTATTCATCAGTTGATTATGTGGGAGTATGCCTACTGTGTTCCACGTGTCGGACAATGGGAACAATTAGCGCTTGATTAGGTTTAGGATTAAGTAACGTATTCAATGCGCAGGGAAAATCTTAAAATTACTATAAGAAACGTCTCATAGACGTGGCATATGGATGAAATTACATACTTCAGAACCTCTAGAGGTTTAGTGCAGTGGCACGATAAATTACATCGCACAAGTGTACAACATTTACTCTTGCAGAAGACAACAAGACTCTGAAGCTATCTGTATTCGCACAGCACAATTCTCTGAAGAAAAAGACAAACAAATGTGAAATGCCAAAGAAACATATATTGAGAATTGTTTATCATGGTTGTATATATCCTTCGTACTATGTATGCTTCCTGCTGCTACTGGTCATATTACTATTGGAACTGTAGCAATAAAACACAAATATTTATTATGAATAACTTTGTTTATTAAGGTTTTTTACATACAGAAAAGAAAAATATATTGTTAACACATTTCTCATTTTTTCATTCTGCCTTACATCCCTGCAATATTGTTTAAATAGCCGGTTTTTATACGCTATAAATTCTGATAGTACCGCATTCAAACCAATAGGAGCAACGACATATTTTGACGCTTCTTCTGTAATTTCAAGTTCTACATCTTTAATATTTATAGGAGTTATAGCAGCTGACTTCGGTACTGCGGGCATACACATATTTATACATTACATTCTGTATGCTATATTCACATACATAACTTACGACATCGTCAAATAGTGGTTCACACATTTGGTTCTCATCGATTTAGTCTACCTGTTGCAATCTGTGAAACATTAAGAGGGAGAATTTCCTACAAACGGCATTTGCATATGATAGAACTGTTCCCTCGGGTAATTTGTTACACTTCAGAACTGTGTGTTACTGTAACATGGAGCGATTTGTTACAGTGTTAAAGTTTAGGAGGGGGGACTTCGTCACAATTTCATTCGATGGTTATCCATACCCTGATAATATAAAGTACCTGTCTGTGAGGCAAGTTATTACAGTTTCTTATTTTTCTTAAATTGTGCAGGTAGCACGAGAAACTATAAAAAGAAGACAAATGAAATGCAGAACATAAAAGAAACATATAGTGAGGCGTCAAAAGAATACATTTAATGACACTGCAATGATTTTGTCAGAAGATGAAAACCTCTATGTCTCATGTTGAATATAAAACAATCGATATTAAACTGTCATTGGCAGGTGGACATGATAACAGCAGTTCCAGTATTGACATTCTACATACGAAAGTGAACCATCTACCTAGACAATAGAAATATTATAACGACCCAAGCGAGCTTGTTAATCGTTTAAAACTATTGAAGGTTACGGCAGGCGTCGACAATACACACGAGATCATTACAATAATTTCAGCGATTCGAGTAAGACATGTCAGTGAATCGTAAAAGTATGATGAAATTACACCTCGCTACAGGGTTAATGCAATAACGCAGCTGAGTAACGTACGTCTAAAGCATGCTGTATACATCTCAGGGTCAGAGGTTCAGGTCTAGGGGGTAGCGTAATTGTCTGATAAAGTCATACGTAATTGATGCTCATCATGGCTTCTGCCTGGTAAAACTACAAGTGCGTAGCAGATCGAGCCTAAAGACTCTAGTAAAAACATCTGAAGCGTACTTGTCCGATGAAATTATGCCATACATCTAAAGCACTTTGAATGGTATCCAGAGCACAGAGCCCTGGGTTCAGGTCCAAGGTATAGCGAAATTATCTGATGACATTATGACATACGCCTCAGGATCCAGGACCCAGGGAACAGCGTAATTGTCTGATCATACGTAATTATCTGACGTAATTACGACATATATCTGGGGATCCAGGGGACAGCGGTAGGATAATTACACTCCCAGGGAATAGAACCAACACATCCAGAGATTCGGAAATCTCAGCATTTAGCACAGTTGGGTCATCGTGTGACTCTTCAACGAGCGCGGGGGTGGGGGGTGGGGGTGGGGGGGGGCGTGGGGGGCGGGACGGGGGGGGGGTGTAAGGAAGAAGGGGGGACAGACACAGGCATTAGAAAGTGGTCGTACCCGATATCGGGCAATCACTAACTAATCTGTCTAGTACTTTGATTATGTGCTTTAAAATGCTGTCAGTTACAGTCTAGAAAAAGCAATTTGCAGCATTCCAGAACGTTACCTAACTTTTTTCTTCCCGCTTTACACCTGGAAGTTGTGTTAAAATATTGTGTTGAGCAGTTTTTGCTGGAGGGGTTTTATGGTTGAGCCATTTACGTACTCTGAAAACGTCCAGGAGAAAAGAAAATCAGCTCAGTCACACGCTACCAGTACAAAGAAATAGATTAAAAGAAAAAAAGGTGGTGCTTCAGGAGTGCACAAGAAATGGTTTCGTACAAACTCTCGTGTGAGTAAAACCCCAACAAGGCGCACTGCTTGAACCAAAGCCTCTACTAACAGGCATTATTTGTCATTTGACCGAAGAAAAAAGCTTGAACTGCAGATAGAGGTATCAAATAAAGCATTGCTTCAGTATCTATAATATATATTTAAATATTTCAGTAATATAACGAATGTTAGAGCTTTTACTAAACGCGAGAGATCGCAGTTCCACTATCTTGGTCGCTTTATGTAAGGAATACATTGATTTATTTGAAACTAATCTCCGATATACACAGACATTCGAGACGCTCATATTATTACAACCTAATGCCGATCATCATTTCATCTGGAATATATCTGTACCTTATTCTGTGAAAGAACTAGTTAAAGTGCAACTCTAAAGCTGAGAAGTACACTATTTGATTAAAAGTATCAGGATACCTGACTGAAAATGACTTACAACTTCGTGGCGCCCTCCATCGATAATGCTGGAATTCAGGATGGTGTTGGCCCATCCTTAGCCTTGATGACAGCTTCCACTCTCGTAGGCATACGTTCAATTAGGTGCTGGAAGGTTTATTGGGGAATGGCAGCCCATTCTTCACGGAGTGCTGCACTGAGGACGGGTATCGATGTCGGTCGGTGAGGCCTGGAACGAAGTCGGCGTACCAAAACATCCCAAAGGTGTTCTATGGGATTCAGGCCTATTCGTTGCAGAGATGTTATTGTCGTGTAATCAAACCGCCACAGGCCGTGCATTATGAACAGGTGCTCGATCGCGTTGAAAGATGCAGTCACCATCCCCGAATTGGTCTGCCACAGTGGGAGGAAAGAAGGTGTTTGGAACATCTATGTAGGCATGTGCTGTGATAGTCCCACGCAAAACAACAAGGTGTGCAAGCCGCCTCCATGAAAAACATGACCACACCATAACACCAACGCCTCCGAATTTTGCTGTTCGCACTATACACGCTGGCAGATGACGTTCACCTGGCATTCGCCATACCCACACCCTGCTATCGGATAGCCACATTGTGTATCGTGATTGGTCACTGTACACAACGTTTTTCCACTGTTCAATCGTCCAATCTTTACGCTTATTACACCAAGCGAGGCGTCGTTTGGCATTTCCCGGCGTGATGTGTGGCTTATGAGCAGCCGCTCGACCTTGAAATCCAATTTTCTCACCTCCTGCCTAACTGTCATATTATTTCCAGTGGATCCTGATGAAGTTTGGAATTCCTGTGTGTTGGTCTGAATAAATGTCTGTCTATTACACATTACGACCCTCTTCAACTGTCGGCGGTCTCTGTCAGTCAACAGACGAGGTCGGCCTGTACGCTTTTGTGCTGTATATCTCCCTTCACGTTTCCAGTATCACATCGGAAAATGTGGACCTTGAGATGTTTAGTAGTGTGGAAAACTCGTGTACAGACGTAAGACACAAGTTACACCTAATTACCTGACCACCTGACCACGTTGGTAGTCCGTGGGTTCCGCGGAGCGCCCCATACTGCTCTCACGACGTCTAATGACTACTGAGGTCGCTCATATGGAGTACCTGGCAGTAGGTTGGCAACACAATGCGCCTAATATGAAAAAGGTATGTTTTTGAGGGTGTCCGGATACTTTTCGTCTCATAGTGTATCTGGTGTCGTGACACCAATCGCTTGTAGCCAGTGGGCCACGCTCATGATGATAAATAAACAGCGATTTTAAAGCATGTGTCAGAGCTGAATGGAATGTAAATGTTTTTCACGTTATGCGGCCAGGAGAGCTACTGGCTAAGTTAACAGAGAGCCATTTCTATTATGAACTAGATTTAGCTGTTGCTTATAGGGATTACCTTACATGCAGAATTAAAGCGTTTCGAAGGTGGTTGATCCTCTGTGTTCATCACATCACCACCAGTCGACCTGGACAGCTTCACAAGGCTTGAAATGTGTCTGATGTATTTGTTGCTCATGTGAGGTACAATGACTAGTCCACTTTCGAAGTCACGGAGCTCTCCTGGCTTAGCCACTCTGTTGTTAATACTTTTGATCAGTGCTGAATTTTGTTCGATAAACCACGATATGGAGGTATTTTGAAGGCTATCTACAGGTCAAGAAACTTGGCTTAGTTCCAAGTTCCACTATTTACTCTCAACTGGATCTCGTGAAGAAAGAGAACAAGTTAGATTTCAAACTATCGTTTCTTGATAAATCCCTCTTCATACCTCCATACCTGTTGGAAATGCATCATGTGCAAGACATTAGTTGTAGAGGTTACGATATATATTAATGATGACAACGAAAGAGAGTTCTTTGGGTTTAACATCTTGAGTTACTTGTGAACGAATGGTTTGTAACTGGACCGTTTTCCGGTTGACTCTAATATACAGAAGTTTCAGTACAAGAAATAAAGAAACACCTTAAAAAATGTCGACTGTTTCCCCTTTATGTATGTCTTCTGGTCTACAGATAGTGCTCCAAAATGGTTTAGTATGATAGACCCACGAATACGTGTGTTTCCGTTCAGTGATACAGTGATTTCTATTCGAGATCAAATAGGAAAGTTATTAACGATCAGTTATTAATATGAGGTGAAAATTGTTCCCAAATGCAACTGCAAATGATCCTCATCCGTGAAATACAAAAATCGTCCACCAAAGGTCACTGCATTTTCATGTATGTAAACGTAACTGATGCTGCCCTTGTATGAAGCTCATCTATGTCGTGCAATGATAACAGGACTGAGAGAATGGAGATCAAACCAGTGAACCTGTCAAGAATGAATTGGATGATTATGCGCTGAACTGTGCCTCACGGAATTGATAGTATCATTGACAAGGAATCATCCATAACATTTTTGTGTCCACAAACAATAAAACTAATGTCAATAATCACAACGTTATAACAGTGAAGGCGTCCGTCACAGGTTTTGTTTCATGTCTACCTAATTTCATTGTCATTCTTTATTGAGGTGAACAATGTGCAACGGAAGCTTCGCCGTTCGGCGCCTTACCCAGAGTGCGTGTCTACCAGAGGCTGCCAGCACCGTCCTCTCAGCCACGTGACAGGAATGTTATTAGAAGTGCACTTGGAAATTAGTCTTGTTACTATCTGCCTCTCGCCTTATTACTAACTGTTCCCTTCATAATCAAAATGTGCAGTATCCTCCAGAATCCTATTCTAGGCTTCACTACTCTGAAGTAAAGTGTTGACAAATATGCCATTATTTATTTCTGTCAAACTTGCTATGTCTCTTTCATTTTGTACGAGAAACTGCCTGGAGATTCAGTTCATCGCGTATGCAGGCATTGTGGTTTTTAAAATCGTCCTCTAACTGTTGTGTGCAAACTATGCAATGTGTTAATGTAGTCCCCGTAGTTCAGTTAAGATCCAGATACATTTTCCCTGTCGTTTCTGATTGTCAGACGTTTAAGTAAAACGAAAAGTGCTAACTATTTGGACTAGTAAGAACACCACTTCCTCTTTGACAGGACAGACAATGGAAACCTGCTGTACGTCCTTGGTTACGAAGCTCTTGTGACCACTCAGCCCAACCATCTTTGAAGCGACAGAGTGGCAATTCCCGCTGACCGACTATGTAAGACGCTAGGAAGGCTTGAATTCTTATGTGTGCCGGGTCGCTGATGGTTTTCTCAAAAGTGAAGATTTAATTTTAATTGGCATGTCCAGTAGTTTCAACACAAACAGTAAACGTAAAAACTGAATTATTAGTTTAAATATGAGACACTTGCAAGCTAGCTGTGATGTCAGTCTGATGGAACGGCAAAGTCTGTTCTACCTAACAATAATAATTCGTGGAACGTTTCTATGATAGCTCTGTCCACTATCTGTTCTGAAAAGAAAATTTGGTTTGTTTGAGAATATCCTCTAGATGCAGCAGACGACGGCCGCCAGACGCTTTCTGCCCGACGTGGCACTGGCGCCTGGCGGGCGGCTCCATCTACACTGAGGCGAAAAAAGTCATGAGATACCTCGTAATATCGTGTCTCGATTATGTCCCATTAATGTTCGATGGGATTAATGGTGGGCGATCTGGGTGGCCAAATCATTCGCTCGAACTGTCCAGAATGTTCTTCAAACCAATCGTGAACAACTGTAGACCGGCGATATGACGCATTTTCATCCAAAAAAATTCCATCGTCAAAACCTGAAAATGGTCTCCAAGTAGCCTAGCATAAGCATTTCCAGTCAGTGATCGGTTCAGTCGGACCAGAGGACGCAGTGCATTCCATGTGATCACAGCCCACACCATTATGAAGCCACCGCCACCTTGTGCTGTGCCTTGTTGACAACTTGGGTCCACGGCTTCGTGTGGTCTGCTCCGCACTCGAACCTGATCATCAGCTCTTACTAACTGAAATCTGGACACATCTGACGAAGCCACGGTTTACCAGTCATCTAGGGTCCAAACGATAGGGTCACGATCCCAGGAGAGGCACTGCAGGCGATGTCGTGCTGGTAGCAAAGGCACTCGCATCGGTAGTCTGCTGCCATAGTCCACTAACAAAAATTTCGCCGCACTGTCAGAATGGTTCAAATGGCTCCAAGCACTATAGGACTTAACATCTGAGGTCATCAGTCCCCTAGACTTAGAACTACTTAAACCTAACTAACCTAAGGACATCACACACATCCATTCGCGAGGCAAGATTCGAACCTTCGACCGTAGAAGCAGCGCGGTTCCCGACTGAAGCGCCTAGAACCGCTCGGCCACAGAGGCCGCCTCGCCGCACTGTCCTAACGAATAAGTTCGTAGTACGTCCCAGTTTGATTTATTCGGTTATTTCATTTAGTGTTGCTTGTCTGTTAGCATGGCGCTGCTCTCGGTCTTTAAGTGAAGACCGTCTGCTACTGCGTTATCTGTGGTCAGAGGTAACATCTAACATCTGAAATTTGGTATTCTGAGCGCACTCTCGACACTGTGGGTCTCGGGATATTGGATTCGCTAACGATTTTCGAAATGGTATGTCCCATGAGTCTAGCTCCAACACCATTCCGCGTTCAAAGTCTGTTAATTCCCGCTGTGCGTCCACAATGGTGTCGGAAGCCGTTTCAGATGAATCACGTGAGTACAAATGACAGCTCCCCTAGTAAACTTACCTTTTATATCTCGTGTACGCAATTCTACCGCCACCTGTATATACGCATATAATTTTTGTCGCCTTGTCTACAGTGTAGGGTGCAGCACTCGCATTGGAAAACGATATGTTATTTAGTATTGTGGTTTGATTTTTTACGATGAATATTTTCTATAATGCAAGAGCACACCATAGAGTAACCAAAGCAGTGTGACCATTGCTGACCGGCGATATTGTATGGTACCTTTCTGTTAACCACATTAAAGGAAATTATTGATTGAGGCCAATTAAAGAAGTAGATAGAATCTCAGGCAGCGGTCTGTGTGGCTTCACAGACAAAAGGAGATTTTGATGCCGTACACTCAAATGTTTACCTTTTAGCTCCTTATCGATCAACCAACCACCAAGAAACTAGGCTAGTAAGTTTCAGTAGGTGTGAAATCGAACACCTATCAGGGCACTTTCTTACTGTTTTAAATAACGTGTGAGAATGTATTGTTCATGATTAATTTTGTCTCTTACATTTCCCTGTTGTGTTCAAGAAACTAATGAAAGAACGCTACAAAATACTAATACAAATGAATTAAAACTTACCATGATAATCCTACGACGAAAGTCTATTTTTATACAACGAAGTACCCTAACATGAGGATGTACGAATCATCACGAATCAGGAAATTTTACGCAGTTTAGGCCTCGTAATTGTCTGTCTACGTGCAGTTCACACATGTACCGAAGTAACGAGAGAACTACCACTACAAGTATGGGAATTCGGGCACATAACGAAACTCACTTAAGAAATTATTTAGGAAGAACAGGTGTTAAGAACTATAAATTATCTCGCCAGACGGAGAAAATGGCAGGCACTACCAGCTGCGCAATGCTGCAGGTTTTCTCATTAAGATCTACAGCTTTGTCACAGAAGTAACAATTTGAGATGTAGCAATATTAGAACTGTCACTTAAGGCAGCCTTCACTGGAATCCGCGACAAAATAGCCACTACTCTAACGAACCACTGTGGCAGGTGGATATTATTGTCTTGTCCTTAAAGAAGCTGTAACAGCAGGAAAGCTCGGTGGCTGCTAACGTGGTCTAGTCGTTCGGTGTTACCTAAGTAAGAAATAAATTTGAAACGTTTCAAACCTTCTGAAGCTGCTCATGTTGACGTGAAGTGGAAACAAGCACGAAAACCACAGCTAACCATGACCAGTCAGACCTCATGTACTGACGAAGAGGGTCAGTCCAGCATTGTGGAAGATGGTTATAGAAAAACTCATGAAAGGAATAACTCGTGAGTTACAAAGCGCGTCCACCAGTCCAGCTAGCACAGTGAGTCTCCATAGGCCGTTAAAAAGAAGGGGTACAATAGCCGAGCAGCTCCTCATAAGCACATATTTCTGTACTCAGCGGTAAGTCACCCTTGAGGTGCTGTCAAGAGCAATGCCACTCAGCAGGGGATGATCGAAAACAACTAATTTGTAGCGTTGAATCATGCTGTGCCATGTGGCAATCTCATGTAAGGATTTGGGTTTGAATAATGCCAGGAGAGCGTTATCTGCCATTAAGTATAGTGCCAAAAGTGAAGTGCATAGTAGATGATGTTTCGATATGACAGTCCTTTTAGTGGCTGGGGTATGGTCTCCGTATTTCGCTGAAGAAAACACTAAATGCGGAAGGATTCAAACACATCATACACCATTGCGTACTGTGTATAGTTGAGGACCAGTTCGCAGTCGAGGACTGTATCCATGTAACATAGTCCACTGTAATACAGCAGCATATGTGAGGCAATGGCTTTTAGATAATAACAATCCTGAAAAGGTTTGGTGTCACAGGACACCCAGGCTGAAACCAACGGAACACCAATGCTATGTGACACTTGAGATGGTGCAGAGAGCTACGTCATTTAGCAGTGGATGATTGGGAACGAGTTACTTGGTGCGATGAATCAAGCTTTACCATGTATCGATCCGATGGAAGGGTTTTGATTTGGCGAATTCCCGGAGAACATTACCTACCATTGAGAGCAGTTCCAATAGTGAAGTATGAAGTACGTAGTGGTATGATATGCCGGTGTTTTTCTTGGCAGGTTTATGGTCTCTTTGTAGCGCTTGTGAAAATGCTAAACACGGAAGGATATGAACACATTTTATACCATTGTCTACTACGTGTAGAAGAGGATTGGTTCGCAATCGGTGATGGAATCAGCAGGACAATTCTCCCTGTTATAAAGCAACATATGTGAGGCAACGGTTTGCAGATAATAACAATCCTGAAAGGGATTGATAAGTCCAGAGTCCCGGTCTGAACCGAGCACACACCCATTCCAAGTGTCGTTTGCGATGGTGTAAAGAATAACGTCACTGAGCAGTGGATAATTGAAAACAAAGTATTTGCAGTGTTGAATCACGCTACACCATGTAACAATGTGGTGGACGTCTTTTGATTTCGCGAATGTCTAGAGAACGATTACCTAGCAACGCATGGAATTTCAATAGTGAGATACGAAGTAGTCCGGATACGATATGACGGAGTTCTTCGTGGTTGGGGTGTGGTCTCCTTATTGCGATTAAGACAACGCCAAATGCGGAATGATGTAAACAAATTTTACATCATTGTGCACTGCGTATAGTAGAAGATCAGTTCACGTTCAGTGGCTGCATCAGCTTGAAAATGCGCCATGTCGTAAAGGAGCATCTGTGAGGCAATGTATTATAGATAAAAACAATTTTGAAAGGGTTTGATGTGTCCATATTCACGGCCTGAGATCAACGGAACACCTATGCTACGTGACGATTGAGATGGTGTGAAGTGCGACGCCACTGTGCAGTGGACGATCGTAAGCGAATTACTTAGCGTGATGACTCACAATATGCTAGACTAGTATGCGACGGAATGGTCTGGATTTGCTGAATGCCTGGAGAACGTTACCTTCCATCAAGTGCAGTAAAGTATGGAGGAGGCAGTACTACGATATGGCGATATGTTTGGTAGTTAGGCTACAGTCTCCATATTGCGGTTAAGAAAACGTTAAGTGCGGATGGATACGATCACATTTTACACCACTATCTACTGCATGTAGCAGTGGATCAGTTTATAATCGATGAATGTCTTAGGTTGGCAATGCACGCTGACAGAAAGCAGCGTATCTGAGGTAATGACTTGTAGACAGTAACAATCCTGAAAGGGATTGATATGCCCAGTATTCTAGCCTAAAATCAGCTTAACACCCTTGCTAAGTGACGCTTGGGATGGTGAAAGAGAGACGACACTGGGCAGCGGATGATCGGAAATGAGGTATTTGCAGTCATGAATCATACTATGTCATGTAGCAGTCCGGTGGAAGGGTATGGATTTGGCGAATGCCTGGAGTGCGTAACCTGCCATCATGTGAAGTCCCAAAGGGGAAGCACGGAATAGGTGGTGCTACGATATGGTTGTGTTTTTCGTGGTTGTGGTTTGGTCTCCTTATTGCGCTTAAGAAAACGCTAAATACAGAAGGTTATGAGCACACTTTACACCACCGTCTACTACATGTAATAGTGGATACGTTTACAGTCGATGATTAGTTTAACAGTGGACCCTGACATAAAGCAGCAGCTCTGAGGTAATGGCTTCAATATAATAAAAATCTTGAGAGGGATAGGTTCGTCAAAAGTCCTTGGTTGGACTTAACACCAGTGCTTTGTGAAGCTTGAGATGATTGGAAATGATTTATCTCCAGTGGTGACTCACCCTATACCATGTATATAATAAAAATCTTGAAAGGGATAGGTTCGTCCAAAGACCTAGGTTGGACCCAACTTAACACTAGTGCTCTGTGACGCTTGAGATGATGTAAAGAGCGGTATGTTTCTGGAAACGATTTATCTCCAGTGGTGACCCACCCTGTACCATGTAGCAGTCAGATGGAAGTCTTTGGATGTGGCGAATGCCTGGAGGACATTTCCTGCCATCTCATGTAGTGACAACAGTGTAGTACGTGGAGTCAGAATAAGATGGTGTTTCTGGTAGTTAGGGTACGATGTTCTTATTGCGCTTACTTAAAAGCTAAAAGCGAAAGGATATGAACACATTTTGCACCATTGTGTACTGAGTATAACAGACGATTAGTCACAGCCAGCAGCTGTTTTAGTAAGACATTCCACCCTGACATAAAACAGCATCTGTGAGGCACTGATGTCTAGATAATAACAATCCTGAAAGAGATTGGCGTGTCCAGAGTAATGGCCTGAACAATGCTAAGGGACACTTGAGAATGTGCGAAGAGCGACTCAACTGGGCAGTACATGCTTATGCTTGGAAAGCAATTATTTGAAGTGATGAATCACATAGTTCCATGCAGGAATCCTACGGAACGGTTTGGATTTGGCGAATGCCTGTACAGAGTTACTTGTGATCAGGTCTAGTGTCAACAGTGAAGTAAAGAGTTGGTGGTGAAACGATATGGTGGTCTTTTTGATGACTGAGGTATAGTGGCCTTATTGCACCACTTAAGAAGATGCAAAATGCGAAACGATATAATCAAATTTTACACCATTGCGTACTGCGTATAGTAGAGGTTCAGTTTAAATTCGATGACTGCACCAGCATGACTACGCACCCTACCACAAAGCAGCGTCTGTGAGGGAATGGCTTGTAGATAATCCCTGAGCCCAACAGAGTACCAATGTTAAATGTCTTTTGAGATAGTGTAAAGAGCGAAGCCACTGAGCGGTGGATGTCAGGAAATGAGTTATTTACATTGATAAACAGCGCAATACCACGTAGAACCTGATGGAATGGTTTGAATTTTCCAAGTGCGTGAAGAACATTACCTGCGATAATGTATAGTGCGAACAGTGAAATATGGAGTTGATGATGTTACGATATGACGGGTGTTTTTCGCGGTTGGGGTGTGGTCTCCTTATTACCCTTAAGAAAACGCTAAATTCGAAAGAAAAGTAACAAATTTTACTCAGTTGTGTACTGCATATAATAGAGTATTAGTTCGCAATCGATGATTGTATCAGTGTGATGATGGGCATAAAGCAGCAACTGTGAGGCAGTCGCTTGTAGATAATAAAAATCCTGAAAAGCAACACTGTGCTCAGAGTCTGGGCCTGCCCCCAACCGAATGCTAAGTGACTCTTGAGGTTGTGTTAGGAGCGTCACCATTGAGAAGTGGATGATAGGAAACTACAGTAGTTATATGTAGTGATGAATGACACTATAACACATAATATTGCGAACGAAATGTTTGGACTTGACGAAGGCTGGAGAACGTCACTTACCATCACGTATAGTGCCAACAGTATAGAATGGAGTACAAGCGTTAGAAAACGGAGGTGATTTTAGAGGTTTGGGTACAGTCTCCCTATCACGCTTAAGAAACTGCTAAATTTGGAAGGATGTAAACACACTTTACACAGTTGTGTACTGTGTGCAACACAGTATCAGTTTTATATGGATGATTCCACCAGTATGAAAATGCAAAAAGTAATAAAACAGCTTCTGCGAGGCATTGGTTTGCTGATAACAATCCGGAAAGGCTGTGGTGTGTCCTGAGTCCTGGCCTGAACCCAACGGTAAACCAGTGCTAAGTGTCGCGATGCTGTAAAGTCGACGCGACTGAGTTGTGGATGATCGAAAACGAGTTTTTTGACTGGTGAATCACGCTGTACCACGTAACAAGTCGATGAAAGTTTTTGGATTTAGTGAATGCCTGGAGAATGTTACCTGCTGTACGTGTAGTGGCAACAATGAGGCATGGAGAGGGTGGTGTTACGATATTGGGGTGTTTTTTGTAATTGTTTGATACTGTCCTTATTGTGATGATGTAAACACAAAAGTGAAAGGATCTGAATACATTTAACATGTTACGTACTGAGTATAGTAGACGATCTAATCATGACCGTATCAGTATGACAATGAACCTGTTCATAAAGCAGCATCTGTTTGGCACAGGCTTGTAGATAAAAACAACCCTGAAAGGGATTGGTGTGTCGGGAGTCGTGGCCTGAACCCAGTGGAACACTAAAACCAAATGACGCGTTACGTAGTATAAAGGGCGATCCCACTGAACAATGGAAGATAGGAAACGCGTTATTTGGACTGATGAATCTCTTTGTACCACGTGAGAATCGGATAGAAGTGTTTGGATTTGGTGAATACGTCTGGAAAGTTACTTTTCATCATGTGTAATGCCAATAGTGAAGCACTCAATTGGTGGTATTATGATACGGGAAAGGTTTTGGTGTTTGGGATATGGTGTCGTTATTGCGATGAAGAAAATGCAAAATGTGGAAGGATATCGACATATTTTACACCATTTTGTCGGCATATTGTAGGGATTCGATTTATATTCGATGACCGTATCAGCAGACATTGCACCGAGTCATAAACTAGTATCTTATACCAAATGGCCTGTAGAGAACGACAGTTCTGAAAGGTTGCGGTATGTCCAGAGTTCAGGCTTGAATCAAATTGAACACCTGTGTTAAGTGTCATTTGAGATGGTGTAAAGAGCGACGTGAGTGAGCACTGGATGTTCGGAAACGAGATTTTGGGCGTGCCGCATCTCGCTATACCAGGCATCAATCCGATGGAAGATTTTGGATATGGCAAATACCTAGAGATGTTTTCCTACCGAGAAAATGCTAAATGCAGAAGGATATGAACCATTTTATTCCATTATGTTCCATTACAGGACATTGCACCCTCTCAGACAGCAACATCTGTGAAGCAATGGCTTGAAGATAATAACAATATTGTAAGCGATTGACATGTCCTGAGTACCGGTCTGAACCCAACGGAAAACCAAAGCAAAATGACAATTAATACGGTGGAAAGAACGACGCCACTGAGCTGTGGATGAACGGAAACGAGTTATTTGGAATTATGAATCACTCTACACCATGCAAAAATCCAATGGAAGAGAGTAGATTTCTGCGAATGCATGAAGAGTGTTACCCGCCAAAACGTGTAGTGCGAACAGTGACATACTGAGCAGGTGGTGTTACAATATGGTGATGTTTTTCGTGTTTGACGTGCGTCTCCTTATTGCCTTTAACAAAACGCTAAATGCGGAAGGATATGAATACATTTTACACCGCTGTGTACTGCCTGTCGTAGAGGATCTGTTAGTAATCGCTGATTGTATCAACATGGTAAAGCACCCTCTCATAAAACAGAATGTCTGAGGCAATGACTTGTAGATAATAAAAATCCCGAAAAATGGATATATGCAAACGGAAGTGAGGAATGAATATTTGTACGAAGGGTTTAATCCGAACCCAGTTCTCCTGCTCACTAGGCATCGTTTAGTGATCAATCGAAATCCTTTATTTATATGAGAATAGTGGTTGCTGCTGATGGTTTCAGATCTGTTCTGGAGTAGTGTACCTCCAACTTTTCGTGTGTAAGGCTATAATAATAGAGATGTGAAAACGCTCACCTGCGAACTACTTCGTTCCGTTGCAATGCCACACCCACCATATGTCCATATATCCCAATAACGACTTTTTTCTACATCATGCTCTCCATTAAGTAAGTTAAAACGCTGCTACATTGATTTATTTTATAATCATTCTTTTCTATAGGTGCCTTTCTTTTGAAATACACTTAAGTAATCAATTTTTCGATGCTTTTCAGCATGTATTCCACCTTAGTGGTAATAGACACTAACGTTGCCACCATAAATAAGTGCTATTTCCCGAGTATTGTGATTGTTAACATTTAATAACGCGAGAAAACATGCAACAGCATTTTCCACTTCATATTACATTTGGGATATTGGGGTTTATTGGCTGAAACTTTATTCCATATCTGCGGGTGTTTCCTCCATGACTACTAAATGTTTCCTCACATTCGTCTTCTTTTACATTCTACAAATGAAATACTGTAATAATGGCACCTATTATCTCAGATTGTTTTTCGTGATTCAGATAAATTCATCATTAAATAGTAAATAGGCACATTTTCACAGAAATTAAATAAAAAGAATTAATTCCGCGTGTTTCAGTTGTCTTCACTTACGGTAACGATGAAAAATGTTCGGGTGCCCTGTCTCAACATGAGAAACGAAAAAAGTTCAGAGAGAGGATGCGATGGAAGAACGCAGCTATTTTAATTCGGACTGGGCTGTAACGTCCTCTTGGATTCTAATTAAAGTCCCGGTTGATCTCAAATCGATACCAACGTTTAGTCAGTGTCGCCTGAAAGAAAGCGGAGAAGAGGTAGAATATAATTACTTGAATTTAGAGGAAGAATTTTTCGATGAAAAACATTTGAACTGCCTTTCCGTCACCACTGCTGTTTTCGGCAGTTGCATACCTGGTGCCAGATGACCTACAAGAAATAAATGGTGCGATTATAAGATTGTCGAATGAGAATTCTGAGTAACGGGAAGTTTCATTTAACTATTTGAACAAAATTAAGTGAAACGGAATACTCTCAAGACTGGAGGTTCAGTAGATTCTTATTATAAGTTAACATCCTTTTTAATTGAAGTAATATGGTTGACAAAAGATGCCCCACATACTTTTTCATATGTATTTGCTCCATTGTGATTATGGGGGTGGTAGGCTGTGTGAATCAAAGAACTACTTTAAAAAATTACACGAACCCGCGATACAAGTAGGTGAGACCAAGTCTCGTATAATGCTGATTCATTACTGACTTACTAAACTTTGTTTTATTAGAACACGTTTAGCCACTAATTATTGATTAACTGTATTTTTTCGTTTATTTATTACCTGTATGTATCTCTCTCTCTCTCTCTCTCTCTCTCTCTCTCTCTCTCTCTAACTCTGATATCCTCCAGGATATTGACAAAAGTATGGATTTTAAAGGAACCGTATACTTTACGTAACTACATTAAATAGCTCTTGGAAAGAGAGTGACAGTGATTTAGCCCTTGTTAAAACTAACGTTGAAATCTCCGATAAATGTACTAGAAATGGAAAGCAAAGCGGCCAGTGTCGGCTATTGCGGTATAAGCACCGCCAAGCATACCTTTCATGACAGCCTCCAAAAAATGGTTCAAATGGCCCTGAGCACTATGGGACTCAACTGCTGAGGTCATTAGTCCCCTAGAACTTAGAACTAGTTAAACCTAACTAACCTAAGGACATCACAAACATCCATGCCCGAGGCAGGATTCGAACCTGCGACCGTAGCGGTCTTGCGGTTCCAGACTGCAGCGCCTTTAACCGCACGGCCACTTCGGCCGGATGACAGCCTCCGTCGTTATATGCAGCAAGACAGGCATACGCTACTAACATAAAACATCATTTCTTATACGACCTAGATA
Source organism: Schistocerca nitens (assembly GCF_023898315.1). NCBI lineage: Eukaryota > Metazoa > Arthropoda > Insecta > Orthoptera > Acrididae > Schistocerca > Schistocerca nitens. The sequence goes on along the minus strand of NC_064616.1, from coordinate 534,634,251 downwards.
CAGGGTCAGGTACGATTTTTGTACATTAACCTGCGGCATATGCTAACTTGTGGCCCATAAGATGGAGTTTAGGAAACCTATTTCAAATACAAGGACGTTTCCATGTTTTGTGGAAGTCATTACAATATTATCAGGCAGTTTTCCATTTAAAACTCCTCGTTGCTGCTTACCTCTGAAAGCCTAAGCAGAAAAGTCGTACATTCATACTTCATTAACTGCACTATTCACGGTAAAAGTGAAACTACTGTATCAGCTTTGGATTTGAGAAAAAAGAAAAATACCTGACTTGTCTTGGCCTATTTCTGGAAGGTGAAGCAACTGCTGTCGGATAAATGTGTCTATAGATACTACTGGAATTTGCAATCAGACGTAACACACTGTAAAAAAATAACCATTTCATTCGGAATGACGGATGACATGTCAACCACAAAATAAATATTTTTCTTAACGGCACGTTCTTTTACGCTTCTCGTAAGCATGTGCTTAAATTGTTTACCATAGACTTCAAGGCACAATTGCAATGGCCACTCGAGAGATAGACTACCAGATGGAAGTACATTGGATGATATACTCTTGCACGTTGTGGCGATTCGACGGCGCATAGCGTGTGGCGCACTTGGAGCTTCACAACAGACTGCATCTCTCAGTGCTACCCATAGCAAGAAATTAAGTGGAGTCAAATCAGAGGACCTGGCCGGACATTTTACTGCAGAATTCCGTTCTATTCAACGGTCAGAAAACTTTTCGTGTCGTATTAACGTTGCAACATGCGAGGAGTGAGGTGGCAGCCATCGTGTTGCAACTGCACACACTGTCGCTTATCCTGTGGTACCTTTTCTAGAAAAACAATTAGAATGTTCGTAAGAAAGTGTGCACTTGTATTTCCATTGAACACCACTGGGATTAACTAAGGTTCCATAGTGGAATATCCTATGATGCGGCACCATACGTCTACGCTCCTCGGTCGCCGGTGTTGTACATGACAAAGCCAGCGTGGATTTTCAGCTGTTCAGTAGTGCATGCTACATAAATTTACATTTCCGTGTTTCTTAAAAATTGCTTCATCCGTAAAGAGCACAGTTGGAAAACGCAGTGCTGTCGCCCAGAAACTACAGGATAAGTGGACAAGATTCTATACGACGTTCGAAATTACGTTCTTGGAGTGCCTGATGTAGGAGTAGTGACAGATGATAATGGAGGAGCCGACCGCTGTGGCCGAGCGGTTCTTGGCGCTTCAGTCCGGAACTGCGCTGCTGCTACGGTCGCAGGTTCGAATCCTGCCTCGGGCATTGCTGTGTGTGCTGTCCTTCGGTTAGTTAGGTTTAAGTAGTTCTAACTCTAGGGGACTGATGACCTCAGATGTTAAGTCCCATAGTGCTTAGAGCCATTTGATAAGGGAGGAATTTATGTTGATGCAAGTTGAAAATAAGATTCGTCTGGCTACTTCCACATCTCTTGGAAATACGAGCACGTCTCGTGCCAGCGTGCGGACTGAAAAACGTAGCAGCCAGAACAGCTTCTTCATGTGTTCTGTCGGTTGCGTTCTTCTTCGTCATTCTCTTTTTGACGTTAGAGATGCCTGTTGACGCTAATAACCTAATAATTTGTTCAAGTGTCTGTCGCGACGGGCAGTGACGATCAGGGTAGACATTCTTTTATCGCCGTACCGTTTCGACAGCATTTCTTTGACATTTGCCCTATAAAACTAGCATATCTAACTTCTCCTCGTTGGTGTACGTGTTGAAGCAGAAATGACCAACCGATAATCGACACAGTTCCTGCTATTTCTATAGCGCAGACATGCATACAGTCGAAGGGTTTGAGACTATGACGTAATCTGGCATGACCGTGCTTACAACAGCCCACTTGCCTTTCAATTTTAGGATATTTCTCGGCTTCTTTTTCGAAACATTTCAACATCAGTATTAACAATCGCTATGTCACTGTAATTGTCTTTCCAAGAACTATTGCATGCCGTTATCAAAAGTATACTGTTCCGTTAAAGAGAGTCATATTTGTGTCAATATCTCGGTTGATACCAGAGTTCAGAGCAGTATCCATACTAAACACTACGTGCCACTCAGGATATTGTCAATTGCGGAAAACCTCGTTTCGCTATCTGGAAGCGTTCGCGAAATAAAGGAGGTATTACGAGGGTAAACCAGAACTCCACCGGCAAAGCGGCACTATGTACCAAAACTAGAAAAATATGTCCAGTAAATGTGGACTGTAAAATGCATACTTTAAAAGCCATGAGCACTTATTCATCTTCGCTACTGTGACACATCTGTTCTACTGAAAGCTGTTTGCTTTAAATATTTTGGAAGGAAGTAGTAGGGACCAAAACAAGAAAAAAATCTCCAGTAAATATAGGCTCTATAAGGTATATATTAAGAGCTACAAGTAGTTGTTCGGGAGAATAGAAGCGTTTCCCAGTAACAAAGGTGAACAAGTACGCAATTTATAGCCCAAGTTTATTGGATTTTCTTATTCCATACTACCACTTCTGAAAGTTTGACATGGTGTCCCTTATAAATGTCACCAAGAGTATTTTCTCTCGTGTTTCGGCAGATATTTGCATTTTCGTGTTCACAATGTGTAACTGGAATCACCCCAAACAAATTGTGCTCATCTCATCTTTCAAGCATCGTCCAGTGACGATGGAAAGCGTCGGTTTGAATCTTAGAGCGGTATTGTACATATACATTCGACAGTGAGGACCCATAATAGTCGAGCCCAATATTAATTTTTTCGATCTGTGTTAACAGGGACAGTATCGCATGAAGAAAAGCCAGTACTCCAGCAGCAATGGCACCGCACTGGCCCGTGCTGTGTTACCGCCATGCAGCAGTGCTGCTCGGTCGCTGCTAGAGTAATGGTTAGTTTCTGTGTTTTAGTGCCGCTATTAATACGTATTAATAAACTAAGTCTCACACTAGAGTAATTTGGGACCGCTCTATTGAATGGGCGCCGAAAACACCGCTTTAAAAAACCATTTTGTTTGTAACAGGAAAGAAACCGACGCTTTCCGTCTGCACTGGGCGTCGCATGAAAGACGTGACGAGGAATATTTGTTTTAATTCTAGGTACATGTTCCAAAAACAAAATTTTAAATATTTGCCGACATCTGAGAAAATACTCCTTACCACTCTTAGGAGGGACAATCTGTATTAGGAGTTTGGAATGAGATCATAGTGCGCCCTGTAGGAAGCCGATGTGGCGAAGGTCGATATAACTGTACTTTTGTAATAGTGGGGTGTATAGTGCATACCATGGGCTACCAGAACTAATGTTGTATTTCAGCAGATTAGAAAGGAATTAGTTCCGTAACACACCATTTTTAGAGGGAAACTGATGCAAGTTGGTTGCAAATTGTGTTTATGTTCTCAGGGAATAGATTTTATGTATGAGACGCTGAGAAGGATGGAGCGATCTTAACATCAACATCACGTTGTACGGAAAGCATAAGAGTAAATACCGGAACGATGTTCCTTAAACGGAAGGGAATGTGAGGAGTAAATATGAACGAGTGTGTCTGAACTTTAATGACTGGTAACTGAAGTCATGAGTTGCGCTGATGTATAATGTGTTTCGAGAAGAGTAGTAGGGTGCAGCGAATAGATTCGACCCAAAATTTACACAAATATGTGTGAAGTTTTTAATAGTTCAAAAGAACTGTGTAATGCAAAAATCAAAGTTTACTCCCATAACTAGTGATAATGAAGTCCTGATACCTTTAAGCTGCCCAAATGTATAATACTCATACCACAGACAATAATTTGGAAACCCTGTCTGAATTGTAAAACTGAATAAAATAGTCGCATGCACCACACACACACACACACTCACTCACTCACAGACACGTGTATCAGACTGCATAGCTAGTACTTGTATACTGCACGGTGAGGACTAACTCGTGAAAGTAGTGAACCAAACTGAGCACGTGTTAGCTTTCTGCTTCTAAAGTCCAGGTGTGCAGTGAAGATGTCTCCTCAGCTTTGCAATGATCGATGTGATCTGCCAAAATAATTAAATCATTCGAGTGAGCATCCGAATCCTGACTATCATTTTTATGTAACGGTAATGAGTAATATTATGTTGCACAATGGTTGAAAAACAGCAATTAGCAAAATAACACCTGAAAACTAACAGTATGCAAAGAAGAGTCGTTTATTATCTGTCTTATGAGATTGGCGTTCAGGGATTGATTTCCCACACATTCACCTTGAGTGGTTGTCGATCGTAAAGTGATGCAACAGTTTTGAACAAGATGGTGGTCATCATGCTCTATTGACTTGATACAAAGAATGACATTCCAAAAAAAAAAAAAATCCGAAAGACGTATACTGATAAGCAAATATGCTGTCACTGAATGCAAGGTAATAACTTTACAACTCCGCAGGGGTACTCAAACCCACACATGCAAGATTTAGATTTACAAGCAGAAACATTGTTTTCTCATCTCTCAGTTCTTGAATAAATGAAACTAGTTCATACTTATGGAGAGGGTACCATCATGAAAGTTGCAAAACGACGAACTGACAAAATGATGTACGACGTTACAATCTGCTTCCGCTGAACTACGTATTAGCTAACTACGAGCTTTCATTTAATTACGCGTAAGCACATTGCCCAATTCGTAGTCGCGGAGTCGCCAGACTAGCCTCGTCACAATAGCCAAGCTTCACCAAACTGAAATTATCTCACCCGATATTTTATGCATTACAGAACCTCTACAACTACATTAACCTCCACCAGACAAAAGCAGGCTTCTCTCGAAGTATACACTATCGGGAAGCATTCATCTGAACCAGAACGGCACACACACTCGAATGCAAAGTAGTAACCGCGAATTCTTTTCCAAACAAGAAGAATCACATGTTCTGCACCCTGCGAAAAATTCCCATTGGTCGGCAGCATACTAAACCGCCAAAGATGTAAAACTGCACAAGTGGCAAAGCATAGGAGTTATTACAGTGTGTGGCGTTTGTGCCACATCCCTGTCAACGTTTATTACATTTTTGTTGCTATGTTTTAATGCATAGTGCGGGGAGATTTTGTTACAAGAAGCTAGCAAGTTGGCTGGATCACAAGACAGACCCCATCGAACGACGCACCAGAAGGTCACATAACGTGAGAACGGCCGGGCGAGCAAGCGCCGTATCGTATTGGAACAGAAAGAGATAGTGAGGATTCTCCTACCGCGCTAGGCGCAAAGAAACGATTCTTTTATTATTTATATTCACTGTATGATATTAATATAGAGCTCTAACCATGCTGATGACGTTTCTTGCACTGAGAACTTTTAATAATAATTTCAATATCACGCAATTCACCAGAAAATGCTAATTACAAATTTTAATTACTGTCATTGCATATTAGTGGAAAGGATGGACCAATCACAAGTGCGCCCTGAAAGGGGCGGCGTCAAACTGTTAAGATGGCTTACAGGCAGTCTAAGATCGGATTTTGATGTGGCAACACGCGAACTAGTGTATAAAGTGTAGGGTAATTAATTGTTAAAGTTGCCTCAGAAAACATATTTCTGCAAGATCACGTGGGTTCTAAGATCGTGTGAAACATTTTGTGACTCTTGCGGTGCTCGGGAGCTAATGGTTAATGACCGGGAATCTTGTTATAAATATTAACGATAGACTCGCTCTGGAAATCGTTTTATTAGTTTTGCGATTGGGCAAATAAAACAAAATTAGTTGGCATACTAACGTTTCACGAGTCTCATTATGCTTACCATTTAAATTAGCCACATTATTATGCACTGTTTATTGCACAAGCGTTAGAACTCGCGACCGTCGGAGAAGAAACCAACTTGGGCAATGTCTACGAGACGGAAGGTAAGCAAGTTGACTATAGTTCAGTAATGAGAAGTGGGGGCGAACGTATTGGACTGTCGTATGAAATCACACGTAGCATCACTGTGTGTCCCCGGTACATATTGTGGCAGACGATATTTCGAGCATTTATTCCCCTGTCCCCTCTGATAGTATTACAGGTGCTCGTATTAGTCAATTGAAACTGCATATAGCAGACTCACGTAAAGCACAGCGAAGATAAATATTGCGATCTACCACAAAGAAAACGTGATGGGAAGAAATGAAAGTGCCGATTGTACAGGCTCCTTTCGAAGTGTAGGGCTTCACTTGTTTTAAGGTCTATCACATTTATAAACAATTATGTATATGGTTGCTCAGAGACCCATAGCTACTTAATTTTATTTTTAATAACTCAATTTTAAGTTGTCTATTCGATCGCACTTTACACTGTACTTGTGGTTACGTGGTCTCCCCGTTGTTTAATTATCGTTCGGCCTACTGGAAACGAAATGATTATTAATTTATAGAGCCTGCCCGGTATATGAGCCTGATTTCACCTTCGGGGATCACACAGATGCCAGAAACCTTAGCACAGGGCAATTAATTCGTTACATAAGAGCTGGAACCGCAGTTCGCGAACGGAGGTGCCAGAGTGTGTGCGTTTGACAGAAATCTGTTACGGCATCGGAACGTTAATGAATGTTACATAACTGCTCATTACATGGATTGAGACCTAATATGGAAACCTGAAGGTTAACCTTTACTGCCACTGGTTTCGTAAAGTAACAGGGCGACACCTTTACTTGGCCTCCTGTAGAAAGCTTATTATTAAATACGTCTTTTGAAAATCATTAAACGTGTTGGTAATTCACTAAATATTAAAACTGATGGTTCCCAGTTAATAAATTGTACACAGTCTGTAGGGATTTTAACTTCGGCTCCTAGACTCGTTCCTGCAGAAAGTAATTGCCATTCTCACTTGTAATTTAGATGGGGTCAACATCACAGTTCCTAATTCCGTTCGATCCACCAAACACTTTAGACTCGATATTCCTCGTTGCTACTACTCCTTGAAAACGTAACTCTGAGCAAGGAAACTAATTTCGTCAAGGTGCTTACAGAAGTGTTGCGAGTGCTAGGAAACAGGCTGTTAACCACCTTTGGTCTCAATTTAGTCATTCAGCTGACACAACTCATTCGGTCAGACTGGTGAAGTATTTGAGAAACTGAATTTGCATCTGAAAAGAGTAGGTGCACCATAATCTCCAAAGGCCTCTGACGAAAGTGTGCTATACTTATCCAGACATACTTCACGCAAATGTTGCGGTGGTAGATCCGACGAAATGTTAAACTCAGACCAGTCTTCATTTGAACTGTCAGCCTGCGCATTTTTCAGACATATATACGTGAGTAACGGACTTATTTTGCTTCATGTAGGGTGTTTTAAAGCACTTGGATCAAATGCCTAGGTGTGACAGAACACGTCATGGGGTAAGAAATTTTCTTGGACAAAAAATGTTCGTTGACTCTTCCCGGTGACACTGGACGTCCGTTTGTATAGGATATGTCCCTGGTCCCTAGGAGTAAGATAGATACTGCCTACAGGAAAATTAAAAAGACCTTTGGAGATAGGAGAACCACTTGTATGAACATCAAGAGCTCAGATGGAAACCAAATTCTAAGCAAAGAAGGGAAAGCAGGAAGGTGGAAGGAGTATATAGAGAGTCTATACAAGGGCGATGTACTTGAGGACAATATTATGGAAATGGAAGAGGATGTAGATGAAGATGAAATGGGAGATACGATACTGCGTGAAGAGTTTGACAGAGCACTGAAAGACCTGAGTCGAAACAAGGCCCCCGGATTAGACAACATTCCATTGGAACTACTGACGGCCTTGGGAGAGCCAGTCCTGACAAAAATCTACCATCTGGTGAGCAATATGTATGAAACAGGCGAAATACCCTCAGACTTCAAGAATAATATATTAATTCCAATCCCAAAGAAAGCAGGTGTTGACACATGTGAAAATTACCGAACTATGAGTTTAATAAGTCAAAGCTGCAAAATACTAACGCGAATTCTTTACAGACGAATGGAAAAATTGGTAGAAGCCGACCTCCGAGAAGATCAGTTTGGATTCCGTAGAAATGTTGGAACACGTGAGGCAATACTGACCCTACAACTTATCTTAGAAGCTAGATTAAGGAAGGGCAAACGTACGTTTCTAGCATTTGTAGACTTAGAGAAAGCTTTTGATAATGTTGACTGGAATACTCTCTTGTAAATTCTGAAGGTGGCAGGGGTAAAATACAGGGAGCGAAAGGCTATTTACAATTTGTAGAGAAAGCAGATGGCAGTTATAAGAGTCGAGGGACATGAAAGGGAAGCTGTGGTTGGGAAGGGAGTGAGACAGGGTTGTAGCCTCTCCCCGATGTTATTCAATCTGTATATTGAGCAAGCAGTGAAGGAAACAAAAGAAAAATTCGGAGTAGGTATTAAAATCCATGGAGAAGAAATAAAAACTTTGAGGTTCGCCGATGACATTGTAATTCTGTCAGAGACAGCAAAGGACTTGGAAGATCAGTTGAACGGAATGGATAGTGTCTTGAAAGAAGGATATAAGATGAACACCAACAAAAGCAAAACGAGGATAATGGAATGTAGTCGAATTAAGTCGAGTGATGCTGAGGGAATTAGATTAGGAAATGAGATATTTAAAGTAGTAAAGGAGTTTTGCTATTTGGGGAACAATATAACTGATGATGGTCGAGGTAGAGAGGATATGAAATGTAGACTGGCAATGGCAAGGAAAGCGTTTCTGAAGAAGAGAAATTTGTTAACATCCAGTATAGATTTAAGTGTCAGGAAGTCAGTTCTGAAAGTATTTGTATGGAGTGTAGCCATGTATGGAAGTGAAACATGGACGATAAATAGTTTGGACAAGAAGAGAATAGAAGCTTTCGAAATGTGGTGCTACAGAAGAATGCTGAAGATTAGATGAGTAGATCACGTAACTAATGAGGATTGGGGAGAAGAGAAGTTCGTGGCACAACTTGACCAGAAGAAGGGATCGGTTGGTAGGACATGTTCTGATGCATCAAGGGATCACCAATTTAGTATTGGAGGGCAGCGTGGAGGGTAAAAAACGTAGAGGGAGACCAAGAGATGAATACACTAAGCAGATTCAGAAGGATGTATGTTGCAATAGGTACTGGGAGATGAAGAAGCTTGCACAGGATAGAGTAGCATGGAGAGCTGCATCAAACCAGTCTCAGGATTGAAGACCAAACAACAACATGTCCCTGAGAGGTGACGTGCTGCGTGCCTATGCACTGCGCATTGCCCATAATCCGTTCATCTGCTCCGTGGCCATGGAGGTATATCCAGCAAGGTTAAAGTTCATGATTCGCTTCTAAAGTATCTTCCTTCGCTTAGAAACAACTGTTATTAAGGTTTTCTTGCTGAAAATCACTCTATCAGTTTACAGGAGTTGGTAGTATGCAGCATAGCCAGTTAGTGTAGCCTACAAGTTCTGTGAAATTTCGACATCCCAATGCCGGCCAATATTAAAGGACGCCTAGCGTCGCCGTGAAGCGTCAGCGAAGATTTTGTTTTGAAGAAAAGGTGATCCCCATAACATGATCTATCACCCCCAGGCGTTTGATCCAAAGGCTTTGAAACACTCTGCGTATGAAATTTTTATTTTGTGGAAACTAAACTGAAAAACAACATTTGCATAATAAATACATGTATTACAGGAGCATATCTATCGTTAGTTCTACAACGTCAGAGGTAATGATCGTCATATTCATGGCATTCGATAATCTACTTGCTCATCTTGGAGCCTCTCTAATGGCAAGAACCTCATGGAGCTCTGTCTTCGTAGCCTGGGTTCGGGATATGACGAATCCAAGATTTGTGAAGTGGGGACTGGTAAATGTCTCCATTTATCTGTAACTGCAAGCTCTGAGCACGCTTAGCGAGCACCATGTGGCGAGGTGGAGTAACGTTGTGTGTCATCAGGACCGAAGATCTTAATTTAACGGCTCGGATCGCGAGCATTGTACAAAGCGCTATAAAAACCCTCAACCGCAAAGTTTGCTCACAACGGGTTGGTTGGCTGCTCAGGCGAACCAATCAATAGCGTGCAACCTCTGAGGTACGCGGCGCATCAAAAGTGTATAAACCTTACCTAGGAAAGCAGGGCAAAGTTTAGGTGAACCCTTACTTCAATACCAACTCGAGGGACACCAATTCTTCAGCAAACTCTCACAATGGGTGGGGTACACTAATGGTGAAGAATTGCACCCACTCAACAACGAGAGCTCGTGTGGGTAGCAAGCCAGAGTACGGTTAGGCACAATAAACTGTGTGAACAGTAGCAAATCACATTTGCAACAAAATCTGTTTTATTGATAAAAAGACGGGAGGGTATCTTTAAGAAACAGTTCCCGTTTTACATTCAGAAATCGTTCTAGGCAGTAATGAAAGGTCTAGAGACAGTAAACAGACCTAGAAACGGCACCCTCTTCATTGCAACCTAAACATCCCAGCTGGCTTAACAACTTCGTAAATGGAAGAAGCTGGGGAGAAGGCGGTGTCATTGTAGAGGAGCAGTCGTGCCGAGACGTAATGTCGACTGATGTAAGCGAACTGCAAAATGAGAGGTCTGAAGAGGGTGCTACGAATGTGAGTAACGTGCTAAGACATGTGAATAGCAAGGTGGGAAAAAGTTTTCGTTTATTGTAACGTTTGATTCACTGGTTCTGCCAGAGAAATAAAGGTAGGTTTTCTCCATCTTAGAATGGGTCCGGAAATTTCAATCTGATGAATTCTGATAATTGTCGACACTATGTGCATCTCACGTGAGAACCTTGAGAGAAATGTGGTAGATGCGGTGGAAAATCTCATGAAAAACGAATCTCGTGTTCATTACCCTCAATCTGTGTTGGACTGTTTGGGTAATCATGCTTCTTGTAGACGCTGATGCCCTGCGTTCCTTAAAGAAAAAATGTACAATAAATCAATGCGGCAAAACAGATGTTCAGTTATGACGCGAAAAAGGCCGACAAGACGCTGATGTCTCCTGTTAATTCAACATCCTACCTTTCAGTGGCAAAGAAAACAACGCCGAAAGTTGACCACTTAACTCAGACGGCTATCGCCAGTACGAATACCTGTGCTGGAGAGTGCACCGGCAGAGCCACACTTACATAACGGCCAGGAAATTTAAACACAACAGCACACAACACGCAAGCCAACATCACCCTCTAAGACACACGAATTAAAAAAAATTGATCTTCACCATCATAGTACGCATTGAATACACAGAATACAAGAAGAAACTGGCAAAAAGTAGAAATTGACGGTTTTAAGGAGGTGGTTATCTTAGAAGAAAGATTAAGAAAAGGCAAACCTACGTTTCTAGCATTTGTAGACTTAGAGAAAGCTTTTGACAATGTTGACTGGAATACTCTCTTGCAAATTCTGAAGGTGGCAGGGGTAAAATACAGGGAGCGAAAGGCTATTTACAATTTGTACAGAAACCAGATGGACTTTATAAGAGTCGAGGGGCATGAAAGGGAAGCAGTGGTTGGGAAAGGAGTGAGACAGGGTTGTAGCCTCTCCCCGATGTTATTCAATCTGTATATTGAGCAAGCAGTAAAGGAAACAAAAGAAAAATTCGGAGTAGGTATTAAAATTCATGGAGAAGAAGTAAAAACTTTGAGGTTCGCCGAAGACATTGTAATTCTGTCAGAGACAGCAAAGGACTTGGAAGAGCATTTGAACGGAATGGACAGTGTCTTGAAAGGAGGATATAAGATGAACATCAACAAAAGCAAAACGAGGATAATGGATGTAGTCAAATTAAATCGGGTGATGCTGAGGGGATTAGATTAGGAAATGAGACACTTAAAGTAGTAAAGGAGTTTTGCTATTTAGGGAGCAAAATAACTGATGATGGTCGAAGTAGAGAGGATATAAAATGTAGACTGGCAATGGCAAGGAAGTCGTTTCTGAAGAAGAGAATTTTGTTAACATCGAGTATAGATTTAAGTGTCAGGAAGTCGTTTCTGAAAGTATTTGTATGGAGTGTAGCCATGTATGGAAGTGAAACATGGACGATAACCAGTTTGGACAAGAAGAGAATAGAAGCTTTCGAAATGTGGTGCTACAGAAGAATGCTGAAGATAAGGTGGGTAGATAACGTAACTAATGAGGAGGTATTGAGTAGGATTGGGGAGAAGAGAAGTTTGTGGCACAACTTGACTAGAAGAAGGGATCGGTTGGTAGGACATGTTTTGAGGCATCAAGGGATCACAAATTTAGCATTGGAGGGCAGCGTGGAGGGTAAAAATCGTAGAGGGAGACCAAGAGATGAATACACTAAGCAGATTCAGAAGGATGTAGGTTGCAGTAGGTACTGGGAGATGAAGAAGCTTTCACAGGATAGAGTAGCATGGAGAGCTGCATCAAACCAGTCTCAGGACTGAAGACCACAACAACAACAACAAGGAGGTGGTTTTACTTTTGAGCATTTGGACATGAAGCGTCCAAACACTCATCATTTAATGAAATATATTTAAAAACAATTTCACATTTATCGTAGAAACAATCCCACATCTCCAAAGTTCCATGAACTCCTAAGGAATTGCACTGGGCCTCTCATGGCGTGTAGTAAATCACTGACAATATCATCATATTGATCTTGACACTGATAACAGCTTCATTGATTTGGCTCTTGTGTAAATGGACACTTCGCATTTGCGCTAACTGTTTCGATCTTCTTTGTATCTCTCCCCTTCTTCCGTCAAATCCTTGGTGGTCACTTTGCTTTTTCGGCCAATGGCTTGAGTGCTGGAGCGTCCCCTGTTCATACTACCGATTGTGGGATCAGTGCCAGTGGCAACTGCTTCCTGTACTGCAAGCGGTAAGAACCATCATGATGAATGGTATCTAGAAGCAGTGAGCAGTCAGGGAGAATAAGTAGACTGCATTTGAAAATAAGTACTTGTTCATTATTACTGCTACTGTTATTACGTATATGCATATAACTGCTTATATTTACGTTATTGCTAATCTGCATGACTCAACACTGCCACCCCAACCTGTTGACGTTTGGCCAGCAGTCACGGGCACCGCAGCAGTCTATATTTGAGTTCCCGGATCTGGTGGCGTTCGATATCGACCAAAGGTACAAGCAGCAGCATCGAAACAGCAGACGAGTGCTACTACTGCTGCTACTAATAGTACTATTATTAATACTACTGCTGCTAGCAGAATGCTGCCACTGCTCTTTGCTAGTACCTAGAGCTTAACAGCAAGTAGTTCAAAACGTGTGAAATTGCGGCTTTAGCCAGACAGGAACTTTGAAATTGTCATCGATATAGTGAATGTGCGACGAAGTGGTACTGAAGTGCGCTGAATGTGGTTAGAATTAGACTGCCTATGTGGTCTACATACAGGGAAAAGTGACTGACGTGTATAGTCCGCTTTTTGCACCAGTTGATGTTGTCGTGTATAAAGGTGACGCAGCAGTAGTGGATATGTATGGAGAGGCAATGCTCGAATTAAGAACTGATGGTGTAATAGTATAAATCAAGCGTCCAAGTGAAGTGAATTTACAAGAACTGTATTCTGCATTAATGATCACGTCAGGCAGGCTGTGTCACCAGTGGCATTCTACGACGCTATCACCTATTTGTGAACCAAAAAAGTGACTTTAGACCAGCAACAGCAATATATAAATGTGTTGCAACCTATAAAGGTTGAACCTGTAAGTGTGAACCCTGTGGACGCTGAATATGCTTACGGGATACCAATATGATTAAATACAATACAGGCCGAATGCAAGGCTTCTAAACTTATAATGTTTGGGGAATACTGTGCGTGAATATGTTTGTGTGTATATAAAAATAAGAAAGTATTAAGTTAAAATAGATTTTTTTTCTGACACCTATCATCATCATGAACATAAAAATTATAGGTTTAAAGGAGATTTTTCATAAAATGAAGAGCAACTGTATTTGTGAAACAACTATTAGTTTTTTATTGTACATTTTTCATATTTATAATAAATAGAACATTTTTTTCTTAGAAGAAATACACTCCTGGAAATGGAAAAAAGAACACATTGACACCGGTGTGTCAGACCCACCATACTTGCTCCGGACACTGCGAGAGGGCTGCACAAGCAATGATCACACGCACGGCACAGCGGACACACCAGGAACCGCGGTGTTGGCCGTCGAATGGCGCTAGCTGCGCAGCATTTGTGCACCGCCGCCGTCAGTGTCAGCCAGTTTGCCGTGGCATACGGAGCTCCATCGCAGTCTTTAACACTGGTAGCATGCCGCGACAGCGTGGACATGAACCGTATGTGCAGTTGACGGACTTTGAGCGAGGGCGTATAGTGGGCATGCGGGAGGCCGGGTGGACGTACCGCCGAATTGCTCAACACGTGGGGCGTGAGGTCTCCACAGTACATCGATGTTGTCGCCAGTGGTCGGCGGAAGGTGCACGTGCCCGTCGACCTGGGACCGGACCGCAGCGACGCACGGATTCACGCCAAGACTGTAGGATCCTATGCAGTGCCGTAGGGGACCGCACCGCCACTTCCCAGCAAATTAGGGACACTGTTGCTCCTGGGGTATCGGCGAGGACCATTCGCAACCGTCTCCATGAAGCTGGGCTACGGTCCCGCACACCGTTAGGCCGTCTTCCGCTCACGCCCCAACATCGTGCAGCCCGCCTCCAGTGGTGTCGCGACAGGCGTGAATGGAGGGACGAATGGAGACGTGTCGTCTTCAGCGATGAGAGTCGCTTCTGCCTTGGTGCCAATGATGGTCGTATGCGTGTTTGGCGCCGTGCAGGTGAGCGCCACAATCAGGACTGCATACGACCGAGGCACACAGGGCCAACACCCGGCATCATGGTGTGGGGAGCGATCTCCTACACTGGCCGTACACCACTGGTGATCGTCGAGGGGACACTAAATAGTGCACGGTACATCCAAACCGTCATCGAACCCATCGTTCTACCATTCCTAGACCGGCAAGGGAACTTGCTGTTCCAACAGGACAATGCACGTCCGCATGTATCCCGTGCCACCCAACGTGCTCTAGAAGGTGTAAGTCAACTACCCTGGCCAGCAAGATCTCCGGATCTGTCCCCCATTGAGCATGTTTGGGACTGGATGAAGCGTCGTCTCACGCGGTCTGCACGTCCAGCACGAACGCTGGTCCAACTGAGGCGCCAGGTGGAAATGGCATGGCAAGCCGTTCCACAGGACTACATCCAGCATCTCTACGATCGTCTCCATGGGAGAATAGCAGCCTGCATTGCTGCGAAAGGTGGATATACACTGTACTAGTGCCGACATTGTGCATGCTCTGTTGCCTGTGTCTATGTGCCTGTGGTTCTGTCAGTGTGATCATGTGATGTATCTGACCCCAGGAATGTGTCAATAAAGTTTCCCCTTCCTGGGACAATGAATTCACGGTGTTCTTATTTCAATTTCCAGGAGTGTATTTTTATTTGCGAAAACAAACAGCAGATAATATGTTTTCTTTCAAAAAAAGACTATGGCTCACATGTTGAGCTAGTACATTTCACATAATATATTGGTTCTCAACATACCTCTGTATTTGAGTACGCATGCCTATGCCAATTTCTTTGGCACTTTAGTGTATATCCATTGCTTGTTCCGGCTCGTAAATCTTATTGGGGTGTTCTCCAATCCAAGGCTGAAATCTCATAGTTTTCCCACTGAACCTTTCTGCCTAAAGTCTACCGTCTTTTTAACCATTTTTATTTTCGCTTTAAAAATATTAATTTTCAATCGTAGATCAGTCACCTCTATAGACCACTTTATAAATGTACGCGTGTTTAGATTGTGAAAGACGTACGTGCCTGTAGGTATTTCCGGAAATTTACCTTCTCCTTGATGTAGTTCATTGTTACTTTCGATGATAATAGGAGTGCTGTTATACACACATCAAAAAAAGTTTTGCATCACCCCAGTTCCCAAAACTCCTGAAGACAGAAGTTGACTGTGGATATTGTATCACAGACACAGTCCCTTTGACTGTTCAGAGATGTCACTAAACACGCCCAAAGATGTAAACAACCATGTATTAGCAGCGCCTATTAGACGGAGGGGTCAGACAGCCGATCAGTTCCAGTCATTCCACCAGGAAGGAGGTACACGGCTACACGGCTCGTGTTGTCGTCCGCATTGTTACTTTGTGCCAGGAAGGGTTCTCAACAAGGGAAGTGTCCAGGCGTCTCCGACTGAACCAAAACGATGTTGTTCGGACATGGAGGTGACACAGAGAGACAGGAACTGTCGATGACGTGACTCGCTCAGGCCGCTAAAGGGCTACCCTAACAACGACGCCACCATGATGAATAATGCTTTTCGTGCAGCCACAGGACATTATGTTACGACTCAAACTGTGCGCAATAGACTGCATGATGGGCAACTTCAGTCCCGACGTCCATGGCGAGGTGCATCTTCGCAACCACTATACCATACAACGCGATACAGATGGGCCCGGGAACATACCGAATGGACCGCTCAGGATTGGCATCACGTTCTCTTCACCGATGAGTGTCGCATATGTCATCAACCAGACAATCGTCGGAGACGTGTTTGGAGGTAACCTGGTCAGGCTGAACGCCTTAGACACACTGTGCAGTGAGTGCAGCAAGATGTTTCCTGCTGTTTTGGGGTGGCATTATGTGGGGCCGACGTATGCTGCCGGTGGTCATGGAAGGCGCCGTAACGACTGTACGATATGTGAATGCCATCCTCCGACCGATAGTGCAACCATATAGGTGGCATACTGGCAAGGAATTCGTCTTCATGGACGACAATTCGCGCCCCCTTCGTGCTCATGTTGTTAATGAATTCATTCAGGATAACAACATCGCTCGACTAGAGTGCCGCATGTTCTCCAGACATGAGCCCTATCGAACATGCCTGGGGTAGATTGAAAAGGGCTGTTTATGGACGACGTGACCCACCAGCCACTCTGAGGGATCTACGCCGAATCACTGTTGAGGAGTGGGACAATCTGGACCAACAGTGCCTTGAGAAACTTGTGGATAGTTTGCCACGACGAATACAAAAAAATGGTTCAAATGGCTCTGAGCACTATGGGACTTTACTGCTGTGGTCATCAGTCCCCTAGAACTTAGAACTACTTAAACCTAACTAACCTAAGGACATCACACACATCCAAGCCCGAGGCAGGATTCGAACCTGCGACCATAGCGGTCGCGCGGTTCCAGACTGTAGCGCCTAGAACCGCTCGGCCACTCCGGCCGGCCGACGAATACAGGCATGCATCAATGCTAGAGGACGTGCTACTGGGTATTAGAGGTACCGGTGTGTACAGTAATTTGGACCTTTATCTCTGAAGGTCTCGCTGTATGGAGGTACAACATGCAATACGTGGTTTTCATGGCCAATAAAAAGAGTGGGAATGATGTTTATGTTGATCTCTATTGCAATTTTTGGTACAGGTTTCGGAACTCTCGGAACCGAGGAGATGCAAAAATTTTTTAATGTGTGTATGTTCGCTATCCAATCAGTGCAATAATCTATTCACCACTGCTTAGATATTTCAGTGGAAAGCAATTAGCATGTCACACTGACGAACGCCCTTTCACATTCAGAGTGTAGACCATTACATCTAAGTCGAAACTGATGCATTCGTTTTCATGCATTTTTCCGGATAAACATGAGGCACAGATTACCACAGAAATGTGAATCGAAGTCTTGGTAGCGCTGAAATTGTAGAACTTATAGTTGCCATTGAAGTAACAATGTAGTTCTTCTAGTGTCTGTAAATCACTATGCGAGTCAAAGTAGTATATAATATTTTCGTATTTCTTCTTAACTACACAACCCACTGGTTTCCAGACCCGCCAGCGACATCTCAGTTCGTGATCCCCCACTCTTCATTAGATTTCCACATCATCTTGGACATTGTATTTCGCATAAACACACCAAAAAATCTCGGAATGTTGAGTTTTTTAATGAATTTAAGCAGATCTGTAATAGTTGCCTATCAGTTTGGTCGTATAACTAGGAGTCATTTTTAAAATAAATACTCCAAAACCTTCTCTGTGTACTTTTAAGTATTTTTCTTTTTCTGTCGCAGTAGATTCAATAGCTTTATTATGTATTATCACTCCCTTCAGCTGTTCTTCTGTGTTTATTGCATTTTCAGGGCGTGAGCTATGGCCACAGCTTCATCCACAAGTGAGCCGACCACAGATAATCCCACAAGTGGTGGAACGAGAAAAGAGATAACTCCTCCACACGTCTTGGGCTTTGGTAGAACTGTAGGTGTTTTAACACGACTTTTTCTCCTTCTTCTTCTTCTTCATCATCATCTTCTTCTTCATCTTCTTCTTCTCTATTTCATGATGTTTCCAGCTACAGACACAGCTTTCTGAATACTATTTTCGCCAATGTTTTTCTTCTTTAGTGAATGACGAGCAGCATTCGTAATGTGTCTAAACTTTATACCAGTACCCAATGAAATGTGGCACATACTGTCTTATCAGCTATTTGTGACGATGGGAATTCAAGCCATTTTATTAGAGAAACTTCCTGGCAGATTAAAACTGTGTGT
Source organism: Schistocerca nitens (assembly GCF_023898315.1). NCBI lineage: Eukaryota > Metazoa > Arthropoda > Insecta > Orthoptera > Acrididae > Schistocerca > Schistocerca nitens. The sequence continues at coordinate 534,615,770 of NC_064616.1, read as the reverse complement.
CGGACCGAGACTCGAACTCGGGAACTGTGCCTTTCGCGGGCAAGTGCTCTACCAACTGAGCTACCCAAGCACGGCTCACGCCCAGTCCCCACAGCTTTACTTCTGCCAGTACCTCGTCTCCTACCTTCCAAACTTTACAGAAGCTCTCCTGCGAAACTAACAGTAAAGTTTGGAAGGTAAGAGACGAGGTACTGGCAGAAGTAAAGCTGTGGGGATGGGGCGTGAGTCGTGCTGGGTAGCTCAGTTAGTAGAGCACTTGCCCGCGAAAGGCAAAGGTCCCAAGTTCGAGTCTCGGTACGGCACACAGTTTTAATCTGCCAGGTAGTTTCATATCAGCACACACTCCGCTGAAGAGTGAAAAATCTCATTCTGCATTTTATTAGAGCTTTGTTACCTCAACGTCTTTTGACAAACTCTATGAGATACACATCCGAGTCAGAAGTTCTCTGTAATGTCATGTCATACACCAGGTAAATCTGCTTTACATTCATGTTGTCCTCTTTGAAAGCGATGGTGAGGTCAGCATTAGCACGAACTAATTGCTTTGGACTCTTGGAATACGTCTGGCTAAAAAAAAAAAAAATAACATCCACTTAAACATGTCGGCCGAAGCAGAAATATCTGTGTATCTGATCCATGATGACACTATCGAATATGAATACTATGTTTGGTTTTAGCTTTTCTTGCGGTGGGATATCACTGCTTTAGTACAACTCTGGTGTGTAACTGCATTAACACCATTTAAAATCTCCTGTAATAGTTGGTATTTTGGTTGAAACAGTGTTTTCAAAAATAGATATACATGCTCGAATCAAATGCTCTCAGGATGTGTTATCACTCGCAGAATAAGATTAATCTTCCCGCAACCTGAAGATAACATTATTAAAGAATGTACGTCATCAGGAAATAACTATCTATTCTTCTTCTTATCCCTCCTCAGGTTCCCAGCATGACTACAGGGCTAGTCTATTAATAGAAGCAACTTATTATGGTGGTGCTTAGTCTACAAGGCCATGACGACGACTACACATTTACGTTAACGTACTACGGTTTCTGTAGGTGCTTATTAACAAACATGTGATTTACTTGCTGTATTTTTATTCTTTTAAGATCTTACATATTTCTGGATATACAAATGTACTTAAATGTGAATTTAACTCCATGGCAATATGTGGCACATTTACATCATATATAGTTGCATCCACTGATAAGCAGCAGGTGTCATACAGCTGAGCACTTGCTTCCTCCAATGAGGGATAGGGTGCTTGCCGCGCTAGCTCCGGTAAATTGACCCATAATTCCTTGTAGAATCTGTAGACAGTTGGTTGCCAGCCCAGTCTGCGATCTACTGCCACTTTGGTCACATAACTAGCATACATTAAGTGGTTCAAAGTGGGTTCCTGCTAGTACGTACACTTGCTGTCATTATAGACCTTTTCTTTTCGGAAGTCTCCCGCTGTAATTGTATGGTTTCCCAACTCTACATGTAGTTATCACTCTACATATAGTTCCCCAGGGGACTCGCACCTAGTGAGTACGTGGCTGGCAACCACGGGGCCCCGAGCTGAGTCCTGGCATAGCTTCCACTTACTTATGCCAGGCTCTTCACTTTTATCTTTCCTGTCTGGCCATCCTCGGCCAACTCTTTGTTTTTTCCAACCCTGACGCTATTAGGTTTCGAGGGATAGGAGTCTTTCTTTTCCCAATCCTATACTTCCTCTGGTACCGGGCAGCAGTGGTCACCAGTATCGAATTGATGCACAGAGCCAATGATGCTTCAGATGGATCAAGATCGAAGACTCATGAGTGAAACCAACCATAGTCTGGTTCTTCGGCCATGATACTGCGATGTGGAAAGGAAATGGAAAGACTACCACATTATTATATTTCCTGAACGTTGGAAGACGGAGGAAATGATGGCGTTTCCTGGAGTAAATTATTCCGGAGAAAAACTACTCCCCCGTTCGGATCTCCGAGTGGGGAGTATTTGAGGTGGTGTCATCAAAAGAGATCAATATTTTAATTTCAGGATTGGGACATGGAAAGTGAGAACACTTCAAAGAGCAGGAAAACTGAAAAATCTGAAGAGAGAAATGGACAAATGTGAAGTGAACATAATGGGTTTAAGTGAAGTGAGGTGGACAGATAGTGGTGAAATAGTATGAGGTAATTACACAATATTTTATTCTGGTGGTAAAAGTTTTGAACGTGGCGTAGCAATAGTGATGGGAAATGAATTAGTGCAAAGTGTGAATAAAGTCGTGTGTCATAGTGACCGTTTAATGTTTGTGAAAATAAATGCAAAACCAGTAGACATTCTAATAGTCCAAGTGTACATGCCAACATCAGATCACGATGACGAAGAAGCGGAGAATATGTATGATGAAATAAAAGACATCATTCAGTCTGAAGGAACAGGAAAAGTAAATACCATAATCATGGGTGACTGAAATAGTGTGGTTGGACAAGGCAATGAAGCAAGCATTCTTTGACAATATGGATTAGGAAAAAGAAACAACAGAGGAGGAATGCTAGTGGAATTCTGTCACCGAAATAATTTAGTTGTGATGAACACTTGGTTCAAGAAAAGGAAGAGTCAACTGTACACATGGAAGAGCCCAGGAGACATGAACAGATATTAGATAGACTACATACTCGTCAAACAGAGGTTTAGGGGCAGTGTGAAGGACGCCAAGACTATGCCGACTGCCGACATCGACTCGGATCACAACCTTTTGGTTGCAGATATCAGCACAAGGCTGAAGAAGATCCGACAGCATGGGAGGAGAAAACAGAGATGGGACATGAAAAAGCTAAGAGAGAATGAAGTCGCAATAAGAGAATCGTTAGAGAAAAAATTTAACGAAGTGAGACACAAAAATACAAGTGCAAGTGCGGAAGATCTGTCGCAAGATGTTAAAATGCTTTTGTTAAATACTCTGAAGAGTGAAGTTGGGAGGGAAACAAAGAGAGCGAGAAACCCTGGATCACCAATGAGATGCTGGAGAAGATGGAGGAAAGGAGGAAGTGTAAAAATGTTAACGAAGAAGAATACAGAAGACTTAACAACGCCTTGAGGAGGGAAACAGACAAAGCGAAGGAAAAGTACTTAGAAGAAATGTGTGCCGAAGTAGAAGAACTATAAAGAAGAGGAAGGTACGATCTCATGAACCAGAAAACGAAGGAACTGGGAGAAGGAGAGAACAAAAGTTTAAGGACGTTCGGAATAGAAGGTTCTAGAGGACAAGTGGTTACTGAAAAAGTGGAAGTGCAGAAAACATGGGAAGAATATATAAGGTAACTATATTATACAGAACATCGTCCAGATGACATAGACATAGAGCCAGAGGAAGCTATTGACGAAGATGGAAAAGGGCCCAGTAGAGAAGACGATAAAGGAATGAAGAGTAGGAAAGCTACAGGGGATGACGACATACCAGTGGATTACCTTAAAGAAATTGGAAATGAAAGTTTGAAAGTTCTGACACAACTAATAAACAAAATCTATGAAACTGGAGAATGGTCTGAAGACTTTTGGGACGTCACAATGGTTACTCTTGAGAACAAAAAGCAAGCCAAGAAGTGTACTGATTATAGAACAATTAGTCTGATATCGCATGTGGCAAAGATCATTACAAGAATACTAAATAGACGGTTGGGAAACAAAATTGAAGAAGTGATTGGAGAAGACCAGTTTGGCTTCAGTAAAGGAAAAGAGACCAGAGACGCCATTGGCATTATGAGGATATTGTCAGAGTGAGTTTTGGCCGTTAACGAAGAAGTTTGCGCTTGTTTTATAGACTGGCAGAAGGCCTTTGACATAGTCAATTTGAATATTGATGAACATCCTTAAGGAAATAGGAACCAACTGGAGAGATCGGAGACTTATAAGGAACTTGTACCTGGGACAAAGGGTAAAGGTACGACTGAACTATGGAGAAACGAACAGTGTGGAAATAGGAAGGGGAGTGAGAAAAGGATGTTGTCTGTCGCCAAGTCTCTTCAAACTGTATGGAGAAATGCTGGCGAGAGAAGCGCTGAAAGGATGCGGAAACTTCAAACTAGGAGGACGTCTCATCAACAGCATCAAGTACGCAGACGACCTGGTAGTGCTCGCCAAAAATCAGAGACAGCTGCAACACATGATGAACAATTTAGTGGAAACGGGAAGAAAATACGGCATGGAAATCAACATCGAAAAATCAAAAGTGATGCGCATATCAAAACGTGAGAAACACTTGAAGATAACTGTTGACAATCGGAGACTGGAAAATGTGAGTCAGTTCGAGTACCTGGGAAGTTACATCACAAAGGATGCCCACTGCACCAATGAAATCCGAGTAAGAATCGCCATGGCCAAAGCTGCTTTCAACAAGAACAGGACTCTGCTGACCAGCAAGTTGAGTTTGGCATTGAGGAAACAACTGATAAAGTGTTACATTTGGAGCATTGCACTGTATGGAGCAGAGACATGGACCATGAGAAAGAAGGAGAAAAAAATTCTTAGAGAGCTTTGAAATGTGGTGCTGGAGGAGAATGGAAAAGATCAACAGGACAGATCGCATAAAAAATGACGATGTACCGCGAAGAGTAGGAGAGAAGAGAAGTATTCTACGTATAATTCCTCAGAGAAAGGTCAACTGGATTGGACATGTACTTAGACTCGAGGGACTCATACATGACGTCATCGTAGGGAAACTCAGAGGAAACGCAGGACGAGGAATAAGAATAATTCAACATCTGGACGACATGAACTATGGAAGGAGATGCAACAGACTGAAGGAAGAAGTTGAAGACAGGAAACAGTGGAATCAGAAATTCTCCGTACGTAGACATGGACCTGCTACTACATAATAATAATAGTTATCACACGGCCGTCTCTGGAAAGTATTACTTTGGCGTCACTTTATTTGATGTTTTAGAATACCACTAATGGAAAGAACTAGCAGTTTAAAACATGTCGATACTGTTGCGTTTACATGTACTGCTGTTTAGATTGTATGTAATGGTGAACAGCAGTATTTTTTGTGTGTCAGGTACTGATTTTACCATACCTGTAAGGGAGGAGCTATCTCTTTTTTCTGACTATGTTTATCTCCATCAGCACTTAACACTTTCATGACTGCCTTCTAGCTGGGGGGTGGGGGGGGGGTGTAGTTAAACGCTTCAATATGACTTGTGGAAGTTCAGTAACTCACATGATTGAGCCACCGAACTGCGGTTAGCTGCTTATGTAGATTTTTCGGTAGGAGTGTTGCAACGGCTAAATCATATTTATAGAATATCTTTGCCATACAAATATATTGGGTGGTAATTACTGAATTATATGAAAGAAACGTAAATTAATTACAAACTACGGCGTGCGCACACTTTATTCAACATGTAAACGTCACTACAGTTATTCGGATATAGGTTATGACATGTCTGATACGCCTAGGATCATTGACGATGGTGTGGCGCAGACGAATAGCAAAATTCTGCGTGACTCGCTGAAGTGTCGGAACATCGATGCTGTCGATGACCTCCTTAATGGCTGTTTTCAGCTTAGCAATTGTTTTGGGGTTATTGCTGTACACTTTGTCTTTAACATAGCCCCACCAAAAGGAATCGCATGTGTACAGATCCGGAGAATATGGCGGCCAATGGAGGCCCATGCCAGTGGCCTCTGGGTACCCCAGATCCAGAATCCGATCTCCAAAGCGGTCCTCCAGGACATCAAACACTCTCCTACTTCAATGGGGTCGAGCTCCGTCTTGCATGAACCTCATATTGTTGAAAGTAGGGTTACTTTGGATAATGGGGATGAATCATCTTCCAAAATCTTCACATACCGTTCGGTAGTCACCGTGCCATCAAGAATATCGCACCGATTATTCAGTGATTGGACATTGCACACCGCACAGTCAGCCGTTGAGGGTGAAGAGACTTCTCGATCGTGAAATGCGAATTCTCAGTCCCCCAAATGACCCATTTTGCTTATTGACGAACCCATCCAAATGAAAGTGGGCTTCGTTGCTAAATCAAACCATGCATCCGCATACTAATTCCCATCATGCCCTCGCGGCCAACCGTGCAGTTTGAACGTCCTAACTCAAACCGTTCAGAAGTTATGACGATTTTATTTTATGTAGTTCAATAATTGTAGCCCTGTAAGTGCACAATGAGCGCAGCAGTCAGTTTATTGCCACAGTAGCAATAAGTAATGGCGTCGCATTTCTTGACGCTAAGTTGTCTTACAGTAGGGCATTTGCCCTCACACTGACTTGTGTGAAGGCAGTGAAAGTACTACTTGTGTTGTTAATGCAGATACAACTCCTAATGGGTTGAAATCATTGTTACTGCCGCAGCTTGGTGACAATGCTAAATGCAGCACACTGGTATATTCACAGAATACACATGCTAACTGTTCTACAGCAAATCATTACTTCAGAATGGCACACACTGGTCCCGCTTGAAGATTATGGATTTACTGCTCAAGAAGACTGCTCCGATGTGTTTTATATGTACTTTCAGCTAGAATCGGAAAACGTGTGTAAGATACTAATTGATGTTCATGAAAAACATGCAAATAGACGGTAGTGTCTGCGTGCTGTTGATTATTACCTTTTCCGCATTATATAACGATTGTGTGATACCTCACATAGATTTCATTTGCTACTTCAAGTGTTTAAAAATGTGGTGGTTGTTTCTAAATGTGAAGCTAGCTATAAGTACTATGAGGCGAATGGTCGGTGTCAAATTCATGGACTGCTGCCGACTAGACTTCATTGTGTAGAATGTAGAAAAACAAGATGACCAATAAAACATCCTTATTACACGCACGTTTTTTTTTTCGTAGAAATATGTGCGGCCGGCCGTAGTGGCCGTGCGGTTCTAGGCGCTTCAGTCTGGAATCGAGCTACCGCTACGGTAGCAGGTTCGAATCCTGCCTCGGGCATGGATGTGTGTGCTGTCCTTAGGTTAGTTAGGTTTAATTAGTTGTAATTTCTAGGCGACTGATGACCTCAGAAGTTAAGTCGCATAGTGCTTAGAGCCATTTGAGCCATTTTTGAAATATGTGCGGTCAGTATAGGTCAAATCAGTCTGTCTTGTTAATAGGGTCGCTGCTGCATATGACTCTAGTATTATGAGAATTGATCCATAATGCTCACAGAAAACATTGGCCCATACTTTTAATGCATATATATTCATGACAATACAGAGCATGATTCTGTTTATCGGGAGGATTTTTCGGTGCGGTAGTTACTTGGTCGTATCTCGAGACGAAAAAGCTCGCCTGGGATGCTTGTTGGTCCCTCGTATAGAAGACTTATTTATGCCTCTGGAGAGCGCTGTCTTAATCTCAAAACCTGAATTCCTATTCACAGTGCTTGAAGAGACAAGGCGTACTTAAGTGTATCTGTGGCATGATCTGTGATGAAGATGGTGATGATGAAATTTACAGACGGATTTTGACATTAATACTGTTCCTTGCAACACTTTTTTTTACGCACGTACAATAAATTCCAATAAAAAAAAATTCACCCGACACACTGTTTCACATTCGAAAGTGTAGGGCGCTCGGGTTTCTTTGTGAATCTGCAGCGCGGCATTCTCAATCACTATCGATTGCTTACTGATCTGATCCTTACGTGGTCGAAAATCAACTTCAATTTCCACAAGCACAGCCTGTGGGAAGAAAGTTCTCTGGCAGCGTGTTTTTTTATTCCATAACTGCTGGAAATATCCTCATTACAATTTCTAGAGTAGCGAGTTTCCTCAGTCACTTTCTCACCCCTGCAAATACACTCCTGGAAATGGAAAAAAGAACACATTGACACCGGTGTGTCAGACCCACCATACTTGCTCCGGACACTGCGAGAGGGCTGTACAAGCAATGATCACACGCACGGCACAGCGGACACACCAGGAACCGCGGTGTTGGCCGTCGAATGGCGCTAGCTGCGCAGCATTTGTGCACCGCCGCCGTCAGTGTCAGCCAGTTTGCCGTGGCATACGGAGCTCCATCGCAGTCTTTAACACTGGTAGCATGCCGCGACAGCGTGGACGTGAACCGTATGTGCAGTTGACGGACTTTGAGCGAGGGCGTATAGTTGGCATGCGGGAGGCCGGGTGGACGTACCGCCGAATTGCTCAACACGTGGGGCGTGAGGTCTCCACAGTACATCGATGTTGTCGCCAGTGGTCGGCGGAAGGTGCACGTGCCCGTCGACCTGGGACCGGACCGCAGCGACGCACGGATGCACGCCAAGACCGTAGGATCCTACGCAGTGCCGTAGGGGACCGCACCGCCACTTCCCAGCAAATTAGGGACACTGTTGCTCCTGGGGTATCGGCGAGGACCATTCGCAACCGTCTCCATGAAGCTGGGCTACGGTCCCGCACACCGTTAGGCCGTCTTCCGCTCACGCCCCAACATCGTGCAGCCCGCCTCCAGTGGTGTCGCGACAGGCGTGAATGGAGGGACGAATGGAGACGTGTCGTCTTCAGCGATGAGAGTCGCTTCTGCCTTGGTGCCAATGATGGTCGTATGCGTGTTTGGCGCCGTGCAGGTGAGCGCCACAATCAGGACTGCATACGACCGAGGCACACAGGGCCAACACCCGGCATCATGGTGTGGGGAGCGATCTCCTACACTGGCCGTACACCACCGGTGATCGTCGAGGGGACACTGAATAGTGCACGGTACATCCAAACCGTCATCGAACCCATCGTTCTACCATTCCTAGACCGGCAAGGGAACTTGCTGTTCCAACAGGACAATGCACGTCCGCATGTATCCCGTGCCACCCAACGTGCTCTAGAAGGTGTAAGTCAACTACCCTGGCCAGCAAGATCTCCGGATCTGTCCCCCATTGAGCATGTTTGGGACTGGATGAAGCGTTTCCCTTTCCTGGGACAATGAATTCACGGTGTTCTTATTTCAATTTCCAGGAGTGTAGAACTCGCCTGCACATCATCGTCATCACTTCGTGCGTGAGCAAAAATAATAAAAAAAACATTGAATGAAGGCAGTGCCATGTGAGAATGATACGCTTTTCTACAAATACTTACGGTTGACATCTTCATCGATATTCAACGACATTGTCAAAGCACAAATGAAATGAGTGCTGTGTATGGATATTAAAAAAAATCCCCAAGTAATGGTTTTCTCTCAGCAGATAACAGCTTCACAATCTTTATAAACTGCTGTGAACAACTCCACTAGCACTGTAATAGTATCAACAACAACAAAAATAAAACATTATGTATAGCGTCGTACAAACATAAAACAATAATTATCGGTGAATGAACACTTCCAGCAATTCCTTACACTTCTTGCGTGCTGAGAGACTGGATGGCATTTTAGGAAGGTGTAGAACTCCAACACACGCAGCACGATGTGTGGGTAGACTCAACAATGTAATGCATCTTCTTGCCATTCTGCTGCATAGACATTATTATCTGAACAATAATCTGAATGTCTACAGTCATGCGCACCTGTGCTATGACACCCGTCCAGTCTTGATGTAGAAAGCTGTGAGTACATTTCTCTGTTAGAGGTTTACAACAAACAAACTTGTCAAAATCTTCCCTGCTCATTGCAAGTGTCTCGTTAATTTAACACATGACGTACAGGCAGTGAGAAATGACTGCTTTATCGTCGAATCTTTCGAAGAAATTAATTTCTGCTACTGCTCCACGCTCTAACATTGTGCAACTGGAAGCAACATTACAGTTGGATGCTAATCAGTATTTTTGACAAATACTAATATTTGCAAATACTTACTGGCTTATTTCTGCTGGCAATACTGGTGGTCAAATGTGGCTGGCAGTACTTGCACAATCGATAGTATGGGCAGAGGAGCCCTCTAGCACTCAACCCATTGGCCGAAAAAGCGCAGTAACCACCAAGCACTTGACGTGAAGAGGGTGGAGGGACAGAGAGGGTCGAAACAGTGAGCGCAGTTACATAAGAGCCCAATTACACAAGGGCCCAATTACATAAGAGTCCAATTACACAAGGGCCCAATTACATAAGAGTCCGATTAACGCAGTTGTTCCCGGGATCAAGGTTCAAGCTCAGTACCCCAGAAGCAGCCCAGTATATCTACTCTCATAATGTCTAAAACAAATCATAGTGCTAACCAACAAGCCAAAATGGGTCTAAAATTTAATAAATTTATGTCAAGAGTAAATAGTGTTGTAGTGGGTTCATGTAGAAACCACTCATAAAAGCAGTAGTAAAAACTGAAATGTACGTTTCAACAACTTTTGATATACAAGTACTTACTTTCACTGTCATTGATATTCTCAATATGATCACTATAAAAAATCTACATGCTATAATCTCCTACGTCCACTTCTCCACGCCGACTGTTGCTTTGAATGTTGTAAGTGACTGCTACAATCCACTGCATTCGTTAAAGTACCTCATTGTTCCACTAGATATCTCTGTATTACAATACAATTAGTAGTTTCATGCGAAAGGCACAGGTACTTGAGAAAAAAAATTAATAAATGTTGCTTTGAGGCAGAAACCACTAGTACTCAAATGGTTAAAGGATAAACAGATGACACCTCTTCTATAAAATTGATTGCACAGGTACACGAGACTGAATAAGGAGAGGGCTGCACACACAATAAATGATCTATCAAATGACACTGATCGCTGATCTACTTAGTCTTCCGTCGCCTAGTGGTCCAAAATGATGTCTCCATTCATCGTCGCCAAGGAATGATCCTCAACGGAACCATGTGACACCAAGTGGCCGGTGGCTGAGTGCCTCATATGTTTACGATCACAGCCAAAACTACAGTCCCGCGAGGTCAACGGAGGAACTCCTTTCTTGCCATCGAACACATGACTCAGCTGCTTCACGAGCATTTGGAAAGCAGACAAGCACTTATATTTAGGGACCCACATCGAATAATTAAGACACAAATAAGCATCCACCTAAATCAGACACTCCAAGAAGTATGGCGGAATTATTTAATTTCTTTTTTCATTGAAAATAAAAATTAATACTGCATTTTTCCTTTAATTTACGTTATACTCTATTAGCTGATTCTCTTCCACTTTATCTGTTCCCTGTCCAATAGATCAAATCATTGTTGCGTTACTTTCAATGGACTGGTGCGTGGCAGTCATTAAAACATGGGTGATATGAGAGGGAGGTTACTACATAGCTGTTTTGCTATCATGGGGCCAACAAGGAGCAATAATGTACGATAGGTGCCCGAAGTGGGGCTGCCACTATAGTCATCACAAAACCTGACGTCGAGCGTGCGGGTAACAAAAATAACCACTCCAATACTTAAAGTTTCAATATTATTTTATTAGTAAAGGATAACTTGATTCCGGGAAAGCTATGATAACATTGAGACAATGTGGGGTTTATCATCACGCAGAGGTCATTCGATGCATATCTAAAATCTTTCCTCTTAATTTGAAAGAAAATTCTCACTTCTTCCAATAACCCGCGATACTCTTTACATGTATCACTTGTCTAAATCGATCGCTTTAGTATTATACCTGGTGGTGGCACACTCATGGGAGAATTTATATTCGCGTCGTCGTGTACGTTATAATGTCATTTTGAGGAACATATAAATATGCTACTGCTTTGAATGGTTGAAGACTAGCCAAAAAATTATTTAGCTGAACCAAGAAAATCTCCCAAGTATGCTCGTTCTGTTTGATTTCTGGTCAAATATTTTTTTCCCGTTCACCACTCCCTCCCTCTTCTCTAAGAGTCCCAGTTCTCTTCTCGTTTCTTCGCTCAAAATCATTAGCGCTCTTCAATCTCTCGACTACATGTCTCCAGATTTGTTTCTATCAGGAACAGCGTGCTTCACGACCGTATTAATGAGATTCCGGCTGGGTGGTAGGGCAGCATCGGTCGTAAATAGTTTACAAGTTTACGACAGCTGCTGCCATTCCTCCTGTTGTGTGATTCACATGTAATGTGAAGCTTGTCTTGAAAACTGTGTTCCCAATTGAGCTGGTTGCTGAAGACAGAATCAACTATTCTTCCAATGCTTTCTAAAGTAGCATTTTGTCGAGCAGAATCAAATGCTGGAACATGGCAGAAGACTTTTTAACATAAGGGATCTGATAATCCCAGATACATGAACTACATCAGACATTTTGTTCCCGGAGAACGGTCTCACATTCTCAAGTATTTCAGAAACAGAATATAAAATTTTTGCAGGCAAAGCGAAGTATATGGCATTTAACACGCTTCTTTGCATGAATATCAGCTTTACAGTGTTTTTGTGTGAGCAATATGTGATATATTGAGTCCAAGCCCGGTAGCGATTATGTTATACATCGCACCACGTTCGACGCCAAATTTTATCTCTGTCATATAGACAAACTGATACAACCCATTCTCGAGTAGTGTCCGAATATTTTTGAAACCCCGCCGGTCGGATTAATGGAAGACATCGAGACAATTCAGATGTAGGCCTCTAGATTTGTTTCTTTTTACTCAAGCCATGATGATTTCGGGACGCTGTGTCTATCTTCATGTGGCTACTTTCACGAGTTACTGAGTTCGCGGTAACGTGTGTTGTGTTGTCAACATGTTGTGTGCCGTTGTGCTGCGTGAGAATTTTTTTTGTTAATGCCTCTTTGCATGGGTAAGAGTGAATGAAATTGAGCAGAAAACCAAATATACACTGTGCGTTTCTACGGTAGTTTTTTCTTCCACGATTTTCACATCTTAGGCATTTCATACCTGTTAGTATCATTTATTCAACAGAGAATCTAATATTTTATCTATAATACAACTTAAGACAAAAAAAAATACTACACGCCACGAAGGAATTATCTGAATAGGACGGTATCGGTAGGTGTGATGTAGATGTACAGACAAACAAGTGATTACAATTTCAGAAAAATTGGGTGATTTATTCAAGATGAAAATATTCACAAATTGAGCAAATCAGTAACGCGTTGTTCCATCTCTGGTCCTAATGCAAGCAATTATTCGTCTGGGCATCGGTTGATAAAGTTGGTGGATATCCTTCTGAAGGACATCATGCCAAATCCTGTACAACTGGAGCGTTAGATCGTCAAAATCCCAAACTGGTTGGTGGGCCCAGTCCATAATGCTCTAAAGGGTCTCAGTTAGGTAGAGATCCGGCGACCCTGCTGGCCAAGGTAATGTTTGACAAGCGCGAAGACAAATAGTAGAAACGCTTGCCATGTGCGGGCGGGCATTATATTGCTGAAATATAGTCCAGGATGGCTTGCCATGAAGGACGAAAAAACGGGCAGTACAATATCGTGTTGACGTACCGCTGTGCAGTAACGGTGCTGCAAAGGGGTCCTGCTAAGAAAAGAAATGCCACCCCAGACCATCACTCCTGGCTGTCGGGCCACATGGCGGGCAACAATCAGGTTGGTATTCCACTGCTGTCCTGGCCGTCTCCAGATACGTCTTCACGTCATCGCTGATTATTGTGGCTCATTTCGAAGCTGGAATCATCACTGAAAACAACCGTATTTCAGTCAGTGAGTTTACAGGTCGAAGACGTCACTGGAGACGCCCCGGACAGTGGCAGGATGCCAACATGGTTAACGCCCGCCATACGACTGGACAACCAGGAGAGATGGTCTGGGATGCAATTTCTTTTTATAGCCGGACCACTTTAGTTGTCAGGCTCGGCAACCTTGCAGCACAGAGGTACGTCACGATATTCTACATCCCGTTTTGTTGCCCTTCATGGCAGTCCATCCTGGGGTTACATTTAAGGGTTATTTGGTAAGCGTGATAGCGTTACGGAGATGATTAGCAAACTCAAGTGGCAGACTCTGCAAGAGAGGCGTTCTGCATCGTGGTGTAGCTTGTTGTCTAAGTTTCGAGAGGGTGCGTTTCTGGATGAGGTATCGAATATATTGCTTCCCCCTACTTATACCTACCGAGGAGATCACGAATGTGAAATTAGAGAGATTCGAGCGCGCACGGAGGCTTTCCGGCAGTCGTTCTTCCCGCGAACCATACGCTACTGGAACAGGAAAGGGAGGTAATGACAGTGGCACGTAAAGTGCCCTCCGCCACACACCGTTGGGTGGCTTGCGGAGTATAAATGTAGATATAGATGTAGAAATATGTTAATACCCACCTGCACACAGTGACAGTTTCTATTTGTCGTCTTCGTGCCTGCCAAACCCTACCTTGACCAGCAAGGTCGCCGGATCTCTCCTCAATGGGGGACGTTTGGCCATTATGGCTAGGGCCCTCCAACTAGGTCGGGATTTTGACGATGTAAAGTGGCAGTTGGACAGAATCTGGTACAATCGTCAGGAGGACATCCAAAAAACTCTGTTAATCAACGCTGAGCCGAATAATAGCTTGAGTAAGGGTCGCACTTTGACCGACGCGTTATTGAATCGCTCAATTTGTGAAGCTCTTTCTCTTGAACTAATCATCCATTTTTTCTGAAACTCTAATCATTTATTTGTCTGTACATGCATAACACATCTACTAATTTCTATCCTATTCGGATAGTTCCTCCGGCGTGCGTCTGTTTTTAATGTTTTAGAGTGCATTTGGGTCCTCAAATAGACAATTTAGCTCTTTATTTGATCTGTCGGACAGCTGTAGGGTATCATATACCCAACTCTGTAATATATGATCTTGACTTTAAATCTAGTGTTCTGTTTTCCGAACGTGTTTTCAACATAACTGATGTAAGTGTAAGCTGGCGGATAGTTCTGGAAAACAAGAGGACTGCTTACAGAGAAGAGTGAAATGCACATTATCTCATAAGCTTTTCTTCCATAACAGTTAGCTAAACCGCATACATAGTGTACATTCCGCCTTCTGATCATTTCATTAAAATGGTTCAAATGGCTCTGAGCACTATGGGACTTAACATCTGAATCTGAGGTCATCCGTCCCCTAGAACTTAGAACTACTTAAACCTAACTAACCTAAGGACATCACACACATCCATGTCCGAGGCAGGATTCGAACCTGCGACCGTAGCGGTCGCGCGGTTCCAGACTGAAGCGCCTAGAACCGCTCGGCCACACCGGCCGGCATTTCACTAACTTTCATTCAAAGGAACTTACATTACGAAGGAAAAAGAACCAATGTCACCCAGCAAAACAGCAGACGATATAATGGTAATGCCATGCTCTGTGGCATATAGTGGAGAATAAGGGTGCGGCCTCCTGATGGTGGGATCAAGTGCCCGAAACCGGCCTAGAATTGAATAAAAATTCGTCTATTTTCATTATTAAAATAGCCTTCCCATAATTGGATATTACAGAAACAATAGAAAAACTAAATTTGGATATCTAGGCGGGTATTTACACTACAGCACTCAAACGATCTTGATGAAATTTGGTGGGTTTGTAGAGGGTGCAAGTTAACGCAATATGAGTTGTTTGTTTCTGCTTAATTTCACTTTTAAGGTATAAAACACACCCCGATGATTAATTTCGCATTTTTGGTTCAGAGAGAATATCTTCGACACGATTATATATAAAAGAAAGTGTTTTCTATAAAAGCTGATATGTAATTAACATTCCTGAAAACTGTACAATCAATTGTTGTAATAATTAGAGATTTTACAAAATGCTGGACCACAATTAACTAATTCTGAAAGATGAGTACTTTTGTTACAACACAAATTAAAGAAGCTTTCAAGCCACATACATCTATGTGCAATAACGCTGGTATCTGAAATACCATTTTTGAAAAAATAGGCTGTTTACAATGTGCTGTCGGAGTATTTTCAACATACCCACTGAATAATATAACCATTCGTTACGATTCTAATTATTTAGTTTACTTATATTTGTTTTATGTTTCAAATCGTTATTTTACGTTTTATATTGACATTTCTTTTTGTTTCTTGTTTACCGTTTGATATACGTGTATTTTGCTAATTGAAAAGAATAAATCTCTCTTCATTATGATACCAGTTCCTTACAATAATGATCATCTGTAAAGACACGCTTAAAATATAACATTTTTTTACACCTTGCATATAAAATGAAAGAAATTTCCCACGTAATACACACGGCCAAGAGGCCAATGAAAAGCAAAATTCAGCAGGATTTCAAAATGTCTCAGGTGATTCTCTAAATATCTTTCTTTTGTATCAGGTATATTTCAGTAGATCAGTAAGCCTTGGCAAAGAAAATTGACTATGTGCTGGTGGCTGCAGCTTGATCATACTGTTTCTTAAGTGGCCATTAAATCATAATAATTCAACAGAACTAGATCTGAAAATTTTCTTATTACGTTCTTTCACTATCGAAAGCCGTTTACGTCCAACGGCTGCCCCTGTGCCTTCGAGCCCTTTGTGATCACCAGATTAACGAGTTCCTTGTCGTCAAGTACGATGCTCCAAACGCATCTTTCACACTGACCACCTCAAGAATCGAACAACAATACAGATTTTTCTCCCTCACTGGGAAAGAAATCACCTTTCAAATAACTTTTGACCTGGCCAGATGTACGTTTGCCAGATTTCGATGGTGTCACAAGAACATTTACGGCTTTAAAAAGATGTTCTCCAATCGTCTATGAAAAGGTGTGTGGTCAGTGTGAAAAACCGGTTTTGGGCGTCGTACCAGAGGACAACAAACTGGTCCATTTGGTGATCCCAAAGAATTTGACGGCGCAGGTACGGCCGCGGGCCGTATACGGATTTCGATGTCTGAAGACCTTTATGAGAAAATTTTCAGAGCTACTTCTCTTGAATGATTATGGTGTCAACCTCCACTTGAGAAACGATACAATGAATCTGCAATCAGTAGTACGTAATCAGTTCTCTTCGTTAAGGCTACCAATGTAGTGAAATATGTTGGATAAAAATGTAGAGGATCATCCGCGACAATTTGAAATCCCACAGAATTTTATTTTATATTGTGTCCTCCGTCGTGTATATTATGTGAAGAAATTTCGTTCATTTTATGTGCATGTTGTAAAAAACGTTATGTTTTTAGCATGTCTATACAGATTATCAGTATTGTAATGATTTTGAGTCATAATAATAAGTTATTTATTATTTTCAATTAACAAAATACACTTACGTGAAACGGGAAAGTAAAAAACTATGAAAAATTTTAAATTAAAACGTAAAATAACAATTTAAACCATAAAATAAATGCAAGCAAAATGATTAATTGGAATAATAATGAATGTTCAGATATTTTAATTAAATGTGTCGAAAATACTCAAACTTCACCTTTTACGCAACTCATTTCCTTGAAACTGTGTTTCGGAAACCAGCGTTATTACACATGGACATATGTGGCTTGAAAGCTTCATTAATTTATATTGTAACGAAGGTTTCCATTTTTCAAAATTAGTTAATGCTGATGGAGTATTTTGCAAAATACCAAATAATTAAGAAATAATCAAGAACGTTTGGGGGTATTACATTTTATATGAAAAACATTTATTATATATCATCGTTTTGAAGATATTCCCCCTGAACATAATTTACCAAACTACCTCTCGGTGTATGTTTTACCGCTTAAAAGTGAAATTGGGCACAAATAAAGGAACACATATAGTATTATTTACCACCCTCTAAACACCCGTCAGGTTCTATCAAGATCGTTTATTTACACTTGTAAACCACGTTCCTCAGTACCGCTCCAGTATTTAGAGCCCAAATCAAGCGGACAGGCTGCAGCTGTCGAATCAACCCACAGGCGCCCTGCTTGATTAATAACAGGTGAATGCAGATGGTGCTCAAGACTCCAGTGAGAATTTTTAGCAGAAAACGACGCTGTGCCCGTAATACCCCATAGGGAAAATTTATAGAACCCCGGTATGTTATGAAACTGTACCACAGGAGGCCTGCCTGCATCGTAATCTCTTGTATTGGTCATCAAAATAAGATAAGAGAGATTATGATGTTCACTGTGTCGTTTAGAGAGTTTTCATTCTTCTTATACAAATGAAACATCACAAAGAGCGGCTAAAAATGGTACCGAGTACCCTGCGGTAAGTACTGTACAATTTTATGTGTAGATGTAGATGCAGTCAGCTGATAAAATGTAAATGTCATTGTTGCACATAGCAGAGAACAGTGCGTTTGCTGCGCAACCCCAGGCTACAGCGCAGTCGGCGGGCGGCAGTGCGCATGGCCGTCGCGCGGTCAGAGTGGGCAGCAAAAGCACTTACCACGCGACGGAGTCGGCGAGAGGCCTAGGGCGAGCAGGCGAGCCTCCTCCGTGGTCAGTGCGACGGTGCCTGTGGCGGCCAGAGAGTAGTGACTGCGCCGGGCAGTGCCGGAGCGCCCATGTATCTAGCTTTCCCGACGATCAATAACGATTGCGCCGCGCGCAGGTCCGTTGCGCACCTTCCACAAGTCGCGCGCCGTTGGTGCACACCACCGCCTGCCACCAACCAGCCGCACGCACCACACTTTTCACACCTGCCATCCGGTGCTACGCACCAATCATTGCACGCCAGCATCGCTCTACAGGTTCTCGGTTTTTCGACCCGTCCTTGAACCGCTCGCTTACCCGTGGCGCAGCAATCACGTCGCTAGCAGGGGCGCACCATTCGTACCTACTCCGAGGTGCTGCTTTACCAATGAGTTCTCTGGCGCCTGTGGAGCGGACAGTGAAACCAGTGGCTGGACTTATCCATCAACGACGCCAATACCGTTCTTTGATCTCCCCATAGCTTCCTTCCTAAACTCTTAACTCTATTTTCGGTATTATTAGCCTGACGAGATGCCAAAGAGAAAATATCGAGACACAGCTGAAAACCCCACACCAAGAAAGTATCTTCATTTAGAGAATTGCAAAGGAAATGTAGGTACATTACACATAAATAAAATTCTTTTATTCAGAAATCAAAAATACTAATACATAATTTTTTTATTGTAATAGCCTAGATATATTTTCTGCGATGTTTATTCATTTATTAGGTACTTACAGGGTGACAATTATTGAACTATATGAAAAAAACACACTTTGTTCTACATGAAAGCGTCACTACAGATATTCGGATATAGGTTATGCCATGTTCGATATGCCTGTCCTCATTGGCGATGATGTGGCGCAGGCGAATAGCGAAATTCTGCATGACCCGCTAAAGCATCGGAACATCAATGCTGTCGGTGACCTCATGAACGGCTGTATTCAGCTCAGAAATGGTTTTGGAGTTATTTCTGTACACTTTGTCTTTAATACAGCCCCACAAAATGGAGTCGCATGTATTCAGAGACTATAGTGACCAATCGAGTCCCATACCAGTAGCCTCTGGGTACCCCAGAGCCAGAATTCTATCCACAAAGTGCTCCTCCAGACAGCAAACACACTCCTGCTTCGATGAGGTCTTGCATGAACCACATATTGTCGAAATCGGGGCTACTTTGGATAATGGGAATGGAATCATCTTCCAAAACCTTCACGTTCGGCTAAACCAGTTCGGCATTCACCGCGTTGTCAAGGAATATCGCACCTATTATTCCGTGATAGGCCATTGCTCACCACACAGTCACCTGTTGAGTATGAATTGACTTCTGGATCTTGAAATGCGGATTCTCAGTCCACCAGTTGCTTATTGACGAACCCATCGAAATGAAAGTGGGCTTCGTCGCTAAATCCAGCCATGCATGCGCATACTAATTCTCATCATGCCCCGCGGCCAGACGTGCAGTTTGAATGTCCTAAAGCAAACGACTCAGAAGTTATGACGATTTTATTTTACATAGTTCAATAATTGTCACCCAATGACAGCCGAATCTTAGGGCAAGCGTAAGCACATGATAAACACTGCCGGCCGGGGTGGCCGAGCGGTTCTAGGCGCTACAGTCTATAATCGCGCGACCGATACGGTCGCAGGTTCGAATCCTGCCTTGGGCATGGCTGTATGTGTTGTCCTTAGGTTAGTTAGGTTTAAGTAGTTCTAAGTTCTAGGGGACTGATAACCTCAGAAGTAAGTCCCATAGTGCTCAGAGCCATTCGAACCATTTTTTTTTATAAACACTATTCAATATGCTCTGTCAACGCATCACTAACATTCTTCCCAAAATTAGCTTCCATATGGCTGCAGTTCCGTTAGGAGAAATAGCTTAAGTGGTGTTCCTTTATACCCCCTTTGGTTTTGATTTTACTACTCTCGAGAGTCATCACGAGGAAGGTCGGCAAGTTAGAGGTAGGGATAGGTAATACCTGCTTTTCTTTTCATCGTAGTTCTTGCTGTTAAACCAAATGTGACAGACCTATAGGAGGTATTGTGAGAATATATATTTCTATAACATTCTACTTCTGGAAGTTTGTTTTTCACAAATACACGGCTATTCTAAAAGAAGGAAGAGATTTCAAACATTTATTGTATCGGAACTACAAAAGATGGAAACATAATTCCAACGCTCCTGGAAAAACAGAAATTCTAATTTTTATGCATTCAGTGTGAGAACCATTAATTACACGACAAATATGAAAACAGTGGCTTATTCACTGTCACACACGAAGCAGCTTTTCTCTCGTTATCGAATTCACAGCTTCAACAATGCGATGTCGCAGACTTTCAAGAGTGTCAGGCATAGGGGGTGTAAAAACGCGATCTCTTGCGTAGCCCCACAGATAAAAGTCACAAGGTATGAGGTATGAAGACATGGGAGACCACTGGCGATGAAGTTCATCTTTTGCTCCTCCTCTTTCAATCCAACGTTCTGGAATGGCGTCACTCAGTTAATGTCAAACGTGCTAAGAGAAATTCTCTAACGTTGGATCGGAAGAGAAGGAGCGAAAGATGAACTTCATTGCCGGTGGCCTCCCAGATCTCCAGACCTCTTATCTTGTTTATTTTATCTGTGGGGCTACGTTAAAGATCGCATTTTTGTTCCCTTATGCCTGATATTCTTGAAAGTCTGCGAGATCGCATTGTTGAAGCTCTGTATTCGATAACGAGAGACCAATTGCTTCGTGTGTGGCAGTACATTTGCCACAGTTCTGATATTTGTAGTGTAATTGTAGTGGAATTGTGTGTCTATCTTCGGTAGTTTTGAAGCAATAAATTTTTGAAATCTGTTCCTTCTTTTTGAATAGCCCTGTATATAATTAAATAAGAAATATTATTGTACGCATTTTGTTTCTGGATTTAAAACCGCGACAATTACTTGTTTCGAACAATTTTCTCGGGACACGAGAACGTTTATGTGAAACCCGGACTGCCCCGGCACTGGGACGTCTGGTCAGGCTAGATATTATTGACACGTTGAAGGTAAAATTTGGAAATTTGTGGTAAGTTCCCATGGGACCAAACTGCTGAGTTCATCGGCCACTAGTCTTATACAATACTTAATCTAACTCAAGCGAACTTACGCTGAGGACAACACACCCACCCAAGCCCGCTGGAAGATTCGAACCTCCGACAGAGGAGGCCGCACGAGCTGTGGCCGCCCTTGACCGCGCGGCGAACCCGCGTGACTACTGAAGGTAACCGTGCCTTTATACTGAGATAAGTTAGTATTATAAAACGCCTACCAGCTACAAAGAAAACAACCACATTAACATTTTTTTTGCAAAGCTATATATGGTATCGTTGTGGTCTTTAGTCCAGAAACGCTTGTCTGTCTTTACAAGGCTCTTCATCTTTGAATAAATATCACAATGTACATCTGCTTGCATTCTCCGAAAGCCACCGTACGATCCACCGAAAGGGAAGATAGCAGAGAGAAGGCCGAAATACTGAATTCGGTCTTCCAAAGTCGTTTCATTGCGGAAAATCGCAATACGGTCCCTCTTTTCAATCATTGTACGAACGTCGAAATGGCAGGTACTGAGATAACCAACCGCGGAATAGAAAAGCAACTACAGTCGCTTAGTAGTGTAAAGGCATCAGGACCAGATGACATACATGTAAGCTTCTTCAAAGATTATGCGTAAGAACTTGCTCCCCTTCTAGAAGTAGTTCAAAAATTGGTTCAAATGCCTCTGAGCACTATGGGGCTTAACTTCTGACGTCATCAGTCCCCTAGAACTCAGAACTACTTAAACCTAACTAACCTAAGGCCATCACACACATCCATGCCCGAGGCAGGATTCGGTTCCAGAGTGTAGCGCCTAGCACCGCTCGGTCACCCCGGCTGGCTCTAGCAGTAGTTTATCGTAGTTCGCTGGAGTGACGAAGGGTACCTAGATCTGGAGAAAGGCGCAGGTTTTTTCCGCTTTCAAGAAGCGTCGTGGGACAGATACACATATTTATAGGCCTTTATAATGCATCTAAGTCCGTTGTAGAAATATGGGACATGTTTTATGCTCAGGAATTATGACTTTTGGACAACGAAAATGTACGCAAACAGAAGTCTTGCGAAACTCAGCTCGCTTTGTTCCTCCATGAGATCCATAACGCTACGGACAAGTCGCTCAGGTTGATGCGTATTCCTTGACTTCAGGAAGCCATTTGATACGGTCGTGCACTGCTGTCTAGTGAAAAGAAATACGAACCTACCGTGTGTCAGACCACATTTGCGACTGGATTCAGAACTTCCTTGCATATAGAAATCAACAATTTGCTCTTTATCATCATAAGTCGTTGTGCTTCTCTTAGTGCCTGCTGAAGAGGTAGACCAAAGACCTCTTGATTTGATCTATACATCTGCTCGCTACTCTTCCTCTTGGTCTCGTGCCCTCGATCTTTCCTTGCAAGATGATTTTCTCTATCTCTTCTCACAATATGGCCAAAGACCTGGAGAATTTTTTCGATGACTCGAGAAGAAAGGAGTCTGGATATATCGAGTTTTTCAATAATGAACACATTTTTTCTTCTTTCGGTCCATTTTATGCGTAGCATCCTACACCAGCACCAAAACTTAAACGCACCAATGCTCTGTCCCCTGCCTTGAGTGTACATGTTTCGCAACCATAAAAGAAGACAGAAAACACGAACGTTTCAAGTAGCCGGATCTTTGTGCTATTTGTTATTGCTCTGCTCTGCCAGATCCTGGTGAGCTTCTTCATAGCCACTCGCCCTAGCGTGATCCGTCTTCTTAACGCATCTTCACAACTTCCCGTGCTGCAGATGGTTGACCCAAGATAGATTAAGGAATGCACGACTTCCAGGTCCTTTAATCGACCTGTGAGCTGGATCTGTTCTCGATCAATTATCATGAGTTTGGACTTGCTGAGGTTGATGTCTAATCCATATGCTAGACTAATGTCCTTTATTCTTGTTATTAGCTCAGCAAGTTCATCTTCGCTGTTGGCTAAAAGTACAGTGTCATCAGCAAAGTTCTCCCACCAACAGAGATGCCTTTGATGCTACCATTAAGAGCTTTCCTAATGTCATGTTCTGCATAGATGTTGTACAGTTGTGGGGAAAGGACACAACCCTGTCTCACACCTTTTGATACACTGAAGGAATCAGACATGCCAGCACTTGTCTTTATAACTGCGAAGTGACTATTGTATAGAATTTTGATCAATGCTATCAGCTGCGGTGGGATACTAACTCTGCAAGCACCTGCCACAACTTTTCTCAGACAACACTATCAAAGGCTTTCCTACAGTCAAGGAAGCAGATGAAAACAGAAACACAGAATTCTCGCGATTTTTCTATTATTTTCTATTATTTGTCTTATGTTGAGAATCTCTTCACGAGTTCCTTTCCCTCCAACAAATCCTGCTTGTTCTGTGGATATGTGAAGCTGAATGTACGGCTTCAAACGTTGGTTTAGGATGTAGAGCAAAATTTTACTTGCGTGAGATATGAGGGCAATAGTTCGGTAGTTGGAGCAGTTCCTGATAGACCCTTTCTTAAGTAAGAGGATGAAGAGAGACTTTGATCAGTCATCCGGCCACTACCCAGTATCCCATATTCTTTTACACAATGAATGCAGCACATCAGTACCTTCCTATCCCATTTCTTTGATCATTTATCTTATCGGAACGAAATTGACAGATGTAACGGTAATTTCCGGAGTACCCCAAGGATGGGTAATAGGACTGTTACTGTTTACAGTGTATATAAATGATCTAGTAGAAATCGTCGGAGGCTGTTAAAGACTCTTTGCAGATGATGCAGTTGTCTATAAGAAAGCAGGAACGCCAGAATACAGTATAGATTTGCAGAATGACATACAGAAGATAGAAGAATGGTGCAGTTTCTGGCAGTTGACCCTGAGTGTAAATAAATTTAACATATTGCAGAGACACAGGAAAATAACAAACTGATGGAAAGCGTAAATACTGTAAAATATATAAGAGTAACTACATAGAGCGATCTGAAGTAAAGGACCACATAAAACAAATAGGAAAAGCATACGCCAGACTGAGATTCGTAGGAAGAATCTTAAGGTAGTGCAACTTATCCACGAAAGAAGTGGCTTACAAGGCACTTGTTCTACAGATTCTTGAATATTGTTCATCAATCTGAGACCCATACCAGGTAGGATTGACAGAAGAATTAGAAAGGATCCAACGGAGATCGACACGTTTCGTAGCAGCATCGTATAGTCTGTGCGAGAGCGTTACAGAGTTACTCAACAAACTCCAGTGGCAGGCACTACAAGAGAGGCTTTGTGCATCACGGAGAGGTTTGCTTTTGAAATTTTGTGAGAATATTTCCAGGAGACAATATGGTGGCTTACCGACAACAATTATTCCCACGAACTATTCGAGAATGGAATGGGAAAGGGGGATCAGTTTGTGGTCTCAGAATTACCCTCCACAACACTCCGTCAGTTGGCTTGCGAAGTGTTGATGTAGACGTAGGTGGTGAATGCTGTCTTTTACCACAGTTAGTCATTCCCTTTCCTGGTCCACTCTCAAATGCAGCGAGGGGCAATCGACTGCCTATATGCTCCGTACGAGTCCTAATGTATCTTTCGCTGTGGTTCTTACACGAGATGTATGTCGATGGCAATATAATTGTTCTGCAACCTGTCACAAATATCAGTTTTCTACATTTTTTAAATAGTTTTCACGAGGAGAACCTCTTGCTCCATCCAGTGTGCGTGTGTGTGTTGTTTGGGGGAAGAGACCAAACAGCGAGGTCATCGGTCTCATCGGGTTAGGGAAGGACGGGGAAGGAAGTCGGCCGTGCCCTTTCAAAGGAACCATCCCAACATTTGCCTGGAGCGATTTAGGGAAATAACGGAAAACCTAAACCAGGATGGCCGGACGGCTCCATCCAGTCATTCCCATTTGTGGTCACAGAGCATATCCGTAATACCCGGGTGTTGATGGAACCTACCTGTAACAAATCTAGTAGCACGTCTCTGAACTGCTTCAGTGTTTCCCTTAACCTGATCGAGTCCCAAACTTTCGAGCAATACTCTAGAAAGAATTGTACAAGTGTTCTGTGTGCTGCTTCCTGTTGTAAATGAGCTACAGTTTCCTAGAATTCTCGCAGTTAACCGAAGTCGACTATTCACCTTCCCTACTAACAACGTAAAGTGCTCGTTCCATTTCATGTCGCTTTGCACAGTACGCCTGGATATTCAATTGACGTAACTGTGTCAGTCAGTACCAGAATAATACTGTATTCGAAAACTACATGATTTTTTTCCCAGTCATCTCATCAAATTGAACCCTCTTACTGTAGTCAAGCCATGGACTCCCTCTGGACTTTTACTCCTCATACTTCCGTTCGTTGCCAAACTGCGAATTCCTTGATAGTTCAAGGCGTGTCCTTTCCACCGAAATCTTTTTTAGTCCAGGTGCTCCAGAAGATTCTTTTCTTCCCAGTTTCCTTCAGTACGTCTTCACTAGTTATCTGATGTATCAATCTAACCTCCACAAACTTGTGTAACACAACAATTCAAGAGCTTCTATTCTCTTCTTGTCTCGCCCGTTTAGAGTTCACGTTTCATTTCCACACCAGGCCACCCTCCAGAGAAATACGAGGACGTGCTGAAAAGAAAGGCCTCCGAATTTTTCATGTGGAAACTCTTAAAGGAAACTTTATTAACATCCTACATCTTATTCTTCACGTCTATATATTTGCAGCCCTATGCCGCTGGAGGGTTCCGAATTGTAAAGCATAACATCACGCTGTGTAAAGTAACCATGTCGTTGTGTGAGTAACAGAGTGCTGTAATCGAATTCTATCCGCTGAAACTGTGCGTCCACACTTGTCTGTTTCAGCATGATAGTGCCAGGCCACACACGAGGACTGCGAGATCTGCAACAATCCGACGCCTGTGGTTCCCTCTCATTCTGAATCCTCCATAAAGTCCTGACTTCGCTCCACCCAGTTTTCACCTGTTTCCCTAACTTAAAGAACGGCTTCTAGGACTTCACTTTGATAGTGATGATGAGGTGCAAGCAGAAGTGAGGCCGTGTCTCTGTGAATAAAGTTAAGCATTCTGTAGTGACGGTATCAACAAATTGGCCTCTCGTTGGAATGAATTTGTTCGTCGTCAGGGTGACTATGTTGAGAAATAAATATGTAGACGTGAAGAATAAAAATGTAGAATGTTAATAACATTTATGTTACTTAAAAAGTTTTAAGAGTTTTCTCATAAAGTATTTGGAGGTATTACTTTTTAGCACGCCCTCGTAGTATAGAAAAGTCTTTTTAAAGCTTAAATTAGTAATCCACGACAGGAAAATTCTGTTTATGGAACACACTTTTCATGCTTTCTCCAGTCTGCATTTTATATTCTCTCTGTTTCGGCCAAAGAATAAAGCTCATTTAAAAACTTTGGTGTCTCATTTCCTGGTCTAGTTTCCCGAGCATCGCCTGACTTAATTAGAATACATGCAGTTATCCTTGTTTTACTTTCGTTGATACTCATTTTGTGATCTCTTTTGAAAATACCATACAGTCTGTTCAGTGGACTTTCTAGGTACTTTACTATCTCTGACAGAAATACAATGTCAACGGAAAACCTAAAGGTTTTCATTTCTTCTCCCGGATGTTTCATTCCATTTACAAATTTCCCCTTGTTTCCTTAACTTTTTACTCAATGTACAAACAGAATGTCATAGCGGGAATTCTACATTTTTGTCTTTACTTTACGGTTGTGAGGTTTTGAGGTCAGAACAACCACTGTGCAATATCGTCACAGAATTACACGCATTTACACAGTTTACAACGTGACAATGTTACAACAGTTGTCAAACGAACGCATCTCGTCCTCAGAAAGTGAAATAATCCCAAATAACACAATCGTAAATTTTAACTAGAAGTTTCTTTACAAAATTATTCTTACGGCTACGTCATGATGCCGGCCAGTATTATGATAAATCATCCGATTGCGACTCAAAGTTCGGTACTGTTTAGGATGACAATCAAGTCTATGGAGGATGGTTAGCTTTGTGACAAGTTGAGCAAAAGGTTATGTAAGGTGGCTCGAGTTTAAGCTGATGAACCAACAAGTTTAACCCTCTGCTCACGGTGTTTACCTTAGCTGCGATGAGCTATCATCCGCATGGTTGCTCTCGCCCACTGAAATTCATATAAAAACTAATTAAGCCTTTGCTGGTTTTTTCAGCAGAAACCCTCCCTATGATTCTCGTTATGCGAGAAAACATGTACTCATCCCTTGTCTTGGAATATGGCGATATGCACGCGCAAGACTGGAGCAGTGTGTATATTAAAATGCCCTCTCAGTCCTCGTAAGGACAATTACTAACTGGCTGGTTCGTTTCTCCCCACTAGGAGCTCAACAACGCTACAGCTAATATCCAGCTGAATGTCAGCTACAGTGAACACAGTGTTCACACAAATATCTCCTCTGCGTTGTACAGAGCGTTATGCACCCCATTCTGCACTTGACGCCAATTCAAAGAAGAATCCTCGAAAAGTTCGCTCTTGTCTTTCTCATAGCCGAACTGTCTCCCCACCTGAGTTATTTCGTTCTCTACGTCATAGCTTTTCTCGATCAATAGGAGCGTTCCTCTTATTTTTGTGGAAACTCTCTCTGCCAATCGCATGGACCTTACCACCAAACGGCGTCGAAATCTCTGCACTTCACTCCTTCCTACTTCGTTTCCGCCAATCGGACGTTTTGTGCCCGCTCGAGACGCCTTAACGTTACATGTGTACCATTCGCTGTTCACGTGATCAACTGCGTCACTGGTTTTGTTCATATCGATTTGGAGTTCCGAAATGCAGTTTTTTAAAGCTTCAGTCTGACCTACTTCTGGTGGCCCGTTACTTGCTCGTCAATATGCATCACCTGTCCGATCGCTGACTCCCACTGCGGGACACCCCCCTAAGAGCTTTTTGCGGTGTCTCCCGTGGTGCGGCCTCTGCGTCTGCAAAAATGGTTCAAATGGCTCTGAGCACTATGGGACTTAACATCTATGGTCATCAGTCCCCTAGAACTTAGAACTACTTAAACCTAACTAACCTAAGGACATCACACACACCCATGCCCGAGGCAGGATTCGAACCTGCGACTGTAGTAGTCGCGCGGCTCCGGACTGAGCGCCTAGAACCGCTAGACCTCTGCGGCTGGCATCTGCGTCTGCCCACGCTTGCTTCCACACAAAACGTTTCTTCTCGCTGCTTGTTTCACCTTCTGCTTATTGATATGCATTATGCAGGAGCAGTGTGTTAATACCATTGATTGAGTGTCATGCCTTTGGCATTACATACTTATAGTCAAATCTGCTCATTATCGCCAATGTACGTTAGGTGTCATATTCACCTTCCTGGTACAAAGTATAAAACTCTTATGTAAGGTGCGAAACTCACCTTAATTTATTCTGCCACCTTACATGGTCACTACTGTCAGAAGCGTTTTTTAGGTTTACGTGGAGCGAGGTGCACAGGGGTTAGCACACTGGACTCGCTTTTGGATGGATGACAGTTCAAATCCTCACCTGGCCATCTATATTTAGGTTTTCTCTTATTTTCCCAAATGGTTTGTGGCAAATGCCTGTTGATTCCTTTGAAAGGGCACAGCCAATTTCCTCACCAATCCTTCTCTTATTCGAACCTGTGCTCTGTCTCGAATGACCTAGCTGTCGACAGGTGTTTAAACTTCATTAATTCCTTCCTCTAGATTTACAAATGCTATAAAGGTAGGTTTGTCTTTCTTAAACCTCACTAATAAGATACGTTGTTAGGTAATTACTGCTTCTTGTGTTCCTACATTTTTCTGGAACGAACCTGATGTTGTCCCAGATCGTCTTAAACTAGTCTTTCCATTATTTTGTAAATAAGCTACACAGTGAGGAGCCGAAGAATAGTGACCATTTCCCTCTGCGAGACTGAATGCCACCTGTGGAATTACGGGCACGTGCCGTGGTACGGAAAGTACAGGGTGGTTTGAATTAAACTTTCACTACTTCATAGGGCCCTCCTGAAAAACGAGTAAGAGTAGGACAATGAAACTTTACAGAAACATTTTTAAGAAAATGGAGAAGAGAGATGACGAATAAACCATCGAAAGAAACAAGTTTTTATTTGAAAGTGAGAGGATAACATTTCTTAGTTGCGTATCTCCCTTACGTTAGGTTACAAGCGTTGCTCAATGTGACGACCATCTGTATCCATGAGAGCCTGGAACAGCACCGCTGATTCCATGTCGCACTTGTTTGGATCATTTTCCTGATGGTGGAGCATGGAATGTTGAGCAGTCATGACATAGCTCTTGCACTGCTGAAGATCGCACATTGCATCTAACATTCTCAGCCTTGCAACAACAGCTTTTTCAACAATTTGTGGCGCAGCTGGCCTCCTACCTCTCCCAGGAGAAGTTCCAAAAGCGCCAATAAATTCGAACTTCCGAATCATGTTCTTCGAACTTTGTGTAGAAAGAGGACTTCTCCATTAAAATGCGTTGATACTCCTGAAGAGAACCGCGTGACCGCTAAGGGCACAGGTTCGAATCCTGCCTCGGGCATGGAAGTCTGTGATGTCCTTAGGTTAGTTACGTTTAAGTAGTTCTAAGTTCTAGGGGACTGATGACCTCTGATGTTAAGTCCCATAGTGCTCACAGCCATTTCAACCATTTGAACTCGTGAAGAGTAGTACCACTATTGTTGTTGTTTCGATAAAACAGCATTACGAGTAAAGTCCGGTTCATCTTCTCCAGATACATGTTGACTGTCTGCAACTGAAAAGCTCACTAATGACTATTACTTGTGTTTGCACCCTACGTCACCGTACCAGTATACGCGCCTAGCGGAAAGGCATGACACTAACACTACTAACAATACAAATAACGCTGCGTTCAGTCCCAACATCGTTCTTATAATGTTGGGTACCCATAAGGTAAACATATTTCCCTCTACACCGGCTGAAGTAGCGGAAGTTTATTTACAATCATCCTGTTCGTAAGCAGAGAAGAATGGAATGGGAAATCATTCTAACGACAATGTGGATAGCAAATGCGGCAATTCACTCCGATAAACCACTTCCACTAAAGACAGATTGTTAGAGGCCGGTGTCTGGGAATGAGCATCTACAAAACGGTGGAGCTGGCCGGCAGCCCACCTGCTACTCTCGTGAGCATCTATGGAAAAATCAGTGAATGGTGGTGAAATAACGAATAGGTGATAAGGAGTTTGAAGTCCACGTCCCATTAAAGAAAGTGGAGGTCGGAGGCTTGCACGGTCTGTAAACTACGACAGGCGTTAGAATTAGGGAGATGAGATCGCAGACTACAAATTTAACGCAGTCGCAAGTCTTCATTGTTCAGAGTGTACTATGGAATATGAGACTTCGCAGCAGACAACCAGAATGTGTTCCCATGTTGAGCCAATGGCTTCGTCTGCCACGATTGCAGTGGCCACGGGATGATCGGTATTTAAAAGTGGATCAATGGAAACGTGTCGCGTGATCATATGCATCGCTTATCTTGTTACAGTAGATCGTAAGTCGCGTACGAATACGCAGTCACATGGCGAACGGCTGCTCAGAACATGAACCGTGCCACGGTCGCAGGCCGGTACGGGCAGTGTTATGCTATGGTGGACATTCACCTGTGCGTCAGCGAGATCTATGGTAGTAATCGAGGGCACTGCGACAGCTGTGCAATAAGTTAATATTACTTGACAGCGAATATATTTTCCAACAGAATAATTATTCGTGTCAAAAATCCAGCATCGTGTTACTGTGGTTTCTGGAGCATAATAGCGCACTAACGCTGATGTCTTGGCCACCAAATTCGCTTGATCTGAACTTAGTGCAACACATGTGGGACATTATCGGGCTCCAGCTCCACCCCTACAAACCACTGGCTCATAATTTACGGGAATTGTGAAACATGTGCGTAGACATTTGGCGCCACATTCCTCCGGCAACCTACAAAGGACTTACCGATACCATATGTTGAATCGTTGCCACACTGCAGGTCATAAAGATTTAGCTCATCAGTGTATACACTACCTGATCAAAAGTATCCGGACATTAATACGAGGTGTGTCCACCCTTCACCTTTATGACTGCTTGAACTCCGCAGGGAACACTCACTAGGAATCTGAATGTCTTTTGAGCAATGGCGGACCGTTCTTCCTGATAAGCCTAAACCAAACAAGATAGTGATGTCAGACGCTGGTGTCTGGAGTGACATCGACGGCCAAACTCATCCCAGAGGGTCTGTATTGCATTCAGGTTGGCTCTTGGGCAGGCCAGTTCATTGCAGGAATGATATTGTCCACAGACCGTTGCTTCACAGATTGTGCTTTATAAAAGTGTGCATTGTCATGCTGATACAATCATCGTCTCCGAAATGTTCTTTTACTGTACACAAAATGTGTTCATAGGCCATATCCCATATCGAAACAGCACCTACTCCGTAATTCAGTGTTACGACTACACATGTTGGCAGGTAACCCTTCAGAGTCAGAGGTCTGATAGCAATGGTACAAACCAAGTTGCTATTTGACTTCAAGGAAATTGATTCGAAGACCCGAGCACAGCACCTGACTGCGACTGGGTATAGCGTGATTCAACGCTCCAACCACTTATCTCCAGTCATTCACTGTCCAGTGGCATCGCTCCTTACATCAGTTCAAGCATCGCATAGCATTGCTTACAGATATGTCTGGCTTATGAGGAGTTACTCTACCATTGTACCCTATTCTTTTTAACTCCTCATGCTCAGTCATTTTTATAACTGGACTGCTGACAGCACTTTAGAACTCAGAGTATTTCTACTGCTGATTCCATGCGATTCTTACAAAGACTCTCTGTAAAGTTCAATGGTCACTACCCGTCAGACCCTTAGTTTTGTCTGATCTCTGTTTAGCTGTGGTTGTTCGTTCCATTTCCACTTCATAATAACAGTAGTAACCGTTTAATTATGCAGCTTTAGAAGTTTTGATATTTCCCTTATACATTCATTACTCAGGTGAATCCAGTGACTTGTCCACATCATCGAGTTCCCCTGACCAAACGACTCTTCTGTTCCTGCTACTCAATTGACATGTGCAGTACTAACCCCCTTCTTTTATACTGACAGGTACGCCTCTCGTGAAATCTAGTGGCGAATTCCGCAATACATAGGAATGTCTGGGTACTTTTGATCAGATAGTGTATAGTCATAGTACAGCGCCATAAAGGAAAAGTGGTGCTGGCATCTCTCTCATCTATCCTGAATTTGGAGACAATTCTTACTTTTATGGCGAAACCTAGGCATACCTGTAAAAGATTCTGCATAAAAAGGTGAACGGACACATACGTTTTCACATAGTCCTCTTTTAGACCAATGGAAGTTTCCAACATTTTCGAATGAATTGATTCCACCCCTGAAGATTCCATAGCCTCACATTTCGTTAGAAATAGGAATAGATGAAAGAGGGAGACAAATGTGGTGAATAATGTGGCTGTTTGTAAATCATACCCATTCCCATAGTATCTTTGAGGACAGGGGCATTGTCCTTACGGAAGATGATTTCTTGGTCTTCTATGACACAGGTTTCTTCCAAGGTAGTTTTTCTCGTAGTTTCTCCATAAGACTTCTGTAAAATTAAAATTAGCCAGTTACTGTTCTATGATTTGTAGTTAAACACTAAGGAGAAGCTATCATCCAAAAAGTACGTCCTGGCCCTCCCGATTACACAGACTACTCCAAATGTTCTTTATTTTATTATGTGATGTAGTAGAGCGTGTGTCACAGCCTCAGGCCCATAAAAACAGGTAATTATTTTTAAATGATGCACAAATGTCGGAATTTTATACTCGTATGGCGCCACTTCCTTCGTTCACAATTATATGTCACTTGTAATATAACATATTGTGAATTTTCTCAGTGCTTTCAGATACCAATGCCGTTTTGAGATGTGCTGCATGAGGAATCACATGTTCGATTAATTGAGACACTGAGAGGTGGCATATCACTCCGTCACGTTAAAAACATTGTCTGTCAGATTAACAGATTAACGTTCATACTTTAGGTGATGATCTCGGTGTTCCCCAGTACTACGTTTGGTATGTGTGGTTTATGACATTTTTACCTGGGGAAATTGTGGGCAGAATATTTTTATAACTGCATATGTGACCTGTTGATAACTTGTATCTGGGAGGCAGTAGTGGAGGTGATGGTGAACAGGGAGAGAGATGAATCTGGGGCCATAAATCCTCAGTACTACGACCTGGCCATGTGAGTGATTCTGAGAAGCAGCACTGAGTCGATTGTACCTACAGAGGGACTTTGGCTGAAGCCCACTCCTCCTTGTGCTTAGGGTCAGACACGAGGGATGCAGTTTGCAAAACGTTTTACTTGACCCAGGCAGCAGTCCGTTGCCACGGCAGCAAGTTGGCGAAAAGCGGGTCGAGGAAGCCAGTTAAAGGAGACTGCTGTAAACTGAGTCTTTGTGCAAACGGTGAGAAGTCATAAAACTCCGTGCATTCTCAAGCCATGGACAGGATGGCTGGTGCACGTGTTTGATGGAGGCAAGAGTGTAAACCCCCTGACATCAGGAAGTCACCAGGTTCTTTTAGCGAACGTCAAAAACATATATTTCACAGGTACGACTGTCTGGGAAGCTTAACAGCCTTCTTTCAGAAATTGGAAATGGTCGGCCTTGAAAGATTAAATCTCTCTGTAAATGAGGGAATGTGGTCCCATCTAAACAGATGTTTTTTGCCAAAACGTGGCCATGCTTAGCGTGAGAACGATGTCTCCCTAGTCTAAAATCTTCTATTTTCTGACAAGAGAGATTTGGAGTCGCTGATTGGCTTTTCTCAGGATATGCAAAGTGGAGGTTTGCTCCCCCAGCGTGGGAACAGCGGAGCTGTGTTTAGATTGGCTACCAGGGGAACAGAACAGCCAAGAGGGGAGTTTCAATGAGTAGAGGATAGTTCGATTCGTCTGTGCAACGTGGGGGAAAGTTTCGTTTCAGCTAATTCGTCTACCTTATCGAGGGTTAGTTGAAGGGGTTGTCATTCTTTGCGGGTTTCGTCTTCTGGCCCTCTCCTGGTGGAGAACTGCAGGTGTTTCTCTAGTGGTTAAGACTTGTGGTCTGTATCTTGTGCTGAACTTAAGGCCAGTGGCAGTTTCCAGCTGTATCGACTGTGGAATTGTGTATCATCTCGGACATATCGTGCGTCAGGAGAGTGAACTTAATCGTCTTGAGTCGGCTCTTCGACGTTTGACAATTCCAGCATGCACCGTCATGGTTAGGTTAGTGTTTTTTAACGTCCCGTCGACAACGAGGTCATTAGAGACGGAGCATAAGCTCGGGTTAGGGAAGGATGGGGAAGGAAATCGGCCGTGCCCTTTCAAAGGAACCATCCCGGCATTTGCCTGAAACGATTTAGGGAAAACAGTCATGCCTGCGAGTCAAATTGGTTTGGCAAGACCAGCAAACTGGTGCATCTCACACTGAAATATGCCACAATTTCAGGGGTCTGATAGGGAAGTTTCCCGTTTTTTGATAATCAGAAGTTTTGTTTCCGAAGTCCCGCGGAAACGTCAGAAGACTACACCTGCCGCAGGGCATAGCTACCAAACAGCGTGCCGTCTTCTGGTGTCGCCCTTTCACTTGAAAGCGTAAAATACTGCTACGCCGGCGTAGGGTTGTTAAATGATATTCACACCTTCCTGTTCTCAGGTGAACCACAGTTTGAGGTATAACTGGTTGTAGCCATTTGAAACGAGTTGGACCGCACAGTGGATTCATGTAAACGAAGTCAGATTGCGTTGTAGTAGGGATTAATTCAGGGGAGAATTCGTATTGCTCCCACCCAAATGTATGCTTTACCAATCAAACACTATTCATTTTCTCATTTATGTTTGTCATTTTTGAGTAAGATTTATCAGCTAGTTGTAGTTACAAAAGGATTAATGAAACCTGTCATTATTTTGTAAACTTAAATACGTCACTGTTCTCATTAATACTCCCCCAAATATTCGCTGTTTTTGTTTTATTGTGGTGGTATATGGGTACAACAGCAATTTAAGGATAATTCTTATTATATTAATTAATCTGATTAATAATTTGAGTTCTGAAAATGAGCGCAGGTGTAGGCAACAAAAGTGCCATGAGTAAATTCACTTATTCATATACACACATGAAAAAACGTTTTGCACCACACCGGTTTCCAGAGCTCCTGAAGATATAAGTTGACTGTAGATATTGTATAACAGACACAGTCCTCCGGCCGGGGTGGCCGAGCGGTTCTAGGCGCTTCACTGTGGAACCACGCTGCTGCTACGGTCGCAGGTTCGAATCCTGCCTCGGGAATTGATTTGTGTGATGTCCTTAGGATAGTTTGGATGAAGTAGTTCTAAGTCTAGGGGACTAATGACCTCAGATGTTAAGTCCCATAGCGCTTAGAGCCATCTGAACAAGACACAGTCCTTTCATTGTTCAGAGATGTCACTAAGCCCACGCAAAGATTTAAACAACCATGCATGAGCAGCGCCCATTAGACGGAGGGGGTCCGACAGTGTTGTCTGTAGTTCAACCATGCCTAGACGGTGAATACCCGCCGTTCGATCTCGTCCGCATTGTTGCTTTGTGCCAGGAAGGGCTCTCAACGAGGGAAGTGTCCAGGCGTCTCGGAGTGAACCAAAGCGATGTTGTGCGGCCATGGAGGAGATACAGAGAGACATGAACTGTCGATGACATGCCTCGCTGAGGCCACCCAAGGGCTACTACTGCAGTGGATACCCGCTACCTGCGGATTATGGCTCGGAGGAACCCTGACAGCAACGCCACCATGTTGAATAATGCTTTTCGTGCAGCCACAGGACGTCGTGTTACGACTCAATCTGGGCGCAATAGGCTGCATGATGCACAGCTTCACTCCTGACGTCCATGGCGAGGTCCATCTTTGCAACCACGACACCATGCAGTGCGGTACAGATGGGCCCAACATGTCGAATGGACCTCTCAGGATTGGCATCACGTTCTATTCACCGATGAGTGTCACATATGCCTTCAACCAGACAATCGTTGTAGACGGTTTTGGAGGAGACCCGGTCAAGATGATCCCCTTAGACACACAGTTCAGCCCGTACAGAAAGGTGGGGGTTCCCCGCTGTTTTGGGGTGGCGTTATGTGGGGCCGACCTACGGCGCTGGTGGTCATGGAAGGCACCGTAACGGCTGTAAGATACTGAATGCCATCCTCCGAGTGATTGTGCAACCATATCAGTAGCATTCTGACGAGTCATTCATCTTCATGGACGACAAATCGCGCCACCATCGTTCACATCTTGTGAATGACTTCTTTCAGGATAACGGCATCGTTTGACTGGAGTGGCCAGCAACTTTTTTAAATGTGTGTATAGAAAGTAAGGGTGTAGCTCACGATTTGAAGGGTATTGAGAAGATAATACTTTTCTTTATGAAAAGATAATAATATTTAGCATCACTCAGACACATATTTATGGTTAAAGTAACCAAAGGCTTGCAACACCCATTCCTCTGCCAGGTACTTTATTGTCAATAGCAGAGTAATCACGTAGACGTAGACATAGACATTGGAAGTGAAGGAGCATACTTCCCATGTTCTTGTATAACATTGGTGGATATTGTGATTGCAGATAAAAGGCACTGTATAAAGACGATTCGGTCGAGAAATTCACATTTTTATAAAGGGGTATAAAGGTTGAGTCACGTAAGACGTAAAACCCCTTTTATTTCGTGAACGTTTCCAGATCTTCAAATTGTTCAAATGGCTCTAAGCACTATAGGACTTAACTTCTGAGGTCCTCAGTCGCCTATACATAGAACCACTTAAACCTGACTAACCTAAGGACATCACGCACATACATGCCCGAGGCAGGTTTCGAACATCCGACCGCAGCAGCAGCACTTTCCAGATCTCTAAACGAAGTTTCTGACAAATGGTAGTACACTAAGCTGATTGTAGGCTGGGTACGTAACAAAGAGTCTTAATTCTTGTATCGAACGAGATACTGAACCAAATATGATTTTTAATAATAAATTGATATATTTTCGTAACGATGTCTGAAAGAACTTGAAAAGACGAGTACGGTGACATAGAGCTTATTAATGTTGAGGCTGAAACTCTTAGCAAAAGAATTCGAGAAATATTCTAAAACTGAAAGTCAAATCGATCGGAATCGGCTACGTTGTTGTATCCAGCCTTTGGATTGTTGACTGGCCTATGCTGTAGCACTTGCAGGAACTGTGTCGTCTATTGGCAGGTCATTTCTGCTTCACCATTCCTTGCACGCGGACATGTCCACTAATGAGGAGAAGTTAGACATGCTACACACTGAAAGATGCAGTCGATCATGAAATCCCAAATACGCCGGATGATATGCTCTATCGAATCACCACAGCATGCAAAGACATACCATCCAATGTATTTTCATCTGTTATCTCTCGAACGGCGGTTGCAAATGTGCCTCGCAAACGATAGTAAACAATATGAGCACATACTTAAGTAAAGTGTAAAACTACATTTCCTTAACAAATGTATTTATTTTGTGGCTGATATTCGGTCAGTCATCCTGAATAAACTGTTTATCTTATTTAAAGTGTATTCCGTCTAATTAGAAATTCGAATAGTATTTACAGGCACATTTGTCCGACAGCATGGGCTTTCTTTAAGAATCAGTGAGACATATTCAGGCAAAGACGGTCAGGGTAGTTGTTTCCGTAAAAATCTGGAAACGTACGCACATTATAGACAGTTTTCCTAGATCCCATCTCCCCCTCATGAACCATGGACCTTGCCGTCGGTGGGGTGGCTTGCTTTCCTCGGCGATACAGATAGCCATACCATAGGTACACCCAAAGTCAGTTAGGAGGGCAGATACACGTATGGTTCCTGAAGAGGGGCAGCAGCCTTTTAATAGTTGCAGGGGCAACAGTCTTGAGGATTGACTGATCTCGCCTTGGAACATCAATCAAACCGGCCTTGCTGGGCAGGTACTGCGAAAGGATGAAAGCCGTAATTTTTCCCCGAGGGAATGCAGCTGTACTGTATGGTTAAATGATGATGGTGTCCGCTTGGGTAAGATATTCTGGATGTAAAATAGTCCCACATTCTGCGCGGGGACTACTCAGGATGATATCATCGGGAGAAACAAAACTGACATTTTATGGCTCGTAGCGTCGAATATTAGATCCCTTAACAGGACAGGTAAGTCAGAAAATTTTAAAAGGGAAATGGATCGGTTAAAGTTAGATTTATTGCGAATTAGTGAAGTTCGGTGGCAGCAGGAGCAGGAGTTTTGGTCAGGTGAATACAGAGTAATTTATAACTCTGTATTCATCTGACCACTACTCCTGTTCCTCCTGCCACGCAAGTAAAATAAGGGTAATGCAGGAGTGGGTTTAATAATGTAAATTATTCAGATAGTTAAAGGAGACGAAAATTTAATTGTGATAGGGGGACTGGAATTCGGTAGTAGGAAAAGGAATAGGTAGAAAAGTAGTAGGTGAATATGGACTGGGGCAATGGAATGAAAGAGGAAGCCACCTGGTAGAATTTTGCACAGAACAAATATTGATTATCGCTGACATTTGGTTTAAGAATGACGACAAAAGGCTGTATATGTGGAAGAGACTTGGAGACGCTGGAAGGTTTCAGAATGATTATATAGTTGTTAGACAGAGATTCAGGAACCTGATTTTAAATTGTAACACATTTCCAGGGGTAGATATGGATCTGAACACAATTTATTGGTTTTGAACTGTAAAATTTAAACTGAAGAAATTGGGAAAAGGTATTAAATTAAGGGGATGGGTCCTGGATAAGTTGAAAGAACCAGAGGGTGTTGGGAGCTTCAGAGGGAGCGTTGGGCAACCGTTGACTAGAACAGGTGAAAGAAATACGGTAGAAGACGAATGGGTAGCTTTAAGAGATGAAATAGTGAAGGCAGCAGAGGATCAAATAGGTGAAAAGACAAGGCTTAGTAGAAATACTTGGATAACACAAAAGACATTGAATTTAATTTATGAAAGGAGAAAATTTAAAAATGCAACAAATGAAGCAGGCGAAAGGGAATATAAAATATTAAAAGATGAGAATAGCAGGAAGTGCAAAACTGCTAAACAGGAACGCCTAGAGAACAAATGTAAGGATTGAGAAGAATATTTCACTCGGGGAAAGATAGATAGCACCTACAGGAAAATTGAAGAGGGCTTTGCGGGAAAGAGAAGCAGCTGTATGAATATCAAGAGTTCAGATGGTAAACCAGTCATAAGTAAAGAAGGGGAATCTGAAAGGCGGAAGGAATATATAGAGGGTCTACACCAGGGAGATGAACTTGATAGCATTATTATAGAACAGGAAGTGGACGTAGACGACGATGAGGTGGGAGATACGATACTACGAAAAAAAAAGACAAAGTTCCGAAAGATCTAAGTCGAAATAAGGCCCCAAGAGTAGACGATATTCCGTCAGAACTACTGATAGCTGGGGAGAGCCAACCATGACAGATTTCTTCCATCTCGTATGCAGGATGTATGAGACAGGTGAAATACCATCGGACTTTAAGAAGAATGTAGTAATTACAGTTCCAAAGAAAGAAGTTGCTGAGAGGTGTGAAAATTATCGAACTATTAGTTTAATAAGCCATGGTTGTAAAACACTAATACGAATTCCTTATAGAAGAATGGAAAGACTTGTAGAAGCAAACCTCGGGAAAGATCTGTTTCGATTCCGTATAACGCAAGAACACGCGAGGCAATATTGATCCTACGACTTATCTTAGAAGATAGGTTAAAGAAAAAGAAACCTACACTTATAGCATTTGTAGACTTCGAGAAAGGTTTTGACAGTGTTGACTAGAACATTCTCTTCGAAATTCTCAAGGTATCAGGAGTAAAATAGAGGGAGCAAAAGGATGTTTACAACTTGGACTGAAACCATGTGGCAGTTATAAGAGTTGAAGGGTATGGAAGGGGGGTAGGGGTTGAAAATGGAGTGAGACATGGTTGTAGCATATACCCGATGTTATTCAATGCGTACATTGAACAAGCAGTAAAGGAAAAAAAGAAAAAATTTGGAGTTGGAATTAAAGTCCACGGAGAAGATTTAAGTGTCAGGAAGTCTTTTCTGAAAGCATTTGTATGTAGAGCAGCCATGTATGGAAGTGAAACTTGGACGATAAATAGTTTAGACAAGAAGAGAGTAGAAGCTTTCGAAAAGTGGTACTACAAAAGAATGCTCAAGATTAAATTGGTAGATCACGTAGCTAATGAGGAATTAATGAATAGAATTGGGGAGGCAAGAAATCTCTGGCACAACTTGGCCAAAGAAGGAATCGGTTAATGGGACACATTCTGAGCCCGCCGGGGTGGCTGAGCGGTTCTAGGTGCTACAGTCTGGAACCGCGCGACCGCTACGGTCGCAGGCTCGATTCCTGCCTCGGGCATGGATGGGTGTGATGTCCTTAGGTTAGTTAGGTTTAAGTAGTTCTAAGTTCTCGGGGACTGATGGCCTTAGAAGTTAAGACCCATAGTGGTCAGAGCCATTTGAACCACATTCTGAGACATCAAGAGATCTCCAATTTAGTGCTGGAGGGAAGTGTGGGAGGTAAAAAACGTAGAGGGAGACCAAGAGATGAATATAGTAAACAAATTCAGAAAGTTGTAGGTTGCAGGAGTTATTGGGGGATGAAGAAGCTCACACAGGATAGAGTTCATGGAGACCGAAGACCACAGCAAAAACAGATCCCATCTGATGCACCAAAGGTTAGCAAATGCCGTAGTTGAATACATAAAAATCATAGCTGACCCTGCATTTATGTCGAATTGAAAATGAGATTATTTCTTAGTAGCAGAAGCCTGTCGTGTTGCATATATCGACGGATTTTCGGATGAGGGCTCTGCTTGGTGCTGTTTACACTGGTATAGCTGACTGGCCATACTGCTTTCCAATTTTTGTACATTTCTCGAATTATTTACCGAATATTCCCATCCCTAAAATTAACAGCCATTATATCACTGTATTCATCTTTTCAAGCACTTTCGGATGCCGTTAAAAATATACCATTACATTTAGAAAATAGTACTTGCTTCAAAATCTTGGTTGATACAATAGTTAAGACCCTTTATTACATAGCAAAAGTACACGCGCCTTAGCGTAATGTTATTTGCCGAAAGCCTCGTGTCAATACTCCAACGTTTCACGAACTAAACTGTCACGTTTTACGTGACTCATCCGGTATAATGCAGGACAGTAGTATTAAGAACATTAGGATATAACGTTCATTTCAAATGAAAACTAGATATGAAGCAGTAGCTCAGCTGGAAGCTGGAGAAGGATAGAGAAGAAAACCGGTTGTGGCGTCGTTGAAAGAAAGTGTTGTTCAAATGTGTATGAATTCCTAAGGGACCAAACTGTGGAGGTCATCGGTCCATAGACTTACACACTACTTTAACCAACTTATGTTAAGAACAACACACACACCCATGCCCGAGGGAGGACTCGGACCTCCGGTGGGAGGGGCCGCGTAATCCGTTACATGGCGCCTCAAACCGCGCGAACACTCAGCGCGGCGTCGTTGAAAAAATCATTTCGAGAATCACCATAGGAAAAATAAGTATGGATTAGTTCTAGATTACAGAAACCGAAACTTTCACACAGTTGAAGGTCTCACCATAAAGCAAAGAAAAATAATAGGAAGGAAAGGAGAGGACAGGGAAGAAACAGGAAACAAAATAAAGCAGAGAAATTTTGTCGTGGGAAAGGGTGGAACATCACTGGTACTATAGAAACAGAAAATTCTGGAGACATTATGATGAACGTTTCTGAATATTCGAATAGACGAATATAATTTTGCCCAAATAGACGACAGAAAAACATTTCTTACAATTCAACTTTTGTGACTTGCGGTGCGACAAACTGGAATGACGGCCTTTTAATTTAACGCATAACAAATTCTGATAGG
Source organism: Schistocerca nitens (assembly GCF_023898315.1). Classification (NCBI taxonomy): domain Eukaryota; kingdom Metazoa; phylum Arthropoda; class Insecta; order Orthoptera; family Acrididae; genus Schistocerca; species Schistocerca nitens. Next base: position 534,573,573 of record NC_064616.1, on the reverse strand, counting down.
GTACCTTCGATCTAAATCTAGATGATTAATCAGTCTGCAATGTTCCTTATCTTCTTCTTGTCGTGACGTCACTAATGAAACGTCCGTTTACCGCTGACCTGATGTTCCGGCCATGTGCGATGCAAGCGATTTCGCTAATAACGTAATTAAAATGTCGGTTAAGGAAACCTTGTCGCAATAGGACCAGAATATTCTGCAACATCACTACATTCACTAATTCGCTTACATAACGGTCACCAGCTTCAGAATCAGAGCTCTGACAGCATTGGTAGAAACCAAGTTGCAATTTGACTTCACTGAAGTTGCTTCAATGGTGTGAACATTGCATCAGAAACCAAAGGCAGTTATCAGTCTCTCCGGAACTTCTCAGATGGTTGTTTGCAACATCTTCTGTATATCAGCAGGTAAAATTCTAGAAATAAAAGTGCAAAAGTATTGTAATGTGCGGATAAAGAATCGGCCTTCCACAGAAGGCTCTCACTAGTGTCACCAGACCCGCTGCTGGCCGTAGAATATTCCAACAAGGTGACCAGAATCGGGAATCACAATCTCAGAGTGACGTATTTTGAGCTAGATGATGAGTTTCCTTCGGTCACGCTTTAATGTGTTCACGGGCAGATACAAGCACGTACCATTATGTAACAGGCAGAGAGCAATAATAGGTGTCTACTGAATTTGTTTCGCCAACGAGTGGTGAGCCTATGAAGGAATGCACAGTTTTGAAGTACATGGAATGTGAGAGGTTCCCACGGTTGTGTTGGTGACGAGGACCAAGAAGGAAATTGATAAAGGAAGTGAAAAAGGGCCCGTATCTAGTGGTCGTGCGGTAGCGTTCTCGCTTCCCACGCCCGGGTTCCCGGGTTCGATTCCCGGCGGGGTCAGGGATTTTCTCTGCCTCGTGATGGCTGGGTGTTGTGTGCTGTCCTTAGGTTAGTTAGGTTTAAGTAGTTCTAAGTTCTAGGGGACTTATGACCACAGCAGTTGAGTCCCATAGTGCTCAGAGCCAAGTGAAAAAGGAGAGTGACAGACGCTCTTGATATAATAGCTGAGAATGGCATGTAGAAAGCACGAACTCAGCCAGTCATGACAGTGGTAACCTAAATTATGGTCTTAACGTGAGGAATGAACGGGAAACGCAATTTTTGTATGGACTGGATGAGTTTTTTTTAATCTGAAGCCTTGGAGCCTCGCAGGCTCTGAGCTGCGGGGACCATCTGACTGCCGTCTCCAGAGTATAACGGCCACACGCCGGGGCCAGCGAGTCAATCCGGCAGAATGCAGGTGTAATGTTTGCTTACTGAGTTGGAGGTGGACCCAGAAACCGCTAAAGTTGTCGCCATAGCAGCAACATGACTGATGCATGCCAAGCAACGCAATGCTCTCTTCTGCTTCTGATCTAGTTGAAGCGACCCTGCGAGCGTTGGGCATTCTTATTCTTTCGTGTTATTAACTGTTTATGTAGTTACCAGATAAATTTTATCTCTTTCACGTTTCAGCTTAAGTCGTCTGCATGGCTTTTCGCACACGTCTAAATAAATATTTGATCTGGCGTTAAATTTTGGTCTGGCGCCCATGGCAGGAGGTAATACGAAACGAGGGAGTAGAATATTGTAAGCATAGGACAATCTCAAGGTCCACGTTATTTCTTTTAAGTAAGAGATATCAATACAGTTTGAGAGACAGATCTGTCACGCATTAATTTCCATAAAAAATTAAGTTTATTCTCTACTTTATCAGTTTCCACCAAAATAATTTCTTCGACTAAGACTTCCTCCTGCTAGCTATTAGCTCCATAACCCAAAACAAGAATGGGACCGATATGTAAGTACAAATTATGTTCTCATCAAAACTAACTAGTATGCTACGATTCTTTAATTCTGCTTATTCGACGTGAACTGTGCATTTTCTTTTTTATATCTAAAAACTTCTACCACCTGGGATACATTAAAAATAGGGCTTTTTTCTTCTTTATGGAGCATTTTTAAATTTTCGGAAGCTTCTGATGCTGTGTCCCGCTTCGTGTAAGATTGTTTTTGATGCAGATGAGGGATTATTTAAGCTAAGGTGTTCCAGAAACATTTTTCAAAATGACCTACCGATTTACTCTAACAATCCATTACGGCAGCCATTGCATGTAATGCAGTATACACCCGCTTCATTATATTTATGTACCACAGCTTTTTCTTAAGCTTGAGTTTACTACCTAGATCCGAAGAAGTAAAATACGCTTGAATGAAGTTTTTAGGATTCATACATCGCCTATTTTTTCGGGTACGGCACTCAGATATGGTATTTTAGTAAATACAGAGCGTTCCTTTGTCTGCTCTGCTGCCCTAAGCGGTATAAGTTCTAACCTGATCGGTTATGGGAAAGAACATTTTCCTTTTTTAATATACTTATATTAATTGAGTTAACAAATTCTCGATTGTAATCGTTTTGATACGCTATATACTGTATAACCTGTATAATGAAGTGGGTGTCTACTGCATTACGTGCTACGACTGCCGTAGACAATATGTAACGTAGACAATATTCACTGAATAATATATCTTGACTAGGAGCGATGGATGCACCTACGACCTTTTAATATTCTAAGTACATTTTAGATATCATCATTAATAATTTAATATCCACAAAGTTGAGACACTGTATACAGGGTGTGGTAGATAAGTAATGAGACTGGCCGCTGCGCGGCGCCCCAGTCGCTCGCAGGGCGGTCTCCACCTGTACGTCACGTGGTGGGGGATCTGAGCTAACAATAGAACCGGTTCGCAGTCGCGTCGGAGCTCTGGTGCAGTGAGGGTCGAGCTTCGCGTATTACGTTGTTTGTGTGCCCGTGACACTTGTGAAAACGCTGAAGATGGATCGCTCGATAGAACAGCGGTATGTAATCAAATTTTGCTTTCGCTTGGGCAAAACTGCTTTGGAAACTTTTGCTATGATTACGGAGGCCTACAAAGAAGACTCCCTATCAAGAGCTCAAGTGTTCCGGTGGTTTAATGAATTTAAAAACGGGAGGGAATCCGTTGAAGACATGGAACGATCTGGACGCCCTTCAACGAGTCGTGTGGATGAAACGGTGGCCAAAGTGAAAGAACTTCTGGACTCCGACCGTCGTTTAAGTCTCAAAATGATCGCCGATGAGGTCTCCGTGAATAAATTTACGGTTCACCAAATTGTTACGCAAGATTTGATGATGAGGAAAGTTTGCGCAAAATTGGTTCCCCGAGTGCTCACCGCCGGACAAAAGCAACAACGAGTGGACGTTTGCCATGAGATGTTGAATGATTTGGAAAATAATCCACACTTTTTAGACAACATAGTAACAGGCGACGAATCGTGGACATTCCAGTACGACCCGGAGACGAAAGCCCAGAGCTCGGAGTGGCACACACCGGCATCCCCGCAGCCGAAGAAAGCAAGAATGTCAAAGTCCCACATCAAGACAATGCTGATTGTGACAAACTGCCTATTGGCTTCTGTCTCGGGTTCTTCGGCCGACGTTCATCTAATGATTTTTCTGACGTTTCGCCAGCACGAGTAGCTGGCATTGTCAAAGCTTCACCCACCATTGCCGGTGGTGAACTGGAGCCGAGCTCGCGCGCGCAGGCTATATGTACCTGGCGCGCCAACGTCCGAGGGCTTCTCCGCGGTCATTTCCGGTGCGGTTCTCCTCTTGCTACCTGCTACGGTCGTTCGCTGCAGTACGGGAAGCCAGGATCCGTTGACCTTAAGGCTTTCCTCTTTCTTGTTCAAACTGTTCGCGTGTTTTTGTATTTCTACAGCTTCTCTGAACAAGCGCGTGTGATAGTGCTTCTCTACAGCCAGAACTTCCGTGTCGGCGAATTTTATTACATGGTCGGTCTCATTTAGTGCGTGCTCTGCCACGGCCGATTTCTGCACCTGCCCCAACCTGCAATGTCACTTATGCTCTTTGATCCCTTGCGAGCTGCAACAGGGAACCTGGTGCGGCTACAAGTCGCCAACACCGAAGACTACATGCGGGTGACGAGTGAGGCGTCAAACCAGGGCCTCCACTGGTTCACACACGCCGCCGTCCCCGAGCGGCTACTGAAGATTGTCTTTAAGGGACTACCCATGGCATCTCAACCCGAGCTGCTACAAGAGGAACTGACGGAGCTCGACTTCCGCGTGCGCAATGTGACGCGTGTGAAGTCGCACGTCAGCCACAAAGAGTCTCCGTCACTTCCGGTGATCGCCACCGACACACCGGAAAACAGGCGGCTCTATCAGGTGACGAGGGTGGCCAACACAAAGGTCACCGTCGAGAACCTGAAACAGAAGAGGGGCCTGGTGCAATGCTTCCGCTGCCAGGGGATGGGGCACGTGGCTCGCCACTGCTCCTTTCCCGAGAAGTGCGTGAAGTGCGCCGGGGACCATGCCAGCAGACTGTGTCCGCTACCGAGGTCGCACGCGCCCAAGTGTGCGAACTGCAGCGGCCCACACGTGGCGAGCTACCGCGGCTGCGAAGTCTTCAAAGCCGCAATAGCTCGCCAAAACGGGCAACAGGCGACGAAGACTGCCGACCGCTCCCTCCGCCGTCCGCGCCCAGGCGCAAAACCGGCGAGGCGGCCGGCACACGCCAGACAGACGCCGGCAGCCAATGCTGCCAACTCCGCCCCCACTGAAGGGGGCAACAGAAGCTGGCGCACCCGCGCCAGAAAACGTGCGCGCGAGCGCACTCCAGAAGACCAGCGCGCCTACCAAGTCAATGGGAAGGCGCGCAAAGAGGACCACACAACGACGGGGGGCGAAAGGCGCGGCAACGCGCAAACCGTCTCACGTCACCCTGCAGCAACCAGCCAAGGCGCCACAACATCAGGGCTTGAAGGAGGGCTGGCTGCAGCAATTTTAGCACTCTCTGCGGCAATCGACAAGGTAACACACCTTGCCGACACGCTGCAGAGAGTGGCTGAAACAGTGATGACCGCCTCACCGGCGGCTGTTCAACAGCCGCCGAAATAAGGCGCTCCCAGCGACGTCCGCGCCGGGAGCACTGAAGTCGGCCTGTAATGGGCCCACCCAGTGTCTGCAGCGCAGACACAGAGAAGTCTTCACAACCTGAGAAGGGCCCAAGAAGACAATAAGAAACAAGAAGAACCCACCATTACAAATAAAAGAAGACTTGGAGGCAAAGTAGGGCAAGCCTACTAACACTCCGCCATCCAGGGGTAGCGGAGCCCCTGCAGAAGCCCGGGTCGTCGTCGTCGTCGGCTCCAGTTCACCACCGGCAATGGAGGGTGAAGCTTTGACAATGCCAGCCACTCGTGCTGGCGAAACGTCAGAAAAATCATTAGATGAACGTCGGCCGAAGAACCCGAGACAGAAGCCAATAGGCAGTTTGTCAACAAGTGGCCACGAAAGCCTCAACAATTTTGTAATGCTGATTGTGTTTTTCGACAAGCGGGGGTTAATTCACAAAGAGTTTGTCCCTCAGGGGAAGACTGTCAATGCCGAATTCTACAAAGAAGTCCTTCAGCGATTGCACAGAGCCGTCAAACGGAAGCGACAGGACCTTGCTCAACGCTGGCGTCTCCACCACGACAATGCTCCGGCCCACACTGCGTTCCTCGTGACCTCCTACTTGACCCGAATTGGAGTTGAAGTTTTGCCACAGCCACCATACAGCCCTGACTTGAGTCCTCCTGATTTCTTCCTATTTCCGAAGGTCAAAAGATGCCTGAAGGGTCATCGTTTCGACGATATTCCGAACATCCAACGTGCTGTCACGAAGGCACTATCTGGGATAACTCAAACGGACTACAGTGGGGCCTATGAAGCTTGGAAAACGCGCTGGCAACGTTGTGTCGACGCCCAAGGCGAGTACTTTGAAGAATATTAACGTTTTGTACAAATTGGATCAATAAATTTGTTTTTCTAGACTGAGTCTCATTACTTATCTACCACACCCTGTATTACTCTCTTCCATGCAGGTAGCACCTGATGACGTGGCTGTAGGACGCGAAACCGGTTCTGTTTCAATGAAAAGACAGTTGTACCAGCTGTTAGCAGAATTATTCTTTACATCATGTCTTTCAACACCAGCGCATGCCCAGATTATAAAATACTTCGTGACATAATGTCATGCACTGAAAAGAGAGCCAATTACCAATTTTTAAATTTAAGCAAGACAATAGTGATTACAAAAGCTAATATAAACTTTGATAAGGAATGTCTGAGACGACGTTATATCTCAGACTAAGTTAAACATATACTAAATATTAAATACAGAATCACTGATAGCAGCCGTAAGCGGAGTATGCGTTTTGGCATTACTAATGAAGTCAGGGCCTTGTCATCTAAGAAAGCTTTGATTAATAGGGAATATATTTGGCAGAACTGGTTTTCGGAAGCAGATAACTGGTATTCAATTTGACATAGCCTACGAGCATGTGGCTTATCATATATCTGAGTTAAGGCTGAAGTTATCTTCCGCTCGCCGCGCGTTGTGGCCGCGCGCTTAGATACGCTATGTGACGGATTGCACAGTCCCTCCCGCCAGAGGTTCGAGTCCTCCCTCGGGCATGGGTGTGTGAGTTGTTCTTAGCATAAGTTAGTTTAAGTAGTGCATAAATCTCGGGACCAATAACCTAAGCAGTTTGGTCCCTAAGGAATTCACACACATTTCAACATTTATCTTCCGCGCATCGAAGGAAATCAGAAGGGCTATGTCGAGAATACAGGCTAATTAGGACTCCGGAGACCCCCAAAATGCCATTTTCATTTTACACCTAAATTAAATAACTTAACGAACGTTACATGTGGCCAAAAATAGGATAAGTTATTACAAAAAGGCTTAGCCTACAATTTACACACCACAGGCTCTCGGGGTCAAACGAGCATAGCAATAACTCATACAACGACCTCTTTGCATGGTGCTCGACTATCTATTTCAGAGCGTAATGAAGTCGCAGTGAAAGTCAATCGGCTTATATCTAAGCAGGAAAAGGAGGGAAAACCAAAAACAAAAGGTAAAAACTCGGACAGTGTCAATATAAGATCAATTAGTAGTAAGTTATCAGAACATCAACCACTCACGCTACAAGCTCACAAATATATAAGTCAGCTGTGGTAATCTTAGGAGCAGATTAACAGGCAAAATTAAAAAAAAATTTATTAGAATGAAAGAACAAAAATTGGATATGATTTAACTGCAATATAAATATCAAATCTTTTTTTAAAAAAAAGCTTTTTAGCAAATCGGAAATGTCTCTAAATAAAATTCAAAACCAGCTATTTCTACCATTGCACCCAGCTGCAACAAAATTACTTGGTATTGTAAAGTTTCACAAAACAGATAAACCTTTTAAGCCAGATTGTGAATTCTAGAGGGGTCGCAGGCTATGACACAGAACAGCTGCTATGACTTTTTTACATTGTTAGTATATTTGAGATATTACGTTTATTAATTTTAATAACCAAGAAGGTGAGACACTATATATTATTCTTTACATTTTAGATGCACCTGATAATGCGGCTTCAGGGTGCGAAACCGGTCGTGTTCCCATAAAACAACCATTTTACGAGCTCTTAGCGGAGTTCTTCTCGATATCAAGTCCATTAAGACATTTATTACAATCGCAAAAGACGATAAATGACCTATATTACTTTCATGGCTCTAAATGTACATGAGTCAGAACTTTGGTATAGTTGTCCCCCTCCCCTTCTCTTCACCTCTATGAAACGTTTCTGGAGAACATTCTTTGATATGGTTTCATATCACACTGTATACATGTTCCATACTAAATATATCCAGATTAATTTTCCACAGACAACAAAAAAAGATACACTAATTAAAAATTTACAAAAAAATTAATTCCTCAGTTCCTTACATTTATCAACTAAACTGTTCTGTGTGTTACAATTTTTATATTCATCAAAATGGTAGTAGCTTCAGCACACGTTACCAAAAACACTTGGATTTACTCACGTTAAAAAATTCAAATAAATTAATAGGACTTAAATAAATCACAGAGCCCATTGCAGACATACAGACAATAGCACTGAAGAAAACTCAGAAGTATTACTTTTGTTGAGAAAGTATTACAGATGAAGTTATGAGAAGATTTAAAAATGTGGTCCATACATCAGCAGACAATGTTTGTAGTGATCTATTTTGTGGTGTGCGTAGTGTGTATAGTGACTGTGAGTGGGAAATGAGTGAACAGTGTAACCTTTTACATTATTAAATAACTTCTTCGCGAAACACTGTTGTACAGTAGAGATAAACTGAATGAATGAGCACTATTTTTAAAAAATCGGCATTATGTTTGAGAGGGTCGAGGCTCCAGCCTTCCCCCAGCCATCCTGATTTCGATTTTCTGTTGCACCCTAAATTGCTTCAGGAAAATGGCGGGATCATTCCTACTTCAAGGCCACGGCCCACACCCGTCTCACTCTTGTCAAACAAGACCTGTGGACCTTTGTCAAACTAGAGCTGTAAGTATGTCATTATCTGTATTTATGAATTAATTTAATTTAGTTGTTCTTAAGTTATAATACCATGCCATGACTAATATCGTTGTAAAAGTAATCTCTGGATGAATAAAACAACAACTACTACTACAGGAACATGTACGAAAAAACCTGACTGCATCATGAATCACATTTAAGACATCAAATATTCTTCCAAAATTTCGTCCAACTCCCATAATTTTGAATGGGGGCTCCATATGGTTCCCAAGTTGTGCAGCGACCGTAAACCATAAAATTACCAAATAAGCAGCAAACAAGTCGCAAGATCATGTTTTCTTTATTTAATTTTGCATATCGATTTCACCTGATTTAACAGCCATCATCGGTGCTTTCAACGTGTATGTTCCCTTAGTAATAACACTGTCTTAAACAGACGTCAAACATCAAACATGTTTGACGTCTGTTTAAGACAGTGTTATTACTCAGGGAACATTCACGTTGAAAGCACCGATGATGGCTGTTAAATCGGTTGAAATCGATATGCAAAAGTAAATAAAGAAAACATGATCTTGCGACTGGTTGCTGCTTATTTGGTAATCCCATAATTTTGTATTGACATTTAAAATGTTTATACTACCATGTGTCGGTTAATAAAGAACCAAAATCCTAAAATGTCTCTAATATGCTTTACCACTAATTTAAAAATCAAATGCATACATAAAATCTGAAGAAGTATTGCACCTCTTCACAATCTTGACTCTTCGTACAGCTAACGAAATCACTTATCTGACGTGACGTCAGAGGTCAGACGTAAATGCTGTCCGTCATGTTGTCCTTAGTCTGGCTCATGATTTAACTTAGCACAAATAAGAGAAACAAACCTTGTTAACACCAAAATCGATATTCTCTTCATTTATATCATATCATTCCTCGTCTGCTTTTCCTAATGGGACATCTGTATAACTATACTCTCTGATGTAATATCTACGTCAATGTTTCTTTCATTATTTATGATTATTTATGTTTCTCCATTTAATCTACGGATGTAATTTTAAGAGTAACGTTCTGTAAAAGAATAGAAATGCTATAAGTTGACATGCAATACTGATTCATGTCTAGGGCATTTAGGATCGTCATGATGTAAAACTTGGAGAGAAGTTCCTCCGCAACGAAACTGGCTTGGTGGGAATAGAAAAGATGATTTTAGCAGTCGAATTGCAAGGCTGCTTTGTGGCAAGTCAGTTGGTGGCTAGCATGCAGTGTGTTGGCATACTGTGAGCGGAATGAGGCAAGGAGACCACCAAGATTATTTTATATAGCCTCGGACGTGGAAGAAATTAGACCATTATTCATGGTATTCTTTGGTTGGCTCCGAAATACAAAAATACGACGCCATGAAGAAACTTATCTGAATTTTTTACGCAGTAAGTGCCATGGACACTTTTGCCACCTTTTTTGGATAGCTGCAGGAGATTGACTCTGCCACCACCTTCGTCTCAAAGAGTCAGTTGAGTACCAGTTACGTATCTTATCATTCAATAATAACTTTGTGTTCTGTAAATTCTGTATTGAGCAAGCATACTTTTTTCTCCTTGATCGCTTACTTAGACAGGGTCCTACCCCAAGCGCTACAACGTTTCCGAGGATCTTATTGCCATCTTTCACTGCAGTTAATAAAATTTGTGGAGTAGTGGTTCAAATGGTTTAAATGGCTCTGAGCACTATGGGACTTAACTTCTGAGGTCATCAGTCCCCTAGAACTTAGAACTACTTAAACCTAACTAACCTAAGGACATCACACACAACCATGCCCGAGGCAGGATTGTAACCTGCGACAGTAGCGGTCGCGCGTTTTCAAACTGTAGCGCCTAGAACCGCTCGGCCACTCCGGCCGGCTGTGGAGTAGTGAATTTCATAACCATTCAATGGGCTTTATGCTTGAAGTACTCCACTTACTTTTCATAAAAGGATAGTTAAAATTTCACCAAAGTACAACTGCAAAGAAATGATCTAAAGTGCTTTGTTTAAAAGATGTTCTCATTGAAATCCCTGCATACTACTATAGTTACATGAATGAAACTGGGAACATTCAGAATAGTTTACTAGCTAATAAACTTGGAGGGCTAACAGAAGGCATAACTGTTTTACTGATTTGTAAGTAAACATGTTTTCATTTTCATGTATATATAGTTAAAGTTGTTTCTCATATTGTGTTAACTAAAATGTTGTTTTTATCTGAGTCAGTTTATAGAATAGTTTCTGCGTCCCCATGCCAGTAGTTGAGTCGTTTTTGCAGTATATATTACGATAAAGGTACTATAGAAGTGCCAATTTCCTTCGTATAGCTTGTGTATACTATAATAAGTAACTGTCTACCATGGTAGAAACTGTAACTGCTCTAGGGACCACGTGTTTCATTTAAGCTATTTGATATAAAGAACTGAATGCTCCTTGAGGATACGATTAGTGATCAGAATAGAGACTACAATTACCTGAATACCATTTCACTGACAGGATTTATCAATTATTAAACTGGAAAAATATTCTCACTCTAATTTAGCAGTGCTCCACTATTAATAAAGGTTTAATTGTAATGATGATTAGTTTTATGCTTTAATATATAGATAGTAAGGGTAGCGGAGAGCTAATTTTTGGCAAAATCCTACAATACTCCAGTGTTATCTGTGAGAAACCGCTTGTGCATGGCTTGCTAAAGTGTTCTACTTTCTCGTGACCTATAAGCAAAAATATTACTTTAGTATCAAGTAAAGTTATTACCAATAGCTATGTTTCATTATAAGCTGTGCAAGTATTTGGTACAAATTTGGCTAATTAGGCTGGCGACCGTTATCTTTACGTAATTGCATTTACTTATGACTAACACAACCTTGGTTCGAATCCCGTTTGTGGAGAAACGAAATTCAAAAAATGGTTCAAATGGCTCTGAGCACTATGGGACATCTGAGGTCATCAGTCCCCTAGAACGTAGAACTACTTAAACCTAACTAACCTAAGGACATCACACACATCCATGCCCGAGGCAGGATTCGAACCTGCGAGCGTAGCGGTCGCGCGGTTCCAGACTGAACCGCTCGGCCACACCAGCCGGCAAACGAAATGCAGTCCATATCTGATCCATTAAGCACCGTCACCGTCATTTCCAAATCCTTTTACAGGAGTAGCATTATTAATGTGAAAGGGTACAGTACCGCCCAACATTGAGAATAGGTACGAAATTCTGTCAGAACAACACATTTTTTTTGTAAAAGTAACTCAATAATTTCAATTAATACAGCGAAGCCGGATACCAGTGTGGGAAAGAATGACAATTTATTTATTTAATTGATCACATGTGCACTTCCTCAACATAAATCCTTACATCCAGTTTGGTGAGATCTGTGTGGTGTAAATGAATGAATGTATGGTCGTCTGCTAACCACAGATAGTGAATCGACATGAGCATCTTTGAGTCGATCCTTTGGCTACCTTTGGTGAGACCAAAGAGATGGAAGTTACCAGAGCTTTGAGCGTCTGAAATGGGGCTGACCAATAAGGTAGCAAGGTGCTTCTCCCACTTCGAGAGAGGTGCGAGAGAACGAAAAGACGGCCATGTTTCAGACTCGGCACTCTGGCGCTGAACCTTCTGCTGTGAAGACCTGTTTTTTGTTGTGCTCCGTAATGAAAGCGTGGAGGCATGGTATGGATGTGGAATACTTAAGAGTAGTTAGAACTAATCATTTCTCTTTCCTAGGATCTTTTGTGGGGAAAATTACAAAGTGAGGCAGGTAATTTTAAAGGGATTATAGTAAACCAACGGTCACAAAGGGACCACGTGTAGTTATAAGTTGAGATACTAGCGTGGGTACAATAAGCTGAAATATTTAAGAATTAATATCGTGTGTACCATAAGCTGAAATATTTGAGAATTAATATCGTGTGTACAATAAGCTGATATATTTAAGAATTGCGTGTGTATCATAAATTGAAGTATTTAAGAAATATCATTCCGTGTGACGCTGAATTTAAACTCTGAGAGAAAATCAAGGTGAGTCGGCCGTTTTTCCAGCAACGCCACTTGGCTTGCATTGCACAGGAAGACGAGCGTTTATCTCCAGAGTTCACAGTAGGAAACTGGAATTACAAATTGGGGCAGTGTCGAGTGAAACTGGGTTAAATATTGATTGAAGTGGGAAAGCGGAAAATGATGAAGTTGTAACGGTTCTTGTGTATTATTTCAGATTGTTGTATTGGGTATGTCTTGTAATTTGAATATGTGTGTTTTGCATGGGAGTAGCAAAGTAGTTTCGGAAGATTTTGTGGGTATGCCTGTTCCTTCTGCATCGCTCGATCTGGAGGAATGTTTCTGGAGAATGATTGTGAGAGGCGAAGTGTGAGGTATAATAAAAGATCCACCATCCGATCCAGGGAGTGCACAGTTGTGGTAGATAGATTACGAGACCGTAGTATGGAAATTCTCTTATGATATTGTCGTGGGTTGTAGAATTTGTGTGCTAATGAATAAATCAAATAGTGAAAAGAAAGAGATTAGTGGCCTATTTCAATAAATTGTATGTTATCATAATGTCCCGAATTTGTATAAAAGCCGTTAAATCAAAGACAAAAAGTAAGTGTGGTATTGCCAGTGCGTAGTGTGCAGACAGAGTTCTATAGTCAGATGCGTGTTTCCGTTGCGTATTATTCATGCAGGAGGATAATTTATAACAAAATCGTAAGATACGAGAATTCATGTTGCTAATCCACTCGCTTGGCAAACCACCCATCTTGCAGGCCTGACTGCTTGATGCCACAGTATGAGAAAGGCAAGTGGGTGCCTCTCATAATTTCGACCCTGCCAGGATGTTTAAATTGTTAGGATAATTGTTGCCAGGATTATTTATTGGTTAGGATATTTTGTTGCCAAGATTCCGTTTTTGTCACGATAATTTTGTTGCCAGGATCATTTTTGTTAGGATATTTTGTTGTTAGGGTTTGCTGTTAAATTTTTTTTTTTTTTGATGGAATATATTGTGATAGCGCTAAGAAGTAAAGTTTTTTCCGTTTGCAATTTCTTTCTGGATTGGTGAGGATCTTTTATTTTATTTTATGTAATTAATTGCAGTATAGCACAAGGCTAGAAGATCGTTTTATAATTTTTTGTGTAATGTCCGTAGTAACTAGGTCGCAGGCTAAAAGTATAGTCACCATGGAGAATAACGATTCTGGCGTGAACGTAGCAGTGCAGCGGGAAGTAGCTGTAGATGGGTTAATGAGTGGGGACGGCAGGCACTCCGAAGAGGCTGCATTGTTCAGTGGACCGCTGCAAGGGGAGCCTTTGTGCAGGGGGCTTTGTTCACTATCGGGGGCCTTTCCGAACGACGCGGGCGAGCAGGGACTCGGTCAGGTAGAGAGTGAAAGTGCAGCTACCCTTAGCGAAGCAACGGTTTCTCAGGCGCACGAGGTGAGCGCGCCGAAAGTGGCAAATGACGATATGATGCTACAGTTGTTACAGAGTTTGGTGAGAGATAATAAGGAAAGAGATAGGGAGAATAAGGAAAGGTTAGAAGCGATGAGTAGGGAGACTAAGAAAGGATTGGAAGCAAATAACGAAAGATTAGAAGCAATCAATAGAGATAATAAGGAGAGAGATAGGGAGACTAAGGAGAGATTGGAAACAATGGATAGGGAAAATAAAGAGGCAATGAGGAAGCTCCACACAGTTATCGATGAGCGTTTGCCCGCAGTTAATAATCGGTTAGATGAGGGGGAGAAGAATCTGGATGCGTTGAAGCAAGTATGTGATGCCGTAAAAGAAAAAGCCAATAATCTGGAGGTACGAATAAGTGCAATAGAGAGCGATGTTACAGAACGTAGGGACGTTTTGCCGGATGAGCGAATCGAAGAGGTAGTGGTCAGAATGAATACGATTAGCGCAGATGTAGAAAAGATCAGTATAAGAGGCGAGACAGGTTCTGACAGTACGCAGCGAGAGGTTTGTGCCGATCAGGAGGAGATACAACCACCATTACAGTTTAAAGAGGGACAATTAGAAATAAGTAGGAAACATAGTGAAGAACTAGCACAGTTGCAATTAGCGTGCAGTAGCGGAGGTGACACACCACCAGGTAGATTGCAGAAGGAGAGTGAGATAAACTCAAAAGGCGAAAATAGGCAGAAAGAGGAAGACGAATTCACAGAGTCAGAAGAACGGTTGTGTCGGATAAAACAGGTGGCAGACTCAACTGGGTATAGTCCAAGGCTGTCTCAATTTCAGGACGCATTACCTTCATTGAGGGGACTGCTCCGCAAAACGAAGTTTGTGTATAACTATTTGAGGGACGAGGCTAGAGCGAAAATGCAGGAAGACCTTAAAGACTGTAGTAGCTATTTAAATGAATTCTGGTCGAAAAGTAAGCAGGACCAGGTTACGCAAAGCATATTGATGATGCCAAATCGTAACGAATGTGGTATAAGGGATTCAGTGTCATGCTATCAGGAGATGTTCAGACGAAACAGGTACTTGGATGTGACATACGAACCAGCGGAGTTCATTAGGATCCATATAACGAAGTTGCCAGTGAAATTGCGCAGAGGTATAGTGATGGCAGGCAGAGGCTTAGACGATTCCGCGTCATTTCAACACTTGGGTAATGAGAGCGATATCGTGAACGGAGACAGGTCAGATAGTGTCGAGGGTAGAAACTATCTGAATGACAGGAGAGCATGGAATCCGGGTATTTCTTTCATGTCGTAATAGATTGAAGAATAGGAGAAACTAATCCAACATATCAGCCCTTAATATCTTGCTCTAAAACACATGCAGCTGGCACTGAAAATTGTCTATGTAGCAGACAAACTCAACTAATATGTAGGAATGCAAATACCATACTTCTGATCAGAGAATAAAACGGCAGTAATGGAATCTGTTAGGCTGGGATCTCAGTAAAATTTGCAACTTTTTATTTCGAACAGTAAAGTAAAAGAGCGGTTTCTTCAAAGAATCCAGTTGCTAAAATGTTATGTAATAATGCCAATGAGTCCAGTTGAATTAGTGTGATTCGACTATTGTAGATACTAAACAAGTAATGTAAGAGGTAAACATTGTGATCGAAGTTTTTAAATTAGATGCCATCTGATCTATAGTATGTCATTGTCGTGGTGACAGTTATAATGAAGTGCTGTGTATGGTTGTTCGAAATCTGGTGTTAGTGAAAGAGGCCACTAGCACCAAAGTTACTAACACTTGGGCTGCCCAATTCTCCCAGCTTGTATATTCTCTGCACACATTTAATTTTCGTGTAAGCACAGATTCCTAACTAGCGAATTCTTTATTGTGTATAGTGGACCATTCAGAGTGAGGCGGATTGTACATGAAAATGCTGTACTGATTGAGACGATCAAGGGAAAACAATCTCGTGGGCTTCATCACATTTCTAACATCAAATTATGGAAAAGTTAAGGATAGATCTAAGGTAGGCAATTTATGGTAGATAGTCAGTGTATTTATTTGTGGTGTGTAACGTTGTGCAGGGTCAAATCGAACATAAGAATTTTCAGGCGGGATGTCAGGAAGTATGACGGAATAGACTGGTCAAATGAGTCATGAACAGGAGTCGACAGAGTGGTGTATGTACGTGTTTTTTTTGTCGTATGAATAAGGATCAAGCAGAAACGACGTGATGATTAATGAGTGAATAAAGATGGTAGATAGAGAAGCGACGTGATAAATAGTAGTGGATAAAGGTGAATTTTTGAGGAGAGAATCGACGTGAAGCAGTGTGAATGATGAAGGGAGATTCGACGTGATGAAGCAGCGGTAAAATAAAGGTGAGTAGAATTGAATAATGTGGAGATGTCTTAGATGTATGTTACAGAGAGGCCTGTGTATGCTGCAATAGAGATTGATGCCAATGGCGAAGGAAGACCAGGAAATGATGGAGTAATGGACGGACGGAGAGCCGAAATACGAATGAAGAGATGAGGACAACTGCACAATGTGAAAGGACGTAAAGGGAGTATGAGACCCAGATGGTGAACGTTGTGGAATACTGACGAAAGATGTAGTGTAGGTGTAGATCTAATTCTTAGCATAACAATTGCGATTTGAGAAAAATATTTTTTGTTGTTGTTGAAGCCTCGTACCAGTATAACTAATCAAAACGGTACCAAGAATGTGTACAGCTATTTTTTGCAGGATGAATAATTTGTGTATTTTTTGTTCTTAGATGAAATGTCGCAATTCTAGGTTGATTTTAGCATAAAGTGAATGCAGAGGTAAGCCGATGGAGAGAGGTGCCAGAGGGAAAGGACGAATTTGGAGACTGGAATGCTATCTCCGAAACAGCTTCATGTGTTATGTGGTTGAGTGTAAGGGAGCAAAGGTATGGTATGTTGTAGTGAGTGTGGTGGTGTTAAGGTTAGCTGACTTCTAGACCTATTCTGTTAGTGTGTTAATGGAATGAATGAGAGGGAAAATGTGATGTCTGGTGAGTGAGAGTCGTAGAGTAGTGTGATCAATGCGCACACTCCTGAAAAGGGGATGCTACCGATCCATAACTAAAAGATTATTGTGTTTTATTGTTTGTTGGGATGAACCTTGATGTGAGGTCAGGATCTGTCATACGTGTCCTAGAAACGTTGTTATATATAATGAAATGTAAAGTATGTGAAGAGATACGAATTTTCAGTCTGTCACAAGCACAGAGGTGCATTATATGTTGTAGATTTAAAGTCACCAGTTTCTAAAATGTTTATTGTGTTAGGATGTTAAAGTAGTTTACTATTTAATAACATGTGGTAGGTAATTGAGAGTTGTGTAGATTATTTTCTCATTTTTTTGTTAGAACACTTTCAAGGGATTTTAATTTCAGCGTGTCATAAGCACAAAAGGTTCATTGTATATTGTAGCGTGAGAATCAACAGTTTCTAATATTTTTCACTGTGATAGGATGTTAGAGTAGTTTACTATTTTGTATTGTAATTATGAGTTGTATAGATTGTTTCTTATTCATTTTGTTCTTTATTTTACACCTTCATGTTTTGTATGAGGGACGACAGGTACAAAGAATAGCACGAGTGTGGGCTATCTATAGAAAAAGGATAGATAAATGTATGTTGTCTGTGTAGAAAACTAGGGTGTATAATTTTATGTTCTTTTTAGAACAAAGATTCTTTTGTTACCAATGTAGCTAATAGATAATACATGTAATCAATGAGTATTTAAATGCTGTATATCCTTTTGTCTGTAATGTTGCGAGATGCACGGAAGATCTGGCTAATTGGGTGTCGTAACGCCCATACCGCTAACGGGCCGAGCTGACGTCACCACGACGACAGGCGACACAGCCGCGGCACTCCCCACTCCATTGTCGGGACGAGGTACACTCCACGCGCCCGCTACAGCAGGTCAACGGCCTGGGGCGACACGCACGTATCACTGGCCATTCATGAGTTCCGCCACCCTTACGACTGGGGAAGGTATCCCGCGGAGGCAACAGCGGGTGGTTTCTTCTGCTCAACGGCGCGCGCAGCGACGCTACTGCTGAATGGACGAGGCGCGACAGAGCCCGGCGAGCATTTTTACCTGCAGCTATTAACTTGTACTGGACTGTGGAGCCGTGAAACAAGATGACTGCGACTTTCCATAAGGTGGAAAGTGAAGGACTGGTGTTTCCACATTGTGAGAGGTGGAAAAGATGTTGTCCTTAGCAGACAGGACGATTGTTTTGTTTTGTCTTGACCACTGAATGGTGGGATCCATAAACTTTTGGCAGTGACTTGTTAAGTGTGCTTTGTGAATTGCATGTGGGACACTTGGTATACTTAGAGGACAGTTGTCGTTTGGTGAACAATTAGAGTGGGACATTGACATTTGCGTCTGTAGTAGGAGACATTTCTTGAATTGGCGCGGGAATAAGTGCTGTTTGTTGAAACTTACGACTTTTAATTACACCATGAACTGAAAGGACAGAACCGTGGGTAATAGTAGTTGTAGGGCCATTTTTTTTGGACGAACAGATTCGTGTGGATGGTACTCTGAGAGTGACTATGACATTTGTGTTTAATGAGAGATACAGTTTACTGTTCAGTGCGTGTTCAAAATGCCGAATTGAGTGACTCAAAGACTTTCGTCCGGGTAACCATGGGAGAGCTTTGACACCGAGACAGTGGTTCTAGGAAAATTATCAGCAACTTTTTGACCCCAAGAAAATCACAGAATGAAATGTTTCCGTGTGACTCGCAAGATAGGGAATAATGTATTTGTAATTGTGTAAATGTTTTTTTTTTATATGTTTCATTCCTGAAGGGACAGCAAGCGTAATTGTATTTTATTAATAATTGTGTTTAGAATAGTTAGTGTTTGTTTTTTGGTTTGTTCTGGGTTATCAAGTTCACGTAGCATGTGTATTAGAATATTTGGTACAATGATGCTTTAACTATTAGCCAGTGGCGTAATACTAACGTAGCGGCCCTTGTAGCTTTTATCAGTAAGGTTGTCACAGGGGAGAAGAATTTGCATTGCACAACAAATATCGGAATTAACTGATGTATTTTGATGTCGTGCATAGTAATAATCTTGTTGGTGTTTTGACTGAAGCCACTTATTTTTTATTATCACAGTGGTGACATTTCACATTAAAGTGTAACGAAGGCTAGTTGAAATGCAAGTTCTTGTCGTCTATATGTGTGACAACAGAGAAATAAGCAGTAGAGTAAGATAAGAAAGCTACTGGTGGATTCAAGCACTTATTGCTAACTATTTATTGCGAGTATTGATCAAAGTTGATGAACTGACTAGCTCAGCAGCAGGTATTTGTACTGATGGACAAAGATAAGGCTAAACTCACTGTCGAGTAGTTGTGGCAATTGCTTAGGTGATGATAGTTAATGAGGTATGACATGATGTCTTAGACGAACTATATTACGTAACCAGTAGGTAACTTGTGGTATATTTCATTGTTTTTCTTCTCAGTTTTTATTTCGCTGTAGGTTTGAGGTATATTTTAGAGTAATGGTGTGGAGCCTGACATTCTACGTGTAACTAGTGTACGAAATTTTTTTCTTTTGTTGATTTTGTTTTGTATTTAGACTTTGCTGTGTAAGGGTTTTTACAGCGCAATTTATGAATGTCAGATTACTTGCTCTGTGTTTGGACAGTGAGCTATTCAAAATTTCATGAGTACAATTAGTATTTTTTTTATTTGTTTTAGAATTATTGAAATTTGGATTACTCATAAAAGTAACGAAGATCCCAGTAACTAAAGCAAAATTTTATCTCAATATTATTTTTTTATTTCTATGATGTGATGTTTTATTTGTCATGTGGATTGTTATATATTTGTATGTGTACGTTACTCCGGATTGTGGAGAGTACAATATAATTTGATCGTCTATTTGAGGTCACCAGGGGCTAAGGTCTCCTCCTGGTTATTTTGATGAATTGCTACGTTTGTTTTAATACAGTTTTCTTAAAAAAATGTTCGGAACTACCCTCGCATTGCAAGGATAGTACCGTGCCATTTTTTTCTGCATGGGTAGCCGGTGATGAAAGGGTACAGTACCGCCCAACATTGAGAATAGGTACGAAATTCTGTCAGAACAACACATTTTTTTTTGTAAAAGTAACTCAATAATTTCAATTAATACAGCGAAGCCGGATACCAGTGTGGGAAAGAATGACAATTTATTTATTTAATTGATCACATGTGCACTTCCTCAACATAAATCCTTACATCCAGTTTGGTGAGATCTGTGTGGTGTAAATGAATGAATGTATGGTCGTCTGCTAACCACAGATAGTGAATCGACATGAGCATCTTTGAGTCGATCCTTTGGCTACCTTTGGTGAGACCAAAGAGATGGAAGTTACCAGAGCTTTGAGCGTCTGAAATGGGGCTGACCAATAAGGTAGCAAGGTGCTTCTCCCACTTCGAGAGAGGTGCGAGAGAACGAAAAGACGGCCATGTTTCAGACTCGGCACTCTGGCGCTGAACCTTCTGCTGTGAAGACCTGTTTTTTGTTGTGCTCCGTAATGAAAGCGTGGAGGCATGGTATGGATGTGGAATACTTAAGAGTAGTTAGAACTAATCATTTCTCTTTCCTAGGATCTTTTGTGGGGAAAATTACAAAGTGAGGCAGGTAATTTTAAAGGGATTATAGTAAACCAACGGTCACAAAGGGACCACGTGTAGTTATAAGTTGAGATACTAGCGTGGGTACAATAAGCTGAAATATTTAAGAATTAATATCGTGTGTACCATAAGCTGAAATATTTGAGAATTAATATCGTGTGTACAATAAGCTGATATATTTAAGAATTGCGTGTGTATCATAAATTGAAGTATTTAAGAAATATCATTCCGTGTGACGCTGAATTTAAACTCTGAGAGAAAATCAAGGTGAGTCGGCCGTTTTTCCAGCAACGCCACTTGGCTTGCATTGCACAGGAAGACGAGCGTTTATCTCCAGAGTTCACAGTAGGAAACTGGAATTACAAATTGGGGCAGTGTCGAGTGAAACTGGGTTAAATATTGATTGAAGTGGGAAAGCGGAAAATGATGAAGTTGTAACGGTTCTTGTGTATTATTTCAGATTGTTGTATTGGGTATGTCTTGTAATTTGAATATGTGTGTTTTGCATGGGAGTAGCAAAGTAGTTTCGGAAGATTTTGTGGGTATGCCTGTTCCTTCTGCATCGCTCGATCTGGAGGAATGTTTCTGGAGAATGATTGTGAGAGGCGAAGTGTGAGGTATAATAAAAGATCCACCATCCGATCCAGGGAGTGCACAGTTGTGGTAGATAGATTACGAGACCGTAGTATGGAAATTCTCTTATGATATTGTCGTGGGTTGTAGAATTTGTGTGCTAATGAATAAATCAAATAGTGAAAAGAAAGAGATTAGTGGCCTATTTCAATAAATTGTATGTTATCATAATGTCCCGAATTTGTATAAAAGCCGTTAAATCAAAGACAAAAAGTAAGTGTGGTATTGCCAGTGCGTAGTGTGCAGACAGAGTTCTATAGTCAGATGCGTGTTTCCGTTGCGTATTATTCATGCAGGAGGATAATTTATAACAAAATCGTAAGATACGAGAATTCATGTTGCTAATCCACTCGCTTGGCAAACCACCCATCTTGCAGGCCTGACTGCTTGATGCCACAGTATGAGAAAGGCAAGTGGGTGCCTCTCAAATGTACTGATAATTTAGCAACAACCGGCAATGCTATACATGTCGCTGCGTGACGGAAGTTTCGTTTTTGTGTTTCTGAGACACCTAAGTAAGGACCACAGTGTATGTACTAGCGTGAAACAGACATATTACGAGCACTGATTCTGTATCTGCTCGAACTTGCTGTAAATGAAATGAAACAAATAGCAGCAAACAAAACGGGCATTTAGACAGAGAACTGTAATTTATATTCGTTATTATTATGGATACGAAACAGTAATAGATCAGAGTGAACAGAAAGGGACAGTACAAGGCGTACCAGTACTGAAGCGCCAAATAAACTGGTATAGGCATGCGTATTCAAATACAGATATATGTAAAGAGGCAGAAAGCGGCGCAGTGGTTGGCAACGCATATATAAGAAAACAAGAGCCTGGCGCAGTTGTTAGATCGGAGTGCTGCTACAATGGCAGGTTATCAAGATTAGAGTGAGTTTGAACTTTGTGTTATAGTTGGCGCACGAGCAATGGGACACAGCATTTCAGAGGCAGCGATGAATGTACAGTGAATGTCAGGAATCCGTTAAAACATCAAATCTCCGACATTGCTGGGGGCCGTCAACAAGTGTCAGTTTGCAAACCATTTAACGAACCAACATCGGAATGGGCTTTTAGAGCCGTAGGCCCACTCTTGTACCCTTGATGACTGCACGGCACAAAGCTTTACGTCTCAACAGGGCCCGTCAACACCGACATGGGACTGTTGATGACTGGAAATATATTGCCTGGTCGGACGAGTCTCGTTTCAAATTGTATCGAGTGGAATGGACGAGTACGGGTATGGAGACAACCTCATGAATCCATGGATCCTGCATGTCAGCATGGGAATGTTCCAGCTGGGGGAGTCTCTGTAAAGGTGTGGGGCGTGTGCAGCTGGAGTGATATGGGAACCCTGATAGATGTAGATACGACGTTGGCAGGTGACACGTACGTAAGCATCCTGTCTGACCACCATGTGTCCATTGTGCATTCCGAGGGACTCTGACTATTCCAGCAGGACAATGAGACACTCCACATGTCCAGAATTGTTACAGAGTGGCTCCAGGAACACTCTTCTGAGTTGAAGCACTTCCGCTGGCCACCAATCTCTCCAGGCATGAACATTATTGAGCATATCTGGGACGCCTTGCAACGTGCTGTTCGGAAGATATCTCCATCCCCTCGCACTCCAACGGATTTATAGACATCCCTGCAGGTATCATGGTGTCAGTTTCATCCTTCACTACTTCAGACATTAGTCGAGTCCATGATACGTCGTGTTGCGGCACTTCGGTATGCTCTCGGGGGCCCTACACGATATTAGCCAGGTGTACCAGTTTCTTTGGCTCTTCAGTGTACAAACATTATGGATCCCGATAGCAGTTACCAAAATGAATGCACAGGTAGCTCCAAAGAACGGCGATGGCTTCCATGGAATACGATACGCACGTAAATGGTCAGTTTCTGATGATGAGGCTTTCACAACTAAAAAAGAAATGATTACGTAAATGAATCGACAGACATGTTCAGTACTTCGCAAATAGAGAAAAAACCGTTAGAATCACATAATGTAGAGACAGACCATGAGGACATCTGTAGGACAGGATAGTGAAAAACCATTAAGCCTTAACGACCAGTTCAAAATTTTTCCACACGTAGGAAAATTCAGAGTAATGCACAAATTAGCAGCATTAACAGACAAATTGCCGGCCGTTGTGGCTGAGCGGTTCTAGGCGCTTCAGTCTGGAACCGCGCGAACGCTACGCTCGCAGGTTCGAAACCTGCCTCGGGCATGAATGTGTGTGATGTTCTTAGGTTAGTTAGGTTTAAGTAGTTCTACGTTCTAGGGGACTGATGACCTCAGATGTTAAGTCCCATAGTACTCAGAGCCATTTGAACCATTTGAACAGACAAATTAAGGGACAAGTCAACTTAAAACACAAGCAAGTGGTATTAATAGCCTTGAGAATCAACTGAAGACACAAGCAACTCACTACTGGCCATTAAAATTGCTACACCACGAAGATGACGTGCTACAGACGCGAAATTTAACCGACACGAAGAAGATGCTGTGATATGCAAGTGATTAGCTTTTCAGAGCGTTCACACAAGGTTGGCGCCGGTGGCGACACCTACAACGTGCTGACATGAGGAAAGTTTCCAAGCAATTTCCATACAAAAACAGCTGTTGACCGGCGCTGCCTGGTGAAACGTTGTTGTGATGCCTCGTGTAAGGAGGAGAAATGCGTACAATCACGTTTCCGACTTTGATAAAGGTCGGATTGTAGCCTATCGCGATTGCGGTTTATCGTATCACGACGTTGCTGCTCGCGTTGATCGAGATCCAATGACATTTAGCAATATATGGAATCGGTGGGTTCAGCAGGGTAATACGGAACGCCGTGCTGGATCCCAACGGCCTCGTATCACTAGCAGTCGAGATGACAGGCATCTTATCCTCATGGCTGGAACGGATCGTGCAGCCACGGTCTCGATCCCTGAGTCAACAGATGAGGACGTTTGCAAGACTACAACCATCTGCACGAACAGTTCGACGACGTTTGCAGCAGCATGGACTATCATCTCGGAGACCATGGCTGCGGTTACCCGTGACGCTGCATCACAGACAGGAGCGCCTGCGATGGTGCACTCAACGACGAACCTGGGTGCACGAATGGCAAAACGTCATTTTTTCGGATTAATCCAGGTTCAGTTTACAGCATCATGATGGTCGCATCCGTGCTTGGCGACATCGCGGTGAACGCACATTGGAATCATGTATTCGTCATCGCCATACTGGTGTGTCACCCGGCGTGGTGATATTGGGTGCCATTGATTGCACGTCTCGGTCACCTCTTGTTCGCATTGACGGCGCTTTGAACAGTGGACGTTACATTGCAGATGTGTTACGAGCCGTGGCTCTACATTTCATTGGCTCCCTGCGAAACCCTACATTTCAGCAGGATAATGCACGACCGCATGTTGCAGGTCCTGTACGGGCCTTTCTGGATACAGAAGAATGTTCGACTGCTGCCCTGGCCAACATATTCTCCAGATCTCTCACGATTTGAAAACGTCTGGTCAATGGTGTCCTAGCAACTGGCTCGTCACAATACGCCAGTCACTACTCTTG
This sequence comes from Schistocerca nitens, assembly GCF_023898315.1. Taxonomy (NCBI): domain Eukaryota; kingdom Metazoa; phylum Arthropoda; class Insecta; order Orthoptera; family Acrididae; genus Schistocerca; species Schistocerca nitens. The sequence goes on along the minus strand of NC_064616.1, from coordinate 534,548,799 downwards.
ATGAACTGTGGTATCGTGTTGAAGCTGCATGGGTAGCTGTACCTGTACACGCCATCGAAGCTCTGTTTGACTCATTGCCCAGGCGTATCAAGGCCGTTATTACGGCCAGAGGTGGTTGTTCTGGGTACTGATTTCTCAGGATCTATGCACGCAAATTGCGTGAAAATGTAATCACATATCAGTTCTAGTATAATATAGTTGTCCAATGAATACCCGTTTATCATCTGCATTTCTTCTTGGTATAGTAATTTTAATGGCTAGTAGTGTATAGTAGCCTTATTAAACACCTGAAAACGTAAGCTGATATCATGAAAACACAGGCCGTTAAAATCACTCAAAATACTGAAAAAGTAGACAAGAAAGTTGACAATTTCAGCACAGTTGCCAAGAATATGAAACTTGAAATAAATAGCAGTGTGGCCACTATGCATGGCCAGATCAGTTACTTCAATAAAAGGTTCGATTTAGGAATCGTGAAGATCTAACCTTTAGTAGCAATGAAAGTAGACGAAAATTTCCTCCGTCTGAAAACCAAGTTGTTGATGAATGTAGAAATAAAATCCCACATCTGAGAAAGAGGTTGTTTGATTATGTGAAATAAATAAGCAAAGAGGTAAATATTTGCAAACAGCAGTATGACTAAAACACTTCACAAATTCTAGGTAAAATTTGCGATCTTGAAACGAAAATAAGGGACAAGTCTAATTATGTGCGTGATAGAGTACCTTATAATAAACTGTTAGAGGGTGAGGTACCCTTTGATCCTGCCAAAACACGTGTGAAAGGATTGTTTCTGAATATTTAACAATCACTAGAAGATTAACGTAGTTGTCAATGCATTAGCGGGTGTCGCTTAACATCGGGGACTAAATCTGAATACAGGTCATATAATATTCATAAAATTTAGTGATTTCAAACAGAAGCTTACAAAAAATAGCGGTCACAGGAAAAACAATATTTTTTGTGGCGAGGGTTTGCAACGGACAAGTTATATGCCAATAGGGTCAAAAACTCCATGAAATATTTCTGCGAATCTTGGTACCGAATATCGACACACTTAAGAAGTAGACGTCTGGAATCCGAAATTATATGGGAGTTACATAAAACGCTGCCAGAGGATTCGATGACGTACGTAGGGAGCAATCACAGAAGCGTTCCTGCGTTTTTGGAAAGAGCGAAGATGAAGTTTAGTGGAGAGAAAATCGTGATTATCGAAAAAATAACAACAATAATAGAAAAACAGTGAATGGAATGACGGCAATAGATAACGTGTTAATGTGGTTCACCAAGGCAGGGGCAGGGGTTGGTGTACTTAAACTATGGATGGGAAAATACGGCTGGTTTTAACCGATACCAGTATTTTAAATACGAATAACCGGTATCTTTCGGTATTTGTTAAGTTTCAGTTTTGACAGATAACACGTAGAAAAAACCAGCACTTCGATTTGCCACAGCAGTAGTGCTAAATTTTTTGGTTTGTAAATAATCTTCTTTTTAAAAACGAGTAATATTTATTCATAAAATTTCCATAGCTTTGAAACGTTGGATTATTACAGAAGTAGGGAAAAAGTAATCATGGCTATTTTAATAACAACGCCTGATGTTAGAAACTAGCAACAGGCTCATGAATTAAGAATCGGTGCAGCACTGTAGTGACAATAATGTACATGTTTATGTGGGGCGTGACCTGAATAACGATACACATGTATGTGAAGTGTGCAAGACTTGTCTCCACTTGGTCTATGAGACAGTTTGTCGCTGTCGTCCTCAGATATCAGCTGGATTGCAAAATGGTAACATCTCTAGTTTGAAAGTACTGTAAAAAGTGCTGTAAAAGTGACATACAGTGCGCCATCTGCTTTAAAAGGCTGCAAATAGGAGGAAGCACAACAAACTTGCAACATCATATAAGTCGGAAACATCGACAATGTTCCTTGGCAGAGAAGGTGTGGGCCGGCCGAAGTGGCCGTGCGGTTAAAGGCGCTGCAGTCTGGAACCGCAAGACCGCTACGGTCGCAGGTTCGAATCCTGCCTCGGGCATGGATGTTTGTGATGTCCTTAGGTTAGTTAGGTTTAACTAGTTCTAAGTTCTAGGGGACTAATGACCTCAGCAGTTGAGTCCCATAGTGCTCAGAGCCATTTGAACCATTTTTAGAGAAGGTGTGGTGTCACCGCCAGACACCACACTTTCTAGGTGGTAGCTTTAAATCGGCCGCGGTCCATTAGTACATGTCGGACCCGCGTGTCGCCACTGTGTGATCGTAGACCGAGCGCCACCACACGGCAGGTCTAGAGAGACGTACGAGCACTCGCCCCAGTTGTACGACGACGTTGCTAGCGACTACACTGACGAAGCCTTTCTCTCATTTGCCAAGAGACAGTTAGAATAGCCTTCAGCTAAGTCCATGTCTACGACCTAGCAAGGCGCCATTAGCCTTAGATAGCTTGTATCTAAAGAGTCTCACTTGTATCGCCACAATCTCCAGATGTCTCATCAAGAACGATGTATACAAGGATGGATTAAAAGTTAAGTATTCAAGGAGCTACGTACTTTTCTTTATAGCATTCATTACGAATCCTGTTTCAGACCTCACTCCATCCTTCGTGAGTTAGCGCGTGCATCTTGGCCGCCTCTTTCAATTAGTGTGCGTAGTGTTGGCAAGTCTGCCGACACTACAGAAGGTAAATTTTGTAGATATACCTATAATTTTACTGACCTGCTGTAAGCTCGGGATAATAACTAAATTAATTCTGTAGCTGTTTCGGAAAGAAAAATTGATAGCATGCAAAAGTGACGATGCAGGGAAATCTTCAACTTGTGACCTTTCGCCATTGCTGTCACCGCGCCCATCTCCTTCACGTTCGCAGTCATTTCTGAAGTGAATGAGACCGACTTCTGCGGTAGATTCAACGCTATATGTATCGTGATCTCCTACTCCTTCGCCCAGATCAGAATTTTTCAAACTTTCTTCGAAGACCACATACACCAATTAAAAACCGAAAATCGGTTATTTCAGAACCTGGCAGTAGTAGGGAGATGGCGGTGCTGGTCAGTTCTGATATACAACTAATATGCAAAATAATTAAATCGATCAATTAATTACCACCTGCCTCACCCCCCCCCCCAAACCCCGACCCAAATCCCTCTCCCAACCCTCTCTCGGATGATGTCATGTGTTTTCCTCAGTCTGCACAATGGGACCCCCCCCCCCACCCTCATCCCATCCGACCCTTCCCCCTCCCCCCACCTATCCTATTGGCGGGAATTTCGAATTTAGGAGGGAATTTCAAATTTTAGTGGCAATTCCGAATTTTGCTGTACAGTTAAAAAGTTAATTCAGAGGACGCAATATTAACAGAAATTGTTAATGGTATTCGTTTATAAGACAGGAAGAGGTGGTAGAATTACGAAAAGAAAATTTCAGAGGACGAAAAATCGGTGAATTGTGCTCTGAGAGGGACATAATTTGCATTTCGTAAGACAGGGATGCTCCTATTTAACTTCCAATTGCTTCATGTCCTGCGCTCATGAAGTCATTAAGACCCTCTGCGATGTGTTGCCAGATACGAGTGCCATAGCGGTGAGAAAGGGTTCATCCCTTCCGCTCCTTCTGCACCATGTCGTCTCGTGTAATCTTGGCGGTGCTCAGTCCACATTTGTGACAGCTGCTGCAGCTGCCTCGCCTCGTGGGACACTTCCGGACTCGTGTACCACCTCCTGCCCCAGTCCGGGGACTTGAGATGAAAGGGTGCTCCGCCACAAGGGGGTGGCGGCCAGCAGTTGGAAATCAGCAGATGATTGTAATGCGTGATAAAACGCCATTCTCAAGCACACTTCGTTGGGCATCTACCACGAAAAATAGCTTTGTTTTCGAAGGTTAGCGTCTTCCCCCACAACTATGTCCTAACGACAACAACAACATATATTTCGAGGGATGCCACTGACATTGGGTGTGCCAGACTGTCTGTCTCAGAAGGGGAAAAAGGCTGTTTTTCAAAAGATAGCAGATGTGTCCAGTTTCCCTTCCACTTGCCAGCAAACGAAGGATGTTTTCAGGAGGGGCTTCTATCTGTTTCACAGAATCCTTTGTCCCCAACAGCAGCCACCTGCACCAAGCCTGCTTGAAGAAAGAAAAGAAGGTGAGGTTGTGTCCTCACATCACAGCTGTACCATGACTAACGACAATATGTATTTCAAGGGATGCTGCTGACATCAGTAGTATCAAGCTATCTGTTTGCCTCAGAATGAAGAAAAAGTGTTTTTGTAAAGCTAACAGCTGCATCCAATTTTCCAGACATTTGCCAATAAAGGATGTTTGTCTCATTTTGTTTTTCTCCTTCACAGCCGCATTCTGTTCCTCAAACACCAGAACAAAGAATGCTTGAAGAACAAAAATGAGGCAACTTGCTCATATAACATTTTGAATTTCTATTGGTCCTCTGGAAAATAGAGGGTGGAGTCTAAAGGTTTATAAAGCCAAATTCCCACCACAATCATCATCAGTCTGTGACAGTGCTGTCTGTTTGATTCCTGCAATATGAAACGGTCAGTCAGCATTGATGCCAGAGGTAGTGGTGGTGGGAAACGGCCAAACTTGGGGCAATTCCCATGTAAATGTTTACAAAAAAAATTATGAGCTGATATTGTGACAGTTGCAAAACTTCGTAGCAAAGCATTCAAATTATTCGAGATTGTGATACACTTTCCTAAGAAGTGCCTATAAAAGTTCTTTTCTCTTGCTATGTTGTTTGAGTCAGAACACCAGCTGGTAGCTGAAAATCGCCAGCAAGCCGAAGAGGGTGTCCTACTGTCATGAATATACATCTGAAAATTCTGTATATGATAGTTTATATGTTCAGAAAACACCTCTTAAAGTATTCAAAACGTAACAATGCTTATGAAATTTCTACTGTTGTTCTAACATTAGAGCAGCAGCAGCTGGCAGCTGTAAGTCGCCAACAAGCAGAAGAGCTTGTGCCACAATCATGTAAGTACCTCTCCATATTCTCTATGATAGTTAACACGTTCACAAAACTGCTTGTGATGTATTTTGATCATAACACTGTGTTTGTTGCAGCATTAGAGCAGCAGCTGACGGACATTGAGCTGCTGCTGGAGGCCAAAACGCAGCAACAACGTAAATACGTTTGTAATATATTGCCATTAGACTTTTCTTTCATCTCATACAGCTATGTGAGGTATATATCATCCATTGTTGTGGATGTTACTGTACATCAAGAGGAGGGTTAGATCTTAATAGTGGTATACATTGAGAATTATGACTAGGAGTCATCACTTTCATCTGGTATAAACCTTTTATTTTTTTCGTATTTATGTATAATCAATATCTCGATGTGGGCAAATTCCGTACAGATTGTTTCTTATAAACAATATCTTGTTGTAGACGACTTTTGTGAGATGGATCAATGGCTCCACAATAGCAACAATTCTGGCAACAGTGTAATACTGGAGTGGGAGCGTGTAATGGTGGCTGCTGAAAGCAGTGTGATCTCACCATTCTGGAAGAGGAGATGGAAATATTTGACTGGGTGGGAGATATAGCAGAAAGATCGACTGAACTGCTCAGACTTGGGATCTAGAGAGTGAAAGGTGATTATAATGTGATTGCCATCGTTACAGCATACAATTACTATTCTGGAATGCTGATATACTTAACAACTGTTATTTGTTTACAACATATATTTAAAAAATCTTGAGCATTGCACTTAATTCTTTCCATTATTCATATTTTACAGAGTTGCCACCAACACCACCATGTCAACAGTTGCTGTGCCACGTGCGCCTTGACCAGTGGTTGGCTGGGTATATACCAAACACTCACGCGACCGATGTGCACCACCGTGCAAAGCGCCGCTCTTTGCCGTGCGCGAGGCAGCCGCAGCTTCTGCAGTGCTGGCCACCACACCATCGCATACCCTCTGGCTTCCATGCGTGCTTCATACAGAGCGACTATCTCCCACCCCACAGGATGGCGATAGTGAAGGCTCCACTATTCAGCAGCATCAAAGAATGCTCTCTCCACACCCTGGGTGCCCCCACAGGAGATCACCGCAATCACATCCTCCTACTTCGGCTCTGGCTGTTTGCCCTCACTGGCAAGGGAAGGTATGTGTGCCTCTGCGCATTATCCTTCCCCCTGAAGGCGCCTCCTCCCCAGCGCCCTCATCCACCGGGTGGACGCAGTTGTGGTATTAATGATAATGAACCTGTGGCTAGTGGTCGTGCCGTATCCCGTCCTGACAGTGAAGGGCATCAGATCAACGGCGTCATGACGCCTCTAGAATACTGGACTGTTGCTAGAGCCTATGAGGGGCGTATCTCGTTTGCTATAATTGAGAATCCTGTTGGGGGTATCACTACCCAGTCAGGTTTCTAGAAGCATGCCTCCCGGAGCAGGTTGCAGAGCTGCTCATAGGTCTAGATGATGTGAGATATAATGCCATTAAATGTAACGCAGTACTCTGATGGGAATTGACTTACAGCTGGGAGCTGCTGAGAAGAAAAGCATGCACTACATCTGTGGTGATAATGGTGTTATATCTCAGAGTACATGAACCACCGAGTGGTATCGTGAATACATCTTGGGTGGTATACCGGCCCGGTTTTCCGAGATGAAAGTAAGAGAGTTAGCTAAAGCACTCAGGCAAATACGACACCTCGACATCCATATTCATGTCTATGATCCGTTAAATGGAGGGTCCAATTATATCAAGCTCCCTAAGGGTATTAAAAACAAGCAGGCTTGCATTAACATTCGAAATGGAAAGAATAACGCTTGTTTTGCACGCTCAATCCTGGCTTGCGAAAGAAATTACACTCAAGATCCACAGAATAGATCTTTACATTTGTGGTCGTTATAACTTTGAGGGTATCAAGTTCCCCATAAAGATTCAGGACATACCAATCTCTGAGGCACAAAATCCTGGAATATCGGTTCACGTTTATGGTCTGAAGAAGAAGCCGAAAGCATGCCAGGTGTGCAGGGCAAGCCTACTCTCCATTTTTAGAAATATGCAGGTGAGCGTGAACTACATGTAAACGTGCTGCTCTTCTCTGAAGGTGATAATCAGCATTACGTATGGATCAAAGACATGTCCCACTTCCTTTACAGTCAGTTGCCAAAACGTGAATATAAAAAACACATTTGCTTCAGGTATCTAAATACCTTTTCAGAAGAAAAGAATTTAAAAAGGTATCTGTGAATCCAAGGAACCGTTACATGTTCTTATGCCTACAGAACAAAACAAGTTCATTACATTTAAGAATGCTCACCACCAGGAACGATGTCCATTTGTTGTATACGCAGACTGAATGTCTCCTTGCCCCTATCACCTGCTGTGAAGGAAACCCCTTAGACTCACAGACCTCCTCCATGCAAAAACACGCACCGTATGCGCCAGTGTACCAAACTTGCATGTTCATATGAATAAAGTCTTAACCACTATGAATGTTATGTCGGGGATAATCCCGCTGTTTGGTTGCTCACTGAGCTTGAATAACTCTCATGGGTTGTTCGTAGGCTTTACACTACCAATATCCCCATGACCGAATCGGAGGAGAATAAAATATTATACAAGACGCGGTTAATCGTCATATTTGTGGGCTGCCGTTAGATAGAAAAGCTGGAACTCCCCATAGGGACCACTTTCATGTTATGGGGTGTTCTGCTGTGCAGCTCACAACGCATGCAATTTGAAGTATCAGTTACCAGGAAACATACCCGTTTTCTTCCATAGTTTAATTGGCTATGACACTCACTTAATAGTTGAGGGATTGGTTAATTTCAGCTGGGAGAAAAATCAGGTCAATGTCTTGCCTGAGACTGTTGCGAAGTATATTTCAGTCTCCAAACGAATGACGCCAAAAATTACAGTCATCTTCTCTGAAGCGTTACATTTCACGCAGGCATCACTCCAGAAACTGGTTGAAACTCTACCTTGTGAGGACATGAATATCACTCGATAAGTGTACACCGATTAGGTAAAGTTTCAGCTTGTGACTAGGAAAGGAGTTTTTCCTTATGAGTGTCTCGATAGTAAGGCGAAACTTAACGAAATCAGGCTACTCGACATATCTCCACTTACCAGAATTCTCACAGGCGATGCCACAACTAGTGGATATTATAAGCATGCCATGAATGTCTGGCAAGAATCAACATTCCCTATGTGGATGAATACGCAAGACTATACATGGACATTTGATATGAAATTGATATCATAAGTGTCCCAACACCGCCATCTCACTACTACTACCGATTATTTTGAACGGTTTTAACATTCAGGTTAAACGGGTGACAGAAAGAACCGATGTAACCGAAAACCGGTTGTTTCAGTGATAGCCACCATCCACAACTTCAGCCGCTCGCACTAGAGGATTTGGAAAACTGAGGACATCGTATGTAATGTGCCAAACTAACACGAACAGGTTTTCACAAGCCAAATATAAGAAACAATACCGGTGTACACGTACTAAATTTAGTACACGTGAAAGAGACTGCGAAGCACCGCAGGCCGCTGCAAGTGAAGTGACAGGTGTGCTCACGAGTGAGTGACGGCAGGTGGGCAATGAAACAAAACACTATCGTCCACTTAAAATTACTTGAGTTGACACTTCAGGCGTTGGATCTGGTTTCATCCAGTCAGAGACCTCAACTTCACCGCCGTCCGTTTCATCGTTGCCCAACAGCCACAGCAACTGGTCAGCTCACTTGCAGTTCTTTTTCTGGCATTCTTTCTTGATGTGTTTAGATCTCGAAGGCACTTTCATTTCGTATTTCATCACACATAATAACCACACACACACACACACACACACACACACACACACACACACACACACACACACACGATGCTAATGAAAGCGATATGTTTCATAAACATCACTAACCAAATACTACGGAATATTTCCGCAGAAGACGTGATTCAGCGTCTATTATAAAGTTGCGTAATCACAGAGATAGTCTTACATTAGATACGTTTCTCACGGCACTGCATTAAGGTGAATTTTTGAAGGCCGCCGTTCATTGTTGCGACTGGGTCAACAAAGTCATAAATGTAACTACATAACCTAATACTTTGGCGTAGCGCAAAGGTTAGCATACAGCGCTCATGCGTAGAAGGTCGTAGGTTTGAATCTCATCAAATGTTGGAACTTTTTTAAAATTTCTAAATCTACTCTAAAGACTTCTATCGTTATTTTTATTCGCTTAATTGGTTTAAATGTAATTTTTTTCATTTCTAATTCTCTGCCGCATCATTTCCATCTTCATACTGATTTTTTTCTTTGCTCTTATTTTTCCTCATATCATTCTTTTTTCTTTTGGTATCTGCCTGTGTCGTTCTATAATCTGGAAGCCAGTGCCACGCGGACAGCTCGTCGATCGGTAACGTTGCCACTCATGTAGACAGTGTGAGAATTGTTTCAGGTAACCAGTGATAACTAGAAATTACAGTTTGTTTTTATTGGTGAAACTGAATATTTACTGTCTTGAGTTTGCTCATAGAGGTTAGCTTGAATCGCCATAACAAAGCCATCATGATTTTAGTTGTGCCGCGGAGTATAGACCGCCGTTTTGTCGGATACATCCCACATCACGAGGCTGTGGTTATCTTGGGACATGAGTGTAAATCCTGGGATACAAAACGCGTCGTCTGCCGTAGTTCATAGGTCGCTTAAAATCGGCTGTCGACAGAGTATCTCGCATTTCCGTCATATCGCGAGGCGGGCGCTTTTAACATTGCTCCGCGCTACACATTAACAGTATTTGTGCAGTGACCCGCTGGTTTATGTGCCATCTACAACCAAGTTATAGCCGGCAGCCAATGTGGCACCAATGTATCTGTAAGTGATAGACGTCAATTGTCAAATAATTATAACTGGACTATAGCTGGCAGACAGAGTGCCACCAGTAACAAATAAACCAGATCAATCAGGTGTATATATGAAAGCTTTATTTATGGCAGCAGAACTTAATGATAGCGTCACAGTAGCACGCACTGAGCCCGCTTCGGTAGATAGCGTCAGCCGTCAAGAGAAAACTTGAACATGATCGTAGGCGACGAGGAGAGCGCAGACATCAGTTTAAAAAGCGATGAAATTTGCGAAAATAAGTTGCCACGGATTGGAAACTGGTGTGAATAGATCGATGATCTGTACCAAGGCCTAAAGCACTGCGAGTGGGAGGAATGAACTAAGCCACCAGAATTTTAGGTGGTAGCGAAAGAAGAAAAAAAGGACCAGGAGAATAGGACATAGTCCAATGGCAAATAGCAAATGGAAGTATTTAGCACCACGCAAAGTACGCAAGCTGCCAATATTACTGCGGTTAGTAGTTAGAAAAAAAGGGAAAATGGGGAAAATGAAAGAAGATGAGATGCTCAGAGTTGCTGGTGAAGCATTTCTGTCTAACTAAACGCCAGTAGAACAAACTGTTACAACGAATAAGAAGAGGTGGATTCGTACTACTGCTTACGAATTATTACAGTTCGCGATAACTACCTAAAATACGAAATAGAAGTAGACGGCATTAGAGCCGATGACGATGACAGCCCAGACGAAGAACATGCTGTGACAGAAAGAGAACTACTAACGTTAGAAAAACCTTAACCCTTAGTATTTAAGATCTGGCAAAAGATCTGTGGAGGAGATTAACATCTGTCTATGAAAAGCGTTTCTGTTAGAACCGAACGGTGGCCCAGAATGGTCAGATGCAGAAGATAGTGCAGATGAAGAGTATGGTGAAGTAAGAGGTACCGAGGAATGCGTGATAAAATGTTGTTTTGTATTACCAGATGAAGAAGTTTCAAAACAAGAACAAGAGGTAAAGACAGAACCATGAAAAAATGAAAGACCCTCTGGTTAATGCGGTACCTAGCCAACAATAGATTCAAATCATAAATGACTTTCACTTCCAAAAACCGGTAAAACCTCCAGACATATGTGATCTGCAAGTGAATAACATGTACTGCAATGGTCTTATTGTCGACTAAAAGTTTTTATTGAAGGAACAAAATAATTCCGACAGCAGGAAAATGAAAAAAGCCATCATTCTTGCGAAATTTTACAGTCTTAGACTACAAGTCCTTTAGACACTGGATCACATGTCAGTCATATCACAGTCACTTTTTGAGTACATTTCACACAAACCCGGATTAGCCATGATGTCTACAAATGGATGGCGTCAAGGTCGTAGGAGCAACTGGCAAAACCAGTAAGCCAATTAAAAGTCATGTATTGACAGAATTCAGAATTAAAGGACGAGAATCTGAACATGATTTACTGGTCGCTCCATATTTGAACGCCGAAATGATTTTAGGAATCGATTAGTTGTGTGAAAAAAGTAATTATTGGCTATACTAAAGAAGTTGCCAAAATTGACACTAAATCCGATAATTTTGAAGTAGGATTTGAAAAAATGGAAATTTCACAGGACACTAATTTTTAATAATTACAATTAGAAATTGACTCTGAGAATAAAGTTTTTTCTAGTATTTTTGAAATCCACAATGTTAAATGTGTAATTGATGATCATTAGAAAGAGGATGATTTTAAAGAAATCATTGGGAGCTTACAGCTCCTTATATCAGAACATAAATCTGAACTGTTCAACATATTAGATGGATGGAGGGATATGGTGTTATGGGCGCTCAACAGTGTAGTCTTTAGCGCCCGAACGGAAACAACAACGGACGAGTGTCACTAAAATGCAGCAAATGCAGAAATAGGGTTAAAATTACAGGTGAAGGTCTACAGAGGCAGTTTGCACGTCAACAGTAGCAAAGAGGAAAGCAGCACATAATGAGGAGAACTGCAAGGGACGGAGGGGAAGGGGTAAAATGAAAGACATAGCACATGTTTGGAACTGGCCTATTACAAGAAAAAAAAGGAGTGGTAAGCCACTCGGCAACACACTAAAAATTCCAACCTAAAATTTTTGGCTGAAGCCCAGAAACATCACAGTACCTTAAAACTTTCTTGACACTCGCCTCGTCATCGGCTAAAATCGAGGGCAGATCCCCACTAATATTAACTTCCGCCCTGACAAAACGATATAAATCACACTCAACAGAGATTCGTACGCCACAGGCATCACACAGAGGGGGTTCCTCTCGCCGTAGTAAGAAGGCATGCGTAAGAGGACAGTGCCCTACGCGAAGACGTGTAAGGGTCACTTCGTCACGCCTAGGTGACCGGCAGGAGGAACACCACGGCTGGACGGTGGGTTTCACCAACCGCAGCTTATTTTCCCTCACCGCCAGCCATTCCTCCAACAACATATTAGAAAGAAACACGCATGTATTTTCGGGCAAACCTGGACTAGAGGAGAACGTTGAGTATCGTACCAAAGCACTGACTCATGAACCATTGTAATAAAGCCTTATTCGGTTCATCTGGCTAAGAAACAAACTGCGCAGGTTGGATGTAGATAACGTGGTTGAATTATGTGTATCTGAAATAAGCAACATTGAAAATAATACTCCACTCATTATCGTACATAAGAAAGGTGGAGGCATGTGAGTGGTGATCGTCAAAAGAGGAGTAGACCGACCAGAAAATTTAGATGAGTTGTTGCAAAATTTAATGTGCGGCACGTAAGCAGTCTTGATTTGACAGTTGGGTACTGGCAGAGCCCACTGAATGAAGAATCTCCCAAATATACTGCATTTTTATTTTTTGGAAAGCGTTACCAGTATAAAGTTGTCCCTTTTGGTCTTAATACATCCGTTTCAGTAATTATCAGAGTTCTACTGTCACTACTAGTACGGGAACTAAGTGTTAGATTGGCAATACATGTAGACGACTTGTTGAGTGCCACAGAAGAATGGCAAGAACAGTGTGCTGCTCTTCAGGCAGGGGTGATAACATTAAAACCGAAAAAAATGTGAATTTGTTAAAATATAGACAAAATTCATGGGACATATCATTTCCACCTCCGGTACTGACAACGACCCGAAAAAATTAAATGCTGTTAAATAATTACCGCCACTTAAGAACAAAAAGCAACTTAATGCTTTCCTCGGTGTTTACGGATTGTATCACAAATTTTCAAAGGGTAAGCATTTAACTGTTCTCTTTTAAACAACCTACTTAGAAAAATAAGTGCTTTTGTATGGACTAAAGAATGTCAGGACGACTTCGAAAAATTAAAAAATAAACTAGTGAGAAATAGTCTTTTATACCATCCCGTAGTAAAGAAACCCTGTCACATGAGTGTAGATTGTGTGTATGGAACTGGGGTTGAAATTTTCCAAGAAACCATTAGTATAGAAAAATCAGGCAACAGAACAATAGTCTTCACAAGTAGGACTATAATTAAATTTGAAAATAACTATACTATGTCGGTACAAGAAGCCTTAGCTATCGCCGGCCGGTGTGGCCGAGCGGTTCTAGGCGCTTCAGTCCGGAACCGTGAGACCGCTACGGTCGCAGGTTCGAATCCCGCCTCGTGCATGGATGTGTGTGCTGTCCCTAGGTTAGTTAGGTTTAAGTGGTTCTAGGGGACTAATGACCTCCGATATTAAGTCCAATAGTGCTCAGAGCCATTTGAACCATTTTTGAACCTTAGCTATCACATTTGAAAAAATTCCCAAATTATTTATGGGAACATATACAGACCATAAGGCACTATCGTTTCTGATAGACTGCAGCCTGCTTACAGGTAGATTAATCTGCTGGGTACTGTACCTTCAGAAGTTCGATTACGAGATCTATTACATAACGGATGCCTTATCCAAGTTACCAAAGATCTAAATTGTGTGCCAAAAGAAAATAAAGAGACAGTACTTTCCAAATGAGGTTCATTAAAGATGTAACTGGGAAAAAGACTACTGAACAAATTTGTAAAAAGATGAAACATTACCAAATTGAAGATAAAGTTTGGAAATCTGGAAAAGTCAATTTTAATAGTGCAAATTAGTAAAAAATTGCTAAATACTTCAAGATCTTTAAAGGCATTTTGTATAAACGGAGGAGTATCGATAGGGAGGATTTGAAAGTGTGCTGGTCATCTCAGTTCAAACTGTGGTCTTACAGTATTCCAACATCCTATTGAATACTTCTTTAGCTGCTGTCTTCTTGATAAGGAAGAGTTTTATAAATTTTGAAAACACTTCTAATACTTTCGAAATATATGTATAATTTCCAGAAATCTGCCGAAGGGGGTTGTACAGTTCCACAGCCAGTAAGTCAAGGTATCTTCCGGTATGTTGTTTTACATAGGACCTTGATTTCCCACCTCTGTTCTTCGGGAAATGTAACACGACTTTATACTGTCGGTTACCTTCTTGGTCACATTACTGATTATTGCTATTACACTTTAAAACTTTTGTACACATTTTCTCCATCCACAGTGTTCTAATGCAGTCTTGAAACTGAACTACCTTCACCTGAATACCATTTCATTGAAAGTATGTCCCAATAATTAAACAGAAAAAAGTGCCTCATGTCCCAATTAGTAGTGTTCCACCATTAAAAAACATTTAAGGTACGACGTAATTGCCGGCCGCGGTGGTCTAGCGGTTCTAGGCGCGCAGTCCGGAACCGCGCAACTGCTACGGTTGCAGGTTCGAATCCTGCCTCGGGCATGGATGTGTGTGATGTCCTTAGGTTAGTTAGGTTTAAGTAGTTCTAAGTTCTAGGGGACTGATGACCACAGATGTTAAGTCCCATAGTGCTCAGAACCATTTGAACCATTTGAACGACGTAATTAATGGCATTAGTTGTCAGTGGTCGTTAATTTAAATCAATAGCGAGTTGAAAATTTGTACTGGACCGGGATTCGGACCAAGGTCTCCTGCTTACTAGGCAGATGCGCTGGCCACTGCACCCTCCAGACAAATTGGTCATCGCAACTACACGGACTATCCTACTACGCCTCCCGTGAGACCCGAATTCCAACTCATCCACACACTACTGATGTAGTGCCGCTTGCCCATTATCCCCATTAACGGCGGCATTTCGCCGATTTTCGCAAGTGTTCGAGTGTGATAAGTCCCATAGTGCTCAGAGCCATTTGAACCAACTTATGATAATCTTTAGCTTGGTGCTTTAATATACAGATAATAACTGTTACTGAGAACAAGTTGTTGGAATACTCCTTCTGCGTTATTCATGACAAACCACTAGTATATTGCCTTCTAAAGCGTACTGCTGTCTCGTGTCCTATAAGCAAAAATTCTATTTCAGTAGCAAATAAAGTAAATAGCAATA
This sequence comes from Schistocerca nitens, assembly GCF_023898315.1. Classification (NCBI taxonomy): domain Eukaryota; kingdom Metazoa; phylum Arthropoda; class Insecta; order Orthoptera; family Acrididae; genus Schistocerca; species Schistocerca nitens. Next base: position 534,533,570 of record NC_064616.1, on the reverse strand, counting down.
GATAACTTCCGTTATAAACCGTGCAGGTACTCGTTACAAATTTGTCTAATAATTAGCAACCGTTCTTTTCGTGAAGCTGCAGTTTGTTCTCAAACTGCCTTCTGGCTTTTGTTTCGGATTCTTCCGCCGACGTTTGTTTGAGGATTTTTCTGACGAGTGGCTGGTATTGTCAAAGCTTCACCCTCCTTTGCTGGTGGTGCATTGGTGTCGAGCTCGCGGGTGCAAATTATATGTATCTGGCACACTAACGTCCAAGAGCTTTACCGTGGTCATTTCCGGTGCGGTTCTCTTGGTACCAGCAACGGTCGTTCGCTGCAGTACTGGAATCCAGGATCCGTTCAACTTGAGGCTTTCTTCTTTCTTTTTGAAACTATTCTCATGTTTGTGTATTTCATAGCGTCTCTGAACAAGCGGGTGTGATAGCTCTACTCTACAGGCAGAATTTCCTTGTCGGCGGATTTTACTCTGTGGTCGGCCTCCCAGTGCTGTGCCACTGTCGATTCCTCCACCCGCCCGAACCTGCAATGCCGTTTATGTTCTGCGATCCTGGTGTTGATTAATCGTCCAGTTATTCCAAAATAGACTTTTCCGCTTGTGAATGGTATGCAAAGTCAGAAAAATCATGAAGCAAACGTCGGTCAAAGAACTCGAAACAGAAGCCAGCAGGCAGTTTGTTAACAAGTGGCCGCGGAAGCCTTAACAATTTTCCACTCGTTTGTTCTGTTATTGCTTTCTTTCTGTAGTAATCTATTCGGGAAATGAAATCCAGTCCTATACCAGATCCATTAAGCACAGTCACGATCATTTACAAATCCTTTCACAGGAGTAACATTATCGATGTACCGGTAACTAAGTAAGAATCCGTAGTGCTATACCCACTGTCTCGAAGTATATTGAATAAAAGCCTTTCTTCGAGTAAGTAAATTCTGTAGATTTTGCATGTAATATAAAAACATTTGTGAAAATCAAAATCATGAATATTATGTTGTTTTATAGGTCGAAAATGAGTAATTTATCCGGGAACTCCTTGCTGGGTTCTGAAGGTGGGCCTAGGGTAGAAACTTGTTAGAGTGAACTGTTAGGAAAGCATGACGCTATAAATTTGGAAATAATATTTTACGATATTCAATGATGGTACACCCAATAGGGAAAAAAGAAAACATTCTCAATTGCTGACAGATTGGTAATGGAGAAAATATAGTTAATCAGTAATTACCTCTGAGGTTCGTTTGTGCAACTCATTGAGCAACTGAGTAAAATTCTGTTGTAGTTGGTATACCATTGTCATTCTCGAACGTCATAACTGGTACACCTACCGAGCTGTAGGGAAGCTATAGCGTACTGTGGAATCCATATCACGGAGGACGTTGTGGAGTAGTCGACAAATGTAACGCTGCCGCCTGCTGTCGCCACCACAAACTTGCTCCTTGCTATCGGATCATCGCTGGCCGCACCAATGAGGCAGAAGTATCAAGCACGCCAACAGAAATTCTCCGCGTCACTGTCGGAGGCCTGTCTTGGAACAGACTGACACATGGACACGAGGTCAGTTCTAAGCCAGGCTGCGTCCCACTCAATGCCTAGTCCACAGCAATCAGCGAAAAGAGTACAGTGTCCGGTGACAAAACCGGTCAACCGGTTAGACTCCTCACGTTAATGTACTGTACATGTCCTTGCATAGCCTTGTGAACTTTCTCTTTGAACAGTGCTGGAAGCAAGAGTTTTTACTTTAATAACAGAGCTAAGAGAAAGAATTTCTGTTGATCGTTGCTTCGCGTTGTATTACCAACTATAGTCTATTTCAGCACAAGTGGTGGACTCGTTCTGTCTGCGAATGTACACTACTGGCCATTAAAATTGCTGCACCAGGAAGAAATGCAGATGATAAACGGGTATTCCTTGAACAACTATCTTATACTACAACTGACATGTGATTACATTTTCACGCAATTTGGGTGCATAGATCCTGAGAAATCAGTACCCAGAACAACCACCTCTGGCCGTAATAACAGCCTTGATACGCCTGGGCATGGAGTCAAACAGAGCTGGATGGCGTGTACAGGTACAACTGCCCATGCAGCTTCAACACGATAACACAGTTCATCAAGAGTAGTGACTAACGTATTGTGACGAGCCAGTTGCTCGGGCACCATTGACCAGACGTTCTCAATTGGTGAGAGATCTGGAGAATGTGCTGGCCAGGGAAGCAGTCGAACATTCTTCTGTATTCAGAAAGGCCCGTACAGGACCTGCAACATGCGGTTGTGCATTTGTAGGGAAGCAGCCTACTCACGCTGTAGTAAATTCACATCAGTCTTTCCATTGTGTGCCAGCCAGTCCGCTGTAACTAGCTCTGACGTCATAAATCTTGCGCAATACTTTAAAAATCAAGTGAATAACCTGAAACGGTTCTAACATGTCAGGAGTAGTACTAAATTAATATGTGTTGAATATCAGTTCGATAACTTTAACCATTTTCGAAAGTTGGACGTTTTTCTGTGAAAATCATTGGCGCAACAGAAAAGAGCTACAGACTTAAAAATTTATATTTAGATTCCTTTTCCATAATAATTTAATAGAAACAGTACTTTGGATCTCACAAATTAAGATTTTAGTTGAAATTCATAATTTTCTGGTTTTTGTCTGAAAAATTAAGGAAGCAAGATAGATTAAATAGGCTAATAAATAAGGTTAGAATGTTTATATTTAAGTAGAATGGAGATCCGCTATAACCATAAAGATGTGAGAAGTTTCAACTGAATAACTAAAAAACTATAGCGAGAGCGTATCTCCAAAGGGCAAGTTCAGAGCTCGTAGACTGCGTGTAGTGTAATTAAATTAATTCTCGCGCCCAAAATAATTGACTTAGCCACGCCAGATTTTTATTATGATTACTTACCTGTGTGCTGATTGCGCATTTAAATTGAGAGCTTCATCTGCCATCAGCAAAAGAAGCTATCATTTATTCGGTAAGTTAATGTGGTGCTTTACTAGCCCAGCGACTAGTCGGGAGAGCCGATTTGATCAGGCGTTCCCTTAGCCGTCCGCACCGCGGCTTTATATATAAGAACGCTGCGCGTGGAAGCAAGGCCCCCAGTTCTCTCCAGACGCTGAATAGCACACCATCTGTGTCGGGAGTCGCGTCGCGTCGGTATCATTGCTATAAACAGCCTCGGATGCCGTATTAAGTTACTCGGGATACGCGTAACCATGAAATCATTTTCGAGTGAAGTGTTAATTCTGGGATGACTTTAACTATCGATCTTCAGTTTGCGTAATTCGTTTTTTCACGTGCCGCCGCGGGACAGACATTCTACCATTATTTAGCGTGGCGTTTGATGAACCTAATCATCAAATTATGGAGAGCATTCATTTAAACATTTAATTTGGACAGTTATAGTTGCATCAGCGCATTAGACTCTGAACGGCTCTGTTAGATTGTGTGGATTTTTTTTCTTTTCTTTTCTTTTTTTTTTTGAGCTGTGACTTTCAGAATATAGAGAATTTTTAGAAAATCGTTTTTTGATTATGAATCCCAGACAATCTCCTAATTTCTCAGAGCTATAAGCTGCAGCTATAAGTGTGTTTCTCAGATGAAATGGGCACTAGGAATTCTAATTACAGACTTCACGTTTTGCTAATCACTTTCTGGTTGCCAATATTGTAGTTAGAAAGCCTGTGATGAGAACGGCAAAAGACAGCATAAATAATAGGAACATGTATATAACAAGTAATTCCACTCGCCGCCCCACATATGGTGCATCGGCCGGGAAGTGTTTCTACATTCTACAAAATTTTATACCACCATAAAAAAAATTCCACAGCCGCCCCACACATTATCCTGCTGAAATGTACGGTTTCGCAGGGATCGAATGGAGGGTAGAGCCATGGGTCGTAACACATCTGAAATTTAACGTCCACTTTTCAAAGTTCCGTCAATGCGAACAAGAGGTGACCGAGACTTGTAACTAATGGCACCCCATACCATCACGCCGGGTGATACGCCAGTATGGCGATGACGAAAACACGCTTCCAATGTGCGTTCACCGCGATGTCGCCAAACACGGATACGACCATCATGATGCTGTAAACAGAACCTGGATTCATCCGAAAAAATGACGTTTCGCCATTCGTGCACCCTGGTTTGTCGTTGAGTACACCGTCGCAGGCGCTCCTGTCTGTGATGCAGCGTCAAGGGTAACCGTAGCCATGGTCTCCGAGCTTATAGTCCATGCTGCTGCAAACGTCGTCGAACTGTTCGTGCAGATGGTTGTTGTCTTTCAAACGTCCCCATCTGTTGACTCAGGGATAGAGACGTGGCTGCACAATCCGTTAGAGCCATGCGGATAAGATGCCTGTCATCTCGACTGCTAGTGATACGAGGCCGTTGGGATCCAGCACGGCGTTCCGTATTACCCTCCTGAACCCACGGATTCCATATTCTGCTAATAGTCATTGGATCTCGACCAACGCGAGCAGCAATGTCGCGATACGATAAACCTCAGTCGCGACAGGCTACAATCCGACCTTTATCAAACTCGGAAACGTGATGGTACGCACTTCTCCAGCTTACACGAGGCATCACAACAACGTTTCACCAGGCAACGCCTGTCAACTGTTGTTTGTGTATGAGAAATCGGTTGGAAACTTTCCTCATGTCAGTACGATGTAGGTGTCGCCATCGGTGCCAACCTTGCGTGAATGCTCTGAAAAGCTAATCATTTGCATATCACAGCATCTTCCTCCTGTCGGTTAAATTTCGCGTCTGTAGCACATCATCTTCGTGGTGTAGCAATTTTAATGGCCGGTAGTGTAAATGTACCCACGGTTTGACCCACAGTCACAGCAAGGAAATGTTGCACAACGAAACATAAGTGTTCTTTGTTGACTGTACATATATTTTAATTCTTACATTTTATGCGTGCAGTAATCATGTAATTTACCACCTGTTAGAGCCCATTTCATTCGTGACAACCCGTCACTACAAACGTTGGCATTTTCCATGCGCAAACAGCATTGCCTCGTGTAAAAGAATACAGTCCTTGAGTAAGAATCTAATATGTAACCTTTAGACTGGCAGACTTACCTTAACCCATCCAGATACCTTTACTTACAAATCTCCAGCATCATACTTGGTCAAGACTCATTTAGCTATGGCTTCTTGACACTATAGTCTCAAGAATCTTCAAAAACACACCATTATGTGATTTAATACGTTATTAAACTGCAATAAAAACCAATTTAACTTATAAAGAATATGGCATTACATACTATATATTTCATTGCTTGACTGGATTTCAAGGTGCTGTCCAATGGATGACCTTATGTCATGACTGCTTTCAGTAGATAAATTTAAATTATTATTACCATGTTACTTGAAATAAATTCTATAAAAAAGAGTGGAGCTTTGTAACTACAACAATGGTATGGGATGATATGATCTGAACAGTTAAAAAAATATCTTAAACAGGAATAGATGCATTCACTTACCATTCTATGATTTCGGTTTAAAAGGACCTTAGCATGTTCCTACACAAGCGTTTGTGGTAACTGATGTTTTCGTGAAGATGTGTGTCAGGGAGTACAGCTCTTGTAAGAAAATAAAATTTCATGGCAACAGTACTATGCCCAACTCTTCTCAGAGCCGATAAATATGATACAATGCTAACCTCAATTTCGCTACTGACAATACCTTTCTGATGGAAGTGACGTAAGTATGGTTCCCGATTCGTGCCTTAAAGCTCAGTCGGTAAAAGCATTGCCCACGAAAGGTAATGTTCTGGGGTCAGGCTTCAGTCCGGCACACAGTTTTAGTTACGCAATAAGTTTTAAGCAACGACAAGTAAAAAGTGTCCAATAATTTCACACCAAGCGGTCAGACTCCACTACCCTCGATATTCAACGTACCTCAGCCAGTACAGATTATCAGTGGCCCAATAATACACAGGTGTTTCCTTGATTTCTTAAGGGTTCTTCACCACTAAAGAGAATTATTTGAAGAAAGGACCAATTGTCCTGATGACGCATCAAAATTATGCAGTAGAATATCATGCGTTTTCTGCACTGCCACTGCTTAATCTGCTGGTGAAGTGATGCACGATATGTTGATAGTTGGCTGTGTTACCTCTCCGAACAAAAACGGACATTAATCACACAAACTTTCATTAGAAGTACTTTGCAAGCATTGAGCAGTCGAAGTACCTGCTCAGGCGAAGATACGGTATAAGTATCGATATTCCAGAATCAAGAATCTCTTTTGACACCAGAAACACGTGCTTGATTGTTAGGTTGGTAGTTAACGTTGACTTCAGGCTGCATATAAGCAGGTATCAGCTTCTGTGCAAATGTGGCCTTTCCGCAGTGACTGCGAGGTCAAGGGGCCATACTCCTGATGAGCTATGCCGCAAGCAGCGGGTAACAAAATCTCTACAATGCTTATATACTGCTGAGTCAAAACATTGTGACCACTGCCCACCGGGTGATTGAATGACGCCTGGAGGCGTTGCGGGTGAAGGATAGTATATAGCTGGAACAGAAACGAATAGGGAACCATTTGTATGAACTTTACGAGCCAAAGACGTGTAAGTTCTGTGACATAAGCCTCACTGACAACGAGCGGGTTGTTATTACTCGGTGCCTTGAAACGAGCATCTCGGAAACGGGGAGCTGTTCGGCTGTTGACGTGTTACTGTCGTGAGAATCTAATGAATGTGGTTGAAAAGTGGCAAAATTACGAAGAGGCGACAAAGTATTCGACGTCTACGACTCATCAAGGAATCTGGAGGTCTAAGGCTTTTCCGCTCATTAAAGAAGGGTAGGCTGCAGGCTTTGGCAGATCTGGCAGCAGATTCCATAGTTCCCGGTAACGGATCCACTCCAAGTGCAGACACAAGCATTCTGGAGCACACCATTCAATACAGCTGGCTGAGTATGAGGCTCCGCAGTAGATGATCCCTGCTTCTTCCCATGAAGACTCAACGACATCTTTAAGCACGACTGAAATGTACGAGGGAAAATCTAGATTAGACTGTGAATCAATGGAAACGTGTCGCCTGGTCGGAAGGGCCGCGTTTCTTGTTACACCAGGTCATTATTATTGTAAAGATAAGCTGTCATCCAGACAAAACGGCTGCTCGAAACGTGCACCGCGCCATGGATGCAGGCTTCTGGGGCAGTATTATGCCTTATGGGACATTCACCTGGGCTTCCTGGGTCCTATGGCAGTAATATAAAGCACCAAGACAGCTGCAGACACCGTGAGTATTATTGTAGATCAGCTGCATCCATTTATCTTAATGACTTCCCCGGTGGCGAATGCATCATCCAGCAGGATAACCTCCCATTTTGCTCGCACACTGCCAGAATCGGACAGATTGTTTTCAGGCGTATGATAGTGAGCTGACATTCATGTCTTTACCACCTAATACGCCTGATGTGAACCTAGTGGAAAATATCTGGGGTACTATCGGGCACCAGCTCCGCGCCCAAAAACCACCGGTCCATAATTTCTGACAATTATGTGAACTATGCATAAACATCTGGTGCCACATACCTTTGGACACCAACCACTGACTTATATGATTCATGCCAGGCAGGATCGCTGCTTGTATTGCGTTCCAAAGGTGGACCAACACTGTATTATCTAGGTCGTCATAATGTTTTGGTTCATCAGTGTACATGTCTCCTGAAAGGCATTTGATGATTCCGATTACCTGTGTAATAGTGAAGCCACATTCTAGACGCATTATAGTTCCAGAATTGAGATTAATTGATTTTCGTGAATTAAGGGTGCTACTTCGACCTGTGTTCTGGCCCACATGGGCATTTTTGTTTCCCCTATTCGTTCTTTATATTTTGTGATACAGATTCTCAATGCGTTTTCTCCAAAGATGGACCTGCAGGATGTACCACTAATGACACGATGTCCACAGGCTCTGAAACTGCAATGATTTCCAAATACAGGGCTGAAGTTTCTTAGGCTGTAGTCCTTGTCTTAATTTTTTATGTTTTACCTTTCCTTAAATGTATTCTTCTAATTCTAAATTACCTTTAGTTTATAAGTTACCGTGACTATGGAGCTCAACAAACTGTACTAATGTAGGCTACGCCTGGCAATATTCAACATAGTTTTTTTATTTTTTATTTTGCAGTTAGTTATCACGTGCTAATCTGTTTGTATATGTACGTATCTCGTATGCTAAAGATTGGCGGTTTTGACATTAATAAATAGAAATGTGTTTTTCAGTGTCTTTTGAAATTATAGACATCTTAGAAGTTCGCAAGACAGTTATTTTGGTAACACGTGATCACATAAGGTGTGCCTTTAATTTTCGGCTATGTGCATACTTATCTTGTGATTGGAGCCCCCATCCGTGTATTTCGTGTCAGTATACTATGCTTGACAAAAAAAGTGAAGCACCCAGAAAGGGAGGAGGAAACAAAATGAAACTTTACAGGCTGAGAGAATGTGTGATGTTACTGCAACGACTACAAAAACAAGTCATATTTGCAAAGAACTTGGCAATATGAGCCCACTTAACAGTGTGATGTTGTACCCCCTCTAGCCTGGATGCACGCATTGATTCGGTTGCGAAGAGTCTCATAAAGCTATTATATCCTGTCCTGTGACTAGGTGGCTCCCAACTCTCGTTAATGTCCTGAATACTGGCTCTGGGACAGAGTTGACATCGGTGCTGGTTCCAAACATTTTGTGTCGGGGACAGATCTGAGGACCCTGCTGGCCAAGGAAGTACTTCAACTTCATGCAGGGAGTTCGTAGAGACACGTGCCATGTGTGAACGAGCATTGTCCTGTTGAAAAATGGCATCGTAATACTATCGCCTAGGAGGTAAAATATTAGAATGCAGGATGTACGTGACGTACCTCTGTGTCGTCAGAGTTCCCTCACGCATTGTCAACCGTAACTTGAACTCACAACTGATGATGCCCCGCACCATGACATCAGGATCAAGGTTGCCATGCCACTCCAAAACATTAAAAGAATGGGACCTCTCACCCGGTCACCCCCGTATTCGCCGACGATGGTCATCTGAGGTGGTATAAAACCGCGATTCATCACTGAATACCATGCGAAGCAATTCGTCAGCATTCCATAGTTCCCGGTAACGGATCCACTCCAAGTGCAGCCGTTTGTGTTGTGATGTTAATGGCAGCCTACGCATGGGAAGCTAATTCCCTAGCCTGTTTACAGCTAATCATCCACCATCCACTGTTTCGGGTAGTCTGTGACTTGTTCCTGGCTGGCTGGTGCAGATGTGAAGAGACCACGAAGTGCTTGATGCACAGTACAGCAGTCCTCCCTCGTAGTGGTCAGATGTTGTCGACCGGAGGGTTGATGACCTCGTGTTCAAATGCAGTCAAACATCGGCCCACTGTCATATCTGAATGCTCCACAAATTACGATTCGATGAGCTTCACAGTGCTCACTCAACGTCAGTCGCTATTGACGCCCCTTGTATACCCTACCAGCCATGGTAACAATTCAAAACACGAACAACACTAATGCAGCGTGCTGCCCATTCTACCTATCAGGGAGAATTACTATTCTAATCATTTACATCCACAAAACTATGTTGACCTCCGACAGTGTCTTCTGGGTGCTTTACTTCTTTTGTCAGATGGTGGAGATTATTTCACGAAGTTTTGGGATTGCAGCCGGATTATACTGACTTCTAGTCACGAAATTTCTTCAATTCCTTCAAAAAGAAAGCATTTTGTGACTAATGACACGTCTAGCGACAGTTGAGTTTATTAATTTTGACATCTGAAATTTATCTCCGCGAGTGGGCATTTTGACAGAGAGGGAGCATGTAGTGTCACCATTACGCATGCCCCTGCGCGGCGTAGATGGTGCAAGATTCGAACAGGGCGCGGATCTCGACAGAGATTGCTCATGTAGCAGCTGCCTTTTGCGCGTGAGTCTCCGCACCAATTTTCGGTACAAGGTAAGCGATGAGAACTTGCCATCTCCAGTGCAAGACACTCACTGGAAGATGGCTGAATGGTTGACAGCCGAAATATCGTGACAAGAAGTAGACGTAATTCGACTGCAATCCCGAAACTTCATGGAATACTCTTCACGCCCCAAAAATTTCAAGAGCCACATCAATGTAGACAAGTTTGTAATTGCGTTGCCAATTACGTACACCCACTACGTAACTGCGCAGCCTTGGACTACCTCTTCCCAACGTCGCGATGCCACTTTTTTGCAGTAGACTCAGTTATGGGCATGTACATCTACGCACACCTTGTACAACAATCTTCTGCGAGGTGAGGGACAGGTTCACAGGGGGTTCCACTGCACATATCACCATTTGTAGAGGTAGTGTTGATTCTCAAAAAGCAAGTTCCATTCAGGAAACGAAAGCACAGAAGTTTCAAAATATGCATGATCTTTCAAAAAAAAGAAAAAAAAAGCGTCACAAAGGTGTTGCCGCCCGGCCTTGTAGACAGGCCTTCACAACCTGCCTAAGGGTATGCAGGCCAGTCACTGACGTAAATCTGTAGCAGGGTGCTGGTGAAGCAACATGGCTTTCTGCCGTCAGAGATTGACTGGATTGCTACGTCGTGTAGCACAATAGGGCTTTTCCACAGCTAGCTACGTGGTAGGCGTCTACCTCCTGTCACAATGCATCTAACAGGAACGAGTATAAATGCTCCCAGTCCATCTGGTTTCAGCATTCTTTAGCATCGTGCAGTCTCCGCACAAGTTATGTTTGAGCTACTGCAGCCTCATTGAGCACTGCCAACAACTAGGCGAAACGGTTTACCTACGAACTGTTAGCTAGCATGACGTTCGCGAACTTCGAAATCGATTGCCGGGGCGACGTTGCTCAGCGAGTGCCATACTCTTACACTTGTCCCCACGAGACCAGGGTTCCGACGTGGGCCTGTGCGCTTTCTGCTAGGCGTCACGCTCCTGTTACGATGCACGTCTGTCAAGCCACATAACCTTGCTGTGCCGCAGAGTTGACACATGACTGACTCAGAAAGGGGGCTGTTCGCCATCAGCGCCACTGTTTCTGCATGACTTACCCGCTGTCCTCTATCCATGACCAGAACCATCGTCGCTACTCTTTCGGTTCTGTATGGAACGATAAAAAATTATAAATAACATTCTTGTTGAGCAAGCATTCTTTAATCGTAGACAACTTAGCAGCCATAACCGTCCATACCTGTAATAGATCAAAAATCGCTGCACTGAAATACTTTTGTCAGAAGAGCCAGTACGTACGAGCGACACCGTGGAGCAACGATTTGCAGCGTCACTGCAAAATGGTGAGGGGAAATGACATGTTTTGCCTGCGGTAGGGTGGGACACGCACTCTCCAATTGGCCAGATAGGAGGCCTGGACATTACACCAGGGAATATACGGATGACCATCGTTAACACTCAGACAAGAATTAGTCGTGTTCACTGGAGGATATACAACTGTGGTTTTGGTTCCCTTCGTATAGAATATTACCCTTGATTATAGACAGAGGCTTTGCATTAATCGAACCAGTGGTTTAGACGGTTACCACTACAGAGGCAATTCAGGCCTTCTTGAGTCAGATGGTGCAAATGTAGGCTGACAATATGGATCTGCGCAAGCAGTTGCGCGCTTTGAGAGAGGGTAGTACGAATCAATCCTCGTCTAGTACGTCGGTTCATAGCCAAGAGGTAGCACCGCTGCCCCACGCTCCCCTTTATCGGGTAAGGCGGGAGACGACATTTTTGAGCTTATAGACAACCTTTTAACAGCCACAGAACAGAGATTTTGACCAGCGGAACAGCTTTTACTTATATGGTCAAATTACGTTTAGTGGGAGACGCTAAGGCGTACACCATGTATCACGAGGAGTTAGGAATACGTGAGCGTTTGAAATTCTGAGGACGAGTTTGTAGCAGTGATACACGAGAGTGAAATCCTTTAGTTATTACAGAAAGGAGTTGAACATTATGTCCGCAAAACAGGAGGAGTTCATCGAAAGCCTTGCACACATGATTAGAAAGGTGAACGTTAACAGGTACCGATAATAGCAACAAGATTCTTCTACAAGAGGCAGAACATAGCGCATTAGATGGACTTATGCTGGGGTTGCCATAAATTGTATCAAGAAAAGCACGGGCATGCTTCCCTAAGCGCTTAGCTAAAGCCATAGGGATAGCAACGTCATTAGAAGAAATTGGCGTGGTGACCCAAGTTCTGGAGAAGAAGGGAATTTTCACCGTGTGAGTTATGTGACTCAGTAAGGAAAGAACGTAAGCGGAAGAGAGACGAATGAGCAGTCATTATAGCGAAGATACGGGTACCAAATTTGGAAATCCACTGGGAAAAGCGGTTTTGACAAAGGACACATTGTTGTGGCGCTGCGGCTGGAAATGAGAGTCTCTGAAACGGCGAAGTTGGTCACCTGTTGGCATATTACTGTCGTGAACATCTATGGGAAGTATTTGACGGATGATGAAATAACGAGTAGGCCGTATGCTATTGGACGACCACGTCTCATCACAAAACCTAGAGGTCGGAGGATCTCTCACTGTGTAATCAAGGACAAGCAGCGGTCTATTGCAGATCTAACGACAGAGTATAATGTTGATGCAGGTACAAGAGTGTCGGAGCTCGACATCACACGACCCCTACGTGTTTCTGTGTTGACCCAACGACATCGTTAGTTATCATTGCAGTGGGCGTAGTATCACTGAGTTTTCACTGTGGATTGATAGAAATCTATCGCCTGTCGAATGAATCGCATTTCTTGTTACACCAGGTCAATGATTGGGTCCTTACACGACGTCGTCCAGGCGAATGGTTGCACGAATCATGCACCACGCCGTGGAAGCAGTCTGGTGAGGGCAGAATTATGCTTTGAGGTACATAGAGTTGGGCTTCCATGGTCTCTGTGGTGGCATCATGACAACAATGAACTACGTGCACATTATTGCGGACCACCTTATCGCTTCATGCTTCAAGTTTCCCAATACTGCGATGCTATCTTCCAGCAGGATAAAAGTCTGTGTTGCAAATTCAGAATCGTATTACGGTGATTTAAGGGGTATGATAGTGAACTCACATTGATCTCTTGGGTAGGAAATGTGTGCGTGATCTGTACCCACTGGAACACTTAACTGGAGCTAGCTTAGTGCCCGTAGATCGCAATCCCATAGTATGCGGGAATTGCTTGACCTGTGCGTAGGCGTCTGGCGTCACATACTTCTGGAATCCTGACGAGGACTTGTAGAATCCATGCCAAGAAGAATCTCTCTTGAACTGTGTTTGAAAATTGGAACAACGCACTATCAAACAGGTGGTCGTATTCTTTTGGCTCATAGGTGTATAAACACAGCCAAAACATATGCGGTGGAGGAATTTTACTTAGGTCGCTAAAAAGATCGAAGGAAGCTTTTTTTTTACACTGGTTTACATCTGCGTGTGGCAAATTTGTAATGGAATAGGTTTCCATAACACAGTGTGCGTTATCTGGATTAGGTGAGACTGACATCCATTCATTGGGTTTAACGGCGTTGAGTTTTCGGGAGAGGACAAACAATTGATGGATTTGCATGGAAGTTATGTCTCATACGCGCGGTGATCAATCTTAAGATTAGATTTCTTTCTTGAACATAACACCTGAATTGATCTTGATCGGCTTATCGTAGGACTCGATCCTACTTCGTCCCACCAGGGGGAAACCGTGGACAGTTACACACTTCTGCAAGGTTCATATTTGGTGCAAAGGTAACCACTTAGCCTGTGTCCATGGTCACTAAGGATTAATTTGCGCGGTAACGTACCACAGGCTTGCCAGTTGACAGTTGCCAGTTGACAGTTTATAGATCATGCTGAAAAACACTTTAATTAGGGTAAATTTTGACCCAAAGATTAAGCAAGTTGCCAATTTATCTGAATTACAGGAGGAGTTAGCTTAGTGGGAAGGCAGAGAGAAGACAGTGATACAACAGTTACTGGTCCTTTACCAGCACTCCCAGCAACACAGCACAGAATCAAAACAGGGAATTGACTGCCTGTGTATCGAAAGCCGTACTGTATATGACAACGCCTGCAACCATTGATGCAAGAATTTACTAACCAATCGTTATGGGACAGTGTTATTGAGGAAAGTATTAGTGTATTGGGAGTGCTTGTAGTAATTGTTATCTGTTTTGTTGTAAATTTCGGTACCTTAAAAAGCATACAGTTATAGATGCTTACACTACCCACATTATAACAAAAACATTGGATAAGCTGCGGCAATGTAGATAACCTTGTATTATGGACCTGTGGAGTGGCTGTCATCAGTTAGGGGTAGCACCAGAAGATCTCCAAAAGACAGCAGTTACGGTCTTCTAAGGACATTCAGTACTGGCATTAGCTCTTTAGATTGAAGATGCAATAGGCATGTTTCACTGCCACTTAGACAGGAAAGTGTTGGGACTGAAACCTATGCATTAAAAGGTTAATTAAGATGAGATAACTTCCTTTTAGAAAAAAATGGAAGAGCATTTATTACAGCTAAGACAAGTGTTTAAGTGAATGTGTTCGGCTCTTCTGATACTCCCATTCGAAAAAGTTTCACTTTGTGCTGGAAGAAGTACAGTATTCACAGCATGGAATTAGTTGTGAGAGAGTTCAGAAAGACCCCGTAATTATAAAAGGCATTAAGGGTTTCCTGACACGTCATACAGAAACAAATTTGCACTGTCTCTTCTTCCTGGTGAATTGTTATTGGAAGTATGCATAAAAATTTGCAGGAACAGTATAGCCGTTCACCAATCTGTTGAAGAAATGAGTGAAATTTCACTGCGAAATGGATGGGCTGAAACATTGTCGCCTATGCTTCACGGCAGCTGGATAGGTTGGAAAAGAACTGCTTCATGACTGAGAAAGATGTGCGGTCTTGCTATAGAGCATAACATACTTTCGATGTTATTTGTATGGGAGAAATATCATGGTCGTAACGGACCATACAACTCTGGAGTAGTTATTAGGATTAAAAGGCTCATACAGCTGGTTAACTCACTGGGCAGTAATACTCAAGGAATTTGATGTTGAGGCGATTCATAGACCTGGCAAGTGACATGGAAATTCCGATAGACTCATTCGGAAAGTATGTGTGATATAATGAGTAGGTTTCACTTCTGCAAAATGGGAGGAAGTGCAAGTATCTACGCAGACTGGAAGTTAATGATAACTGAGCTGCTCGGGGGAAAATGGTAAGCGCTAATATTGGGGTTTGCAGGTACAGAGGATTAAAGTTTGCGGCTGATCCACAGACCTGAATAATTTTAATCTAACATCAATTTTGTTCTAGATTTTAACACCTATATTCTTCTCTATAACGTAAAAGGAACGAGAAATAGACTATAACACATGACACATACAAAAAACAACATATTACTGTAGTGGAAATACCTTCACGCTGCCCTAATCACGTACACTAACAACAAAACATAATGATAGATAATAATATGATAACATATCCGCGGAGTTATTAAAAGACTTAACTGTATAGTTCTTTGCTTGAAAATACTTAATAAATTTTCATTCTCATCGCTGATTTGTCCATTGTCGAAACGTGTAGGTTTTAGTGATAAGAAATATCCATGATGAACGGGAGGGATAAAATATAAGGGGACAGGAAGTCAGTAGCTTTCTTATTTTCAACGAGTCTGGGTCCGTCGAACTGGGTTTTGCCTTCTGCATTTCCCGAAACTTACCTTGCGCCAGAAGTCATGACGTAATATCTTGCTGATGAATAAATATTGCGGGTATTCAAAAGTCACCTTCCACCTGCATTCATTATTTAGGTTGACAGCGAGACGCATTCTGAACTTCAAAGTCACCAGTTTCCCTAAATATTTTGAACGTTTGCCTCATATTGTTTTCTCCAACTTTCTCAAAACATTTAAGAGGATAGTAGGAGTTAGGCTCTATATCCTTTCTATGTCCGGTTTTTCCATATATACATGCTGCGCCAAAAAATTTCACCTGTTCTGCTAAACTTCTGTTATCAGGTGCATCTCAGCCTTTTTCGAGATCTCCTCGTCTGTTCTTCTGCACTTTCATGACAGATATCTGAGACAGTGACAAACTGCTCTATGCTAAGGTCAGTTCGAAATTGTACACATATTACCTGAATCACAACAAACATTATCACTATTATTGTTACTTGTACGAATATAAGTGAACAAATATATGTATACACACCATCAAGTCTTGAACAGCTGCCATTCAATAGGAGGCTCATATTTTATGCAGTTCAGGAACGTAATAGCGTGCACATGCTCTTGCCTTTATGTACGTCAAACATAGTAAGTGCAACAGGTTTGCACATTTACATACCTATTGCCATCTGAGTCTTGGGAAATGTACTGAGCATACTGCTAAGATAAATGAGGGTCAATGAGAACATCTATGTTTCCTTATAACTTGTGAAATGTAGCTGTCATCTCGGAAAACGTACACAGGTCCCTTCTAGCGCCAGCCATTTTAGCCGTATCTTACCATTATGTTCCCACCACGGGCAGCCACTAGTGTTTACCAAGAATAATCGTTGTGACATTTGTTGAGAGAGAGTAGAACTTTTTACCCGTGTATTATATTTTGCTGTTCACGTCTAGCGCCGATTTCCCTATAGTTCGGAATACACGCCAGCGGCGCTTACTATTATGTTCTCCCAAGTCGCTCAATTGATAACGTTTTGTGCCTCGTAGACATTATAGCCATTCCAAATCAAAAACCCAACACAATTGCGAAGTCAGGATATATAATTGATTATTTAAGTTCCGTATACCAGAAGTGCATCAGCGAGGAACTTCATGAAAACCATATGGATTGTATTGCGCCAAATGCAAATAGCGAACATCAAGGTCCAAGAGCGGAACAAACGAAGGGGCAACAGAATGCCAAGTTGCCTAAATACCGTGTAGGGCAATGGATGTTATGACAAGCGGCGCTTATCTACAGAATTGCGTCAGTGGCTGGATATCGTATACACTGGCAGGTTGCAAAGCCCTACATGAAGCTCAGGCCGCAATATTACACTCATCTTCGTTGAATTCCGTCCTACAAGAGGGAGGGAACGAATGGAATTGCGGAACAGCGGGATACTGTTAAACGGGACTCAATGTTACATATCAGCACTGGGTTTTGGGCTACCAGTGACAATTTCGAGGAACACAACTTTGAACCTAACGCATCTTCTTCTGTATCTGCCCTATAATCTTTTCGAAATACTGTTAGCGAAAAACCAATCCTACTTGAATAATATCCTTGATGTGACCATACTCAGTTCTCCCGACAAACTGTTAGCAGCACATTATGGCTGCATTAGTGCAGAACAATTGGTGCAGTACATTCAGCAAAACCTCAGTTGGTAGTAGCACTTTAATCTTGATTGTCGGTTGTACGGCCTGTGTGTTATGGAGACGCTTCTTGAACTCACATGGGAATCCCTGGAGGTAATACGACGCTCTTTGCTGGAGACACTACTGAGAAAATGTCTTGTTTCTCCTCAGTCCATTTATGAAAGGAATAGGGAACAGAATGACTAGTAGGGGTACAAGGTACCCTCCCCCCAAGCACCGCACGGTAACATGCATAGTATGTATGTAGAGGCAGAGGTAGAAGTACATCATCGGCAGACAGACTTCTGCCAGCCCATTACCTACAAGTCAATAAATCCACCACAATGTTTAACCGAAGTGCCGAAAAATTCTGGGTCTATCCGGTGCCGTACACTGTACAATGTAGTGCATAGGGAGGACGAACAGACAACGCAGAACGTGTAAATATTGGTGTGAGAAAGGATGAAAATTGTAGATACGGTAATGCCACGTTGTTTTGGTAGCGCGCAGTTTCAGCAGCATTCCTGAATTTGGAAGGCTGTATACCTCCACGGTGAGTGGAATATTGCCGGATGAGCTTCAGGGGAGCCTTTGACACCTGCCAAAGGATATGTGTGCCATCCACCGACGTAACTCGGCAGCTGGGCGCATCAACAGTGTTGGCGCAACACACTGCACTGCAGCATTCTGCCTTTGCAGTTGAGTGAATTGCTACTCGGTGTAGCACTCTGCTTGAGTATGCTGCTTCCAACTCAACCGGTAGCGTGCTTTCGACAGTCTTTGCTCCAGTCAGACACTACGCAGCGTCAACAACTGAGCAAAGCCGCTGATCTACTAGCCACTAGCTAGCCTGATGCCTCGGAGCTTCGAACTGAATTAAACGAGACGAGGCTGCCCGGTTGATGCCATTGCCTGATACTCCAACGTATTTCCGAGAGCCCTGGGTTCTATTTAGTGTCCTCTGTGGTAGGCTGTACGCAATAATTGCTGAGTTACCAAACAGCATGAAACTGAAACGTTATTAACACAGTACGTTAAGAAGAACCAAATTCAACATAAATCTGTTTCTGAATGATACAACTGAAAGACGCCCTCCTGACCTGGTGATGTGGTGTAGCCAAGCGTGGGATGGGCGGTGAGAATATCGTGGCGTAGGTCGGAACGCTAGTATATCTTCTCGTGAGTGGTGATGGTAGATAGTAACTGCGATTGCTGCCGAGGTGTCGAGCTCAGGGAAGGCCATCGTCGGACGGTTGGAGGCTCCTAAAGCGACGACCTGGCGGATCGGCGTGGTGTGACACGACGTGGGTAGTATATGTACTGAATGATGGGCCATGAGTCCGGCGATAAGTCTGGAGCGCGAGCAGAAGCGTGAGCTGGTATAGTGCTCCATGCCTGCTGTTTTTATAGACAGCGAGCTGGACGATATCATGTAGCACTCGACGAGCGCGTGACGACGAATGCAACGTAGTCATTGTGACGACAGGACCTGTGTTGCCGATGCACGCGTCACTTGAGAGCGAGACTGGCGCCCCTAGTGACGCCAGCTAGAGATCATTGGGTCAACACGCATGTTACGGTTCGTATGCAGTAATGTTCCCACAACACGCTATCTACGTAGCGATCCTCGGCGAGCGACTCTTCGGTGGAGGAGCGCCTGAGGCACTGGAGCTGACTACCCGCTCTTCACGGACGTTGTACCGGAAGCAGAAGTGCCGGCGTATGGCCGGGTGTATGGTATTCCACACTATCTGCTTACATTAATGTGATCGCGCTCTAGTTCAAAGTCAACGTGCAGCACCCGCTCACAGACGGCAGGTGGCAGCACTAGCAGAGGAGGGTATATAAAGCTTGTCGGGGGATGGGGAAGACAGTGCAGTTATTGTCCTAATGCGGTAAATTAAGGATTTATCTTATGTCCAAATCGGCACGATCATTGGCTTTTGGACCAAGGGTGGAATCATTTACGAAATGGCTAAGTTTGTAAACTCTTCGCATACCGGGGTGGTTAAAGTATACGGTCCATGGGAAAATGGCACAGTCCAAAGCCGGTGCCAAGGCAACTATGGAACTCCACGAGCCGTAGATGACAGGGTTGAATGACGGCTGCGATGAAGTGTACAGCGAACAGATGTGCAACTGTTGAAGAACTGACCACCAACATCCACCAAGGGGCCACCAAACGTGTCTCCTGAGCGACAGCTCAGCGAACGTTGCCGTCTATGGTCCTCCACAGCAGGAGCCTGGTTCATGCACCCACGCTGACTGTTGTTTATCGGCAAAGAAGGCTGAAATTCGCACGAAAATATCGCAACTGGATAGCCTGTGAGTGGCAACAGGTGGCCATTCCATGAAAATCACATTTTATGCTCCATCGGACACATGTGCTGCGGCGTATATGGGACTTGCAACAATCGTCATCAGTGTCCAGGCCAGATGATGGAGTGTTACGACGTGGGAAATGTTTCAGTAGCATTACATAGGTTATCTCATCATTCTGGAAGGCATAATGGATCAATATAAATTTGCATCTATCCTTGCAGAACATGTGCACCCCTGCATGCAACCTATTTTTTTCGGCACGATGGCATCTACCAGCAGGGCGATGCAACATGTCACACAGCTCGCAGTGTACGTGTGTGATTCGAAGAGCACCAGGATGAGTTTACCGTACTCCCCTGGTCACCAAACTCCCCGGATTTATGCTCAATCGAGAAACTATGTGATCACATCGATCAGGCTGTTCGCGCAATGGATTCTCAGTTGTGAAATCTAGAGTAGCCAGCTTCGCTACGTCTCCACATCCCTGTTGGTACCCTCCAGAACCTGACTGACTCCCTTCCTGCACGTCCGCGCTGAAAAAGGTGGTTATTCAGACTTATGACAGGTGATCACATTAATGTGACTGGATAGTGAACATGAAGACAGCGCGTTTTCTGCCAGCCACCACACGTCACGTGCAATACAGTCCAGTCCAGCCACCTAGCCTCGCTGCTCTGTGGAGCTGACACACGAGTTCATCAACAAAGTTTCTGGCCACCACCAGTTGCCGCTGTCTCAGAACACTTCATCCACTGTCGGCAAGCTACGACTAGCAAACGGTTACTGCTACGAAATACCCTCCACCTTGCACAGTACTGCGGCTTGCTGATTGTTTGTTTCCATATAGGACACGCTCAGGTGTTGGAGTGGTCTGCAAGAAAGCAGTGGTGAATTGTAGGAACATCTGTGAGGGATTGGTGTAGGGACTGGTAGCAGTTGACCTAGGCTCAATACAGTTTCTTCCAAATTCACCAGAAACAAACGCAAAATAATTTTATTTAAAAAAGCCGATAAAGTGTCACTAGAAGCCTTTCTAAGAGACAATCTCCATTCCTTCCCAACTGACTATGCAAATGTAGACGAGATGTGGCTCAAATTCAAAGATATAGCAGCAACAGCAATTGAGAGATTCATACCTAATAAATTGGTAAGAGATGGAACTGATCCCCCGTGGTACACAAAACAGGTCCGAACTCTGTTGCAGAGGCAACGGAAAAAGCATGCGAAGTTCAGAAGAACGCGAAATCCCGAAGATTGGCTAAAATTTACAGACGCGCGAAATTTGGCACGGACTTCAATGCGAGATGCCTTTAATAGGTTCCAGAACGAAACATTGTCTCGAAATTTGGTAGAAAATCCGAAGAAATTCTGGTCGTATGTAAAGTACACAAGCGGCAAGACACAGTCAATACCTTCGCTGCGCAGTGCCGATGGTACTGTTACCGACGACTGTTCCGCTAAAGCGGAGCTATTGAACGCAGTTTTCCGAAATTCCTTCACCAGGGAAGGCGAATAGAATATTCCAGAATTTGAAACACGAACAGCTGCTAGCAAGAGTAGATACCTTAGGGGTTGCGAAGCAACTCAAATCGCTTGATACGGGCAAGTCTTCAGGTCCAGATTGTATACCGATTAGGTTCCTTTCAGATTACGCTGATACAATAGCTCCCTACTTAGCATTCATATACAACCGCTCGCTCACCGATACATCTGTACCTACAGATTGGAAAATTGCGCAGGTCGCACCAGTGTTTAAGAAGGGTAGTAGGAGTAATCCATCTAACTACAGACCTATATCATTGACGTCGGTTTGCAGTAGGGTTTTGGAGCATATACTGTATTCAAACATTATGAATAACCTCGAAGGGAACGATCTATTGATACGTAATCAGCATGGTTTCAGAAAACATCCTTCTTGTGCAACGCAGCTAGCTCTTTATTCGCACGAAGTAATGGCCGCTATCGACAGGGGATATCAAGTTGATTCCGTATTTCTAGATTTCCGGAAATATTTTGACACCGTTCCTCACAAGCGACTTCTAATCAAGCTGCGGGCCTATGGGGTATCGTCTCAGTTGTGCGACTGGATTCGTGATTTCCTGTCAAGAAGGTCTCAGTTCGTAGTAATAGACGCCAAATCATCGAGTAAAACTGAAGTGATATGAGGTGTTCCCCAGGGAAGCGTCCTGGGACCTCTGCTGTTCCTGATCTATATAAATGACCTGGGTGCCAATCTGAACAGTTCTCTTAGGTTGTTCGCAGATGATGCTGTAATTTACCGTCTAGTAAGGTCATCCGAAGACCAGTATCAGTTGCAAAGCGATTTAGAAAAGATTGCTGTATGGTGTGGCAGGTGGCAGTTGACGTTAAATAACGAAAAGTGTGAGATGATCCACATGTGTTCCAAAAGAAATCCGTTGGAAATCGATTACTCGATAAATAGTACAATTCTCAAGGCTGTCAATTCAACTAAGTACCTGAGTGTTAAATTTCGAACAACTTCAGTTGGAAAGACCACATAGGTAATATTGTGGGGAATGCGAGCCAAAGGTTGCGTTTCATTGGCAGGACACTTAGAAGATGCAACAAGTCCACTAAAGAGACAGCTTACACTACACTCGTACGTCCACTGTTAGAATATTGCTGCGCGGTGTGGGATCCTTACCAGGTGGGATTGACGGAGGACATCGAAAGGGTGCAAGAAAGGGCAGCTCGTTTTGTATTATCACGTAGCAGGGGAGAGAGTGTGGCAGATATGATACGCGAATTGGGATGGAAGTCATTAGAGCAAAGACGTTTTTCGTCGCGGCGAGATCTACCTTCCTGGAAATTGGAATAAGAACACCGTGAATTCATTGTCCCAGGAAGGGGAAACTTTATTGACACATTCCTGGGGTCAGATACATCACATGATCACACTGACAGAACCACAGGCACATAGACACAGGCAACAGAGCATGCACAATGTCGGCACTAGTACAGTGTATATCCACCTTTCGCAGCAATGCAGGCTGCTATTCTCCCATGGAGACGATCGTAGAGATGCTGGATGTAGTCCTGTGGAACGGCTTGCCATGCCATTTCCACCTGGCGCCTCAGTTGGACCAACGTTCGTTCGTGCTGGACGTGCAGACCGCGTGAGACGACGCTTCATCCAGTCCCAAACATTCTCAATGGGGGACAGATCCGGAGATCTTGCTGGCCAGGGTAGTTGACTTACACCTTCTAGAGCACGTTGGGTGGCACGGGATACATGCGGACGTGCATTGTCCTGTTGGAACAGCAAGTTCCCTTGCC